>NW_022987644.1:235560-865560 GCF_902827165.1 Trematomus bernacchii
TATCCAAAGTTAATGTAAACTTGAATAATGTACTTCATTTGAATGTAATAATTATGTTGGTTGTTGTGTGTGGAAGCGCCAGTGAATGAGCCCCATTAACTGAGTTGTAAACATCACTTTAAATGGAAGATCCCCATAGGCCCCGCCCACTCGATCGGATCGGCGATCGGTATCGGCCGATACTGATTCCGGCGATCGGCCCCAAAATTGGCGATAGGAGCATCCCTACTGATGGCACTAATCTTTTTGCAATGTACTTTTTATTTCCCCCGTCAGATTGTCCGTTAATTCTTCTTTTTAATGTTTTAACAGCTCATCCGGGTGGTGATGAGTTCGGTGAAGGTGCAGGGAGCTCTGTCGTACACGTGTGTGTTCCTCGGCTATCTCGGGTAAGTCTATTAACATTATAGTGTTGAATTTAATATTATAACATGATTGTATTGCATCTGAAATTGAAGGAGCCCTCGTGAGCTTTTAAGCTTTGTGTATATTGCTCTACACTGAGTATGACATTTAATTTTTCATATGCTGCATGCATTTTAATCTGACAGTGAACATGTAGCTCAAGAGGCGATACAAAGGCTGAAAATGATTTTGGTTGTTCTTGCACTGATGAAAATGTGTTGTTATCCCCTCCTTCTTCGACAAATAAAAGTAGATATATGCATGTTTTGTTAACTCTAGCTTGTTAAACATGCACAGAGACTGTTCTGTGCAGGATACAGACGTGCTCACAGAGTCGCAGTGACACATGCAGGCTCAGTTATAAACACACAGTTACATAAGTATTAACACTGCGCCCTCATGTCCTCTCTCTGATTGCCTCGCTCACTCTCGTTTGCCGGATCCCATCGGGCTCGTACCATTGAAGAGTTTCCCTCAGGGGGAAGAATACAATGTTGTCATCTCCAGTGCCATCTCTGGCCTTCCCCCCCACCCCCTGATTTAAAAATAACTCGGCATCACAGCGCTGAGCCTTGGCAGAGCCTCAGCCCTACTGACTCGCTCCCGCTCTGAAACACTGAAGTCACAGCGAGCGGTGCTCCACAGACCCAAATGTGTCCGTCTCAGAGTCCCGGGTCAGAGGTTGAGCCTCATAGCAAAACTAAGAAACACATAAAGGATGGTGCACTTCAACATCCGGGTGTCAGAGGGGAAATGTGAGCAGTGGCGATCGAAACCAGATGGTAGAGGAGATGAATTTAAACTGAAGCGGGTCAACAACACTCTGAGTAACTGGAGGGAGGCTGCTCAGTTATAACTACAATCATACTCCTGGTTTTTTTGTGTATTTTCTAGGGCTGTACCCGAATATTCGTTCGTTGGAGTACTATTCGGGTTTCAATTTCGTTATTCGTTTTTGTTGTTGCACCGCGGCTGCCAAATTGAATTGATTGAAATCTCCAATATCAACGTAAGAGCTTGTGCCTCTTCGGGGGGTGCTAACACTTAACTATAAACTTTATCGTTTACTTTCTCCGTCTTTATATGTAGATATGACTTTTCTCCGTTAATCTTCATCACGTTGTTTCCATAGCAACAACAACTTCCTGTCAACAGCGCTAACTCTCCTTCAAAATAAAAGCATGTCCATACAAAATAGGAAGCCAAGCCAAATTACACTTAAGACATATACAACTGCAACGAAAGTAACAAACACAATGCAATATCCTTTTCAATTTCAAAGAACACCAATTGGGTTATATATACATTAACAAATAACTATAAAACAACAATACTGTAGAATAACAAAATGAATGCCGTGAATAAACCGAAATACACGTGTTGAAGCGGTTCGCTGCTGATTACTACGCACCCCCCCCCCCTCGCTGCTGATTACTACCGAATATCTGGAGCCCGAAAAATGGTATTCGGGGACAGCCCTGGTATTTTCATTCAATTGCGCCAAAATTCAGAGCTTGGTGCTAATCCATCAACCAAATAATTAGCAGAAGCTCAAACTGCTAAACAAAAGCAGACTAATGTAAAAATGTTTTTCACACTATTCTGTGATTTAATTAATTCCACCAATCATAACTGCTATCAAAAAATAGACAGAAATACATGTAAGCTTCAAGGATTCAAAGGCTTTATTGTCATGGCAAAATAGTTATAGCGTAATTGTTGGAAATATAAATCTCTCATAAGTCCCAGGCAACTCCAACAATGTAACGTACAATATACTTTAGACCACATGTGTCAAACTCAAGGCCCGGGGGGCCAAATCAGGCCCTTGGTGGATTTAATTTCGGCCCGCAGGATAATTTCTAATTACTATTAGATCTGGCCCGCCGGTATATTGCACGCACACCTTCACTCAATCCTGAGGAGTTCCTCAGCTCAGAGCCTGACCCCAAACATTGATGACCTTGCACCCAAGATGAGATGCCAAGTATCTGGCTTGAACTAGCATCACAGAGCAGCAAACTGAGTTTACATGGATGTTTCCTTCAGCACTTTCTTTCTTGAGACAACAGAGCATGTTTGGTTTTTTCTTTGAGGGACATTGTTTTTTTGAAGCTGTTGTTGGCCTGTGGACAAATGTAATCATAAGAAATGAAGCTGCAGATAGAGCCATAAGAAATGAATGCAACTGATTATTTAATGTTGTTTTTATAGGCAATAATTTAAGCTGTGGTAGTTCCAGGTTTAATATGTGCAATAAGTTCATTTCAATAAGTTTTGCAATAAACATTGAACCAGTCCGGCCCTCGACTAGTACCCATTTTTAAATTTTGGCCCACTGTGTATTTGAGTTTGACACCCCTGCTTTAGACATAAAAGAAAGAGACATAAAATATAAATAATTATTTGTTTCTTCTCTCCACTGTTGTAGACTGTTAAAGCTCCAGAGAAGTTATTGAAGAAATGCAAAGCGTTTTATTTCCTGTTAACTACTTCCCGTCAGAAGTGTCCCTCTCTAACCGGCTGTCTCTCCCTCTCCAGGCTGGTGACTCTCAAAGTGTTGAACAGCATCGTGCTGCTGGGGAAATCCTGTGTTTACGTCAAGAGAGCCAACATGGAGGACAAACTGTTTGAGACGCCGGCCCCCCCTCCACCCTCCTCCACCTCCTCCAGTAAAACCCCGAGCAGAGCGGATGCCAGCTGTCCCACTCCTCCAGGTAAAACACCAAATACTTTAATAAAACTGACCCTGTTGTTAACATCAACCTATGCATTACCCTCAAATTAAATCACATAAACAGTCTACTACTTTTAATAATAACAATGTGAGAGGCGTCACCTGTAGTGATGAACTTCTGCAGCTCCAATGCTAAACCTCACAAACTATCGGGGTCTTAAACTCAAGGAAAACAGTGTATGCAGTATATCAATACATCTGTAATTGTTATACTGGAGGATTATGTTCTTCTTTGATCGTGGTCAATTTGCCCGTTTACGTGTAGCTGCTTTTTATTAAATAACACACCAAATAGTTTCCAATAAGTCCCTAGCTGTTAACATAAGATCTGTTTTGAATCAGAAACATGTTTTAACCAACACCCCGAAACTAAATGCTGGCACATTAGACATTGAGATGAGATATATTTTCGACATGAAATATTCAGAGAGCTGAGGCCTGTAAGGCAAGGCAAGGCAAGTTTATTTATATAGCACCTTTCAACACAAGGCAATTCAAAGTGCTGTACTACGAATCCAGTTCAACAGACCCTGGATATGTTTGAGTTACCCGGCTTACCTAATCCAAAACAAATGCGCTCTCGCTAAGCGGTCCTACGACGCTGGTTATCAACTCGGTAACTCAAGCCAGGGTTTCTTTGTCCGGCTGAGTGCGCGTTCACATGAAAGGGGCGGGGTTAGCAACATTTGACCAATCACAAACATGGACAAGCGTACTGACAGCGCAGCGTCATACTTCCTGAATGAAAAGTGAACTATAATATTAGACAAATATGAAGACGTTAAACTTTAAACATCCATGACTTAAACACTTTATCCAGGATAAACCTGCAAGGTGAATACAGCTGGTAAAAGAAAAAGTGTTTGAATTCGTACATTAACAGGTTTATGATATCACTGCCCCGTCTAAGACACGAGTGGATCTGACTTTAATTACATTTGACTCGAGTGTTTCGTCAACTTAATGTGTTGCTTAAAATAATACTTCTGCATACAGTATGTGACACTGTGAGTGTTGCACGGCCAGATACGGCTCAAGAAGCTGACTCAGATAAGGAAATATATGATACATTATGATGTGATATGATATGAATGATAATGGGACACATCGACGTCTGCACTCACAGTGCCGCGGACTGTACGTAATGTTACTTTGATCCGGTTACTTATGTTGTGGCAGATATTTAAGTAAGCTTTCTTAACGCTAATGTTATAATAGTCAGATTGCTCTGAAGATGGGAGGGGATATTCTATTAATTTTCACGTTCACACAGTCAGTAGATTTTTGCCGGCCGTCTTTCCTGCAACGGCAGTTTTTCTGTATTTCCTTTCTCCTGTAATATGACTTGATCGCTTTACACTCCGCACACTGAGCTCTGATTGGTCAGCAGGCGGTGCTTGCACTGAGTTGATCTCTTATGCTGAACGGCTAACCTGCTCCGGACCAGGCTAGCCGTTCAGCATAAGTTACCATGGAGATCTAGCCCGGTAAGAAGTGAACCAGCGTCGTAGGACCGGAAACCCAGAGTTTTCCCTGAAGTTACCTCGCTAAGCAAAAATCCGGCTTCGTAGTACAGGCACATGAAGTGTGTGTGTGTGTGTGTGTCAGGTCGTTATGCAGCGTGAACACGACACTTTGGTTTTGGCTCTAAAAACACAAAGAGCAGAACAGACATCAACAGGAAAGTTTCTCAGTTTGTGAAGCTGCTGCAGCGACAGAGAATACCTCATGTGTTTTATTTGGAATTACACAAAAGCCTTTAATCACACAGCATCAGCTTGAAATATGTTCACAGATTGCAGAGGCAGCTTCCTAGTTTGGAGTTATGCAAAGTGCAGAGACCTGAGAGAGCGTGTGGTGTTCAGGAATCGAGTAAATGAGACGTCCTGGGATTTAATCTTTCTTATGAATTATTTGCCGGTGCTCTCTGCCTCCCGCTGGATATTTCCTATGTCTCTGCACTTTGACGTACTCTCTCTAACACAACAGTAATGGCTTATAATGATCTATGAAAACAAAGCACTGTGGTTGTTTGTATATCAAAATAAGATAGAAAACAATAATGTAAATAATATTTAAATGTGACGTCTGTTTCTTGCAGCACATTTGACCAAACTTGCCTCGAGAAGAATCCTGTTTATATTAACATGTTTAGGCATTTAGCTGACATTTTAATTTACATTCTGGCGTTTAGCTGACACTCGTCGGAGACAGATTTGTCAGCAGGTAGGAGCTCAGTGTCTTGTGGAGCAGAAACTTCTGACCTTTCAGTCTACCTGGAAATCACAATATAACTTGTTTGATGCAGTTTGATTGAAAAGGTTGAGAGGTTCAAACTAATTTGATGTTGTTTCCCACAGATTGACAAAACAAGCCATTATATACCTAGTATTTAAACCTTATGATCATTCTCTGCAGTGTTGTTGAAGTCCATCAAAATGTGCCAGCATTTAGTTTCGAGTCTTGTGCTGAAACTTACAATTATTCTTTCTATTTAATGTTGGAAAAAATGCATAATATAATTGGCCCAATTAAAAAATATTATAATTCAGTTATAATAGACAAAAACAGTAAATTGTCACAAAGCTGAACCTCGCAAACGTTCACCATTTTGATTTGATCAAAGTTTCTCCGCTGCGAGGCTCCGGCGCTCGCAGTTCACGCGCGTGCGCCACAACCCCGCCAAGGCTCGCCGGCAGGACACTTTCCGTCACAGGAACACGCTTTGCTGGCGGTGAAAATAATCCCACCAGACTCCTTTGCCCCTCCAACAGAGGGATGTCCTTGTCCTTTTTCCTTTTCGTCGTTTCAAGCGATAAAAACTCAATCTTCTATCTAATTATTTATTTTTTTGACGGCAAATGACGGCAAGACGCCCCCCTGGCAGAAACGCTGGTGCATGTAATCGGTAATGTTGAATAACATTATCGAGATGTTGCCGTGACGACAGGTGACATTTCATCATCTAATACCTCCAAAATATATATACTACTTGAGATGTTTTTGACAGGAATCATGATATAATAATTGAAAGCATAGTTTTAGGTTTTTAGCAAGTGTTCCTTTAGTGATATAACATCAAGATGAATCCATTATTTAATTTACGGAAAGGAAATCGGTAACAATTCGGTAATCAATCAGTTTTAATGTCATTTTAAAGCAAAACGTCACCTGGTTCCAGTTTCTCAAACGTTAGGATTTGCAGCTTTTTTAAGTTAACTTAAATATTTGGGTTTTGGACTGTCGCTCCAGACATTCAAATAAATTGCGCAGGGCTTTTTCCCTTAACAATTTCTGGTATTTTATTTACCAAATGATAAAACAAGAAAATAATAATCATTGTAATCATTATGAAAGTAATAGTGAGTAGTGGTCGTAGCAGTCTTTAGAAGCATTGACGTCCTAGAAATGATTTCCTATGACAGACTTCATTAAGTGATCAAACCGTAATTCCAGCGTTCAAGTATTTACATATGAATCTCCTCACTAACATTTATTTAGATTCTTGACCAACTGTTAAAGCGTCCCTGTAGCTCACAGACACACCCAGGTACGATCAGACACTCAGATTAGCAGGGGGCAGTATCTCCTCGTCGTCCGAGGGCACATCCCCCGCAGAGCCGGAGCTTTAAAGGACAGAGACCCTGACGGAGCGTCCCATCAGAGCTCCACAGCGTCTGTGTGTTCCTCAGAAGCAGCTGCTACTCGGCTCAGGGCGCCACGCTCCAACAAACAGAGTTTAATAAGAACTACTTCAGCTGCTGGGACTCGAACCAGCCACCTCTCAGCACATGTTCACTGTGTAACATTACAGAGCTTCGTTCTGCGCCTGCAGCTTCACCTGCTGATGCTCTCATCGCGTCCTCCTGCATGTCTTCACAGTGATTCACACATGAGACGAGCCATCTGCATGTTTCTGTCCAGAGGGCATGATGGGTAATGAGCGGTTTTCACGTCAGCCATCATAAAGCCCCATATGGTGTTTAACTTTTATTAAAGATCACGTATCTTCCAGAGGAGACGCTGACAACGCTGCGTTCCTGCAGTTTGAAAACACATTTCTTATATATAGTGTAATATGCAGTCTTAAGGACTTAAAAAATACAAAAAGATCATTGTCATTTAATAACACTTATCAAATTTAATTTTGAGAACCGTTACCACTAGCTAATATATATATAAGCATTTATTTGGCATCATATTTTACCAGTGTACGTTCTTTTAGCTCGGTTAAGATCCTAAATCACTTCTGAGAGATATCGCTCGGGCTCCACTAATGCTCGCTAGTAAACAAAAATATTGTTTTTGTCTCATCCTGGCGTTCGGAAATGAATCAAAGTTAAACTCAAGCAAATGAAGACGTAGAGAGGAGAGTGGGGAGGAAATCAACAGGCATGCATTATTATAATTTCATCACCGTTGATTTATTCAGGGCGAACCAAAGGGAATTAAATAACAAAACCTGATGTTTTCTAATATTCAGTTGTCTGGTTTTATAGCCTCGGTAATATTTGAAATAGTTTTAACACCATATTCAAAGAACCTCTCGTTGCAGTATCATATCTGTGGGTTCAGTTTGTCTACAGTGAGGTTTTGGAGACCTGCGGCTGGTCTCTGCAGACGGCCATGTTAATATCCAGGGCTGGTCTCTGATGTGATGAATTATTCTGATTGGTTGGTTTTTCTTATGCATTTCACTGTGCTCATATTTAAAATGACTCTGCAGTGTTTCCTCTCAACATAATGCAGAAGAACCAGGTGTGTGTGTGAGAGTGTGTGAGAGTGTGTTTAGGTGGGTGGGTGGGTTGAATCACCAGAACACCTTCTCCTGTTTCAGGCGACAGCTCATTACCCTCTGCTAGACTGTATCTTCTCTCTCAGAATGATCTGAAAGATTCCTCCTCTTTCCCTCAACGTGATTCTCCTATATTTTCTTAAAGCTTAATTCAGAGTTTCTTCATCGGTGTTGCTCAAATCTTCATAGTATAGTTTGTCATAAAAACGTCATGTGATCGTTAAGACAGAGCTCATTGGGGGAAGAAACATAAACCAGATGAAAATATGGTGAAAATATATGCATATATATATTAAATAGATGCAAACAAAAGTGCCCAAACAAAGCTCTAAATAACTTCATTTGTTTCCTCTCCTCCTTACAGGTGAATCTAAGATGGAGCCGGCCCCCGTCACCCTCTGCAGCCCCCCCCCTCCTTCCTCCTGCTCTGTGACCACGCAGCCCTCCCCCAGGACTGACCTGTTTCCCCCCCCACCTGCTGACCACTCCCCCGCTGCTCCACCCCCCCGCACCCCGACTCCCACCCCTGAACCTGAACCCCCTGCACCCCCTCTCTCCAAAGAGGAGGAGGAGGAGGAGGAGGAGGAGGAGGAGGCAGCAGCAAGCGAACTGAAGCACAGGACTCCCAAAAAAGACCTGCTGGAGATCGACCGCTTCACCATCTGTGGGAACCGCATCGACTGAGGAGCGGAGCGACGAACACGAGGAACACTCAGGGAGACGGAGAGCGGAGCAGCTCAGCCCGGCCCCCGGCCAATCAGCAGAGAGAGAGAGAGAGAGAGAGAGAGGGAGAGAGAAAGAGGAAGAGGGAGTGAGAGGGAGAGAGAAAGAGAAAGAGAAAGAGAGAGAGAGAGGGAGAGAGAAAGAGGGAGTGAGAGGGAGAGAGAGGGGTATTTATTAGGATGCAGGACAGAAAGTTATTGTGAACATGAGACAATACTGCTGCTGTGGAAGTGTCGAGAAGTTTTATAAGAAAACTTCAGCAGAGAGACCGAGCAGCTCAGGAGGAACTGTCAGGAGTGTGAGGAGTGTGTGTGCAGGTGTGAGAGTGTGTGAGAAACGGTGTGTGTGAGCGTGAGAGCACTTCCTGTCTGAGCAGCACTGAGAGCAGAGAGAGAAACGTCTCGGATCGCTCAGCAAAACAAACTCTGACATTAAAGGAAACGCCTGAATCATTCTTCACTCGTAAGCGCTTCCTTATCAGCTGACTCAACAAGTTTATTCATCAGGTGTCATCATACATCAACACAATTAGAAATAACCACGTCTTTAAAACTATATATTATAACAGCCGAGCCTTTGGAGTCAGACGCTGAGGTCCACTACATCTGGATTCGGCTCAGTACTGGAAAGATAATAATGGACTTCAGTCGAAGGTTCCCAACCTGAGGCTTGTGACCCACACAAAGTGTCATTACATCCATTAGGGAAGTTACGAGTGAAAAAAAAAAAACAAGAAACCAGAAAGAAAAACAAAATGTCTGCCTTTTTTAATAACTGCAAAAGTTCACATTTTTGCTCTCACATGAAAAATAAACGAATTATTTTTTAATAAATGAGTCACAAACTGTACACACCACATGAATAGGGGCCACAACGTTTATTGTTTTATTATTGGGTCACAAGCCAAAACTGATCCCTGAGCAGTCACACACACTGATAATAATATGATATATATTTATATCTTATATATATATATGATGCTCGCTCTATTACCCGCTCAGCTCAGAAATCACAACCCCAGTCCCACTCAGGCCGTAATCATTTGAAGTGACGTTTTATTCCCGACATGTTTAAATGGAGTAATGTAAGTGAGTGAGAGCCCTTCCTTCACACAGCCTACAGATGACGTCACTCAAGGATCATCATCAGTACAAAACTAACAGAAGCTGCCGTTTGATTAGAAGCGGCCGACACTAAATCTGTTCTTCAAACCGCTCAGTATGTTAGACTCCAGATGATCAGAAACCATCTCACTTAGACTGAAAGAAACAACGCCGATTCCTGACAGACGAGTGTTTGCACTGATGGACCGTATTGTCTTAAATACGACGGGTCACGTTTCTCATTTGACTCTGGAGTAATGTTCTAATGTTTACATCTCAGAAAAACAGAAGCAATATTTCCAAAACAAAATGCCTTTTTATTTTTTGCATGTGTGTTTTACATTTGATTTGCTACGACTGAAACTTTTATTGCTATGTCAAATCTATAAAACAGTTTTACAATTGACTTTGAGGCCATACATTTCCAGCAGCAGCCACATATTTAGTTTGTCTCAAAACTGACTTTTTTATCCGCTTTAATAAATAATGGTACGTTACAGAGCGCTTGGTGCCATGCCGACTTTACGAGGTTACACTTTGCAGTAGTTTTAGCTAAACTATACAGATAAATATAACAACAAAGAATATTTTAAATAATCTACGCAGAAGTCACTAAATGTCCTAATTAGTTTTTTCTGCTCTGTTAATAACACAATCCAACACAGTCATATGTTTTTGAAGTTGCTGTCATGATGTAAAGAGCAGATTTGACTTTAAACAGAAAGATTATATATAAAGGAACACATGCTAAGAGTTCATTTGGAGAGATGTTCATTATTACCATTGTAATAAGAAGGATTGTTCTATTTTAGGAGCTGCAGTTGTGATATAATAATATTTAACTCTCCTCAGAGCTTTGTGTGTTTTTGGTCCGTTACACTGCCTGCTTTATTTCTTCTGTTTGGATCCTTATTTAATTCCTACCTCGATCAATATTGTATGAAAATGCCCAATTTTGACTGAATAAAAGTTGGTTTTACAAGTGTTTGGTTTTAACACTTTGAAGTCATATCATCAGATAAGACGTTTGAGTTTGTGTTCAGACTTGTTGCGGTTTAGTTATCTTCCCGGTTTGGAGTCACGATGAAACAAACTACAGATGTGAAACCACGACTAAAGTTTAACTTCAGTCTCAGGATGTTTTACTCACTTCCCCAGCTGCAGTCTGGAATCGGTCAGAGCCATTTGTCTGGATCCTCAACATTCAGAGTTCACAAAAAGACAAACTAAATGAATACATCGGATACAAATGTGGAAATTGGAAACTACTATATTTGTTTTATTAAGTGAAAACCAGCTATTTAACAACCATTGTGTCGTCTAGTTATTTATTTAGTGGGAATGCTGATACAGCATTCCAACTATCTGTTATGCTACGCACAAAATTCTTTATTATTCCGCCGGGTTATTTTGCGCCTCTTCTTCTCCCACATTGAACATCGCAGAAACTCTGTTCAAACATCAAAACGTTCAGCTCGGTCGGGAATCGATGGCTATTACTTTTATCATTCATAACTTTCATAATTCCAGAGATACATCCCATAATACATCACATTTTTAACCATTGAAGTCAATGGAGAAACTTCAGACTTGAACAATCTTCATGCAACTTCAACTGCTAACTGTTCCTTCTTCAACTGCTAACTGTTCCTTCTTCAACTGCTAACTGCTCCTTCATACTTTCACTCAGAAACCTCATTCCAACTTTAAAATGTTACACATCGTTCTGACATTATTCGTGTAACACAACTTTTAAATCTGATTCTTACTTTTAGAGATATTAAACATTGTTCAGACCTTGGTAAAGAGGCCTTCTTCAGATTTTAGAGTGCGTGATGTCACAGCTAGAGTGGAGGACAGATTTAATTTTGCCTTCATATTTTCTCTTAAACCTGCCTTAATTCCCAAACCCTACATTCCTGAGACATAATTTTTCATGAGAAACGTAGGAAAACATCTTGTAGCTTGAAAAATAAAAAAAATTAAGCAAAATAATTAAACAAAATGCCTCTTGAGGGCATGAAGTGACAAAAACGTTCAACATGTCTCCATTAAACCCGATTGTAAGTTCAGCCTCACCTTTCCCCACCACAGCAGCCGCACACCTTTAGTTAATCTGCCAAAAAGGCCACATTATTAACCCGAAAGTACACAAGAAGTACACTTCAGATGCTCAAGTTCCTTGACATGCTTCACGCTTTGAAATGTCACCGATATCTGTTACGGTTCTTCAACAAAACGTTCACATGTAAGAGGTTTATCTCTCATTCAGAACAATGAAAATGCTCTCCTCTCACTGATCACCATGGAAACCTTTGATCTCTGGACACGTCGTTAGCTCAAATATAAACACCTGTGTCATGGAACACGATGATGTCATAACTCCAACTGACATGCTCAGAGCAGCACACTTCAGATAATGGTTAATGGTCCTGCCCTCAACAGATCTACGTCAATTATGGGGTGTCATCATATGCCGTTTCCATGGAAACGCATCCCTCGCCATAAAAGACGATGTCGCTATACATTAACTCCTATGAAAATGTTCAAAAAGTGCTCAAACTTCACATGTGTGCTAACAGTCCAGCCGTGAAGACATCTACGGGACAGTTTTGAGATTTCTTCAAATGCCGTTGCCATGGCAACACAATGCTCGCCATGAAACACGGTTTTCTCATAACTTCAGTGAAAATGCTCCAAACGGCCCAAAACTTCACAGGTTTGGTAACGATGCAGCCATCAACGCATATAAGCGTATTATGGGATGTCATCAAATGCCGTTGGCATGGCGACAGATCATTCGCCATCAAGTTAGTTCAAACGTTTGCAGTTCAAATATTCTGCTGCTTTTCCAAGTCTTTTTACTCTCTTTTCTTCTCTCATCACACATTCAAGCCCCCAGTGTTCATGTATCATTTCAATCTAAATTCTTCACTTTCTTCTTACACATTACATTTCAGCATAGCAGTTTAGCGTCAGCTTTTCAGCATAAAGCATTCCCACTAGCAATTTCTTCAGGAATTGCATTCTCTAGTTTATGTTGATGTAACTGAGGAGTTATCGCAAATTCATTAGAGAAAGTTCATTTAATAATATAAGCTATTATTTAATCCATTGAATATTGAGAGAAATTCTTTTTTAATTAAGGCTTTTGTCTGAAGATTTTTTCAGTTGCTCTTTAGGGTGAACAAATCCTAAAACAGACCTACAAATCTTAATTGGATAACCTCCAAAAAATCTGAAATATAAAAGAAAAAAATACATTTGGTCCAGACCTACTGCCTAGGCAGACTTATGGGCCGTTTCTCAATGTCGAGTAAAGCTGCTGCAGAGACACTATTTCAAGTATACTACGTCATTGAGTGGCGCCGAATGCTGGGCATTTAAACTGTCCTTCGGCGCCACTCGATGACGTAGTATACTTGAAATAGTGGCTCTGCAGCAGCTTTACTCGACATTGAGAAACGGCCATGGACTAGACACGCTCAATTAAAACATTTGATGACATTACTTGTGTTATGTTTTGGCTTTCTATAAATAATCCTTGACTCTTTTCACATGTGATGTTGTGAAAACCTCAGATGAAACTAGTAAGTGTACATTGAGTCAAACTAAAGAACTCTACATATTTCCTGATTCAGAAAGAGTACCAAATACAGGATTACTGCTCATGGCTTGAATAACAGAGGACAAAAAGAGCAGCTATAAATGTATATATATATATATATATATATTATTACTGGCAGTCAGTGGGGTTTACTCCATGGAGGAGCTCACCTGTCCCGAGGCGGAGACGCTCAGCTGAGCAGTTTCAGGTCAGGGAGAGTAAATCTGCAGCAGACTTCTTCAGTGTGATAATCTCCTTACAACCCGCTGAACACTGAGAGCAGCTTCAGCGTACAGGAAGTACTGCAGGAGGAGTAGTAATACTTGGAGAGGGTCCAGCATGACGGACAGATTTTGAGGATGAGCTCAGAAAGATCTCACTTCAAAAAGAAAAACAGTGATGATGCAGAGGAAGATACATTTCAGCAGGAACTAATTAAGAGAATAAAACAATCCCTTAAATGCAGATTGCTTTGAAACATAATGAGGAGAGAAAGCATTGGCAATTTCCTGAGTTTACAGTGTAATAGTGTTGTATAGAATAAGTACCAATAAGGTTCTTATCGCCTCTGACGGCTACTAAAACACAGAAGAAGAAAACAAGACTGGTGAACAAGGGAGTAATAATTAGACCTACTAAAACTAGGTTATTAAAACAGTACATACAGTAAAAACTTGATAAACGTTATCAGTGCAGAATCCAGTAATTACTGTTGAGTTTTCCACGGTATTTTCTGGCGCCTTGACGATTAAAATCCAATTCAGAGATCTCCAACACTCTGCAACTCACAGCAGAACAATCTGATGTTCTGATTTACTGCTGTGTATGTTGGAGTGGTTTATCAGATTCTTGTTGTACTTACTTCTTTGTATGTTAATACTTATATATTGTATAATAGTTATATGTGTGTTCCTTTTTTACAACTTAATTCCACTTAATGTGTTAATGTATTCACCGTTATACACCATAACAAATTCATTGTGTGTGTAAACCTAGTTGGCAATAAAGCTGTTTCTGACTTAAATAGCATTACAGGTAAGAGGAAATGTTATTATTTATTATACTTTGGGGTGAACTGTCCCTTTTAAAGTGTAATTTATTCCTCAAAATGTCCAATAGTTGCTCCTTTGTTCATCACACTTATGTTTTACTGGTACCTGATACACTGTTAATAGCAGGATGTAAAAAGCACATCATCACCCCCTCAGTTTAGGTAGCACATGAACCATCTGCCCCTCTAATGAGTTGTGTGTGTGTGTGTGTGTGTGTGTGTGTGTGTGTGTGTGTGTGTGTGTGTGTGTGTGTGTGTGTGTGTGTGTGTGTGTGTGTGTGGGTGTGTGGGTGGGTGTGGGTGTGTGTGTGTGTGTGGGTGTGTGTGTGTGTGTGTTCAGTGAATAAAGGTGCTCACAATCGCTGATCAAAGGTTTACAGACAGAGACAGGGGCCCCTTGTCTCCAGGATTCGGGGCCCCGCGCTCTGCAGAGGACAGTGATGTTATTGTGCAGAGAGACAGAAGCAGAGCCCATCTGACCACGGCTCGACCAATCACAGCGCTCCTCCAGCTGCTCCTCAGGTGTCCTCTGTCCGGGGAGGTCGAGGGTCCTGAATACAGAGCACCTGTTGATGGGAGAGGAGAGAGGTAGTGTGTTTTTGGGAAGTGAAATACTGTAAAGCCTGAGGACCACTGCACAGTTTTGTAAAGAAACTACAGATAGATGAAGCAGAGTAAGAAGTAAATACATTGAAGAACTTACAAGATGGTCAAGCAGTGATGGAACGTAACTGAAAACATTTACTCAAGAACTGTATTTGAGTACAGTTTTGGGAATATAACCATGTTAGTCTTCTACTTCATTAGATACGAAAAATATGATTCACTTTATTTAATGTAACTCTTCAGATTTGCGTTTTATATATTACCAAACTAAAAGTGATGTTTCTACTCTTAAAGTACAGAAACTAAAAGTACTTATTCTGCACAAAGGCCTATTTTCAGAACAATATATAAATATATATATATTATATATAACATTGTGATTAATAATGATTTAGTTGCCTTAATGTGCTAAAATAATACATGGTAAGTAACACGATGCAGTATTTCATTTTTGAATATGAATTATTTTCAAAGTAAGTGTCACAATCCTAGTTTACTGTCACAATCTAGTTGTCTGTCTTGTCATGATTTTATGTTGAAATTCTGTTCTCCCTGTGTCTCGTCTTCCTTCCTGTGTTTTTCCTCCTGTGTCTGATTGTCTGATTGTGTTCACCTGCTGCCCTTGTGTTTCTGCCTCCCCTGCCCAGCTGTGTCTTGTCCTGTGATTACCCCTCTTTGTATTTAGTCCCTGTGTTCCTTGTCGGTTCATTTTCTTTCCTGTCTCCCTCCATGTTGGTCACGGTCAGTTTTTGCTTTGTTGCTACCGTGTGCTACCTGTTTGTTTCATGCCATGATTTGTTCATCAGCTTCTTTTTTTTTAAATAAAGCTCGCTTTTTGTTCCTAGACCTTTTTGCCTTTTTTGTATTCTGCTTTTGAGTCCTACCTTTTTCCACAAATCATAACAGTAAGTTATCAAAGGAATAGCGGAGTAAAAATATAATATCTGCCTCTGGATTCTAGTGGTAATAAAAAGGTAGCAGGAGTAGAAGTACTTAAACTGCATTTATTTGTTTATTCTACACATAGCAGTTATTTTTAAAACAAAACATATACACTTAGCCTATACTGTTTTTTTTTTTTTTTTTTTATAGCGCATGGTTGAAAGGAGCAGAGAAGAACATCTTATTTTATCTGCCCCTTCTTAAAAACAATTTAAAAAAATGAAATAAAAGCAATATTATTTCAGTCACAGTTGCTTACAAATGCTGAAACATAAAACAGAACACAATCAAAAGTGAACTTCATACTGTCTAATTACGCTTTCTTTATTTTGTAAATTATGTAGTATGTTTCTTTAAATGTTCTTAAACATAAAAATGTTCTTACAGCCCTTTAAATCATTCGGCAAAGAATTCCACTTTATTTATCAAAAGTAGGCTACTTGAGTAAATACTTGTTAGCCTACTATCAACCAATGTCCACCATTATTTTTTCAAACATAAGAGTATGTCAACATTTTATCAGATATAAGCACATCCTCAGCCCTCTCTCCCCGGCAGGAGGAGCCCCCCTCCCCGGACCCTCCCTCCTCCTCCCCGGTGTAAAGTGACGGAGGCGCGCTCCCGTGACGCAGCGCAGCCCCGTGCGCACCGAGGCTGGAGTGGAAGAGGCGCGCTCATCTCGGGAGGACCGACCGCAGAGCACCGGAGACGGGAGGAGATCACCCGGTTAGTCCGACCGTCAGGAGCCTCAGCCGGGGAAACGATGCTCAGAAGGAGCCTCTCCGCCGGCAGCAGGACTTAGAAAGCTGCGGGAGATCCACCCGGACACTTTTCAGCCTCCTCTTCCTCTTCCTCTTCCTCTCCGATAAGGAAGATCTCTCTCTTCAGTTTAACCCCAGTTTACAGGTCTGGTTTGACCCCAGCACGATGTGGAGGACCGGGGTCTTGCTGCTCCTCCTGGCCGTGTTTCTAGCCTCCGGAGAACTCCAGCTGGAAACCGAGCCGCGGAGACTCCCTCCTCCGGGAAAGTTGGATTTCGGTTATGTTCCTGCAGGAGTTTACGAGACTCTTGCCCATTACGAACCGGGACCGATAGGGATCCTGTTCCACCTGGTGCAGGCGTTCCTGTATGTGGTGCAGCCCAATGAGTTCCCTGAAGGTAAGAAGCATCCTCACTCAGTCAGAGAAACAGAGGGATAAATCCAGGCTGGGATGCGATGGATGCTCACTTTTGGGAACATTATCAGAATCAGAATACCTTTAATCGTCCCACAGAGGGGAAAGGTGGTAACATGGTTACACCAAAAGTAAAAAGCCATAAATAGCGAAATATTATTTAAGAGGCATGCATTAAATAGTAAAGATAACTATAGAAATCGCACAATTATTTACAATGTGCAAAATACACATCCAGGTTGACAACAAAAAGTACCAGTAACACCGTATTTGTTGTTAAATTAGTGTAGCATGTATAAGGTGTGAAAGCAGGTGATAGTAGTACAACTCTAAGTATTGCAGTTATTTACGGATTATGTACAATAGTTGACATGTCTAACTAGTAGCATACATCGGTCTAATTGAATTACGTGTGATTATAATACAAAATACATAGCCTTTATCTGCATGTGGGATTTACCACAAACATTTTCCGGAGAGTGGAGCATGTTGGTTTTGTTCGGGAATATTAAGACCCAAGGATGCTCAAATCTATATTTGTACTACCAAGTTGTCACTTTCCACATCACCAAAGCTGAAAGATGTTTGAAATGAGTTCTCATAAATGGGTCTATTTCTTACGGACGGTATCCGGCTTGTCCTCTGTGTGTAAATGTGTCCTCTCGCGGACTCCACTTGTGCGTCACGTCCCTGCAGCGCGCGTTTTGATTTGCGCGCAGATCTGACAGCTCGCGTTGAGGTGGTGTTTGTGCTCGCGGCGTACTTTATGTCAGGATAATTACAATTAATGAAGCTCTCACTGACAGCGTGACGTGCTCACTTTTTACAAGCACATTTTTTTGCCCGGATGAGTGAATGTTTGTCCCAGACACCCAGTGGATCCTCATTTAATACAATTAGAGCTGACTGCTTGTACACACATGAGGTGTGTGTGTGTTTAATTGCTGGATGCTGAAAAGATGCCCTCTATGCGTCACTGTCTGTGTCCATATAGGTCGGAACATTTAGCAGATTAGCAGCTCTCTGAGTCACCTTGTTAATTGGGTAATCCCATAAACCCCTGCGCCATATGTTGCTGGCATTTTAGTTTTCAGTTTGTCACCAGTGGTCTAATCCCAGTCGCAGACCACTGCCCCGCGGAGGGATCTCCATCATAAACCTACCAATTGATGCACGGTGGAGAGTCAGGTGGAAACAGTTGGTTCGAATACATTACTTCAGATGCATTTGCATGTCTGTAGTTTGTCATTCATTAGATTAGAAAGCCTGGGGGGCGTTCATTATTATTTCTGGGTTCATCAGACTCTAACGTAAGGCCATCTGCTTATTAACAGCAGCCGTGCATGTGTGGATACGAGCAGGATAAACAGACAGAGATGTGTCAGGTCGTGTCTCTGGGACTTGCAGTGTTGGTCATTACAGCACATTTAGCCAATGCTCTTATCTAAAGCAACCTTCAATGGGTGCATTCAACCATGACGGAAAAAAACTCAAAATAGCAAGATGCTGTAGGTACTTCGCTTTCATAAGTGCTACTGAATTTGCTCTAAGTAAGCCAACCCTTAGGTGCTACATTCAGAGGTTTTCAGTGGAAACAGGTGAAGATTTTCAGCAGCAGTCCTGATATTATTGGGTACCTGGTTCCCAACAGGTTTGTTTTAGGGTATCTGTGTCCCTCCCACAGTGGGATTTCTATAACTACATGTTACAGGAAGCCCCTCTGTTGGGAAACATAACTTGGTAGTTATATTCAAATCTATGAGACAAGTGGAGGAAAGGATCTGCATGTGTTTCCGCTCCAGTGGTCTGTGACTGGAGGAGGTGCAGATGTCAGAGCTCTGTGGAGGCTGGGTGGGTGTGGGTGGATGTGGGGGGGGTCTCCAGTTCAGCCTGTGGTGAACTGTCAGCCTTCTTCCAGAAGACATTTAAAGAATGATTCACTGAATCCTTGAGGAAAGAACTGCAAAAATGGTTCTTGTTAACAAGTGTTGTCCATTAGTTGTTTATCAAGGAGACACTTCATCAAAACATGGCAGCATCGTCACTTTCTAAAGTATAGTGACAGACAACAATGGCACTGCAGACAGGTTCTCTTTTTTGTGCAGATATGTAACAGTTATTTTCCCAATGACATCTGGAATACCGTGATATAAAGACTACAAATTGTCATTTTAATTATCTTTTAAGTCTATAAAATGCCAGAAAACAGTGGAAAATGCTCTCAAAATGCATCAAAAAATTACAGAGTCCAAGGTGACATCTCAAATTGGACCTTACGCTTGGTAGCTGTTTCCCGCCAGAGCACTTACTCTTTTCCTTTAGAAAAACTATCCCGACTCAAGGTCTACTGACTTAAAAAGCTCCAGTAAATTGACTTTTAGTTTACTTCGTCAAGCTGCTGCTTTCAAGGTCAAGAATGAACTTTAATTCAGCACCCTGCAGTAAATCAGATAGGAAGATCAAAATGAACCACAATGTACTTTCTTCAAACGGTTGCATCGCTCTACTGTTAATAATAAAGGGCTTACATTTAAGAGTTACTAATATAAACAGAATAAATTGTGACAAAATGTTTGTAACATTTGCTATGGACAAAATCATAAAAGATTCAGAGTTTGCAAATCAAAAGATCCTTGACAGCTGAGCAAATTCAATATTCTGTTAACATCCCGATAGCAATGAATACATAAATGCTTTGACAATAAATACATAAAAAAATGTCATCTGTGGAAGCTGTGGCGCTGTAAAAAGCATGACCAATCATTTTAGCCGGCCCGGCTAAAATAACTGGATGGCCTACCTGCCTGTCAGCCTTCCATCTGTGCACAAACTTATCTCGTGCCCTCATTGGTCATGTGCGCGTTCGTGTGTGTTGGAGGAGGGGCTCTGTAAGGAAGTCTGAAGGAAGGGGCAGATTTTTTTTTGGCTGCGTACTTTCAAATTCTAGCGCACTCGAGCTGGTTTCTCCATTCTTACCTACCCTACCTTTAAGAGCATTCCAGGGAATATAACAAGTGTTTCTGAAGTGAATTACCTACCCCACCTTTAACATGTAATGTGGTAGAAAGCTTTAGAATATGAAAACGGGAAACAACTAGTGCTTGGGTATTGTTTCGGGAAAAAAAAACATCCAGTCCACAGTTTTTAAAGTTTTGGAGCACCAAAATCTAATTAAGCTCAGAGTTCAGTAACAGCTTATTACAATATCTCAGAACTACCTGTATGAAACACTCAGCCTGATTTTCTTGGTCTTACCCCAGAAACGACTCGGCTGTAATTAGCGACACCCCTTACTCATGTCTTGGCTGACATGTACATTGTGTGGCGTCTTTATAATCTGGTGAGTGTTTAATGCAGTGACTGACTGACATGTTCTTTCTCTGCATCAAAGCGCCCCCCCCCCCCCACTCGTAGGAGGTTTTATTAGCAAAGAAGCAACTCTCGTCTGTCAGCGACACCCACACGAGGCGAATGAGCGGTGACACATTCTCGTTTACAGTTTCCAACTGCTTTTTGTACCGCAGTGTGGAAGCGTCACCTCCCCCCCCCCCCTCAGAGTCACCCACACTCCCGAACACACAAAAGCTAAATGTTATAACTAATATAAACAGTCTAAATACACAGGATGGTGCACGGGATCATAATCCCTTTCAGACATCATTCACATTACTCTGCTGGCTTTCAACAGGATGTTTAAGTGACATTCTTTGCATGGGTGGCTTCTACGTGAATATGAATTACTTTATTTGTGAATGATCAGACATTTACAGAAAGAGCCTAGAGTGGAGGGCTGCAACCAACGGTAGATTTCCTCTTTGATTTATATGCCTTTTCATTTCTCGATTAATCATTTGGTCAATAAAATGGCAAAAGAAAATTACAAAATCAAAGGCGATGTCTTTAAATGTCTCTCAGGCATGATCGGCTCAGCAATAATTAATGACCATCCTTATTTTCTGCTAGTGAATCTCTTAGGTATAAACTTCTGCTGCCTTCAATTATAAATTCCGAGAAAGGATTGAAATATGTTTTAGTCTGGACTCTTTTGGATCCTATCAGTATATTGCCCAAGTAATGCTGGAGATGCTAGTTTGAGTTTACTCTAACTTTGGTTACATAAGGTACAGTTGTTTGCCCTAGTTGAATCACACTGAACGGAGGAAAGGTATTTTTAAAGTCTGAAAGAAACTGTTAATAATGTTCTTATTAGTCTTGTGTAAGTCTTCAGATTTATTCCAATCTCATAGGCGGAGTTTTTGCGCTTGAGGGGGCAAACCTTTTTTACTGACGTCAGTAGTCCCAACTATTGCGTGGGGTGCTACGGATACAGTAGCAATAAAGCCAGCGTTCACCGCACTGAGTATGACTTTTCCACATACGAACACATATAACTAGATAACTACTATATCCCTTGGTTACTTGAACATGCTACAATATTATTAACCAGTTTCCTACCTTATTAAAATATTGATATACAAAATATTTGTATTGGCACAGTTTTAGACGTAGTAATGCTGTAACATATTTCAGCCACTAGGGGAGCCTATGCTTAACACACATACTAACACATTTGACATCGTCAGCGGGAGTTTAGTTTTGGATCCGAACAGTTTGATTTACAGGAAGTGAGTTGACTGTGTTGCAGAGATTTGTACACTTGAATATAGGGACACACACATCTGTAATCTTTAGCTACAAAGATTTTTATTTCTTCATCCTCTACTCTCCACAAACTAGTTATAATAAAAGAGATGCAGCGATTTATCAGCCAACGCTTTAAACACATCGGTTGTCAGCTCATTGGCCATTAACTGGGAACGATATTCTATTCTTTTTTTTTTGCTAATCAAATAACAACAATGTGTCAGAGGATGGTTTTACATCATGCATGCAGCAGTAAAGACAGTAACATTACAGCCACACACACACACACACACACACATACCATGTATACATCACTTCAGGGGACATTACATTGACTTACATGCATTTCCTGGAGACTTATCCTAACCATAACCAGCACATGCCTAACCCTAACCAAGTCTTCACCCTAAAATTAATGATTCCCCTCATGGGAACCTTCATTTTGTCCCCATAAGGGAGGTGAGTCCCCACACGTGACTGTGTAAACAGATTTAGGTCCCCACAAGTATAGTAATGCTAGGACACACACACACACACACACACACACACACACACACACACACAGAAAAGTAAAGATACTTATTGGTAATTGTTTTTATTATGAAAATACAATTTCATTGCATTTTTTTATAAAAGAAAATGTACAAAAATTTTCATTAACGGCATTTATTATAGTTCTTAGACATAACATAGGAATCAGCCAAGAAAAACACAATTGGTGCATCTCTTAATAAAAACAGTACTTTTTTTTAATTCATTTGGATAGATGTCAGCCCTCTCTTGGGAATAGAGGTGCATGAAGCTCCTTCTGCAGTTAGGAAAGTATCATTTCGTGCCTGTGGGAGAGCGCGTTGGGAGCCAGCAGCCGTCACACAGCAGATCCCTGTTGGATACGTTTTCTCATTAGTGTCTGTATTCCCTCCGCTGGAGAAGCCACACCGACAGATAGCAGAGGCCCGGTGAAAGGCTGGCATCCATTCAACACGAGCAACAGTTGCCAGGGAAACCCATCGGCAGCTTTCATGGCCGCTGTTTTTGTTTCCACCTTAAGAGTGTCTCGCTGCACCAGAGATCGAGGTTAAAACAGCTGCAGAGTTTAACATCTCAGGCCATGTTTTTGCTTCAACTTTAATCAAAGATAGTGCTTTTTCTCCACAGCACAGAGGCATAAAGGGACTTTGGGGTTCAGTGAAGGACACATAAACCTGAGAGAAACTTGAGGAGGAAAACTTCAAAAGATTTCTAACCAAGGACGAAGCAGAGATCGAAGCAGAGATTTAACTGGAATTATAAAGTAGACATTCTGGTTTAATGTCTTTTATGTTCAGAGGAAGAAATGTCTACAAAGAGTGAGCCTTTCTAAGGATACATGCTGATAAATCTCTACAGTGAAGGTCAAACTTTTGAATATTTAGTCTCTTTGTTTGCTGATATTTAACATGAAGCAAGCCCTGAAGTTCGTTAATCTACACACAAAATAACATGTAAAATTAAAGTTTAAATGCAGGTTACTTTGGAGAAACAACCAGATAAAGCCACATTTGAAACATTATCCAACTGAAGAACCCAACCCAGTGTTGACACATCCCTAACAATGACAGTATTCCATATCACCAGGGGCCTCATTTATAACGCCTTGCGTAGGATTGATGTAGGAAGGTTGCTTACGTAGTACAAAGCACAAAAATAGGTACATACATTTTCCGCCATTTTCCGATTCACAAAACATTGCGTACCGGCGAGGGAAGTGCGTACGGCACTTCCTACGCCTGTTTCCCTTTATAAATCACAATCGACTCGTAACGCCCATATTTGCCTATGAATAGTCAAATAAACGCCCATTCATTCATTCATTCTGACTGACTGCATGAAGAAGATCGCAGGAAATTACGATAGAACAGCTAAAAAAGACATCTCACACCGTGTCAGATTTTGGTTATTGTGGGGAGGTTGAGATAAATCATATTGTTTGGTGGATGCAGTTTGAACCAGAGTAGCAGCATGGAGGTCGGATCGTCACCAAAATAAATAAATAAGTGGTCCGAAAAAAGTGAATGACAAAAAAAATACACATAACCTTCCTCATGCAGTGTGTTTGTCCCGGGGACAGGAGACACCCCCTTGATGAGAAACTGTAAGAAATGATTGGGGAATCCCTCCGGAGTGGAGTCATGACGACTGGATCTGAATTATTTTGTTGTATTTGGTGGTTTGTGTTCCAACGGTCGATCAGCAACTATATATCCATAATCCACCAGTTAAAGGAAATACAACTAATGGGTTGTGTTATATTAGCTGTACAATTTACCACATATAAGACGTAATTCTGTCCTCCTGCTTACCGCATCATTTATGAGAAAACATTTCATAACATTAACACAACATATTCGAGGTGGTTTTAAATAGCATATCCGTATTTATTTATTTCTCCAAGTTATGTTTTTGTGTGCACTGAGGAGTCTCAAACAGGCGTTTGATGAATCATTTTAAGATTGGCTTTAATCAATGTTTGAAAATGAATTCTTCCTATTTGATAAATGAGAGGTAACATTTTATTTATGGTATTATGTCCACATATTTCTCTCCATTCTTCCTTCTGCCAACGGTGTCGCAGTTTCTCGTCTCTCCCGTTGTTGTGCTTAGTGCGTACGCATGGGTTAGAGTTTGCGTGGAGGACCGCACATTTTCCCGTCAAGTTAGTATTTTATAAATCGCAAACATTGTGTAGAAACTGGCGTACGCCATTTTTTGAGCGTATATCCCTTTATAAATGAGGCCCCAGGACCGCCTTCTTCCATCTAAAAAACATTACCCGCCTCCGCCCCTCACTCTCCTTCCCGGCTGCTGAAACCCTCATCCACGCATTCATCACTTCAAGACTGGACTACTGCAACAGCATCCTGTATGGTTCATTATCCAACATTCTAAATAAACTACAATACATCCAGAACTGCGCTGCCCGCCTCCTCACCCGCACCCGCTCCAGAGACCACATCACCCCCGTCCTTCAAAACCTGCACTGGCTCCCTGTCCGTCAACGAATACACTTCAAAATCCTTCTGCTAACACACAAAGTTCTCAATAACCAGTAACCCCAGAACGGCTCATTCTACCTAAAACGTGGCTGTATTAAAAGATCCAAAACCATTTCACTAATTATTGTTTACACTCACATGCTGCAGTTCTCCAATTTGGAAGACGATACCATAATTCTGCTTATAATCTATTCCGAAAGCCTATTAACATCATTATAGCCCGTTAAACTAAACAAGAGCCACATTACAAGCATGGCAAATCACTGTTTGTGGATTAGACTGCACACGGTGCCTTTTAGCATTTTACAGCTGGAAGTGGAAATGTCAAGAACTAATTAATTGTGGAGAAAAACTACAATCCAATGAGTCTGTGTGTACAATGTGGTGCTCTTAATTCATACGACAAATACTGAGTTTACCGACTATGAATACTTGGTGCATACATGTTCATTTTGGAGTGCTTTTCATGGAGATATAAGCAGAGGTTGTGGTGTTTTAACCTTGATCACAGCGACTCTCCAGGGCTCACTTTGACTGCACCAGAATAAAAGTCTTGGTGATAGATAATGAGTTATTAATAGTGCTAATGGACGACTGATTAAGGCTGCTGGCTCTGATACAGTACGGTGGTAAAGTGATTAAAGCGAGTGTCCTTCAACTGTAGGGTCAGAGCTCGAGCCCCATGACAGCAAGAATCTGCTCTGCTGAAGTGTCCTTGAGCAACATCCTTAGAGCCAGTGTGTTGCTGACCGAGCATTTTAACATCTCAGTGGAGGAAAGTTGGGGAAATCAGAGTTGAGTGTCCAAAAAAAATGACTCATTATCTTGCAGCATTTTTCCAGCCAGTTGCAAACATTTTTCTAATTAAGAGAGCGGGCGAGTCTGTGCAAATTACCATTGGATGCCATGATGATCCCCAAAAGGGCTTGAATTTGCAATCATAATGATTTGCATATCTAAATCGTTTCTACATTCATAACATCACAAACAAGCAGAACCATGTGTGCTGAGATGATGAACTGGTTCTGTTGATCTCATTATCAAACACTTTATTACTTAGTATAGCAATACAGTCAATGAGAATAGTTGACAATACATCACAGCCCAGATCACTTCATTGCAAAGGTGTGCAACTCAGTACCTACCTAAGTCTGAAAGATACCAACACATGTATTCAGAGTAGATGTTCTTCCATGCAGTGGGAGCTCAGATGCTTTTGGTGCACGGGGGTTAAAAGGTCAGGCCTATTTGAACCGTGCATATAGACACAGTCACATTTGGCAGTGCAGAGAGCAGTTTCTGGATGGATGGGCGCAGATGGCTTTGGCAGTTTAAGTAGATTCACTGAGGCCTCTGGGTAAAAAAACACAAGGAGACAAAAAGACACTGCAAAGCTGTTTGTTCACTCCTCTGAGGTTGTTTTACAAGTTTCATGGCAACAGATAGCTGAAATCCTCAGTTGACCTCCACTCTATTTCTCTGGATTCAGTAACTCTATATCATTTGTTATTGAGCATGAAGAAATCTTTAAGGCTCCAAGGTTTAATGTCAATAGTTAAGCCTACTGCAGCCCCTTGAACATGAGACTGGAACTTAAGCTGCAATTAAAGCTATTTGAGGAAAAGATCAACAGAAAAATAATCAATCCCACTATTTTGCTAATCGATTCATTGTTGAAGATATTTTTCGTGCAAAGAAATAGCAGAAAGTGTTGTTTATCTCATGAATATTTCCTACCTTTCTCTGTTTTATATTATATTCAAGTATATATTTTCGAATAATCAAACCTTTTAAGACACTTTGAGAAAGTGGGATGGACCTTTTTAACAATTTTTCTGCCATTTTTATAGATTAAATGATTCAAATTTGAAGTTGAATTCTTAGCGATTTGGCTTAGGGTAAATATTTAAATTTCAGCTCAGCAACTTCAGCACTTGTGTTATTATAACTATAGCCGTTTTCACACCAAGTACTTTGCCGTACTTAGTTCCCAGCACTTAGTACCCCCATGGAACTAAAGAGCCGATCGCGTTCACACCGGAATAAGTTCCCTGAGGGAAGATTACGCAAATGAAGCCGCTGACGTCACTTCTTCTTCTTCTGCTTTGGGTTTACTGGCAGGCCGCAAACAACTTCACGGCGTATACTGCCACCCGAAGTCCCCGGCCAGAAGTCCCCGGAGTTGGGGACTGGCTTCAGTAGAAGCTGCTGGGAGTCCCAGCAGCTTCTACTGAAGCCTTCCGAGTAAATCGCCAGAACGCCGACACCTCCTCATCACTCCCATGTTTTTTTTTGTGTTGCCACAAGTTATTCTCTCTCTGTTGGTGCGCGGGGCTAATGCTAATGCTAATAATGCTAATGCCAGCAAATACAATGCTTCAAAAAACTTTTCCGAGTTTTACGGAGCGTGGTTTGCAATTCGCCCAGCCAATCAGAAATTTGAACTTTTTTCTCCCCAGGAAAGTACCACCTCTCTAGCAGGGACTAATAATGGGGGTGAAAGTTCTCATGAACTAAGTTCTCTTTTTGGTGTGAACACAAAATCCCATGAACTATCGGAACTAAACGGGAAAAGTACGGGGAAAAGTACTCCGGTGTGAAAGCGCCTTATATGTCTTTTGTGATATCATTTGTTTCTTTGGACGATATCTTGGAGGACAGTCTAACTTTTTACATTAAAACATTTCCGATGCATATTTAATATTTCATGTTTCTGTCTTCAGGCAGGCTGAAATTGTGCCAGCATTAGATGACAAATTGGGGCAGAGTAGCTAAGTCTGTAGGGATTTGGTTTGGGAACAGGACCAAGAACAGAGTGGAGGGGCCAGTTTGCCTTCTGGTCACTGCTGAGGTGCCCTTAAGCAAGGCAGCATACCCTCACACTGCTCCCGGCGCTGTGTAGCTGTCCACTACTCCCAATACTAGGATGGGTGAAATGCGGAGTCAAAATGTTACTCTGTGCTGCATGTGTTCATCCATTTCCATAGGAACATTCACATTAATTAACAACGTTTTTATGTCCAGCATATTTATTTATGTCCACAAATCATGATATTCTTTTGAAAAAAAGGATCATGTTGCAGCTTTTAAATTATTCTGTAGGATTGGATAGCATTGGATAGCAGCCCTGAGGCTAACAGCACAAATGTCCAATGTGAAGAAGGCGTTCATGTGCTCAATAGTTAAACTTGGTACCACTTTACAATAAGACTACCCTTATAAAGGGCTTACGAATAGTTTGTAATTAATGTATTAATTAGGTTGTGAACACTTTATAAATCATTAATAGGCTTTTATAAGACATGAGATAAACAGGGCGACTGTGAACGGTTGCTTGCCAAATAGAGCCCACATGTATCTGTACTGCTAAGCCTTATTAGAAATGGTAGTAACTCATTAATAAATGGGAATGTGTTTTACACTTTACAATAAGGCTCCCTTTTGGCAACTATAAATGTTAGTAACTCGTAAATAAATGGTCATAAAGAGATGCCAAGAAACATCAAGATGAATGGGGGGGGGAAATCAACTCAGTGAACAACAGATACCAAGGATGCTGGCTGATGAAGAATATGAAGTAAGCTAGGTAGCCAATATAAGGCTTAGTCATCTTGCCAAATAGTGAGCCTGTGTTGATGTATGAAAACGGTTAGAACTGGTTTATAAATGGTTCCTACTGATTAATAAAGTGTTTACAACCTAATTCATAACCTAATTATAAACCCTTTATGAATCCTTTATAAGGGTAGTCTTATTGTAAAGTGGTACCTTAAACGTTTATCAGCTTCCATCTGTTACTAACCAACATGAGATGTGAGAGGATTCCTTCAAGCACAAGAGCACAGTTAAAGTGATGTCTTCTAATTAACCAGACAGACATCATTATGATCTGTTTGTTCCACAGATCCTGAATGTACGGTATAAACAAACAACATGCATTTACAAAATAGAAAAACATCCTTTTATAAATAAGCAGATTCCAAGGTTTTGCATCCTTGCCAGATCCTGTGGAACAGCCCAGTCAAAGTGTAGCAGCATCTGCACGACAGAAAGTGATGTATATGGTTCCTCTGTCACATGCAGTCATGTCAGCGCTCTGACAGTGAGGCGCTGCAGGACACACAGCCGACTGCCCACAACATAATGCAAGTGTACTACCAGAAGCAATGTGTCACTGCAGCACAGAGGTAGAGGCCATCGCAGGTGACTAATATCCAAGAACTGACACACAATTTGTAAAATATCTGCCCATATTTACAGATAAGCTATTTTAAGGTAGACGTCAAAAAAGAGCCGACAGATATGAGCCACAAAATGATGGCTGAACGCTCCATCGTTTATCTCTCACTGTTGCAGGAGCACATTACTATTACATAATATACTGCTGGCCTTTGACCATTTGAAGATTCAAAAATAATGTCTCTGCATGCATCAGGATAGCATCATAACATTTCATAAAACCTGTCTATAGATAAAGGGTTCAATGCACTAAATATTACATGGATTTCCGCATTGTTTTTATTTGCTTTAAACATCCTGTTGTATCCACTGTGCATAAGGTAACAGTAGACGTTGAGCAACAAAGAGGGTCATGTCTACCAGAATAGGAAATAGATGGTTATGCATGTTAAAAAACATTACTCTCAGTGAGTCAACATTTAGATGAGACTGTGATTCAAACCTTTGACTTAAAGTATCACCATTTTAAATGAACAAATCCAATGTTTGACTTATTTCATGATTCTGACTCTCCACAAGTATGTTTCTTTTTTTTTTCCTTTTCATGGTGGACATGGTAAAATTTACCAGAAACTCAACTTGTTAAGTTCATTTCCTACAGTCTCTCATTTTATGTCTGTCCAGGATTAACTGTGAAGTAGATTGTCAACATGCCCAGAACAAATGACTATATCTTCACTTCTAAAAGGGGTAAATTAATAATCTTTTTTCTCAAAGCAATGATAAACCTGTGAGTTGGATGTAGAACAGTCAGAATCAATAGATAGATGTTTTTATTTTAAAGTAAATTCAGATTGAACATAGTAAAAAAATGTAAATTATAGTTTCCGTCCAAAAAAACGTATAGTGAAAACCACCCTTGAATGATGGGATAGTAGACTAAAAGCTTTAGGAATCCAAACTATAACATATAATAAGTACCCTGTATCAAGATTGATGCAAAACAAGTGACATTTGACCTTTTTAGAGAAGTTTAGCAAAAAAAAAAACACCTCTGGGGTCATTTGGGTGCATTTTCCATATCTCTGGAACCCATCGGTCAATTTTGGTGATTGACACCTGTTAGAGCCAATAGAATCGAGGGGAAGTTCCTAAATCCATCTAAACATTACCCATTGGTGAATGAGTGATGCGCAGCCTGCATGCCCAAAACCGGAAGCTGTCATACACTCTATATGAAAACTACTCTTATTGACATAAATGTTATGATGGACTATCAGTAATTATTTCAAAGTGACACAGACACATTGGATTAACCTTCAGCTGCGTTTATATGCGTTTGAATGCCATTGAACACAACTTTTGATTAGAAAAACAGCAAAGGTAAGACGTATTTGCCGTTTTGGCCACGTAAAGTGAAGTTGTGTGTTGTCTTTGCTGGCTTTCACTGCCGCGAGTTTTGGTCGCACAGTGATGATACTTATACCATTGGAATATGTGGAATCTTGATGCATTGATCAACAAAGGGCATATTCAAAGATAGAGAAAGACACATTATAAACAGCCAGATTGTGTTGACTTGCCTTTTTTTACATGTCAAACACTGGCATGGTAATTTGTGTTTTTGTCACATAAACATTTTGTGAGGGAGGGACATAATCTTGCAATGTTCTGCACTATTGTGTTTAAGAATCAGTGTAACGATGTGTTGCATTTTGGCTGCTGATTGTTAAAGGAGAGAAATATGCTTTTCTTTTCCACTCAAGAGGTTTTCCAGCAGGTTACACACTGGTAATGTCTCTCGTCACACACCTTCACACAGCTTCTTTCTACATATACGCTCCTGCTGCCCTATCTTTGTCAGAGAAGATCACGCTGCATAATCACAACACAAAGAGGAAACATTGTGCGGCACTTTAATTCCTCGCTTGCAGCTCCAGGCCTGTGAAAAGATTTGAAAATAGCCCCCTGGCTTCATGTTGTTACTCCTGAAATGGATCCACAAATCTGGGATTAGTCTCTCCGAAGGCTCAGACAGACGAGGAGGCCAGCTGTAAATGAAACGCTTCAATCCTGTCATTTAAATATGTGACAAGTCCACAAACACACGTTTCAAATGACACAAACCACTTACAATTCACAGACCACCTGATGACACATTTATATCCTAAAATTGGATTGATGTTACCAAATTGAAATGATGCATGTGCTTGAAGACATTGATTAAATGAGAGCTAAAACAAAAAAAGGAGCAGCTGAACAATAAAAAGCTTATTGGGAAATTAAGATGGAGGACAGGCTGTTAAATCTTCTCCAAAAACAAGAAGCTTTACCTAACTTCAGCTTGAAGTGGAAAAGTTTCCTTCACCTTCAACTAATGAAAGACTTCACTGGATTGAGGAGATGGAGACAGCTTGTGTGACATTTTAATTGGTAGCAAACTGATCCTTAATTATGGCAACTGCTCTTTGTTGTAGTTTTATTGAGCTGAGCTATTAAGCTATTGCGTCTCCATGAAAATGTATCACCAGTTATGAGGCTGTTATTGTTTATGGGATCGTCAAATATTTGTTTATGAGTGACATTGCGCTCAAGGCAAGTTTATTAATGAGACAGTCAGGGCTCAGATTTCTGTCACAACAGTGCAATGTCAAGAGATGAGAGTCCTTCAGAACAACTGCAATACTTTCTTTAGTCTGCGCTCAGATAGAAAACATCATCCACATTTGTTAAGCTGTGTTGACATGGTGGGGGTGTAATGACTTGAATTTGTAATTTCTTATCATCTCAGACGAACCTAACGACTGTCGCAAAACACAAGTTAAAATGATGGCTGCCATGATGAACTTTCAAAAGTGCCATGTTGTGCCTCATAAGTCTTCAACATCATGGATCTATTGCTATTTTTAAAACTGGGCATCCTGCTACTTTTGGCCGAACATTAAACAAAAGCCTTCCATCAATGCAGCCTCTTGCATTTTGAAACTCTTAAAGATGTTGGTTATTTATTAAATGTGTGTGCAATAATTGCCAGGTCAGTTGCTCACAGCTTTTTGTCATCTTACGAATTTAGTTTTTTTTGTTTAACCCATGATCCGGCTTCAAATAATCAAATCGATTAGCACAAAGCTAACAGCAATCTAATCTGTTAGCTCAAACTACTAGCCTCAAACTACTAACACCCTCTACACTTTGACAGTTCCTTTATCGTCCCTTTGGTTTTTACTTTAAATGCACATGCCTCCTTCAAAATAGAAAGATTTGCAAAATCAAAGACCCCCCATTGTGATTTCAATTTCTTTCAAATGACCAAGAAAACACAGTGTATTAATCTTGTCAGTGCAGTGCTCATGTCGTGTTTGATTACTTATGAGGGAAATGAAATGACTAGTGCTTCGAAGGAAGGCTTTAATATGTGGATGTTATTCTTTCATCGATACACTTTGGTTAGGTTTTACATATCTGCACAAAAAAGAGAACCTGTCTGCAGTGCCATTGTTGTCTGTCACTATACTTTAGAAAGTGACGATGCTGCCATGTTTTGATGAAGTGTCTCCTTGATAAACAACTAATGGACAACACTTGTTAACAAGAACCATTTTTGCAGTTCTTTCCTCAAGGATTCAGTGAATCATTCTTTAAATGTCTTCTGGAAGAAGGCTGACGGTTCACCACAGGCTAAACTGGAGACCCCCCCCCACATCCACCCACACCCACCCAGCCTCCACAGAGCTCTGACATCTGCACCTCCTCCAGTCACAGACCACTGGAGCGGAAACACATGCAGATCCTTTCCTCCACTTGTCTCATAGATTTGAATATAACTACCAAGTTATGTTTCCCAACAGAGGGGCTTCCTGTAACATGTAGTTATAGAAATCCCACTGTGGGAGGGACACGGATACCCTAAAACAAACCTGTTGGGAACCAGGTAACCCATGATCCTGCTTCAAATAATCAAATCGATTAACACAAAGCTAACAGCAATCTAATCTGTTAGCTCAAACTACTAGCCTCAAACTACTAACACCCTCTACACTTTGACAGTTCTCCTGTTCCTTTACCGTCCCTTTGGGTTTTACTTTAAATGCACATGCCTCCTTCAAAATAGAAAGATTTGCAAAATCAAAGACCCCCCATTGTGATTTCAATTTCTTTCAAATGACCAAGAAAACACAGTGTATTAATCTTGTCAGTGCTGTGCTCATGTCGTGTTTGATTACTTATGAGGGAAATGAAATGACTAGTGCTTCGAAGGAAGGCTTTAATATGTGGATGTTATTCTTTCATCGATACGCTTTGGTTAGGTTTTACAAAGAGCTAAATCAAATATAAAAAGACAATACAAACTGTTGACCGCATGAGTCCATCACAGTGTGTTGGCTGCACAGTTTGAAGTGAAAGGCCATGCATTGAATTGTTACGTCTCAGTGTGGAGGTGTGTTTTACAGTATAAAGAAAATCAATACACTGAACAATCTGCTCCTGGAGTCTGAGAGGAAAGTGATGCATCTCATTTAGACAGCCTGCTCCACCAGAGGCTGGCACATCATCGGACTGAGTAAGAGTAGATAAGAGCTGTGGCATTAAGATTGTAGAAAGTCTGAGACATTTCAAGGTAATATTATAATGCCACCATTAGCTTAAGCTCCCAGCTATCTCACAGAGCAGGTGAGAAACGTGGCAAAGCCAGACGTGGGAAGAGGGGGAAATCAAAAGATCGCCGAAGCAAGAACGTCTGTGAAGAGATCCGCTTAAAGAAGCAAGGAAAAAGGGAGTAGAGGGAGTGTGTTGGAGTAAGATCTGACACTTCCCCGGGTGCTGCTTAAGCTTATCAATTTATCTTAACTTGACCTACTGTTAACTGTTGTTCAACAGGAAGCTGAGTGAATTAGTGTGTCTTCAGTACTGGACATAAGGCTGGTACAAGATAAACAAGCAGGCTTTTTCGGAAATTCAGTCAGACAACTCACGTGTTTCTTTAACATGTTTATTAGAAGCAGCATATAGTTGAGTTTGGTGTCTAGGCTCGGGCCTCATCACTCCACAGATATACATAGCACGATGAGTGATGATTAAATAACTAACCCCCCGAGCCTACAGGTGGAAGCTGTGGTGGTGGTGGGGCAGGCAAGCAGCAGCGACGTGGAAGTAGCTGCAGCAATAGCAGCAGCAAGCAATGCATGGAGAGAGATCTGGCAGGTTAAATAGAGCGGCTTATTAAGGAGACTCTGTTTGGTTGGTTGTAGAGTGGCAAGGGGCGTTATGTATGAATGCAGCATAAGTGCTCGAGTTGACTGCCTGAACTAGCTCGCAGGCTTCGCCTCATTAATGGCAAATGTTTGGATCATAACTTAAAACTAGGGGCACCAGTTCTCTAAATGCCCTTTATCTATTTATCTTAACTTGACCTACTGTTAACTGCTGTTCAACGGGAAGCTGCGTGAATGAGTGTGTATTCAGTACTGTGCATAAGGCTGGTACAAGATAGATATTTAGATAGATAGATAGATAGTACTTTATTGATCCCAAATTGGGAAATTGTTGTTGTTACAGCAGCATAAAAGGCATTTTACAATAAAAACAAAACTACAAAATATACAAGAATAGAAAGAAAAATAAAATAAAAAAAAATAGAAAATATACATGTTGAAATAGAAAATATACATGCAGATATTATATATACAAATATATATATATATTCAAAATATATGACAATATGGAGTATAAATATTGAACAGATTATGTATGAGTAAAATGTACAATGTGGTTTTAGATAAACAAGAAGGCTTCTTAGTCTTATGAGTATTTCAAGATTCAAGGCTTTTATTGTCATTAGCTACATACTGTAACTACAGTGTAGTTATGTTGATGAACATCTTAGGTCACAGGCTCCTCCAAAGGTTCAACACAATACAACAGATAAAATAGTGCAAGTAAATACAATAAAATAGAATAGAAGGAGTGCCATAAGAGTCTATATACAAGTGGTAAATCATTTGTAAGTTGCAAATAGGTGAATGTTATGGATGTTCTTAGAGTATTATCAATAGCATCAGCTAAATAAGCTAAAATGAGCATCATGAATCACCGAAGACTACGACGAGATCCACTCAAAAAGCAAGAAAGAGGGGCCCAAATGGAATACAGAGTGTGTTGGAGTAAGAGCTGACACTTCCCCGGGTGTTGCTAAAGCCCTCATTCTCATTCAGGGATGTCAGATTTGGGTCAGGCCGGGGTAGCCAAGCAGGAGAGAGGATGCGAGGGCGAGGCGAAGCGAGAGGCTCCGTCCCGCTGAACGGAGGGTCAGTCATGCATCCTCCGTCCCTTCTTCCGCTTCATCGGAGGGTTCATCAGCAGCAGCGCCCGGTGCTACGAGCCGACACTGGGACGCGCTGAGTTGTAATTGCAGATGTTTTTGGGGTCAACAATGCCCACGCCGGAGATGACTACTGTAAACAGACTTCGTATTTCAACTCGCCGCTTAGGCTCGCCACACCTTCTCACAGAGTGATCGCAGAGTTCAGTCAGCGTGCAGAGACACTTCCCCTGAGTCGGATGTGTCACAGGAACAAGGCTGTGTCACTCTTTTATATAGCGCCTTTTTTAAAGCTCTCAATGACAACAAAGGTGTCAAGTATGCTTAACTTAGAAAATATGTATTAAGTTTATTACTACGCAGCCCTGGTTTACTTCATCACATGGATACGAATGAGCATTGTATGGAGTTTATCAACACTTGTACTGCTTATTTGTATAGATACGTTGTGGTACTTTACAGCTGCAACAATTGGTAACGATTAATAGATGGGCAAGAAAGAAATCCCAGAATTTATTTCGTTTGATATTCGACTTTTGATTAAAGTAATTCTTTATAGAAGGAGTGGCAATAAAAATGCTATTTTCAGCCTCTCAAATATAGACTTATCTTGGTATTTTAGGAAGTAGGATAGAAATGTTTACTATTGCTGACAATGTATAGACCTAAATGAATACCTTGTGAAAAATCAACGGTACTCATACAGTGCTTACAATCCTCCTTCATTTGTATTTGATCACAACTTGCCCATTATTAATTTATCTTAAATTAACCTTCTGTTATCTGTTGTTTGACAGGAAGAATGAGTGTGTCTTCAGTACTGTACATATGGCTAAAAAAACAGGAAGGCTTCTTCATCTTATGTAACATCACTGATAGCATCAGCTAAACGGCTAAAATGTGCATGAAAATACTTTTTTGCACAGTCATCTTGAGGAAGCTCTGCCCAGACAATGAACGAGCACTTCTCCATTCTCATGTTGCACGTCGGCAGGTGGATGTGAGAGTGTCTCCTGGGATTGGTCTGCAGGTCACGGGTCCTGTCTGTCATTGTCACCTTGCAGCTTGGCTTCAGCCTCGATTATCTGACGGTAATCTGGGCCGGCGTTTACCGGGTCAGTCTGCAGAGCCAATCCTCTGGGCTGTCTGTCCCTCAACATGCTGACCAGACTGAATGGCCTTTTGTCCTCTGGACGTAAAGACCTCTTAGCCTGAATATTACAGTAGAAAGCTTGTAGCCAGAAGGCCTGGATACAAAATCCAAGATTGGTTTGGTGAATGTTTTGCTATGTCCTCAAAACAAACTTGATTCACTTGATTGTTCAGTTATTTTAAGCACTGGACATACAGAAATTCATATTCATATAATGTATAATCCAAACTTCATAGCGATTGGATTTGTCACAATTTGTTCAGGAAGTTCGTCAAAACTAAATAGATTTGTTCTAAAGCTGCCAATGTGGCTCGTACTGTTGTAAGTAGGGATGCTCCGATCGCCAATTTTGGGGCCGATCGCCGGAATCAGTATCGGCCGATACCGATCGCCGATCCGATCGAGTGGGCGGGGTCTATGGGGATCTTCAATTTTTAAAGTGATGTTTACAACTCAGTTAATGGGGCTCATTCACTGGCGCTTCCACAAACAACCAACATAATTATTACATTCAAATGAAGTACGTTATTCAAGTTTACATTAACTTGGGATAATAACACGGGAGAAATGAGCGAAGTGCTCTCTTTTCCTCTCTCCCCCTCTCTCTCTCCCTCTCTCTCTCCCTCTCTCTCTCCCCCTCTCTCTTTTCCTCTCTCTCTCTCCCTCTCTCTCTCCCTCTCTCTCTCCCTCTCTCTCTTTTCCTCTCTCCCCCTCCTCTCCTCTCCTCTCTCCCCTCTCTCTCCTCTCTCTCTCCCTCTCTCTGTCTTCCTCTCTGGTCTTTTCCCTCTCCCCTCTCTCATTTCCTCTACCCCCTCTCTCTCTCTCTGTCTCTCCTGACAGCCTGTCAGTAGCGTCTCATGCAGCTCACTGATCCAGTACTGAGTGACCCGACAGTGAAGAATAAACATATGTATAACTAGTTTAGCTTGTTCCAGAGGTAGATAAAATAGCTAAGTGTGTTAGGTCTAACTCTTAGTGTGTGTGTTGCTCCGCTCACCGCTCCGTCACAGCGAGTGGAGCTGCAGGATTTCTGCTTCACACACACGTTGCATACCGCTATTTTATTGTCTTTTTCGGACACCTTAAAATACTGCCAGACTGGTGAAGCCATTTTGGCGAGCTTGTTTTGCCGCGCACAGAGAAAAGTGTCATGTATTTTACGTCATGCGATCGGCTCTCGCGATCGGCATTTTTAGAGAGCACCGATCGATCGGTGCAAAAATGCCTAGTTATAAGAGAGTAAAGTGCTCAGTATGTTTGTAATAAACACATCTGTAGGCATAAACGTGTTTTTATACCTGTTCAGAAACACTTGTGGTAAAGGTTTGACCTCGTGGCTCCCTCTTGAATAGCTATGTGTTCTTTTGTTGCTTCTTTTCTTTGGTGGATTTTATTTTGACGTTGTGAATCATACATATGGGGATAAGGACACACACTCTTGAATATTCACTCCTTGAAGGCTTTCCCAGTTCCAATCCCATGCAATCCTACAATCGCTTTGATGGAACCAGGCGTAAGATGCCTATTGGTTAAACCTTAGCATGGTGCTATCTCTAAAAGAGAAAGGCACACTATGGTGTGTTATGTCAAGATTCATCAAGCAGTGTGTGAGCAATTTACCTGGAAAACCCAGCTGATGTTGGTCTCAATGTTCTCAAGATGTAACAACTTGTCAAGTCGAGTTAAATCAGCACAACAGAGCCTGAAGCCTGGAACAAAATATAAAAATGTCAATGGAGATACAAATATGTCAGAGCCTTCCTTTTTAATTTTACAGAGTACCGTAATTGACAACCATCTGCAGAATACAAATCATCTCATATGGGGCTGAGAAATAAACGGTATCACACGCAGTAGACTTCACTGTTAGCATCTGTGCAGTCGACTTGTTTATGATTCAGAGCTCGGTACATTCATATTGCCATTTCTTAGTTAGTGGACAAGATTGCAGATTGAAGTCACTGTGCAATATAACATTCTTTATTAGTGTCTGTCGCCATGTCGCACAGATTTATTTGTATATCTGTGTCTGTGTGCATCTCACTCACTTTCTACCCATCAGTGTGATTTACACTCGAGGGGAGGCTGTCAAGTGTATTAACATACTCAATGTGCAGACTGGATTATATCATGGATGTATTTTTGCATGTGAAAAGGGATGTGCATGTTTTTCTATGTGCGTGTCATGTGCTCGTCATGTGCTCATCTGGCTCCTGTGAAAAACAGAGTTAAGTGGAGTGTGGGACTCCAGCTGTAAATGTAGCCAAGAGACTCAGCTGTTTACTAAGTTCTCCTCCTACTCCCACACATATAAACTACTGTATGTATACAGATGGAAAAATATGGCTTGTTTCCAGGGGTTAAGTTTGGATTTGATATGTGGGGGTGCTCTGTGTGGAGGTGGGTTAGGGGGGCGGAGGTCGAGGATCTCATTATTTGACCTTAGGGGATATACACTGTGGCCCTAAAGCAACTGCTCCATTATCTGTATCAAATGCACACATTGATGCCACCAAATGTCACAATAAAAATAGAAAGTACTACAAATAAACTGGAATTAATTTACATCTTAAATTATTAATATATATACACAAAAAAAGGTTTACAAATATCCAACCTTCAAATTGCTTTTTTAAATCAACACTGCTCTGCACACTTGCTAAAGAACATTTGTGTGGAAATCTCAATTCATTTGTAGGGCAGCAAATTGGTTAGAACCGGCCCTGATGGTATAGGAAACGGGCTCCGTGTTACAAGACGGGTCATATATCCTGTCACAGAACACATATTGACCCTAAATAAAGTCTATATTAAGAACGAGAGATGTTTTAACATATGGCTTAAACAAATGACAAATGAGCGAGGGTGATGACCTCAGAGCATCGTCCTATGTGCCGGGGCTGAGTCCCGGACAGCCCCAGCCCAATTTAACCCATGCTTGTTTCATACATTAACATCTATAACTAACACAACGAAGAGAATACAACCACAGGGGTATTCCTTTTTGTAATTGAAATGTGATGGATAACTCTCTCGTGGCAGGTTAAGACCAATTAATACCTTCTTTATTAGCTACACTATCAACTCAGTTTAATCCTGCAAAGGTCATTGGTGGGAACATTGTTACCATTTCATTAACTTAAAAGATTAACAGTTTTAAATTGTGTGTGTGTGTGTGTGTGTGTGTGTGTGTGTGTGTGTGTGTGTGTGTGTGTGTGTGTGTGTGTGTGTGTGTGTGTGTGTGTGTGTGTGTGTGTGTGTGTGTGTGTGTGTGTGTGTGTGTGTGTGTGTGTGTGTGTGTGTGGTGTGTGTGTGTGTGTGTGTGTGTGTGTGTGTGTGTGTGTGTGTGTGTGTGTGTGTGTGTGTGTGTGTGTGTGTGTGTGTGTGTGTGTGTGTGTGTGTGTGTGTGTGTGTGTGTGTGTGTGTGTGTGTGTGTGTGTGTGTGTGTGTGTGTGTGTGTGTGTGTGTGTCCATAGTTACAGATTCTATGGTAACAGTGTTTGCTAGTCAGAGGTGTTTTTACACCAAGCTCAAGGGAAGTGAGCTCTGATACAAACAGTCAGGACACACACTCTCTCTCACACACACACACACACAGAAAACACTTGGTCCTTTATCGGAAAACCTTTCAGTTAAATGTCAAGTCACTAACATGCTCACATTCACTTGAGGACACTTACCAAAACAGGAACTGATGCGTCCTTAAGTTAAATGAAAAACATCCTCATTAATGAGTACGAGTTATTATTTTACATTTGTTCATTATATAAAGATTATCCAAATTGGTTTCGTCCTGGATATTTAATCCATGATTCGGGTCATACCTTGGTTTTATGTCTCTTGTCTGGAACAAATGTTTTAAGTTTTATAAAATCAACTACAAGAATACTGAGCTAGATTAACTCTATTTATTGCCTTCACATAACATAATTGTTTACATAATGCTGACAATTGTATTCGTTCATTAGTAAACTTGTTCTGAGTTTGGCATAGGTACATTTTTACCTATAACCTACAATAACAAGTAGTATCATTGATGTGATTTAAATGTCCACGGTACAACATTAGCATACATGCCAACCTTTCCAAATCCAAAAGAGGTAGGTTTGCGCGTGGCAAATGTGCACGCCCAAACTAGGTAATCAGAAGAAATGGAACCCCAGTAATTACTTGTATAAACCATGTATTTAACATATATTGCATCATTTTATGCATTTTTCAGAAAAAGTGGTAGTTTGGTAAACAGTGACATCAACGACATGTTTGGTCTGTAAAATGCCCGAAAAGTAAAAAGAATGGGAGATAAATATCCCAAAGTCTCCACATTTTATTATATTTTTTGTGTGTTTCTGGTCCTCTTTCAGTTGAGACAGTGTATGAAGGATGTGTCAGGATGTAGAACTCTTGTGTGAACATTGGATAAAGCCAGGTTCATATTCTTGTTTCATGTTGTTGACATATTAGTCAAAGGTTTGCACAGAGCGATATATCTTTGTGTTGCGCCATAAATCAGAAAATACTGCATTAAAAAAGTCATTTCCTGCATGTTTTTGCAGTGTGATATAAATAATGTACAGGCTTTCAGATTGCTGTAGTTCACTAAACAGAGACATTAACGACATGTTTGGTGTTGAAAAAGTGAAAGAATGGGAGATAAATATCCCAACATCTCAACATTTTCTTTTCTTTTTTGTGTGTTTGTGGTCCTCTTTCAGTTGAGACACTGTAGGATGCTTCCGGAAAAGACCAAACACTGGATGTCTTTCAGTCACCAACATGTGTTTTCGAGACACTGATATTAACGGGGAAACCCTGCAGGACTCAAATGCCTCGTCTCTGTTCCCCTAAACTCATTTGGGAGTGATGACTGATTATTATCAGTCCCGGGGGACTGCGGCAGGCTGGCTTGACTGTGTTTTCCGAAGTGGAGGATGGCTTGACCGCAGTCCCGGGGGTAACGCTGCCCTTCCTCTGCACGTTGTTTCTCTTTCAGAAACACAGAGGACTGTTTGTATGATGGGATCACAGACACGCTGCAATCGGTTTCCGCTAAAAGTCGAGTCCAGTGTCTATGGAGTGTCATTTTTATTTTTTATCATTTGGGAAGAAATACATTTGCTAGGGAAAGCCAGCTAAATCGGTAGGCGGTAGAAACATGTCAAAAGCGGTAGACTACCGCCCAAATCGGTAGGGTTGGCAGGTATGCATTAGCAGTATAGTGTTAAAGTAATAATGTAATATCTTCGGTTGTTTTCATCACATGGATCACCAGCCCTTGGTTTCCTTTAGTTTAATGTTTTCTCTACATCTAAAATGTTTAATTATCTTCACCTGGATCTCTGAAACAGTTTTGACCTCTAAAATGAATCAACGTCCACATGTGATATGTGTCATGTGCAGGGTTGGGTTGTAACGGAATACATGTAACGGCGTTACGTAACCAGAATACAAAAATCAAGTAACTGTATTCAGCTCGCGTTACATTTGAAAAACGAGTAATCTGATTACAGTTACTTTCGTAAACCTGAAGTGAATACATTTTGGATTACTTATTGGAATTATTGGTGGAAAGATTTCCTCACAACATTTAATATTCATTACTAAAGGTACAGCCGAATCATCACAGCGCACAAAACCTATTACCGCCGCAGATGGACTAAAAAAGGGAGCGTTTGAAAAAAATGTGCAGGTCCGCTCAGTGAAACAATAACAACGAAACATGGAGGAACAAAAGTCTGCGTTTAAATCGTGGCGCGATATCGACACCACAGGAAAACCTCCTTCACTTCATGAAATCTCTGCAGCACCAGGAGGCAGCGGGAGGGTTAACTCAGCCTCGCCAACCTCGCTAACGCCAGACAGAAGGCGACACGCTTGTTCTAAGCCGTGTCCCTCACTCCTCACATCCCAAGCTGCATCCCCAAAAAGTGGATTATGTTGTTACATCGTTTCAGATGTTATGTTTCAGTTGTGCTCTTGATAAGCCATTAAAACAGTAAAAACACGTTCAGTTTCCTTTTGCTTTTTGAGTCTCCTGTAGCCTTCACCAAAACATACCCATCTGTGATGGAAAAAGAAAGTAATCCAAAAGTAATCTAAAAGTAATCTGAATACGTTACTTTTTTAAGACACGTAACTGTAACTGTATTCGGATTACTTTCAGAGCCATGTATTCAGTAATCAGTAACTGATTACATTTACTAACCCTCCCAACCCTGGTCATGTGTTAAATTGTAAAAGGAAGGAAGAGTGATTGTCCTTCTCTGGTCGTTAAAACATTGCTTTTTAGAAGCCTAAGAAGTAAAAATAATGACTTGTCTTACAATGAAAAAGCAAAGATTAGAATCTTTCAAAAAGGAGAACAGCGCTGTGTGTGGGAGGACAATTTTTTTCATATCCTGTTAATCATGGCACTACCTCTCAGATTCATCTCAGGTGTCAAGACCTTCATTGTTGAGGAGAGGGAAAAGTGGGAGGAAGTGTGCGTGCAGGATGTGGTATTTTGAATTAAATCTCACAGTGAATCACGCTGCTCGTCAGTTATTTAACAAGAATGTTTGGCAAAGTAAGACAGCAAGTATTTTAACTTAACATGTGGCGCACTGGAACTGACATTTCTAGAGAAACTACCTGTTAATCAAAAGGTGTCTAAGACCCCATTGACTCTTCCAGCAGTCAACTGAAATAGTATAGCAGCAGTAAAGATATCCCGACGTTGTATAATACATTTTGGGTCAGATGTTTTTAGATTTAATCCCAAACAGCGTCAATAAATAGGTTTAACTCAGAAATACTCTAGAAAAGGTTTAATGCAGATCGAACTATACACTGTTTGTCTGCAGAGCAACTGAAATACAATCTAAAATGCTTTATATAGTTAATTATAATAGAATTAATAGAATTGGGAGGGATAATGGTCACACATGCAGAGCACACAGCACACACAGTGACATTTGTTCTCTGCTTTTAACCCATCCTAGTACTAGGAGTCTAGTACTAGACTAAGACAAGCACTGGATGAGCCAAACATAACAGCACATTTCAAATGAAAGGATGCAGAGTTGAACACCTGTCTTTCAGCTGCTGCCTTTGGAACAGGGAACATTTTTACATAACCTGTCAACAGTTGTATACAAGAAATATTTGTAAGAATTGCCTCATATTCTTGCAAAGTAAATGTATTTCCTGTTGAGTTGAGTTGAGTTATGTACAGTTATATACATAACCTCACATCTTTTTATCATTCATTTCAAAACTGTTTTTGAGTTATCAACCTCTTAACCTTCTCCAGCCCACAGAGTCATTTATCAACGCACACCGGTATCATCTTCTCCCACTCCCTGAACTTTTCCCAAACCCATTAACTGCATTCCAGCGATGGTTTATTACCCAGCTCCCTCCTCCCTATTCCTGCTGCTGTTTCAACTCAGTTTCATACAATCATATATTTAACTGGGTTCTTTTCTGTGTGTTTTATTACAGAAATACATGGAAGTCAGTGGATAATACCATTTACAAATACTTTTCCACACTGGCTTTAAGTAGGGTTGGATATTTTGAAAGTACTAGTACCAATTATTGTGCTTTTAGTGATAACAATACCGATAAAGAACTTAATTAGAAAGGTCTTTTTTTTTCTACTTTTTCAAAACCTAATATGTCAATAGAAGCGTTCATCACACCACTACATATTTTGAAAGTGGGTTTTTAGTTTGTTCTGCTTTGATTTGATTTTTGGTATGACTTGTCTTAAAGGTGGGGTAGGTAAGTTTGAGAAACCAGCTTGAGTGCGCTAGAATTTGAAAATACACAACCGGAGAAAATCTGCCACTTCCTTACATAGCCCCTCCTCCAACACACACGAACGCGCACATGACCAATGAGGGCACGAGATAAGTTTGTGCACACATGGAAGGCTGACAGGCAGGTAGGCCATCCAGTTATTTTAGCCGGGCCGGCTAAAATGATTGGTCGTGCTTTTTACAGTACTACGGCTTCCACAGATGAAATTTTTTTATGGATTTTTTGTCAAAGCACTAAAGATATTCATTGCTATCGGGATGTTAAGAGCATTCCATGGAATATAACAAAAAGTGTATCTCGAGCCGGTTTCTCAAACTTACCTACCCTACCTTTAAGTATAGGTCTTTGTATAGTTTCATCTTATCATTGTTGAAAGAAAACACAGACGGTATGGGTTGAAGCTGATGCAGTAGTGGGCAAATCACACATGTCCTTACATAGAAGAAAACTGTGTTGTAGCTCAGTTTGTATTCCTGGTAGATTAATATGTTAAATAATTACGTTTATAGACATGTATTGCATAATTCTCTTCTTTCATGTCTGCCTTTACTTGTCTCACTCTCTAGTAAAGGCTTGTCTAGTAAAACACACACACAAAAAGCCAAAGCCATTATCTAAAATCACTGAAACTTTCTTTGTTGCATAGCAACAAGGATGGAGAAAATACTTCTCACAGGTTTTCTGATCCTTCTGTTACAAGACATTCCCATCGGCAGCTTGAGAACAGTCTGATCACAGCCTGAGGCCTGATGGCACCTACAGACGGTGTTAAAGGCGTCCTGGGTACTAAAACACTCCACAGCAAGACATATTGAAAAGACATATGCCGTTATTAAAGCTGAAATATTCTGTTTAAACACACTTTAGTTTTTGTTGCTGAGCTCTAATTGCTGTAATGATGTTGGTTAACTGCGACACAGTGTAGGTGGTACTTTGTATTTTCTCTAATTAAGAAGTTGGAGTTCCTTCGCTTGTTTTATTTTGCTCTCTTTTCTAATTGGTTCCTTTGTTTACTCCAAACAAACCTGTGTTGCTGCTTGTGTTTTTCTAAAACCATGAACTCCCTGCCCATGTGTTGAATATATTTGAAATAGTATGCTTTGCTGTAGGCACACTCCCTGTAGTGTTAGTATCTGTAAAGCTGTAAACATTACATTTGTACAGCTTTACAGTGTTTACAGATTTACAACATTCACTCTCCTTTAACCTTATGATTGCTATGGCTGCTAAATGTTCCACTATGTTCACCTGATAGTCGCTAACGTACTGCTAACTGCTATCAATGCTTTGTTTTCCTGCCAAATCTGTCAACACAGCTGGAAAGAGCAGAGCGACTGAACCAAAACAGTACATTTGAAGGCTGTCGAACCAAAACAAAAATGCTAAAACGCTAAAATGCACCGTAAAGCAAACGTGAACTGTTCAATATATTTGACCCCTTTCACATACATGTAGTCATTTAATCCAATGTTGTTCAAAAATATTGAATATATCAGCTTAAATAAAATGTGTTCATATTGTAATCTCATGGGTCTTTACACAGGAGAATAAAAAATGTACAGCAGCAGCAAAGCCTTGGTCTACAAGCAAAGCAGAGGCCGAGCAGAGTTTCCTGTCTGCTTTAGTGCTACTACTCCTGCTGAATGTAATTCTTAACATAAAGCTCTCCCTGGTTTTTATTTGTGTGTGTCCTCGGATAACTTTGTGAGGGAGAGTCCACGTAGTTAGCAACACCGTCTTTCTGTTCAGGAAAAATCGCCTACTCTCTCTCTGCTTTGTTGCCTTTACTCCTTACAAGCAGAGCAGCTGAATGAAGTTTTCCGGTGTGGAAGTGTATCTCATGGCCAGGCTTACTTACTTATTTATTTTTATAATAAGCCTGTTAGCAACGGGTGTTGTCACATACAACCTCCCGGGGCTTAGTGAGGGGAATATTACAGTTTTGTTGATTCGGCTGCTGGCTTTTAGAGCAAGTTGATTGGAATTTCGTCCACGATTTTTCTTTTTTCATGAGCACTTCCAGCCGCACTGCTGTCAGTAAATACTGCAAAGCACAGCATGTCGGTTTCCATGACATCAATTTAATCCTCATCTTTTCACTAAACTATCACATAATGATATATTTTCATATCTATAAATGGATCCACCTTTTTTTCTTAATGCTTGTATCTTAGGCTTTGTTCATATTTGTATTAAAGGGGACCTATCATGCAAAATGCACTTTTGTACGTCTTTTATACATGAATATGTGTCCCCGGTGTTCCAGGGAACTCACCAAGTGTCAGAAAACACAACCCTCTCCATTTTCCTCCATACCCAAATCTCTAAAAAAGGGGCTGCAACGGATCTGATAAAAACTGATCCAGATTTGAACACTGTCCTGACGTCAGGACAGTGGCGCTACGGCTATTGGGCCAACTCCACCAATCAGGAGGAGACAGCCACGGCCATTGCCGTTCGAAAGCGCTGGAGACGCTGTAGTACATATGCCAGGCCTGTAGATGGTGCTGTTCTCACTGAATCTGCCCTTGCAAAAACAGAGCTAAAAAATGTCAAATTGAGCAAAATGAGGCATGGCTAAAATGCATGATCTGTTTGGTATTTTGAAAAAAAAAAAGTATAAATATGCCTTATATAGGTATGGTCCTACACTATATTATTCAAATATAGCATGATAGGTCCACTTTAAAATATGTCTTTTGTGATCTAATTACAAGAGGAGAGATGTTAATGTACAAAAGAAGCATTAAAGGTGCCCTATTATACTGTTTTTCATCAATATATTATAGGTCTCAGATATATACAAAATATCTGAAGTGTTTGGCTCCAAACACCAAACAGATCATTGCAGCATCCCATAATCCCCTCTGTTTCAGCCCTGTTTCCAAAGTGCTGATTCTCTGTCTGTTACTTTAGATGAAAATAAGGAGCCCCTCCCCACGCCCCTCTGAGAGATATTTGGTTAAAAAGAACACAATGGTGCTCTAGGAGGAGATTCAGGTGATAAGGAGGTGGGGGGGGGGGTACCTTGGTTGGTGATTGGCTAATGGTTACACAAGCCAAAACATCGTTATGACATCACAAAGTGGCCAAAATCTGATCAGCTCATTTTCAGACAGGTTTTTATATAAATGGATCAGGACAAAAAGAGAGAATCTTTTTTCCTGAAACGTTCAGAATCTCTTTACATAGAGGGGACACATGTTTATGTATAAAAGACATGAAAAAGTGGATTTTGCATAATAGGTGACCTTTAAGATTGAGTCCTGGGTTGCATATGGCCACAATGTTTGAGCAGTGTGTACACAAATACGTCCTGGTTGACATTGAAATACTTTCTATTCAAGGGACTTTCTCTGAGTAGGTAATAGTAAATGCTCAGATGATGTCTTTGTACATTAAACAGTAGTATTTTGATAGGAAGACCCCCCCCCCCCCCCCCGCTCTCTCTGACTTAAGGCGAAGGTTTTGGTGGCGGTACAACAATAAACTTTTATCTTGTAGCTTCATAAACTATACCAAATAATCCAGGCAGTAGGCAGCACTTTATAGTTAGTCATTGCATCTAACTATTGCAATTCACACAAGCACACACACACAACAAAACAGACTTAAGACATTAAGTGTGATTACTTTCTCTCTTCTGTTTTTCTGTGACCATCTGTCTCAGCCTGAACCAGATTTATTTTTTCCTCCTCAGCAGTCTTGCCTCCTGTCTCTTCCTCTTTGACACTTTCTTCTCTTCCATCAGCTGTTTAAACTCATGTTCTGTGTTGCTGAACATCCTAAAATAACTGAGGATGTAAAATAAGCTTCAATTCTGACACCAGCAGCATTAACAGAGTCTAGAACAGGGGTGTCCAAACTACGGCCCGGGGGCCAAATGCGGCCCGGTCCATCTTGAAACGGCCTTCAGCTAATTAAAAAAAGTATAATGAAATATGGCCCACAAATTAACGTGTGCTTGTCATATATTGTACTTCTTAAACATATATTACACAGTATTAAAAAGCCCACTTTTCATATAAATTCTGTCAATTAAAGTTGGGAAAACTTAAGGAATGAGCTGCTAACACGTCTTATAACTAAATAAAGTAAACCCTCTGGAAAGCTGGGATTTAGGCTGTTGTGTTTCTTAAAGCCCGCGTCACACTGTCCCGAAATTGACAGCAGATGGACACACGATAAAGGAAATGTTCAAATTCGGCTCTGATCGTAACAACATCGGGCCATTCGTGAGGGCATCTTAAGCCATCGTATGACCGCCGGTGGAGTTTCTCAGGCTCCGGCAGCAACTTCGTGAGCGGTGGCAAAATCTTTGGCATGCCAAAAAAATTCCGAAAGACCTTGCGAAGGTTCATTTTCGTGGTGAATTCGTGTGTCCATTTTGCCCTTCGTAAGGCCATCGTGAGAGCATCTTCGTCTTTACTTCGTGTGATCATCGGTGCCATCGGGCATTTTTCGCCTCACGAAGACAATACGAAGGAAACAAGAAGCTGCCTGATTGTCTTAGGAAGGCAACACGACTACGTGAAGCCCTCGCAATGCCGTCGTGTAGCCATCGTATTGTAGTTCTGAAAAGGAAAAGGATATTACATTGTTTTTGTTACTTTCGTTGCAGTTGTATGTCTTAAATGTAATTTAGGTTAACTTCCTGTTTTATTTAGATGCTTTTATTTTTGAAGGCGAGTTTACTCTGTTGACAGGAAGTTGTTGTTGCTATGGAAACAACATGACGGAGTGTGTGGTTCGGGTGCCATCGTGTGGCCTTCTGTAGGCATCGTACTTGCTTCGGCTGTTGACTAAGTTCGGGGCCATCTTCGTGGACAGTGTGACTTAAAGCATTTTCAAGTATCAGGCATAATTGACCTACATTTGATTGATTTTGCTAACTTATAACTTAACTGATAAGGCAGTAAGTATACCTCTAGTGAGCGGCTCAGCCCTTCGTATATTTTCTGTATGTGCCCCTGGTCTAGAAGGAAGTAATGTTCTTCTGCCAATCGCAGCAGCATGGCTTTCACTTTCTCTCTCTCTTCTGTCAACAGGTGCTCCAATAACACTCAGGTTTTTCTGTTCACCTGGTGGATGTTTTAACTATACCACTATCTAAAGGAAAATAATTGCATTAAAAAGTATAATTTAGAGCTTGATAAATAAAAAATATGATATCTCTGGTCCATTTTCAAGGAGGATCCTCTTTAGTGTTCTTAATACTATTTTAAATTGTGATAAACTGTATTTATGGTATAGACTGCTTGATATCAATATTTATCAGTTTTGATATTATAAACAGAGTGATGATCCGCACAGCTCGCAAATGGATTATTTTATCAACTGAAATGAATGTTTTGAAGTCTCCTACCAAAGTATAACAGACTACATGTTCAGATTCAGGTTTTATGTTGTGCCATCTTTAAATAAAGCTGCATCTATGATTTATCAAGATGAAGATACCATCTGACGAGCGTCACGCACAGACTAACAAAGAAACATTTAAGCATTTACATTTTCAAAACATATGCAGGGTTTTTGTTTGTCCTGAATGGAAATCAAGTGAGTGAGGCTGCACTAAAAAAAGCTTAAATTAAAATATTTCAAACATTACAGGCGGTATTGGTATAAGCCCAATTTTCAAAGTCGCAGTATTGACGACAAGAAGTGGAAGACAGTATGTGTTTGTCCATATAGTGACTGGTATAGAAAAGAAAGGTGTATGTCGATGTATTTTCTTTTCAGCACTCCAGTGGGAATGTGCTTTGTGCGCCCTTTAAAACTCATCACTTGTCTCAACCCCCACCAGGAAGCTTCATTGTCAGTTCGACCTGTTTTGTGTGACAGTTATTTGAAAAGGCTTTTATCTCCCACAGAGAGAAGGTTATTGGCTTTTCATAGACGGTATGTTACATGATATTCCTGAATAGTTTATGCTGTTGGAGCCTCAGCGCAGCCTTTACAAAAGGTCAGTCATCTCAACAGCTCTGCTTCAATAACAAGCACAGGATGTCCTAACACCGAGCGCCTCGTAGCAACAGCCAGAGATCCCTGTTCCCAGCCCACTCAGTAAAAACTACCGTCATGAGAAAAAGTCCTCGTTGCTGAATCGTAGAAGGCATCCATTCAATTATAAAATGTTTCTTAAACAAACATCCCAGAACTACGGCTGAAACACTATTGCCGAATGTTCACTGCAAGTGTACTCAACTCAACACGCTCTTTTCATGCGTTTGCCATTAGCACATGTTCTGGATACTACCTGGTACTTTTATTGCTACAAACTCAGTTGAAGTTCAAGCAGAAGGACAGATACTAAAAGATGGAGTCTAAACACTACAGACATCCAATTGGTCAGGGAGAATAGTTCATTGTGCGATAGGATAGGATGCCTTGATTTATTTGAAATGGCAGCCGATAAAATAGGGCATACACTACACTGGACAATTGACATTTCCTTGTTTGGTTCTCTATGAACTCGTCAGCTAGTGTTGCGGTGAAGATGATTTCAGAGCAGTTTCATTATGAGAATCGCAAAAACATCTGAGGCTCTATCCACAGCGGAAATTCAAAGGATAAGTAATCTGATGTAAAGAAAAAATTACTCAAGACCAGCTGAAACATGGATTGAAAACACGGCATGTCATAATAATAATAATAATAATAATACAAGAAAAATCGTCTTAATTTAGAAGAAAGCCTTCTAAATGGTAGTTTGTTCAAATCATAAAATCACACAAAAGTCAGTTTTAACATTTGTTTTGTTATGTTTTTGTTGGTTGTTGGGCTGAGTGTTTTAAATAAACAAAGCTACACTATGAAGTGTCCATACTGCTGTAGTATTAGGTTCAATTTGCTATCAGGTGTTACCAAAAATGCAACGAAAATCATGCATACAGTAGCTGCTATTTCCTTCTGAAGACACAGTATGCGGTGTAGTTGTTAGTGTAGCTGAATGCCATTCTGCTTGTTCTGATTCCTTTCAATCAATGCATCGACGGACTTGTGTGTTTATTGAACTCACTCGCTTAAGGAGGAGCTTGAACATACTGTCAAATCATTTAATCCACGGCACTAATCGCCTTCATCTCCATGGACACCCAGAGGGGCTGCTGGGAGGATTACCAGTCACACACTGCACTTTGTTTGCTCTGAATCTTTAATTAAGACGATTAATAACAAGGTCTTATGGTGCAGTGTACAGTAACTATGGATGTTGCATTGTCTGCAAATACAGTACATGGCACCTGACAGCAGTTTTAACAGTAGCTGTGATACACTGTTTAAACATTTTAAAAGCACAAGCCTTAGCTTTGAATTGATGTTTACTGTCAAACTGAAGTTGATGCTGTTTGGCATGGCTTGCGGGTGTCAGTCCTCTTCTATGTGAGGTGTGTTTGCATATTTTAAAAACATCTACAGGGGAAAAAAATGCATATTTTATGAGCACAAAGAAAAGGATTTGTTATCTGGCAGACATCAGGAAAGCCATGCATGAGAAAATCAATTAGAGGCAAAGTGCAGGGCTGATCATGTTTGGTATTTTTGATGTGTTTTTACGTGTCAGGGGGAACAACAGATGGTAAGAGTGCAGACAAAGCCGTGCTAATGCTAAGACAAGGTTAGTTGTTTTGACTCCTTGCTGTCAGAATCACACAAGATCACACACAACTGAACATGCTGGCTGAATTATTCGTGTTTAAAAGTAAAATATATAAACTTGAAGAAATGAACTTGAATCTTAGGTTGACATAATGTCCCTTAATCATGGGCGAAGTTAAATATTGCATTTCGGAATTCTGTAAGGATTTGTTCTGGGTAAAAAAGAGAAGAAAAAGGGTCGAGTTGTTTATCTTTTCATATCCGCAGCAAGAAGCACACCCACGGACGTCCTACTAGACAAAGCAATGCACGTCTGAAGGGCATTCTAGAAATCTATTTTAACGCAAACATGCTGGTTTACTTTTAAAAAACGTAGCAGAAAAAAAACACCAAACCAACTTTAAGGCCAAACATTCAACGGGAGTTTCAACCAATAAAATAAACTGCAGTTAATTAAGTAACTTTGTTCAGATAAAGTTATTGTCCAGAAAACCTCTCTGTTCATGGACTTTTAAAACGTCTCCTTTCTCTGCTATTCTTAAACCGAGAAGCCAAACTAAGACAGAGAGCGGCAGGATTCCTCTGGGGGCGAGAAACTCCTTTCTACTGAAACTGATGAAACATTCATCTCGCCAGGTTGGGCTTTATCTTGAGCTCCCTGCAAAGCTTCGTTAACTCTGCTGTAAAACCTCGACATCGCTTTAGAGCTGAGACGCTACGGCAGCTGGCCTCTGCTATGCATACATGAATGTATTCAAACATGTACATGCAACACTTTGTATGCATTTTGCTGAGAGAGATCCCATGGAGAGGGGTGAAAGGCCACAGCATCCTGACAAATACATTGAATGTGCTTTTAAAGAGATGAGTGGCAGCAGAGAGGGTGGGAGGAGAGAGGGTGGGAGGAGAGAGGGTGGGAGGAGAGAGGTAATGTGGGTGGAAAACTAGCAGCAAGTGAGCTTTACGTTCATGGAGAGGGATTAGACGCCGCTCACAAGAAACGGAGGATGGACTGAATCCAGCCCTCTCTCCTCACTGCTTTTCTCTCCTTCACCTCTTGTCTTTCTCTCCTCTCTAATTCCCCTGTCACTTCTTTCTCCTCCCTCGCTCCTATATCCCTCCATCCTTCACTGCTTCTTTTATTCCTCCATGCTTCCAGCAGTGACAAGTTCATTCATGCATTTTTCAGAGATAGGAGTTTTGTCGTAGAAACATTTCTCACGAGGCACAACAAACTGCCGTCAGCTGAGTAAAACATGTGGATTTATTGTATGTCGGTTTCTCTTTATTCATTCATTCTCGGTCCTCACACACTCACACTCGTGTTTTCTCTCTCCTCTCTCACTCGGAGTTGCAGCAGTGTCTCATATCAATACGGTGTAAACTCATTTGCATTGATGAACAAGTTTCCTAGAAAACGTACGGCTGCTGGGATTACGCGTTGGCTAAGCCCTTATTTGATTTTTGAGAAAGGTTAGGTCTTGATGAAATATTGAAGATTGAAAAGCTGGCTTGAAGCTGCCTGCAAACCCCAGAGTCCACGCTTTGTATTCCCATCCATGCTCCTCGTGACTTCTCACTGAGGTACATGAACACCACAACAGCTCCTGCAATGCAACAAACCTTTTACAGTGAAAAAACATTGAATTATTTCAATCCAGATGGCAATTACTTTACATTCAAGTGTCATCTTATAAAACTAGATTTAAATCAGAGCAGAAAGGAAGCCCATCTGTTGAAAATGAATCTGCAACAAATACAAAACTCACTATTTCAATAATTAAGTCATTTTTCAAGCAGAAAGGATTTAACAAGTTTCTTCAATATGATGACTGCTGGTCTTCTTTGTGTTCTATGATAGAAAAGTGAATCGTTTTTGGCCATTTTATTTGAGATTGTATTGCTAAAGGAAGCAGGGTTCAGACGGTTCAGACTCATGATTCTTTTAAAAGTGCACCAAAATGTGTCTAATGTTTCTAAATGCTACGATATTACAGTTGAACTGTGATTTGCTTTTGTTCTGTCTGTGCTTGAATCCACATATTTCGAAGTTGATATCTTTCCCCACAAAACCCTCTGCCTTTCTGTGAGGTCAGCAACATTTTTTTCCGCAGTGTATCTCAAAATGTTGACATATTTCTGCAATGTTTAGGCCTGAAGGCTTACTGTACAGAGACCGTGTTTACTACACTTTGTATCCTGTTGGGAACAAAGGGAATTTTAAAAACACCTTCACAACAAGGTCAGGGGCTTCTTTGAAACACACAGAGAGAGAGAGGGGGCAGAACAACAATAAAATATGATAGCTGGGCCGGGCTCATCTTTCTCTAAAAAGCCTGGATCATTTTACAGCTCAAAAACGCACAATAGTGGCTGACGACAGCTATCAAGGGAGGAGGAACTAACCTAGAAACCTGTGTTTCTCAAACTTAGTGGGACAATCCTGGCAAGAAATGTGTATCACTACCTTCAGCTGATCGCTCACTATAACAACACTTCAAACTGCCCTTGAGCAAGGCACCTGCTGCACCTGCTTTGCTCTGTAACACCAGCATAAGTGTGTGTGTTTGTAGCAGGTCAAGTATGAGAAAAACATAAAACGCCCTCTCGGCCAAATAATCCTGCATTAGTAAATGTTAAAATAAAGGCAATTAGACATGACTGCTTTAAAAAGATAAGCTTGTCTTTTCCTAAACAGCGATGACAAGTAGGTGAAGTATCAGCCTGGAGCGCCCTCTTATTAAAACAAATCTCATTTCTTTGAGTAACACGCAGGGATCATCAGGCTGTTTTGGGATGAATTAAAACAATTATTGTCAACAGTTTCCCTGAAGGATGTGTTGTTCCCTCGTAGAAAAAAGGCTGCATTGCAGAAGGAGGGGAAAAACTGCCTTTGTGTTTTTTTTTGCATCTTATTTTTGGAAGCCGTTTGCCTCTGAGGAGACTTGCTGTCTCTGTCATCATTAAAACATGAGTCACAGCGCTGCTTCAGGTGTGGATGAAGGAGAACTGAGACCTACAGCTTTTTATAGGAGATGGATTTATTTGGGTTGTTGCTTAATGATTTCCTCAAGGATTTCCATTTTTTAAGTGGATTGAATGTATTTGAGATGTTACTGAAAAAGAATTTCGAACAATAGAAGCGTTGTTTCTTCAGACACTATCATAGTGTGTCCCCTACCCATGGGCGTCGCAGCCATTATATGAGGGTGGGACAAGTCGCCCCCACCTTTTAAAATGATTAGTTTAGACCCCCCCCACTTTTACTATGCGGAAAGTCCGTGAATCGGTCTATCCACTCGCCGCTCTTTGTAGAGCGCTGTGCCAGTGCTTCATTATCGAATCCATTCCACTTGCTTATTGTGAGAAAGCCCAAATCAATGAAATTCCGTACCATGTTTTCACTGCTACTTTGTGCCATGGCAGATTCTCAGAGCCGTACACATGCTGCGTTTTTTCTGTAGCTGTGTCTTTAGTTGTAAAATTATGCGCGCCACAGTTTCCCTGCTGCGAATGCCGCCGGACCCCCCTAGAGGAGGTGAGGTCCACCCACCTGCCCACACCGCCTGTCAAATTGTCCCACCCACATTGAGGATGCTTCCTACGACCATGCCCCTACCAGTGTATAGAGAGGCAAAGTCCCTCCCTTTCCGGGGGACCTCCATGGGACCTTATTTCGGAAAAGTTATGCATTGAAGTCAATGGAGAGAGAAAGATTATCTTTCGATCCCGTTTGAATTGTGCCACGAATTACACATATGATGTTTGTCAATTTAAAAGATAATTTTACAAGTCCAAAAAATAAAAATGTGTCGTAAAACTGTGAAGTAACACTTTGTTTTGTGTGAAACCGCTCAATGAACTACATCTCCCGTCTCGCACCACACACCAAGACGGCCGTCACGTTGGCACATTTCACTTCTTTCTTTCAGAATGAGGCGGAAAGTATTAAACGAGGTGAAAATCACTCCAAGTCTGGGCATGTTGAGAGCTGTACATACACACAAGGGGAGTTAGTCGGTTCCGTAAGAGCCAGCATGCGGGACCGGGATTCTGGGATTTGTAGTCTTTCTAGTTGCGTATTTTTCATAGTCTTATATTTCAACAGTTTTACGACAAACTGTGACTTTTTTGACATGGAAATTATTTTTTAAGATTGACAAACATCATATGTGTAATTCGTGGCACAATTCAAACGGGATCGAAAGATAATCTTTCTCTCTCCATTGACTTCAATCCAAACTTTTTCCGAAATAAGGTCCCATGTGTCCTACTGGAAGGGGAGGGATTTCGCCTCTCTATAGCCAGCCAAGCTAATGAGGATTTGTTGGTCGTACTAATACTTTATATATAATAAATTATGTTTATTCATTAAGAAAATAACTTGACATTTTAAGGTTGACAAATGTCCCTTTTATAATCATGTCAAGTATTCCCTTTATTGAATGGCGTCATGTTAGTTCTGGGTTGAATGGGGAAATAAATGGTCAGATGGCTTCATCATCCAAGAACCATGTCTCACAAAAAGTGTTTTTTTTAAAGGCATCTGAATTTCAACCTATTTTTATTGGGTATCAGGTAATTTTTTGCTAAGATACAATTTGAACTTTTAGCATTTCAAAAGTCAAAACAGGCCAAATACAAGGACTTTAACATCCAGCATCCCAGTATCCTGCAGTAAAGATTCCTTGTGATTTATTCTGAGACCCGGAAAGCAGAATATCAACAGGATCCTAACGTGACGTCAGGAGAGGAATAAATACAAAAGCTTGTCATCCTGTCAGACTTGCCTTGTCTAAACCAAAAAGGGAAGAAGGATAGATGAACGGACCCGCAGTGATTGGCTGCTTCCTGAAACTTTCTTGTCATAGATGAAAACAAAGAATCTAGTATTTGTTCCTGTTCCTGGCTGGGAAAAGTCTCAAAACACACCCCGAATAAAAAGAATACCCCAGAAATTGGGTTGTAAAATAAACACACAAACGTTGGACTATTGACCAAAGCAGAGTCGTTCATTTTCAAGATACTTATCCACAAGACTGATTGATTTTAGTGACCCTAATGTTTCTTATACACTGTGTTAGTATAGATGTATATACTGCAGTAATGGATATAGAAAAAACAACCAAAGGTCTCTTCATGTCTTTTCTCTTTGTTGTTGCAGATCTTCTTGTCAAGCTGGCAAAGGAAAAGTTTGGGGCCATTCAGACGGAATACCAAAAGGTAACCTTGTGTGTGTTAAACTTTAAGTTGTTTTTTCTGTTGCTTTCCCTTTTCCTTATTGCATTATGTTTTTTTGATTGGAAGCTGCAATTCACGATAAAACTACAGAAGAAATGTACCTCTGAGATACTCTGTAGTCTCAGGCTTTAATAGCTTTTAGAAGCCAAGGCAAGGCCATTTTTTTCACTGCCACATCTGAAAAAAATGGTAATTGCTTCTGGTCCAACCTGTGAATTTAGAGTGACATCATTAGTTTGTATAGGGAACAACTTTGATAGTCCCTGAGATCAAAAGGCTTCCTCTGTACCTTCCTCTCAATAACGGGATGATTTGCTGTCTTTTTGCAGCGTTACGATAAGCAACTACTATGTGAATATGCATGCCAGTTTTCAATCATTTGATTTTTCTTTGTTGTTCTATTTCATCCACATGTTTTTGTTTGGTGGCTTGGCTCTTTCTTTGACGCTGCGTTGCCTTTGTCTTCTGCATGCCCTCTCCATCTGATCTGCTCTGCTCTGGCCTCCCTCAGCCAGAGAACATAGTGCTGACTCTTCAGGTAAAGTCTGCACACTGGTCTTATAGTGACACCCATCCCCTTCCTCACCATGCTCCACTGTCCAGAGTCACCAGGGCTGCACAACTCCAGATACAAAATGATAAACTATATGTTACATTCTTTTTGAGATTTTACAACACTTTCATTTATTTCATCATTTTATCATTTCAATATATTTGGGATCAGTTGTGCAGCCCTAAGACTCCCACCCAGCCTCCCTATCCACCTTATCGACATTTAGTTAGCTATGCTAATCTGTAGCTTGAGTCTCATTTGAGTTCTGGTTTAGATCAGCTTCATAGGAGCAACAATGTGACATTTATTTTACAAATGACATGTGTAACACCAATGTGATGGTCTGAAACTCCCCTGGGTTATGATCATTGTTAAATATTTCCCTTTATTTCCAAACTTGGTTGCTGAGGACATCAGTCATTAAGCATGTATCAAAAACCAGCACATTACCGTCAACCTAAAGGAAAAATAGCAATATGGGTTTGGCAATTTATCCTTAAATATCTGCATTAGTGTCAAAATGAACTTGTCAGCCTTATGATAAAGCAGATGGATGTTCAATGTGTTATAAACTACTAAAGAAACATGTTCATACAGAATAGCTTGAAATCCGCTGGTCAGCCGTCTAATTTGCTTCCATGCAGTATTTTCTCTAATATCCACGCAAGTATGAGAAACACACGCACGCACGCACGCACGCACACACACACACACACACACACACTTGATATTTTGCTTGCCGATGTTGACAGAACTCTTTGTAGTATCATACATCTCCACACTGACCTTGAACCAGGGTTCTTACGGTCATTAAAAACCTGGAAAAGTCATGGAAATTCAAAATGCTAATTCCAGGCCCTGGAAAAGTTATGGAAAACAATATTTTTCCCAAAGTTTTGGAAAAGTCATGGAAATTTAACTAAAGTTGCATCAAATATAATTTATATTTTATCTAATCGCCGAAATAGTAATTACTGTATCGTATAGTAATGAAACATAAAATGGCATTTAACTGACGAGGCATTTTGCTGGTGAGAGATTTGAGTTGCTTTAGCGTGTAGAAGCTAGTAAGCCTACTATTTGATTTGTTTTAGATAGGCACAACATGTTTCATATGCAGACCTTATTTTCCTGTTCCATGTTAAAATAAACCATTTTCAGTGGTACCGCTGAGAAAGAGTAATTCTTTTGGTCATGGAAAATTAGGTAAAGGTCATGGAGAAGTCATTGAAAATCATTGGTGAAAAAGTGTATGAACCCTGTTGAACACTGACTCACAGTTTGCAATGAAGCCACAGAAATAACCAAAACAAAGCCATACATATCCAATCGCCTCCGTTCAGGTTTTAATAGGGGGAATCTTATTTTCTAGTGCTTCCGGAAATGTTGTAGTTACAATATCAATACTTAAAAACTACCAACCGATGTTTACAAACTGCAGAATTGTGACAATCAATTTGGCTTTTCTTTGCTTAAAATGGTCACAGAACTTGAATTAGTAGATGTCGATTCTGTAGTGAAACTTTTCAAATTAATTAAATTCACGCTGTTTTTTAAAGACTGTAATTCCAAGACCAAACTGACAACAATGGAGAAAAAAAAAAGGATGGACTCGGTCCAAGTATGATCTCAATAAATATCTGCAACCTTGATTGTTTAGTAAGAATTAGCATTGACCATCCTCTGTATGTGACATAAAGGCATCGCGGACCAATCAGGCTTAAAAAGACGTTTTTTAACCATAATTAGAGCAGACAATTTCCCTGAAAGTTAATCAGTGAAATGTGGGTGTAATCTTGGTTTAAATAAAAGCCTCCTAACAGTGGGTTTAAACAGTCCAGCTGTGATCAAAGGCCCGCTGGTGTTTATGCAGTCTTCACTACTTAGAAAATCATAAATACGTCATGTTCCTCTTGTAGCTCCTGAGTGGCATCCAATCCAATTCATCAAGCGCCAAGATCTGAGCCACCATTATGAATCAAAACAGGAAGCACTACATTCACAAAGAACTGTGATGTTAATTCATTCACAGTGGATTCTGCAGCATTTATCTGACAGTCAGTGAGCAGTTTAGGGTAACAACATCTTGCTCAAGGACACTTCAGCAGGACTTGAGGGTGCTGCTTTGATTTAAATCTGATTAAAGTTTGAGAATTGCCTGTCCTCACCACTCATGATGATGCCACCTCATCCTCCAGTTTGCTCGTATTTTAAGGTCACCTTCTGCTTTTGGGCAATTGCCAAGACAAAGCTATGGTCCAAAAATAGTCAGAGCTGCAAGCCCTTAAAGAGTGGCGGTGGAAAAAACAACATTTTTTTTGTGAAAATACACCCAATAACAAGCGAGGCCCAGAAGCAGAATGGCAAGGCAAGCGTTCATATTTGCAAAATGTCCTAAAAACGGGTTTGAGATTTGTGCTTTTAGATGGAGGGAAACTCGGGTTCCCACATTGTCTCTCTGTTTCCAGTGACCCTAAAATCATGTATGATTTCATTCCTTAAGGTCATAAAGAGTGTGACTGACAGTGTTTCTCTTCCTACCTCTCGTAAACTCTGTTTTTAACACACCCAGGAGCCTCACTCAGCCAAAAAAGCCTTTAACTCACATGTGTCAAACTCAGGCCCTTGGTGGATTTAATTTCGGCCCGCAGGATAATTTCTAATTACTATTAGATCTGGCCCGCCTCAATCCTGAGGGTCTCCTCAGCTCAGAGCCTGACCCCAAACATTGATGAACTTGCACCCAAGATGAGATGCCAAGTATCTGGCTTGAACTAGCATCACAGAGCAGCACACTGAGTTTACATGGATGTTTCCTTTTGCACTTTTTCTCTCACGACAACAGGGCATGTTTGTTTTTTTCTTTGAGGGGAATAGTTTTTTTTTAAGCTGTTGTTGGCCTGTGGAAAAATGTAATCATAAGAAATGACTCCGGAAAAGCTGCAGATAGAGCCATAAGAAATGAATGCAACTGATTATTTAATGTTTAATGTTTTTATAGGCAATCATTTAAGCTTTGTTAGTTCCAGGTTTAATATGTGCAATAAGTTCATTTCAATAAGTTTTGCAATAAACATTGAACCAGTCCGGCCCTCGACTAGTACCCATTTTTTTATTTTGGCCCACTGTGTATTTGAGTTTGACACCTCTGGTTTAAAGGCTGGATTATGCTAACCGGCTGAGACTTCCAAGTTTGCACAGAGATTTAAGGAATGAACCAGAGAAGAATAGTCTTCTCTGCCAAGTTCAGAAGCCATTTCTTTTCTCCCTTCATGTTAAAAAAGCAAAAAGCCGCAGGTCCCTGGAGAAGGCAGGGTCATTGACTTATGAAGGCGATTAAGATTAGTGTGAATCAGCCGGGGGAGCAGTTCGTCCATTCAGGAGCGATGATAGCAGCCCCGCTTTGATCCTTTCATTACGAGAAGCTATTGAACATCATTGTGACAAGTTACATGCGGTGTGGGAATTGCCAATCCCCTATTCAATTTTGCCAATTTCCAAAGCTGTGCTGAGTGTGGTGGAGATAGGGGCAGATTAAGCAGGAGCACTGTGGTACATGACAAGAGGAGGTGAGGCTCTACTGAGGACCTGCCAACAGCAGCAATTCACCCTCTCAGTATATCAGGGGGAAGTTCAAAGAAGTCACTTTGAATATTTCTAATATTCAATCAAAGTCGAGGGATTTCTTAGACTTTGTGATGTGCAGATTTCCTAGCTGACTATTCAGAGACAAACGCAATCATATAGGGCAAACTATAGAAAAACAGAGTTATCATGTATACATATATGACAGGCAGATGACCCTAAGCTTACTTCTTTGTTACCAGGCTCAGTCCATGCATTTTAATCCCCGAAACGTACTATATCTTACTAAACCTCTACTAACTGTTTAACCCAAATAACTGCCCCCTTATTCGTAACAATCTCACTACTCACTACAAATATCGTATATCAGCATTTCAAAAGTGCATGTGAGCTTGTATAACGTTGTTTTACAGGTAAGAACTGCATTTCTTCAACGACAACAAAACACTACACCTGGCTAAAGCTAATGCAAGCTAATAAAACAGTAACATGATACATTTTAGTAGTAATTTATGATGAAGTGTATTGTGTTATACTCAGAACGGTTTGATAGCAATGGGATGGAGTCATTGTTATAACCTCCATGAAGGCAGGGCCTAAGGATTTTATATCAAACTGCATTAGTTACATCTGAGTGTACAACAGGAATCTATAAAAGGCTCCGTAACGCTTCAATTTAAGGCGTTGAATATGGAGGTTTTTAACAAACAATATGGTACGAAACCAAGAGATGATTTCACCTGTGTTTTGCAATTTCTTAATATCCTCTATGGGGTATAAACTAGAGCTGGTAAAGTGAAAATGTGTCCCTTTTTTCCACGACTTCCTCAAATAAATTATTAAAAAACACATGAACTGCAGTCTAACAGGTGCTATACCAAATGGGCAGTTGTGTCTCCTTGTTCCAAGAGAAATATGAATTGTATGAGTCACTTTAAGATGAAAGTACTTCAGTAGAGCAGTACAGTAACTGCCTTGAAGTGTATTTCTATTGAAGCAGGTTGTTCATCAGAAATGCTGCCTTTCCCCTTTCATTAGAGTTGAAAAAACCGCGACATGAATGGCTCCTTTGAGTTTTTCCCCCCATCATCCTTCATGTGTTGCTATCCTCTCAGCTTATTATAAATGTATGTAAAAACCCTTTGGCTTACTATAGCTCTTAATCAGCTTGCAGCGTGGTGTGTGTGTGTGTGTGTGAGGAAAGCGTTGCCATACAATAATTTCAAGAAAGAGTCTTGTTTCATAATGTTTGAATTGGCTTGTAGTATTTGAGCACTATTAAAAAATGATTTTCTAGCAATGAGTAGTGTTACGTAATGTGTTTATTGTTTACCCACAAATCCCTTTTGGACAAAGGAGTACAGAGAGAATTTCCAGCAGTGGGATGATCCGACCAGATATTTTTAGATTTCTAAATATCCTCTGCCTCCTTGTGTGTGTCCTCCCTTTGTATGTGTCCTCCCTTTTTCTCCCTTTTTCTCCCTTTATTATTAATCTCTCCTTTCTTCTATCCCACCTCTTCTGTTCCAATTCTGTTTTCCTCAACAATCCCCATCCCATTTTACACTCTTGTTATGTCATCTCCCTTTTTATCTTCCCGCCTCTGATCCCCCTCTTCCTTTAATCTAATTTCCATGTCCACCACCTTTCTCCTGTATATCCTTTAATGAATTCTCCTTTATTCTTCATCTCATTCCTCCCCTGCTGACCCCAGGCCATCTACTATGAGATCGGCTTCGTAGTTTGTGCGGCGCTCGGCCTGCTGTTCGCCGTTCTGGTTCCGATAATCGGCATCTTCTTCTGCATGTGCCGCTGCTGCGATAACTGCGGCGGCGAGATGCACCAACGCCAGAGGAAAAACGCAGACTGTCGACGAGGCCTGCTGGGAACTCTGCTCTTCTCCACCTCACTGGTCATCACGTGAGTGCGACACATATATGTACACATGAACTGGAGTTAAAAGCAAGCTACACTTCCATCTTTTATAGTGTGGTGTGAATGCACACATTCAGGCCGAAACACACAGTGCACACATTCACCTCTGGTCATCTTGTGAGTGAGTGAGTTTCACACACAAACACACACGGTCATCAGCTTTCCCCATCCCCCACAATCTCACTACTCACTACAAATATCTTATATCAACATTTCAAAAGTGTATGTGAACTTTAATAACATTGCTTTACAGGTAAGAACGGCATTTCTTCAACAACAACAATACACTACACCTAGCTTAAGCTAATGCAGACTAATACAACAGTAACATGAATAATTGTAGTAGTAATTGTATGATGAACTGCATTGTGTTGTACTCTTTTGATAGCAATGGGATGGAGTCATTGTGATAACCTCCATGAAGGCAGGACCTAAGGCTTTTATATCAAACTGCATTAGTTACATCTGAGTGTACAACAAGAACTCTTGCTTTATAAAAGGCTCCGTAACTCTTCAATTTAAGGCGTTAAATATGGAGGTTTTTAACAAACAATATGGTACGAAATTTCAATCTTGAAACAAGTGACAGAAATCTTCCAAGAGAAGATTTCACCTGTGTTTTGCAATTTGTTAATATCCTCTACGGGAAATAAACTGGAACTGTTAAAGTGAAAACAAAACACTACACCTGGCTTAAAGTGGACCTATCATGCTATATTTGAATAATATAGTGTAGGACCATACCTATACTGTATAAGGCATATTTATACTTTTTTCTTTTCAAAATACCAAACAGATCATGCATTTTAGCCATGCCTCATTTCGCTCAATTTGCACTTTTTTTTAGCTCTGCTCTGCAAGGGCTGATTCAGTGAGAACAGCACCACCTACAGGCCTGGCATATGTACTACAGCGTCTCCAGCGCTTTCGAACGGCAATGGCCGTGGCTGTCTCCCCCTGATTGGTGGAGTTGGCCCAATAGCCGTAGCGCCACCGTCCTGACGTCAGGACAGTGTTCAAATCTGGATCAGTTTTTATCAGATCCGTTGCAGCCCCTTTTTTAGAGATTTGGGTATGGAGGAAAATAGAGAGGGTTGTGTTTTCTGACACTTGGTGAGTTCCCTGGAACACCGGGGACACATATTCATGTATAAAAGACGTACAAAAGTGCATTTTGCATGATAGGTCCCCTTTAAGTTAATGCAGGCTAATAAAACAGTAACATGATCAATTGTAGTAGTAATATTTTCTGTGTGTTTGTACAAATAGACTTGAGTTAAATGCAAGCTACACTTCCATCTTTTATAGTGTGGTGTTAATGCACACATTGAGGCAGAAACACACAGTGTACACATTCACCTCTGGTCATCTTGTGAGTGAGTTTCACACACAAACACACACGGTCATCAGCTTTCCCCATCCCCCATGCTGTTTGCTATATATAGTAAAGTCCTACTGTAGATACTCTGTGGCAGCACCCTTCATGCTTGTGTTCATTCGGCACTGGTCACTATAATCTGCAGAGGGTTCATGCTGAAACTAACTGTAGTAGAAATTGAAAGACTGAGTAGAATGAATGAGAAACAAAACCCTTCCCCACGATACAGAAGTTAATCACAGTTATTTTATATAACAAAGTATTATATGTTTCAATTGGCTTTCCCCTCTACACCTTAATATTCTCTTTCACTTTCTTGTATAATAATTGAAGGACCTACTGCTTCTGCCGTAAGGGTTTATTATATTACTTCTACAGCTGTCATCTCTCCTTTAATATGCACGTTTTAAGCAATTGGCTGATACTTTATCCAGAGGGAAATGCAGTGAATCTAGCACAGCGATTATTGCACACATTGCCAAAATGTCAAACTGTAGTAACTGTGGTGAATTTTTTTAATTTAGGGATTTCATGAATAGTACCTCAAACTATATTCTGGATGGATGCTCTTATACAGTAATATACCTTTTGTACTTACTTATAACAGGTCAGCTGATTTTTTTTTAAATGAACCCTGTATCGAAATGATTGCCAAATCTTGTCAAACTTTTCTCCGGAGTCGTTTCATTAAATCAAAGTTCTCTGGGCCGTGACCGACCAAAACTGAACATTAAAAAGCCGCAACAGATCATGAGTATTTCTTAATCCACCTGCACTTCTTATTGTAAGTATGCTTTCTCTACAGTATTTTTGAAGCAAGAGAAAAACAATCCTTTCTTTACTTCATTAGTATAACTCAGACACATTACTCAAGAAATGATAACAGCAAATATGTTTCAGTGCTCATATGGGAACAGTCCTATATTGTTAATGAAGGGGTGGAAACTCCTAAAGTATGATATACCAGCTCAAGTTGCACAAGATAAGGGAAATGTGTAAGGGAGTGGGCTGATAATGTTTGAGCTTTAAAGGGCCCATGTCATGGCCATTTCCACTGATCATAATTCCATTGTTGAGGTCTACTAAAATATATTTATACTGTGCATTTTTCCAAACTCACATTGGTTTCTCATACAGCATCTCTGTAAACTACGTGTATTCACTGAATTTCACTCTCTGCCTTTAACGGCTCGTTGTAGCTCCAATAGCTCCAGCCCCCACCCTCCCTGTGAGCACAGTGTGCTCTGATTGGTTGGGACGTTGTGAATCGCGCTGAGCTCCGTGGAGGTGTTGTTTCCTTGTTTAGCGATACACAGCCAAACTCATCCTGAGCACACACAAACTCACAGCCGAAGTAAAAACAATAAGTGTGGCTTGATATTGAGTAAGAAAAAGGTTGATAAACGCTGTGAGAATGCGTCTGCAGAGAGAATTTCGCCGCGATCCCAACTGTCTGTTATCAGCCTGCAGCCAGGGAGGAGAAATCAGCTGAGCTGCCTGCTCCCTGCACACAGATGTGTGTGTGAGGAAGTCCGTGGATTGGTCAATTTGGACCAATCAGTGGGGGCTTAACGTAACGGCTCCGCGGACGTAAGTAACAGCTCCAAGGATTGGTCCATTTCGTTCCGGGTACGGCATGACATCACGTACAAAACTGTACATTAAAAAGCCGCAACAGATAATGTTCTGATGAGCCAAAAATACGTATTTTTTAATCCACATTTCTGTCAAAAATGATGTGTATATTTTAAAGTGTAAGTCTTTTTTTGCACTAGAAAAGTCCCTCTTATTGTAAGCTTGCCTTCACTGAAGTATTTTTTAAGCAAAAGAAAAACAATACTTTCGAAGATCTCAGACAAAAGATGACCTAAAAATAACTCAGGAGTGCATTACAAGGGGATTTCCTAAACTCAAGAAATGATAACAGCAAGCAAAACCTGTTTCAGTGCTCATATGGGAACATTCCTATCATTGTTTAATGAAGGGGTGGAAACTCCTAAAGTCAGTAATGATATACCAGCTTGAACTGCTGGAAATGTATAAGGGAGTGGGCTGAAAATGTTTTTTTAACTTTTTCTATACAAGCCTATTATATAATCTGGCTGTCAGTGAAACTCATCTCTCAGAAAATAATCCACAAGAAACTCAATCCACTCTGTTTCATTGTCTCGGCGGTAGAAGAAGCATTACCCACGGGGGTCCACAGAACAAAAGGTCGGGAAGCGCTGCGTGAGGACTGCAGGGATCCAGGAGTGTACTTAGTTTGATGTTCTTTGACTTTTTGTCTTCCTTGGAACGGAGCCGGGCTATTAGAAATTCCAGGGCAATATCCTAGAAGCCGAGACGCGAGAGTCTGAGAGCATCCTCAGAGCTCTTATTAAATCTCCCCAGCTACCAGGCAGAGAGGCTGCAGAGGCTCTAATGAAGCAATTACAGGCGGAGGAGAGGGATGAGCACCGAGCTGCAGGGCCAGACTGCTTTTTACCGCCGCTAGAAAGCTGACAGCGAGGCACTGAGGAGTGGCGGCGGTGATATTGATTTTTCAAGAACTGTTAAAATCAGATTAGGAGGAGTTAAAGACACCCACATAAAGGTGAGGACAATGAAGTGGCTGAGGAGGAGATAGGAGAGTAAAAGTGCCGAAAACACAAGGATGTTTACCAGACCTGGATAAAGGTGTAGTTCATACTGTTCAGTAGCTGTCAACAATAAGTATAGATCTTATGAAGGACAGGATATTCATTTATGAAAAATTACGCAAGTGAAGAAAAGTTAAAGTGCACCTATCATGCTATTTTTAGGCAATAGCATAGGTCTCAGATATATAAAAATATATAAAAACCACGTCTATGAAGTGTTTTGCTCCAAATACCAAACAGATCACCCATTCTAGCCATGCCTCATATCCCTCTATTTCACTTCCTGTTTCAAAAGTGCTGATTTGGGGTATAAAGCTTTAAAAATAAAAAAAATTGATTTTAAAAAAAAAAGGAGGGGGCTGAGCTCATGCGGGACCCGGCAGCTACTGTCTAAACTAAATACTGCCGTGATGAAACGCCATATCATGGATTATCAAGGATTAGTTCTGAAACAGTATGGAGCTCAAAGGCTTTCTCTCTTGCCGGTTATACCTCAAGGTGAGTTCCTTTTTATATCCTGCTTCTTCACACACATGCTCTCCAGTACAGGTTAGCTCTGAGTGTTAGCGATGCTAATGTAAACACCGACCATATTACATCCAAAACAGTCGGGCATTGTTTCTGATAGCAACGTTTCTGATAGGGCCGTGGGTGTAAAGCCAGCCTACATTTCCGATATTACGTCATATCGGACGCAAATCTGGATCAGCTCCGTTGTAGCCCCGTTTTTACAGATTTGGGTACGGAGGAAAAGAGAGGGTTTTATTTTCTGATGCTGCGTGAGTTCCCTGACACACCGGGGACACGTATTTATGTATAAAAGACATCAAAAAGTGCATTTTGAATGATAGGTCCCCTTTAAATTTAAGTGAGCTACCCAGTACACACTCTGCCAATCTATTTAATATAAAACAAACCCCAGAACAAATCTCTTTAGGTGCATTTTGGACATTCTGTAGTCATGCTTTATGAACTTTATTGTGTAATTTGAGATAATGGGCTATATAAATACAATTGGATTGATTGATTGATTAGATGATAAAACATTCCCTTTTTGATGATGGCAGTGAACACATTTTCCTATCCAAGAAACAGAGTGGGCAGCATGCATAGTTGCCTCTAAACCAGACCCATCTCCAATAATAACAAAACAGTTGAGGAAGTACTATTGCAGAGGCTTATATAATATTTGATATGGGGTTTATGACAGAATCAGGGCATGAGATGATAAGAGAAAAACACTCTTGCATGACCCTTTACTCCGATGGTGGTAGGGTCAAACCCCAGAGGAAGTGCGAAAAAGTCGTAGTTTAAAACGTGAATGAGTAATGTTCACTGGGTCAGAGCGGTAGCTGTAGGGATTTGATTCACACGGATGCAAGTCATGCTGAAAATGCACACAGTCCTGCACAACTGCTATGGCTGTTAAACGTGATGTCTTAGTAAAAAAAGGCCTGTTTTCAAACACACAACAGATAATTTGGTATCGTATGCCCTAGAGGAAATGGTTCATTACTATGCCATGTTATAACATCAGAGCTGTATGCCAAACAAATGTGAAACAAAACAGTTTGAACACACAGTTTAGAAACATGTTATCAGTAGGAAACTCAAAGTGACGTGTGTTAGCATCACAGATGACATGCCACCCACGAACAGCCATTTAGACACAAGTTTAGAGTGAGGTGAATTGGAATTGTTATAATGATATCAGCAATGATGCAGCAGTAATGGATGCAGGCTTGTCATGGTTATGTTTGGTCTGGTGAATCCAGCAGTAGTGAACCTAAATAACCTCCCAAAACATTGGGCATATAAGTGAACATCAGCATTCATATGAATAAATGTGGACTCCTCTTAAGTAGCTTAAAGGTTTTATTCCACACTGTGACAGTATATCTTTCGACCGGCTTGTTGCAGTTGTTCGTTGCAGCTGTAAGCTATACAATTGTGAGACCTAATGTGTTTCATGGCTGCCCTTTTCCATTAAATGGGGAATTCTACATGTCTTGTGCATCAATAACACACATTTATATACATTTGATTAAAAGTAACCTTGATATATGTATTGTCTTTGGAGAAAATTGATGTCCATAGGGTTGAACAATGCTTGTTTGCAATGAAATCCAAGTATAACCTTATATAATCTACAACCCTCTCTTCTGCAAAGCTACATTCCCATACAACTGCAGTTTCATTTCAATAAAACTAAACTGCAGTTTCATTGCATACAGATATATTTTGTCCCAGATTATGTTCCCAGACTAAAACATGTGGTGGACTCAACAAAACTACCTGGTTAGGTTCTGTATAAAACCATTGTTTGGCTTAAAATAAGTATGTTTTTTGCTAAAGCCCGCGTCACACTGTCCCGAAATTGACACCAGATAAAGGAAATGTTCAAATTCGGCTCTGATCGTAACATCGGGCCATTCGTGAGGGCATCTTAAGCCATCGTATGACCGCTGTAGTGGCAATTTCTTATATTACTTTATATGGTAAAACCAAATGCAACGCTTATAGATGAAAAGTGTACTCAGTGACCCAGTTTTCATTGCTCGACTTGTTGTTCACCCAGATGCTTCCTGCCAAGGTCACAATTGAACAGTACAGGTATTGTTCCTCAAAAGAGCATTGCAAGATAACAGTCAGAAGAAAGTGTTATCTCTTTTTGTCTGCACAGCAACAGTCCTCTATAAATCACACACACACATTTGCCTCTGTGTGCGCTCCTGCAGACTACTCTGTACTCTGTGAGACATGTACCTTTGAAGCGCTTCAAATAAAGAACCAACAAGACAACTCTGTTTGCATCGGACCAGTTTTATTATTATTATTAATACTACTAGTACATCTCCGGATCATTGACGAGTGAAAGTTTCCACAACACCGCCGGTGGAGTTTCTCAGGCTCCGGCAGCAACTTCGTGAGCGGTGGCAAAATCTTTGGCATGCCAACAAATTGCCCAAAGACCTTTCGAAGGTTCATTTTCGTGTTGAATTCGTGTGTCCATTTTGGCCATCGTGAGGGCATCTTGTCAAATCGTGTCATCTTCGTCTGATCATCGGGCATTTTTCGCCTCGCGAAGACAATACGAAGGAAACAAGAAGCTGCCCGATTGTCTTAGGAAGCCAACACGACTATGTGAAGCCCTCGCAATGCCGTCGTGTAGCCATCGTATTGTAGTACACTTTGTGTTCTGTGAAACTGAAAAGTATATTACATTGTTTTTGTTACTTTCGTTGCAGTTGTATGTCTTAAATGTAATTTAGGTTAACTTCCTGTTTTATTTAGATGCTTTTATTTTAAAGGCGAGTTTACGCTGTTGACAGGAAGTTGTTGTTGCTATGGAAACAACATGACGGAGTGTGTGGTTCGGGTGCCATCGTGTGGCCTTCTGTAGGCATCGTGCTTGCTTCGGCTGTAGACCAAGTTCGGGGCCATCTTCGTGCGAAATTCACAATTCCATATTCGTGTGTCCATCTGGTGTACATTTCGGGACAGTGTGACGCGGGCTTTACTGAAGTTACAGATGTGAGTCAAACTTCATTTTGGGTGAGGATGGATTCACATGGAACACAAGAGCCAACCTCAATACAAGCACTTACTGACATTAATAACAAAACCTCAAAATCAAACGTTGTATGGCACAAAATAAATGTCCCTTAAAATTGTTATTGCCCATGCAGTTTCTTCATAGACTCCAACTGTGCAAAGCCTTCACAGATGAGCCATGTTACTTCAGCATGTGTTTAACGTATCATGTCTCAGCTCATGCGTAAATACATGAACTGTGTAGTAAATGGCATGTTGCACCAAGCCTGCCAGCTATGAAAATGTCACACCGTACATTATTAAATCCACAGCAGCAGCTTTTTCAGTCTCTACTAACCAGAGTCCACACGCCTGATTTATAATGATAAAATGAAAGATCCTTCCCTCTGTTCCGGCCAAGTGGAAGACCCCTGCCTCATGCAGTTACCCAGAATGCATTTCAACAAGCTATTTCAGTCGCAGGGTGTCCAACACTATTAACACAAAAGGTCTTAACATTATGGGCTTAGTAATTCATGCTAATCATAAGGAGTCTAATTAATGATAATGTAGGCGCCAGTGAAGCTGCAGCCTGCACTTTAAACCTCAGTCAGTCCGTTTGAATGTGAAATATTAAGATATTTTATTACTGAGAAATCTACAAGGGGGTGTCGTCAGTGAGTGTAATGAATACCACACATCATTGGCTCCTTTATGGCCTCTTTTTCACTCCTGTCAGTATTTACCTTCTAGCAAACAGAGACACAAGAACTAATCTTAGAAATCATGTAAGCAAATACAAAAAAAGTATTATATTAGGCTTACATTTTGGGAAATATTCGCATTTTAGAGGTCATACTTTTACCTCATGTGGAAGCGAAACAACAGTCAGCCGTTGTGTACAAACGAAAGGAAGGAAACGCTGCCAGCATGCCGAAGAGCTGTTTCATAATGGACTGCATAAACAAACATAAATACAAGAATGCAATATTTAAACATAACTTTACATATAAAGCAATAAGGAGAGCAACATGATGCAAAGGTTTCTAAGGGGCTGTGCGGCGTATTCCCGAAATAAGACAATATTTCCACACAATGCCTTTGAAGTAGTTGTTTTCCTCAGGTTAACAAATGCTTTGAAATGGGACAACGTGTCTGTAGGCATTCAGACTTTGTTCAGTATAGTGCTGTGTATTATATTAAGCAATTTACATGTTAGAAAACTCAACTTCCTGAGCACGTATCTGCTGATTTTGGATCTAAAAAGCCCCTTTTTTTGAAGATATTGTTTGTTATCCGGTATTTTTAGAGGTGGCATAGGGAGTGTTATAATTGTATTGCAATACAAGACCTCCAGAGCAGAAACAGAGGGTTGATCAAATCATGTATTCTGCCTCGGGCCAGTTCTGATGAAAACATAACGTGTGAGGTAGCCAAAACCTTAATCTGTCAGTGTGTGTGAGTTTAGTTTAGAACCTGTATGGGCTTAGGGGGAAACGCACAGTAGGTCCTCTCTTAATAATGTGACAGGAGTTATTAGCACATTATTCTGCTGAATTATTAATAAAATGACCCAATTAACGAGTAGAAACAAATGTTCCTTACTTGTCCTCTTGTTATTTCTCTGAAGGGAAGCAGGAGTTCAGCGGCTACAGCCTAGAGACAAATACATCTAATGTCAAATCTATCTAGGCACACAAGTCTTTGTACATTTGAATTTATAAACTCCAAAGACCACTGTAAACACTGCTAGGATTGTACTTCTCTATTTTCCTTTCTATAATGTTGTAGTTGTTATAGCTCTTAATGACTTTAAATAACTGGTATTAGGTGTTTTATTGAACAGTGTTTGTTTGCAGCTCTGAGAAGCTAACTCATTGTAGTGAGCACACACAGGTTCACCTACTTACTGCTGACACAAATACATGAACACAATCTTTCTCGAAGCGCACAATTATTCACTTAGAGACACACAAGCAAACATCCTCTTCCTCTGTTAGCAGCCTCTCCGGGGAGTCGTCACATCCAGCGCTATTTTTAGTGGATTCATTAATACTGAGATGAAGTTCACTCTGTCGCAGACGATGAAGATGTCACTTTCTGACTACATGTAAATGCCAAGCTACTGGGATGGAAGAAAATGTGACATGACAAATCCGAGTTATGGAGAAGTTTGCTGGTTTAACATATTGGTTTATTTTAACCCCAAGATATGAGACAGAACTTTACTCAAGGGGGCCACTGCAGCAAAAAGAATAGGGGAAAGGGGAAAGGGAATTACATGTAAAAAATCGAATAGATTCTAAAAATTCTATATAAAAATAGTCAAATATTTAGTAGAATAATTTATATATTAGCTTCATTTCATACTGTTGTAGCTGCCTTATTCATAGATACATTTTCATAAGTTTTTGATCTACAGGAGATTCACGAATGTACCCAGAAGATAAAGTACCTAGGTGTAAATTATTCAGAATAGCTTTAAGAAGATCAATGGAAGTGTTGAGATTTCAGTCTTGAAACCCTTTCAAAAACACGGCTGTTCCTGAATCATTTATTTTGGAGATGACAAGTTGTTGAATTTCAAGTAAAATGTCCTTTAATGAACTAAACAGATCTCAGCTCAGATCCCTTTCTACAAATCATGATGGCCAATACACTTATGATTGCTACCCAGCTCGCAGACACCACAAAATGTCAGCTTTTCACAAACCACTGCCAAGCTAATTAACTGGAGAGCTTGTTGTCAGAATTTCCCATAATGTATCACATCTCCCGGCGAGACGATCATTCAAAGTTTCCCTTTTTCCCTGATTTATAGCTGAAATCCATTTGATTTTTTACTAATTACATTTTTTCCTCATCGTGGGGTCTTTCACGGTCTGTGGGTTCTCGCAGTGTGCAAATCAATACACCAAATAGTCTAACAGGAATTCTACCAAGTGAAACTAATTGATGTTCACAGCTCGGTCAGGCTTCTTTTGAATTTATTGGAGACCTTTGTGTTGATGATAAGGCACATTGTTTCAGAGGAGAGGGAAAAGATGTGAGAAGGCGACGTACGGCTGAGAGGTGGTTTCTATCTTATGGACAACTGGCTAGGGCGATGTATTACCTAGAAAGAGCAGCATTACTAATACAGATACAGCTGTCTTTCTCATCATTTCTTTTTGATACTGTTTTTTAACTTTGTGGCAAGCATATTGAGGGATAAATGTCCAGTTGCCAGATAAAAAAATATATCACAACTCCCCTTGTTTCCAGCTCTGGCTTCTGCTTTTTGTTACATTACATGTTACTTGTTAGACGCTTTTATCCAAAGAGACTTACATACTCAATACTGTGGGCAATCCCCACAGGAGCAATTTGGGGTGAAGTGTCTCAGGGACACAACGACATGCTGACTGCAGTGGGGTTTGAACCTGTGACCCCCTGATCCCAACACCAACGCACAACCCACTGCACCACAGGCCTTGCATTGTTCACTAGTCTTTAGGATCTCTGGTGATGGTCTTTCTATATTAGTAAAGTACTATATGTCCAGACAAACTAAATCATCCTTATCATTCTCAGAAACAAGGAATGACTCCACTTTTTCACGATCTTCATCTAAACCCCGAGTTTAAAGTAGATACTCATTTAGACTTTCAAAGTGACTTTTTCATTATGCAGTAGGAGAAGATCAATCAACTTCTCCATGACATTGAATTACAGTATGTGTGTGAAAGAAGTTCATTATTTCAAATTGTGCAGTTAATGACACACAAAAATTCATTAAAATTATACATCTAATAAAACTAGAAGGGAACTCGTAAAATTAATGTAAATTCTCCCTGATGGGGAAATGCTCCAAAAATGATATGGTTTCTTCCTTGGCTCATGCTACACCCCTCCACCAAGTGTCATGAAAATCAGGCCTGTAGATGTGTCGTAATCCTACTAACAAGCAAACCAAACTAACGAAAGAAAATAAATAGGTATTGGTGCTCTTGATATTTGATGATAAAAACGTACTGCCTAAATGCATTGTACAGTGAAATGGAAAATGGGCAGGCAGCAGAAGGTCAATATCACAGGATGCAGTCACACCTAAAGTTCATTTGATTTCAACCATACTCAAATTGAACAAGGTGCACAATATTGGGTAGTGGCATTTACAAATGATTTGGAAACTAAAGTGACGTGGACATGTTTCTTGAGAGAATGCATATTGGACTTTACAGCTCTCTTAAAACTGCAAGTTTGACAGGACATTGAAAGACAGATGAACTGATCGTTATCACCATACATGTTGTAGTCTTCAGGTCTGTATAATCCCATATCTGTGTATCTTTTCCTACAGTAACTGTGCAAACTCCACATTGAACTTACTATATGCAATGAACAAAACTCAACACACCTCCTTGGATTACATTGATTGCAATCATTAAACGCATAGCTGTGGAATCAGTGAGAAAAAAATCTGTGACAATGGGCCTGATGTACAAACATCGTACCATGCATACGTTTCTTCCCACACAAAACTGGCATACGCTTTTCGTATTCTTTAAATGTCAAAGTTGGAATGAGTATGATTTGTTGGTTGCAGCAGTTTTGCCTTGCTATATTTGCAATTTCTCCCTGCTGTGTCCGCCATTTTCGTAGCTATTTTTTGTATTTGTGATTACGATTTGGCACGTTGTCCTAACCTTTTAATAGAGGCTAAGGCAAAACAATGTCCTAAAATCGGCAAATTGAAAAAAAACAGTAACATTTTGAGACAGGGATTGAGAAGGGTTTGTTTTTATTTATCGTTTAAGGAAAATCCTACCACTTTTGAATGATTTATGAGGGATGAATTCGTATCCATCATTTCGTTCTCTCTGTGCATAGTCGTGAGTTTCATGCCTCGGGCCGTGTTTGCTCCGTGCTGAGCCAACTGAATGGGAAATAGACCGAACCATTAAAACCAATCACTGTGATTCAGCGAGTCTCTGACTTTACAGAACTTCAGGTTTCCTCACAAACAGTCCTCCTTCTTGTATTAAGAGTCAGAGAGCTTCTTAGTTAAATGCAAATTAAAGCTGATTCAATAAAAACATGTTTGATAAGTCGAGGCTTAATAGAGTGCAATAAGTTGTTATAAAGTTACATTGCTTCAACAGCTATTCCTTGACAAGTTGTTTTGTTTTGGACAGCTGACATTTATTTTTAAATCCCACGGTTAATATTTGCTTGAAAGGTTAATTATTTTCATAACCTCAATCAATCCAGGGATGGTTTACCTGAGCAGAACGAATCTGTTGTTGATATCCTCAAAGTAATCCCTGTCTCTCTCTCTCTCCTTAAGAAATCTACACAGACAAGTTTCTTGCTCAGGGGCTCACATACTCGCTTGAACCCAGTAGTTACAAAACTGGAAAACCGGAGTTTAAAAAGGGGGCGCAGAGAGGCTGAACTTTAATGAATGAGTTGAATAACAGAGTCACCACAGACAAATTGCAAATCCTTGACATTTATGTGAAAGAGGCTGATTTGAAAGAGGCTGATTTGAAATAGGCGGACTGTGAGGGGATCTGCAGAGATGTGTCTCAGGCTAAAAAGAGGAAGGCTGCAAGTGCATGCAGAGTTTATTTAATTTCATTTGTGTTTGTTCCGTTCATGGTATGCACAACTTAATGTATAATAATTGTTTACAAATCTGTTTAGTGTCTCTGTAAACACACCGTTGACCAAAAAGGAGCAGGGTGAAGAAAATAATCTTATATGACCTGCCCCTTTCTAAAAAAAAAAAAGCCATTCACAGCCAAACATAACAGTACAGTAGGATAATAAGAGAAACACAAAGACGTACTACAAAAAATACTTCGTTCCCACTTGACAGTTAACGGAAAGAAACAAAACAACAACACCAAAACATCACATGTACAAGGAAAAGTGCAACACCCTCATCTGAGTCCTACTGGAGAAGATCTGTGAGGTGACGTACAGAAATAGTTTAGGGACTACTGCTTGAAAAGAAAAAGTGTCTAATCTTGTTTAGACATCGCATTACATTGTTCCAGCTGTTAAATCAATTGCAACACTTCCTCTGACTGTATGTTTTAAAGTTTAATTACATTACATGTCACTTGTTAGACGCTTTCATCCAAAGCGTCTTACATACTCAATACTGTGGACAATCCCCAAAGGAGCAATGTGGGGTGAAGTGTCTTGCCCAGGGACACAACGACATGCTGACTGCAGTGGGGTTTGAACCTGTGACCCCCTGATCCGAAAACCAACGCATTAGTCCACTGCGCCACAGCCTCCTGTTTAATCATGAAACAATATGAACTTTAGAGGAGCTTTTTAAGATACTACTGTATTAAAGTGACCGTCTGTGGCTGTTTGCACGACTCTGAGCCATACAGGCTGTTTGGTTCAGAGTTTAGTATTCATATCATTCCTGGACTGTTTACAGTGGAATTAATGTTCTGTTTTCTCCCATCAGACCACTGCTGCCAGGTTTTAGACAGAAACTTACGAAAACTGAGAAAACAGCACTGTTATCTTTACTGGGTGTTCATGCCTAGAGCAAAAGCCCCAAAGTCAAAACTACTCAGTGTCTGTTTAAATTCTTTATGGGACACCATGCTGCTCAGAGCCGAGTTCAGACTGTGACCTGGCTCTGGGAAATGAGTGCAAAACAGAGACGCTATAAAAGGGATATAACAATGGCTAGTCGAGGAGAAAACACTGTTAAGTGGAAGACAAACAAGCTAACCAGAGGTATAACTGTGATGACATTTAACTTAAAAGGGATCATGGAATGTGGCATTTGATGGGAGTGTATAGTGAATGAAAGACTGTTTAAATTCCAATATAAAATAATAAAAATAGTTGCTACTAGCATCTGCTATGACGTTTTATTTACACAATAATACGTGTGTGATTGCCACTGGTCTGCTCCTGAGAAACACAATTATTATATATTAAGACGTTTGATGTCTTTAGGAAACTGCGTGGAAGTTTAAATATGTCAGAATACATTAGTGCAGCCCTACACTCCAATTTGTAGTCATAGTTGGTTCTGGAATAAGCTGATTCACTACCCTATTCACATACTAAACAAGCTGCTAGGTTATCATATATTTGTTCAGCTCACAGGCTGTTGAATACAGGTCACTGAGGTCAGGCTGGCACACAAATGCTTAATGTTTAAACATGTGAATCTAATGTTGTTATGGCATTGCAGCAAAAGGCATTCCTGCACAGCACCTAGTTTTGCACATCAAATAAAAATAAACAGCAATAGCTACATAATTTATTTTAGTTTGTACAATAATTACATCTTTCATGTGCTTCTTGAGTGATAGGATAATAAGAGTAAACAGTTCCAGCAGTGTGAAAGCAGCGAGGGACTGTAGGGCAACTGTCCAAGCCGAGCAACTACATTCAGGCTGAATGCAGGGCATTGTTGGAGTTTGTAAAAGCTATGGAGCCACCAGACCATGTAACACTCACTGCCCAGCCCCCAGTAGTGGCCTACATACTGGGGCAGTGCACTAGTTTGATTGCTCTTCTTCTTCTTCTTCTTCATCTGTTGTTGTGGGGCTTACACCCTAAGGCACAGTTTCATGTGTCATTTGGCTTTCGCTCAACCAGGAATTACAGCCCTTTTACTGAGTAGCTAGAGGTAAATCTTCGTCCCGCTGCGTTTGGAATCGTCCCCTGTGGTCAATAAGAGGCACATTATCAACAAGCAGCCATACGGCGGTGCACTCAGTGCCCACAGTTTCAGCTGGAGGGTCAGTTTACGAGTTGCTGTCAACAAAGAAATGTGGTGAAGCGGCACGACAAAACTCAGTTTCACAGTGTGAGGAGCTGTGCTGTCATGTGGGTTTTTAAAAAGGCCTTCTACCTGAACATTACTATTCAACCTGTTGGAAACAAGCATGGTTAAATACATCAAACGTGCACTAAAGTTTTAGTATTTTGACAGTCACAGCTCAGGTTTAGTTACATTTTGGAAGGAAAAGACGTTTTGTAATGCATTGTAATCCTTTCACTTGTATTCAAGTTAGATGTATAGCATTGCTTAATAAGAAAAGCTATTTAACTGAATGGACTGTAACATTTCTCTGTAATATGTGATATAAAAGACATCATTAAAGGTGAAATGAAGGTGAGAACAGCAGGGAGTGTGTGTCTGTAATCAAACAGTCTGACATGTTTCCTGTATTCTTTATACATCCGTTGTAGGAATCAGTGAGAAATGGGTTTTCTAACATAAATTCACTCAACAGCGGCGCTCATCTATTTTCTATCACTCCGGCGTTCCCTGCATGTCATCCCGAGTGTGTTTGATCATTTTGTAATGAGACACAAATGTGTGTTTCATTCTGTCTTAACTCCCGATTTCATTTCACCACTTCTCAAACTATTCTACCACACTCAATCCAAACTCAATTTTGCTAAAGTGAGGCGGACAGCCCGTGTAGTACACAGCTCATTGGAAAGCGCTTGGCGTTGTTCTCAATGAGTCTTTGTTTGCCTGCGGATTCCAGTGACCTTGCTGGACACTGGCAGGGAGAGGGAGTGAGCGAAAGACAAAGAAAAAGAGAGGGAGGTTGATATAGGAAGAGAGGGAAAAGAGAGGGTGCTGAGGGCAAAAGAGGAGACAGATCTGGAAGAGAAGAGAGGGTGTGTTAAAGGAAAATAAGAAAGCATGAGAGGTAAAATAATCAGAGAGGGGTACAAAACAAGTCTTGAGCAAGAGAAAAAGAGGTTTAGTGGAAGAGACGTGGATGAAAACAGATGAGCCGGAGCAGAAAGACAAATGAGAAAGAGCTGGAGAAACAGAGAGGAAAGTAGAGAATTTAGTGATAAAGATACAGACAAACAGAGACAGACAGTGAGACAGAAGGAGAGGGTTATGAAAGTGTGTACTTGTGAGAGAGAGAGATAGAAGGAGGGCAGAGAAAGTGTCTGACAAAAGGCTTTTGTTTTGAAAGTGGCCATTTTGAATCTTCTCCTGGTTCCGGATGGCTCCACTTCACTGTGTCCCAGCCTAGTTGTTTGGCCTAGTTTCTCATTAAGTCTCCATTTATACGACGACAGCGTTTACTCTGTGTCGGCCCGCTCACTATTTATGGCAAACATCATTACGGGTTCCTGGAGACGAGGCGCAGCTTGATGCCACGCTGTTGAAAAGAGTTTCTCTCTCGAGGGCAGCGCACGATCCTGTAACATTTGTTCTTTGTGCTAATACGTGTTTAAGCCTGTTAAATACACTTTAAATACGTGCCAACCATTTTTTAACAAGATAAGACCCTCTGACATTCAGGTTGTGACTCAGCTGCCAAAACAGCTACCAATTTAATGAAAGAGAAGAATAAATTAATTCTCAATGTGTCATTTGACTGTCAGAGAATATAACGCGACAATGCTCTTCTGCAGCCATTTCTCAGATCTAATAAATTGTCAAAAAGGACAAAAATGTAAGGTTATTTTACAAGGATGGATAAGCAAGTGTCTTCTATCTTGTTTGTAATAAGTTTACAAAAGGTCTGATCTTCAAGAAACTTAGCTAAAAGGGTGAAGCATAAGCCAAGGAAGAACCCATTACAATTTGGAGCAGATAAGAATCACGGGACTGATTCACAAATTCATTTTCACTTCCATTAACATCGGGAGATAGGATGTAGCCTTGTCTGTTCTCCCTGAGTGCCCTTCTAATTGTTAACTAAGATTAATTAGCGTTGATTGATTAACCAACTCCGGCAGGTTTTCCGCTTGTGGCTTATTGATTTCTGTGCTGTGCGAGTATTAACTGAAAAGTGTTGGTTGACATTTCAGTTTAGTGTGCAACAAGATCAACTAGAAAATGCATTTCCTGCAGAAAATGCGTGCGAATGCTGTAAACTGTGAATTAATTTAGCTGAAAATGCAGAAAAAGCTGAATATGTTATTAGCTGAATGGTAGCTGCTTTTAGCAAAAAAATGCAGAAAAAGCTTAATATTTAAAAGAAAAGGTTTAAAAAAACATGTATAGCCTTGATGTCCTGAAATAGCCGAATAATGTAATAGTTGAATGGTTTCTGCAGCTGAAAATAGGCTGAAGGAGTTAAATATCAGATGTAAGTAGTAGTGAATGAATTTGTATTAAGATGAGAAAAGAAAGTAAAAAGGCTTGGGAAAGCAGCAGAATATTTGAACTACAAACTTTTGAACTAACTTGATGGTGAATTATCTGTCGCCATGGCAACGGCATTTGATGATACCCCATAATACGCTTAGATGTGTTGATGGCTGCATCGTTACCAAACCTGTGAAGTTTTGGGCCATTTCGAGCATTTTCACTGAAGTTATGAGAAAACCGTGTTTCATGGTGTTCATTGTGTTGCCATGGCAACGGCATTTGAAGAAATCTCAAAACTGTCCCGTAGATGTCTTCACGTTACATTACATTACGAGGTTACATTACTCTCTCTCTTCTCTTGATCACCCTCTCTCTTCTCTTGATCACCCTCTCAATCTTCTATCGCCCTCTCTCTCTTCTCTTGATCGCCCTCTCTCTCTTCTCTCTCTCTTCTCTCGCTCGCCCTCTCTCTCTTGATCGCCCCCTCTCTCTTCTTGATCGCCCTCTCTCTCTCCTCTTGATCGCTCTCTCTCTCCTCTTGATCGCCATCTCTCTCTCCTCTTGATCGCCCTCTCTCTCTCCTCTTGATCGCCCTCTCTCTCTCCTCTTGATCGCCCTCTCTCTCTCCTCTTGATCGCCCACTCTCTCTCCTCTTGATCGCCCTCTCTCTCTCCTCTTGATCGCCCTCTCTCTCTCCTCTTGATCGCCCTCTCTCTCTCCTCTTGATCGCCCTCTCTCTCTCCTCTTGATCGCCCTCTGAGTGAGTGAGTGAGTGAGTGAGTGAGTGAGTGAGTGAGTGAGTGAGAGAGTGAGAGAGAGAGAGAGAACAAACACCTGTGTGTGTAAACCCAGAGATGAAAGGTTACCATGGTGACGACTTATGACAATTTACCCACTGCAGCACTGAGTGCCATTAAGAATGCATTGAGGTTTGTATCTGACAATTTTGCCACCTGTTAAAAAACCATGGCTCCTATCAAAAAATTACCAGACCGTGAGCATCAGGGAACCCCAATGAACTGATATATGTTGTTTTTTTTGGTTTTGTGTGTAAAATGTGGAGATGGGAGCAGTTTGTCTAAAGTGTACTTCTCTCTGTTCTGAAGAAAGTTCCGGAAAGATTTAACATGGGAATCAATTGGGAGCTAGGTGGACTTTTTGTCTCTTCATGCCCTCAAGAGGCATTTTGTTTAATATTTCTTGTTAATTTTTTTTCATTTTCCAACCTAGGAGAGGTTTTTCTACATTTTTCATGAAAAAATATGTCTGAGGAGTGTAGGGTTTGGGAATTATGGCAAGTTTAAAACATATTTGGGGGAGCACTGCTGCACTCTGTTTTGAGATCAAAGCACTCTAGACTTAACGAGCTGCTCCATCCGCACTAATGTTAAAATCTGAAGAAAGCCTCTTTACCAAGCTCCAAACAAAGTTAATTATCTCAAGAAGTGTAAAAGATATCAAAAATAAAAGTCAAGTTTGAATAGCTGAAGGTGTTGTGATCATTTGAAAGTTAGAATGAAGTGTCTAGCTGAAAGTATGTGGAAGGAGTAGCATTTGGCGCAAAGTGTAGGAAAAGAGGATTTGAAGGCATCTCCCATTGACTTCAATGTTAAAAAAAAGAGTTTAAAAAGCTGAATATTTCAAAAAGTATAAAATATTTTTAAAAAGTTGAAGGTTTCCCATCGATTCCTGAACAGGCTGAATAGTTTAATATTTGAATGGTTTCTGTAGCTGAAAATAAGCTGAAGTTATGGAGTGCCAAAGTAATAATAATTTTAAGCGGAAAGAATAAAGAAATTGAAGTACTATAGTGGAATGCTGTGGCACAGCATTCGCACTAATAATAAGGGGAAGAATAAAGATTCGAAGAACTATAGTGGAATGCTGTAAACAGCATTCGCACTAATAATAACTGTTATTTATCAAGCCTACATTTTATTGTAAGAGCTGTTTTATATAATTGTAAAATAATTATCTTAACCTGCTTGGATATGAAATTCATTCAAAAGTGTTATGATCACCGAACCTGAAAAACGGCACTATTTACTGAACCTGAAAAACGGCACAAATCTACTGTATGATGGATTACTGCTAACAATGTGATTGGGTATTTAATATTGACTCTGATCTGGTGTTACATCATCAATATACTCCATTGAAACGAAGGTAATATTTTGCACATGCGGTGTATGAAAACGCATTGTGAAAAAGTGTCTGCAGTATATTGCAGGTTTGGATTAAAAGGGTTACATCCACAAAGAGAGACTCCCACAGTAGAGACACAGACACACCATCTACTTCATACATTTACAACAGGACGATGAATAGGGCATAACCTCACTTTGCATCCACTGTGGGCTCACACACACACATACACACACACACACACACACACACACACACACACACACACACACACACACACACACACACACACACACACACACACAGGCTGTTGTGCATGCCTCCACAGAAGCACAGATAAACAGGCCCACATGCAGAGACCTCGGCCTTCTTATACAGTGAGTCACAACAGCCCGATTCATCTCCATTGATCTAAAACCTTCTCAGTATCCTCTGAGTCAGTCCTCTTGTTATTCCTTTCTGCGAGTCATCTTACATCATTCATAAAGCGGCTTATTCCACTGAAGCGTTCCTATAAATGAGATTCACTATGTTATACAACCGCAATGTCAGAGTGTTGCTTCACCATCCATCGTACAGAAGTTTTTTTGACCATCTGTTCAGAAGTTAATCAACCCGTAGAGCCCATCCATGCTTACATGCAGTAATAAAACAGATATATAGTGCTAGCTGGGATATGCTGAGGCAAAATAATTCAGCTGGGATGATTCATAGAAACGGCTTAATATTATGGGATGTCTTTCTCTTGATGTTGCTCAAGCTAATTAAGCCTTGTACCGAGCTACTCGGGTCTGTTTGAAGTATACAAGACACTCACTTTAATGGTGTGCTTTGTGCAATTCTGTGTACTTACATTACATTTGAATATGTTTACATCCCAGGCTCCTCAGATATATAGATAGGGCTTCAGCGCTTCATGTAGATGTACACACATTTCCATCTATGAGTTAATTTCCTCAAAATATCGTCCTGAAATGTATCGATTATATTGAAAATGCAGAAATTACAACCAACCCATCTCGTACTGGAGGTTAATAATATAAGATATATTTGTGCTTTTAGTCATTATGCATGATTGCTAAAGTATGTGGGATTATTTTAGCTTACGTATCATTTTGAAAAACACACATTTATGACCTTTAAATTGGATTCATTTTGGATTGGACACATGTTATCTATGTGTTAATTGCATATTACTGTGATTACAAAAACTGGCTATCAAGGACATTAGGCTCATTCCACAGGTGCATTCAGGTGGAAGTTTTGAAAGAAAATGTAAAAAGTAAATGTGGTAGTGCACACTGACCCCTACTGTTGATCACATGTTATCACCCTGTTCTGTAAAACCCACCCCATGGCTCACTGTGGTGATTAAAGTGGGAGCAGCAGGGTCACTCAGTGGTTAATGGAGACAGGAAAGGTCACTGTGTTTGTGTTTGTGGTTTTGTTTAGGATCGGAGTGCTGTGTGCCTACGCTGCCAACCAGAACCTGAGCTCTCAGGTGAAGAACATCCGGAGATTGGTGAACAGCAACATGAGGGACCTGCACACCTTCGTTAATGACACGCCAATGGTGAGACAGTAATGTAAAGTGATATTCTGGAGAAGATAAGGGTGGATTTTCTCTTTGCTTTGTGTCCTATAGCGCCAACGCACTATTAAACCATGTTAAATTACAATAAAATACATTATAACAGAACCATGGATCAGACAGGAGATGGTTGGTGTGAGAATAAAGCTCCTAGTAATGGACATTTTAGCTAGTAAAATAACTTGAGGAGCCCAGGCTTTGACATTTACTTTACTTATAGGTGTTACATTGGAACTGTTTGTATTGTTGTGATGGTCCTTTGTATATTACAGTAGGTAATTTTCTCCATTTCATTCTGACTGAAAATGAAACTGTGCCATGCTTCGGAGTGTCTCTTGCCGTCTATGACGAAACTAATAACCTCATTTTCATTTGTTTCCATTTGTAACACTCTGCTCTGCTCTCTTGTGTTTTCCTGTTTGCAGCAAATTGATTACCTAATATCCCAATACGCCACAGCCAAGAACAAAGTCATCTATGACCTAGATAGTAAGTAGACCTCCTCTGCGCCTCTGACGGTAAATTAAGAGGACAGAGACGATTCACTGAGTTCTTGCTCTCGGTCATATATCATGCTTATTATCCGAATTCACTGTCTACTGTCCTTGATTTGTTTTCATAACAGATTTATGACATAACAAGGTGTAGAAACCAAAAGCAGTGCCTGTTAGAGAGGAGTATTAATCTCTACTTTTGTGATAGTACAGCAGGCATTTAAGTTACACATGAAGTTAATAAACAAAAGGGACTGTTTGTTTGTTTTCTTCTGCTGATCTGATGCTGCGTTCTCTACAGATATAGGTCCATTATTAGGTGGAAGGATACACGATCAGCTGGATAAGGAGGTCCATCCTGCATTGGACAGAGTTCTCAATATGGCTGGAGGTACGACTGCTTATTTTTCATTTCCTCTTTATTACGATATGATCAGGTTATTGTCAGATGCAAGACACTGATGCGAAATGTTATCAAGTGACATAAAGAACCTGGCTTTTATATCAAATGTAACCCATTGTTGCACAAAGACTATATTTAGAATGATAAGGAAATGTCTTTGAATGTAATATGGCAATATTTGGGGCAAATATCTGTTAGATCGCACGAAAAATCCTACTTTTCAGGAATTTCATTTAAGAACATTAAGAAAAAGCTTACATTTGGTTTATTGAATGACTGCATAACTTTGGTACTCATCTTGTTATGTGTTCATACATAGAAATACTTGATTGTGTTCATTGTATTTTATGAGAAACAGCCATTTTCTAACTCTTTTTGAACGTCTATTTGAGACGAAATCACCTGTTCAGATTGACATATTCTGCCTTGAAAACAATATACAGTAATGTTTTTTGGAAACACATTTTCATGGAGATCAATGTTAAATATCAGAGTTAATAAAAGATGTAACTTGTAATTATCTTTTTTACTTGTTCAACATTTATACTTTATGCTTTTTTATAAAGTGAAAATCGAGAGAGTCATCAAAGGTAACAGTAACTAAGTAACTGGACAATTTACCCACAATCATGTGACCCCTGACCTTGTGACACCAGTGTTGCTCCTGTGATTTGTTCCCTTGTGATCCTCCTTGAGCACTTGGATCTGAGCATCGTCAACAACCAATTAATCTATATTAAAACTGCACTACGCGACCAAAGATATTTGGTTTTGTGAACTCGCAATCCAGAAATTATGTTAAGCAATATCAGTGACTTTGTGACTTTAAATATATATCTCATACAGACTTGTAAACTTGCATTGATTTCACCTACACAAAGCACAGATGTTTTTTTGAGTGCTTTCACCACATAAATTGTTGTAATGAAGATATATGATTTACATATATAAACCAATATGTCTCACAGTGTTGCTTAGTGCAGTTTTAAGTTAATGGCATCACCAGATCTTGCCAAAAACCCAACCCTTTTCTCTCCAATTGTGTTTCCCTGCTGTGAAGTGAGCATACAAAGTTGTGTTTGTTTGACAAGTCCGATTGCTTTAACTACATTTAACTAATATGACAGCAACCAGACTTGTTATACAACAGAAACAAGCATTCAGCAATCATCCAGAAAGTTAAGGTGGTAAAACGCTTGATTGCAGATGACTGGAAATTAAGTTTGTGTCTTATGTTGTGTCAGTCAAAGATTTAAAGTATCCGGTACGAATAGCGGTGTTGTATCAGACGTACTGCTAGGGCTTTGTAAGATTAATAATTTGAGAAAACAGTTATAATGCATTAAGCACATAGCATCCACCTGAGTACACACACTGTTTCCTCTCCAACACTCTTGTATCTCTGTTATGAATGTGCATGCCAGTGTTTTTTGCATTTTTATCCTGTTACATTTTAAAAGTCTGCTGCAGGCTTCTCTTTGATTGTTAACTAACACTGGCTGTTGTCTTGTGATGCATACAACAATTGCAGGGGAAAACGTGCCAAAAGAAATGGCAAAAATTCACATTAAAGCATTCCTGTTTGGTTATTGTTTGCTGAAAGCTGTTTGGCGAGAGAAGAGATTCACACAGACACACTCTATATGCCAAACCTAATAACAAACTCCAGGGATTGAATATTAAACTGTAAGATATTCTCGGCTCAGGGCTATAAGTGTATTTGTCTTTGCTTTTGTGTAACATGAGCCAGTATTACTCAGAGTCCATTTTTTTACTGGCCGCTAAATCTATTTGATTAGTAAAACAAAAAATGCTCCAGAAACATTGACAAAAAAGTTATTTAACCTCTTTGAAAATAATAGTGAAGTAACATACTTCCTAGTATAACATTTACATGTAATTTCCCAGGGCAGAACTTAAAGATTTAAATCAAATGTTAATTATGAAGTCATTAAGTAATCATTATTCTCCTTATGAGTCCTTTTGCAGCTGAGCTACAGTCTGGATCTCATTAAAAACATTTCTAACAACTGTTTTTAATTAAAATTGTTACCTTGAAAACTAGGTTGGCTAATGAGAAACTGAATAGATTATGCTTGACAATCCAGCTGTATCAACAATGGCTCAACTTAGTAAAACAATTTGAAAGAACAAGTTTCTAAAGAAAACAAGGGAAATTATCTCACCCTCTATTGTTCTATTTTTCACTATTTTGGGAGGAAAAATTGTGTTAAGAGAGTGTTTTGTTTTATCAGCTATGCGAGAGACAAAGGAGGCTCTGGAGAACGTCAGCGTGGGTCTGGAGGTTCTCCAGGAAGGAACAGGGAAGCTCAACTTCAACCTGAGCCTGGTCCGGACCAGCATCAACCGGACGCTCAGCGACCCGGGCTGCCACGACGAGGAGTCGGACGCCACCTCCGCCCAGCTGTGCCGAAACATCCGCCAGTCCCTGTCCCAGCTGCAGATCGGAGCCAACTTCACACGGGTACTAAACTCAGAGCTAATATGACTTTGTTCTCACTGTACTACAATTTTTTGTTTACACACTTGCACTAATGTACATTCCCAAAAATATTGAAGTGACTGTTATTTCGTATATATTGATTGTTGTGTTTTTATCTTAAAGGTGGGGTAGGTAAGTTTGAGAAACCTGCTCGAGATACACTTTTTGTTATATTCCATGGAATGCTCTTAACATCCCGATAGCAATGAATATCTTAAGTGCTTTGACAAAAGATCCATTAAAAAATGTCATCTGTGGAAGCCGTAGTACTGTAAAAAGCACGACCAATCATCTGAGCCGGCCCGGCTAAAATAACTGGATGGCCTACCTGCCTGTCAGCTTTCCATCTGGGCACAAACTTATCTCGTGCCCTCATTGGTCATGTGCGCGTTCGTGTGTGTTGGAGGAGGGGCTCTGTAAGGAAGTGGCAGATTTTTTCCGGCTGTGTATTTTCAAATTCTATCACACTCGAGCCGGTTTCTCCAAAATTACCTACCCCACCTTTAATGTATGCATATGTATAAATGTGTCTGATTGTGTATATATAGGATATACATATTTTATGCATATTTGTATTTTTGTAATCGGGATTTTGGGAAACGGTATTTCGATCTCTCTGACTGTACACACAAACTGAAAAGTTGACTTTGACTTTGACTGAATTTCACTAAATGGTTGCTGAACTATTCAGATTTAGCTCCTCCACGAAAACAATGTTCTCAGCCATTAGTCTGATAACTTAATTACGACTGAATCTTGAAATACTGTCTACACAAACTCATTTAGCATTAATGTATATTAGGAAAAGGACAGGGAGGACAGAATTGTTGATTGTAAAATGTTGATGTATCTCTGTGAATGTGAACTGTATATAATTGCTTCTGTGTCTGTTTGTCTTTCAGCTACCTAAAGTGAACGATCAGCTGGAAAAAATGAACGATGTAATGAGAACGGACCTCAGTGCGATCGTCCAGAAGGTGGGCCTAGAACATAAATCCATAGATATTCTTACATTGTCATGTTATTGGCTCGTTGGGATTTATTTAATGTGCTTGTTTCAACACGTTTTTTAAGGTGGTTTGTGTACTTGTGCCTCAGTCCGTGTTTTCCAACATTGGAACAAAATGGACCAAAAATTCCATGTTCAAACACGTTGTCATTTTTCTCTCACAGGGCTACTCCTCTTTGAACGACACACCAAATATGGTGATTGAACAGACCAGAAGTGTTGTTGAGAGTAAGTGTTATTTTACACGACTAAACTGTCTTCTTAAAGCAAAACATTTCAGTTGTGACTACACCTAAATAAACGACTGAGATGTTTTACTTCTTCGTACATCTATTGTATTCTCCTACCTTGAGAGTTTGCGCAACATAAGATATATTTTAAGTTAGAATGTGCACTTAGCTTTCCAATTCAAATCAAGTCCAACTTAAAATGCACTCCATCTTTCATTTGTGTAACGTTGAATTGTTTAATATTAAGCAATCTTTGAGTGTGTTAAATTGGAAGTGTAGCTGGCGGCTTTAATACTTTATCTATTATCTTAAAGGTGGGGTAGGTAATTTTGGAGAAACCAGCTCGAGATCACTAGAATTTGAAAATACACAACCGGAAAAAATCTGCCACTTCCTTACAGAGCCCCTCCTCCAACACACACGAACGCGCACATGACCAATGAGGGCACGAGATAAGTTTGTGCACAGATGGAAAGCTGACAGGCAGGTAGGCCATCCAGTTATTTTAGCCGGGCCGGCTCAGATGATTGGTTGTGCTTTTTACAGCGCCACAGCTTCCACAGATGACATTTTTTTATGGATTTTTTTGTCAAAGCACTTAAGATATTCATTGCTATCGGGATGTTAAGAGCATTCCATGGAATATAACAAAAAGTGTATCTCGAGCCGGTTTCTCAAACTTACCTACCCCACCTTTAATATATGTTTTTTATTGAAACTGATGGATTATTGATGGCTGTGTCTCTCAGGTGTGCAAGGTTTGATGGACGGCATTGGAAATAACATCAGCAGCTTCTCCAAAGTGTTCCCTGTGCAGAGTTGCCTTTCCAACTTCACTATCGCTATCAGCCATGCCCATGCCAAGATTGAGGAGTACTACCCTGAAATTGACAAACTGGATTTCTACAGGTGAACTCACCTGTATTCTTAAAACTGTAAGAGTAAAACAAAGGTAGAGAGAAAGAAAAACATACCTTAAACTGTAGAAAGTGTAAATACAGAAATGTGGGCTCTGTGTCAATTGCTTGTGTTTTAGGTTCCTACTCTCTAGCAGACTCCTTTTAGGAACTACAGTAAAAGTAATGTGTGCTATAAAAGCTTGCCCTAATATTTTGCATTAATAAAATATTCATACGCGTTCAACATTAATTCAGTTTAAAATATGCACTCGAGGGAAATCTAAGATAATTTAGGAGTCATTTTATTTTCCCGCATCAAGCTTATGTGCCGTTTTATAATAATTGGTTTTTAGCTTTGGCTTCCTTGTCTTACTCAAACACATTTTTCATCCTAAGTTTGTCACTTTAAGGCCACTTACTGTGAAATATCTAACTGTGTTAATCCACCTGCTGCTTGTAGGTGGATTGGCTGTATTGCTCTGTGCTGTATGGTGGTCCTGGTCCTGGCCTTCAACTACCTGGGCCTGCTGTGCGGCACTCTGGGATACGACAAACACGCCTCACCTACGACACGAGGCTGCATCTCCAACACAGGAGGAACCATGCTCGTGGCGTGAGTCAACTTTAAAACTGAAGGAGGAGGTTTTTGTCTAAAAATAAATCTTTGATGATGCCAGGGTTCAGGTCACTGCTAGAAATGTCGTACAATTTATTGCTAGTTAGTGCTAGTGCTAGTTATTCTCAACAACAACTTATATTTCTGCCACAACTACTGCTATGATTTATCGTGCATGTAAGCTACAGTACTTCAGACAAGTGTAAAGACCAAAGGATTTATTCAGAATCATAGAAAATAACAAAAGAGCATTTAGGAACAAAGTTGACCAAGATATTTTGTTGAATGCAGAACCAGAAAACAATAACTTTAGTGCATAACATAACATTGTTTAAGGCAAAATAATGTTATTTACTCGAACAGTATATGTTTCCTACATGATAAGGAAATCCCGTATTTAGGATTTAAAGGGTTCTCATTCAAAGTGGAACAAATGTTTTTGAATTTCGAAGCATAAACCTTTGACAAAGTATTCTAGATTCTTATTTTATATCTAATTTGAGATACTTATTCACATCAAAATGAAACCTCCGCTGCTCCTTTTTAATTCCCCTCTTTCCACCCATTCCAGTGCTGCTACACCTCCATCTCTGTTTGTTCACTACTGTTTCTGTACCTGACAGCCTGTGTGTCCTCCTCCACAGCGGCGTTGGATTCAGCATCATCTTCTCCTTGGTGCTGATGGGAGTGGTGACTGTCATGTTCCTGCTTGGAGGAAACATGGAGAAACTTTTCTGTGAGCCTTTCCACACCAAAGAAGTCTTCAAGGCAAGTCAGGAGTCTCCGAAAAAAAGAAGCACATTCAGAACCCTTCAATGTGCAGGAAGAAAATGTACAGGGTATCTCCATTAGGGATTTTACCTAAAAACTATAAAAAATCATATATGTCTGATCGTAGCATTGAAATAAATGTATGGGTTATTAGTGCCCTAAACTTGTTGAACATTTTTTACAGAACAGAAAAATTGTTTAAATATTATTTTGGTATCATTTCCTTTTGTGCCTCTCTCAGCTTTCTTGCTGTTCCAGTTCAACAAGGTGTAATAAAGGGATCAACATAAAGCCTTTCTTTCTCAAACTGGATACAAAAATATTAGTTCGGACTAGTTCAACCATTATGACCGTATTTAATGATTTAATTTAGTTTTACCACAGCTATACTGCCAGGAAATAAATGGATTGTAACAAGAGATTTTCCATTTTAGTTACAAAACAAAATACAGGAAATGTGAAGCAAGAATGCCGCTTTGTTTGGGTTTGAGTGTGTCTTGAAGTATCATTACATTACATTACATGTCACTTGTTAGACTCTTTTATCCAAAAACTTACGTCTACGACTTGCATACTGTGGGCATTCCCCACAGGAGCAACTTTTTTTTTGGGGTGAAGTATCTTGCCCAGGGACACAACGACATGCTGACTGCAGTGGGGTTTGAACCTGTGACCCCCTGATCCGAACACCAACGCACAACCCACTGCACCACACGCCTCCCAGTATCCTAGCCTTTAACTAATCAGGCCACACTAATGATTGTTTTATTTTCTTGCCATGATAATTATTGATCACTCTTCCTCTTCCTGGCTTTCTCATCCACCAGGTTGTGGACACGCCATATCTGGTCAACCCAGAGTGGAAGAACTTCATCCCGGGCTACATGTACAACGACTCGGACCTGGAGCTGACAGCAGAGAGCTTGTACAGGCAAGGAACAACTTTTATGTATTTAGATGACCGTTTAATGTTTGCCACCTTTCAGAAGCAATCCTTAGTTGATTATTATATTCCTCACAACCTACTCCACATCTGTCTTCTCTGCATTTCCTATTTAGATCTGACTAGACGGCTAAATTAATGAAAAAACAAGCAATTTATTCAATAATAAGCTGTGGAATTACTGGATGAACAACATGCTGCTTATCATTTAGTTGGGTCAGACATCAACCATGCATCTTATGTTATATCCATTGATGGGGATGCAACTGAGAGGCAGAGATTGTATTAACCTTGAGAAGTTAATTAGCATCATTTTTCTACAATATCTGTGCTGCTTTTCTTCAGCCTCTTTCTCAGTAGTTACATCAGCTTTCATCATCTCCTTTCAGTGAGAAGCTGCATACTCAGTAAAGGGTATGGGAGTCTTTATACTTCCAAATAGAGCAGTGTTTCTTTGACCTGTCTTTTCTTTGCCAGTATTAGCAAGCAGTGCTAATACTGTGTACATGATGTGAGTCTACATGGTATGCAGCTGCCTAATGTTATCGTGGGACATTTATCTGTGTTATTTTGGCAAATATTCCAGGCTTTTTGTGTAACGGTACAATGTTTTCTGTCAGGGAACATGCCAATGTCATGTACTTCCAGTCAGTTTCACTTGGTGGCAGCAAATGTTTTCAATCAAAAATGATTAAGTTGACATTTCCTCTCTCTTTTCTCCACTATGTCTGTGTCTTTCTTAGTACTTGCAAAGAGAACAAAGGCATCTACTCAGCCATGCGTCTGGACAAACTCTTCAACATCTCCTCCTTCCTGAACTCTACAGTGGTCAGTAAACTCAAGACACAACATTAAAACATTCCTTCATATGCAGTGACTAACCAAGTATCTTTATAATACAAGTATAAGATTACGGATGTATTTGCAAGTTACAAACGATTCAACAAGTTCTGGTGTCACTTATTTGGCAAATGTACAAACAAGATACTTCTCAATACATGTATGTTTTAAATAAGCACTCGGTAAGGGAGTTCTATATTGTACTGTAGTTCTGATTTATCTGAATCTATGTTGGTTTTGTAAGGTATACTATACTCTGCAACTTGATATAACAAAAGTATTGGCAGGATATACAATAAAGAAGAAACTACATTCTCAAACCAAAGGTAGAATTAACAATTTGAACATGTAGCTAACAGTGATGTAGTGTCCAGAAATCTTCATCCTTGGCTGCAGGATCTAATTAGCATTACCTAATGATTTTTTTGCTGCCAAAACAAAGTCTGTGCTGACGGTCGATAGCTTTGACATGCCTCAGCCCTTACCTCAGTGTACGCCTGAGACATTACACTGATGTATGTTTCTATTTCTTCTTGGCTGCGAGCCAGCAACTCCTGCCTGCCTGAGACATTCAGTACTTTCCTGTCAGTTGGCAAAACTGTCTTGGCTTGTCCAAAACAACAGCTGGCATTCCCAATGCTGCTTCTCTTTCTGCATATTGATCATTTATCTTCATTACATGCCGGCACGATACAAGTTCAAAGTGTGTCATCCTACATGATAGGATTTGAGAAACAGTTATTTAATTGTTTGTGCAAAAGCTATAGTGAAAAATCCTATGAAATATTGAGTTCCCATTCACCCACAAAGAACAGTCGCAAGACTCGCAACATGTTGGCTTAAAACATTATTGGATCTTTGAAATGATTTCATCTTTTCAGATATTGAATAGCTTTCTATTCCACATTAAAATATCCCCTTTTTTTCAATCTGAGCAACAACATACATTACATTCCCATGGTGAAACATGGTTCTCAATAAAGTCACTGTGATTATAGAGATATTGGTCTAATTCTTAAATCGGTCTTAAAGGTCCCATGTCATGGCCATTTCTACTGATCATAATTCCATTGTTGAGGTATACTAGAATAGATTTATATTGTGCAATTTTCCAAACTCGCATTGGTTTCTCATACAGCATCTCTGTATAGTATGTGTATTCACTCTCTGTCCTACACGGCTTGTTGGAGCTCCTGCCCCCCCCCTGTGAGCCCAGTGTGCTCTGATTGGTCAGCTCGCCCACTCTGTTCTGATGAGTCCACCACCGTTACAGCGGAACATCAGTGACTATGTGTTACAATGGCGTTAGCAACCAGAAAATGACACCAGTAAGGACAAACAGATGAGAATGCTGCGTGGGGTCTGGGTGCCGTGTTGGCGGGATGTTGCGCGGCTTGCTGCTGCGAGGAGCGGACAGTGTGAGCTGGGGTCATTTCCTGCTTGTTGCGTGGGGTCTGCGAGACAGCGAGACATCGGTGAGGCTCCACTACCCCCCGAGCATGGTTGCCTGGTTGCCCTTCTGGTTATTCTCCGCGGTGGATTTAGCAACATGTAGTTCTCCATGTCCACTTGTTGCTGATGGTTGTGGTAGAGGAGCTGTAGATTTTGCACTAACATCTGTATCATGGTCAGTCGCGTCTGGAGCACGACCACAACCCTGTGATCCGCCATTGTTGTTGTTGTTGGCGAAACGCATCAGCAATGACGCGGGGGTGAGCAGGAGAGGTGGGGAGAGGCGGGGCTATGATCGTATAGGGCACTTTGGGAGCCGTTATCAAAGTGTATCGTTTGAGGGCTCCGTTTCCGCGGCTCCTTGTCGGCCTTGTGTGGACAAACCGTCTATACGATAAAGAACCCGTTTCGTCTCCGTGTGGACGGGGCCTAAGGTTGTTCTGACTTTACTACCCTTTGTGTAGCTTAATCTGCCAATTAAATGGATTAACTGATAAAACATTTAAATTAATTCCATCTTTTAAAGAAAAGAAAATAACTCAGTACAATCCAAAACCATTGTCAGCCCTGGGGTAAACTCCTGTTTCGGCATTTAAGGGTAAAGTTAAGAGAAACATTTTAGGAAACAAACATCTCCATTGCCAACATTTTTGTTGTGTTCTCTTCAAAGTGCCATAAAAAAGCTTGAAATTACATATTACTTTTCAAGCCTTTTGGAAAATCATATTTTTCACCATGGATCTCTTTATGGTTATGGCTTTCATAAACGACAATACAATAAACCCTTATTGACACATAAAGTCATTGTAGAAATGTTGTTTCATGTCTGCCCAGGAATAGATGTCCTCTCTTGGTTTAATAACTTGGTTGGGTAAGAAATGTAAGAAATGCATTCCAATTTGTTCATTCATGTAGCAACTTTCAACAAGTCAACAAAAGTGCTTTATGCATTAATAAGGACTGCAATTAAGAGTTACAAGAATGATTTGTCCACACAAACAACCTCAAGAAACGTAATTCTGGTATGCTATGTGAAATACTATCCAAACCACATCTTTAAAATTGTTTGTCACCCTAGTACTAACGTTTGCTTAGCATTTTTGTAAGCCTATCATTATGTTAACAATTTGTATATATTCACCCTGTTCAAAGACTAAAACTGTAACGTACATAGAAACCTTGGTGAGAGATGTGAGATGTTGGGTTAAGACTATTTGAGAATCCAAAATGTAAAATAACATAATCAAGCCGTAGTGTTTTACATGCATTCCTTGTTAAAACGGTTCCTTTTTGTTCACAGTTCACTAAGGATGTGGTGAGTCAGCTGGAGAGCGTTAAGATCGACCTGAGGGGGATAATCATGTTGGAGGCCGAGGGGAAGCAGAACCTCGTGGATTTCTCTGACGCAGGGCTGTCAGAAATCAACTATGCAGACTACCTGGAAGAGGTGACACATAATGCATAACATAACCATTAGGGGTGCACGATTCAGGAAATCTCACGATACAATTCGATTTCTTGGGGTCACGATTTGATTCAAAACTATTCGCGATTCAAAAAAGCTCAGGAGTCCGCCCTGTGAGGCATGAAGAGCGGACAGAGTGAAGAGGATTTCCTGGTGTGTTTCCCTTGATGCTGCATAAAGTCTAAGTGCCATGTTAGCGGGACATTACGGAGCTCACGCCGTAGGAAAAATGGAAAACAGCGTTGCGGCAAGACTGAAAAATGTGAATCGATTCTTGGATTTGTTTGCGCACCCCTAATAACCATTAACTGCTTACAATTACCATGCTTACATTTTGGATTCTTTATTATGAACTTTTTGCTACTTTGTAATCGAACTGCTGCACCACAATTTCTCTAAAGATTTATCTAATCCAAAAACGTAATAAGTATAAGCCCAGACAGATCACACTTAAACTGTGCATGATTCAAATTCAAATACAGAACAAATTAACTGAAAACAGAAAAATACATTCACATAATAACTATATATGATCTGTATGGAAATTACAAAGTAAAAGTCAAATATAAAAGGTAAGAAATATTCTGAAACGTTACTTTAGTAAAAGAAGCAATACCACATTGTGAAAAGTAGTAGTTATTATTCAAAGATATATATATACCCAGGAATATTTTTTCACTGATGCCTTTATGTGTAATTAGCAAGTTTAAGTGAAATATAAAAAAAACATTGTCCCTGTGATATGCAGTGGAGTAAAAGTATAAAGAAGCATTAAATGGAGATATTCAAGTAAAGTAAAAGTACCTCAAATTGTAAGTACTAAGAGTAAATCTACTTCCATTCTACCACTATAGGCTCTGACGTCAATTCATTAGTGATATCTCTTTATACATACCAGTTCAATGAAAGACCAGGGTAAATATTGATAACAGATTGTTCTATACATATACTATAATGGTATATGTACTTTAAAGGACTGTTACCAGAAATAGCATGGTTCCTAAGGGTCTGTTAAACCCCCCCCCCCCTCCCTGGCTGTCAGTTAACATACAGCAGGCAGCCATGCTTTACCCAATAGGAGCTGCGACCTGACACAGTACACTGGGTTCTGTTGAGCATCACTGAAGCCTGATTATCCAAAAGTATTCCTGCCAAGGCAAAGAGAGCGTAGGAACAAGCCGGGACTCGGCACTCCCGTCTTCTTCGACACTACCTGTCAGGTTCACTCTTCTGAGAGCAAAGAGAAGAGGTTGAAGGACTCCATTCAAGTGCACCACCTGTCCTGATTCACAACTCACTCTCAACAGTCAGGAGGAGAGGTTTGAGGTTCTTAAACTTAGATAATAATAGTGTATTATGAGAGAAACCCTAGTAGAAATATATTACAGAGAGGACCCTTACAATTATGCAAGGTTCCAAACCCCTTGTCTTGGCCATTTCCTGCAATATCTATAGAACATTTAATCTAAATAATCTTTTACTTTTTGGCAAATTAATTACAATTGAGTGTTGGGAGGTTAAAAAAAGAGATTGTGTATTATTCAGATGATCAATAGTTCCTTTCTTTTAAAAAATATTATGGTTTTAATCAAAAACTGGTACATAGAGACAACATTTCTCTGCTGCTGAACACACGGATTTGATCTTGTGCATAATGTAAGTGACTTTTTGTGTTAAAGGAACTTTACAGGAGGTTTAAAGAGGTTACCTAAAGTGATAGCACCATGTTGGCTTTTTATTTATTATTTAGCCACTACTATGTTTTCATTCCTTCTAGTTATTTGTACCTCCTGAGCACATGAATGGATTGCCTCCGAGTTGAATAAGTGTTTAGTGCTTAAGCATTTGCTTCCAAAGGAAATACTGGAGCAGTGAAGTGGTTTTAAAATGCAACGTTGCCCTATTGATGTGTGTTTTTACTACAGCAGCTCAGGCTAATTATGTCTCAAGTTAACAGTCATTCCAAGGAGCAGTGGGATTTTTGAAATGTAAAAGCAACAAAATTAAGTCATTTTTTAAATTTGTTTTATAGCAGTATGCAGCTAATAATGGATGATAGTCTCTAAGTGTTTTGCCCTCCAAAATTACCACTGAAAGAAGATTATTTATTTCTCTCTTTATACCCGCGTACCTTCAGGTCAACAAAGGAGTTACAGTGATGGACCTGCTCACATATGCCAGAGAGCTGGAGGCGCAGACAGACCTCATGGTAAGAACACCGTGGTACTTTTTTACGTTACATTACATTTAGCTGACACTTGTAAGGCTAACATACACACATCTACATGTTTCTTTACAGATACATCATTAGATTAACTTGTTTCTCCGCCTGTGTGTGTGTGTGTTTCAGCCCAGAGGCGGTCTGCAGAGCTCTCTGAAAGGTCACATCGGCACTCTGCGGCAGATCCACGCTCAACAGATCATCCCCATGGAGCAGGCCATGGTAATGCCTCATTATTATTTTTCAAGCTACTGAAACCGCTAAAAACGTTGTAAAAACAGCAGCTTTTATTGTATTTTCCATCTAAATATGTGGCTTAAATATGTTGTTTTACGACGAGGGAAACAATGAACTGGCACGATATCAGGGTAATACTATTTGCAGCTAACATAGAAGTGTTTATTATTCAATACGAATGTTTCTCGTTAGAATGTTGTCGAGCTTGGCAGTCAGTGTTGAAGAGGAATGGACCACATTTCTTAACCACAGTGGCCTTAAAAGACCAGAGAGCAATGCAATGCCGCGGGGCATGTTGTGTGCGACTGAGGGATGCTTTTTCTTGTAAAAAATGTGCAGCTCTTATTCTACTATTGCTGTAAGGGCAAGTAAATGCTGTACATTCTTACAGATTCTTAGCTTGGAGGGTTGCTCGGGGACACACTGGGAAAAGAAGGAAAAATATGAAGCAGGTTGAAGAAAAATATGACAAAAAAACAGAACTAAAGAATGCAAAACTGGATTTGACCTTTTAGGGTAAACTGTCACTGAAATGTACTGTATGACACATGATTTGATATATAGAATAGTAAAGTAGAATACGTTTTATGAATTGCCAACTCCTGCCAATTCCTGCCCAACAGATTTGAAATCAAAAATAGAATTTAAATAATATTGATAATAATATAAATATATAAAAACTAGATCAAATGACTATTGTTTATATAAAAATGACAATCATAGCGACAAAGTCAGAGAATTGCTTGGAGGGAGCATTTTAGTGTCTTTGAGCTCATTGCTTTGGTTTTAGGGCCTGTAACTTTACAATACAGCAAAGCCTTATTATAATTGTAATTATAGCTCTGTATACATATATCAAATAAAGATGTGCGTGTGTAGGACAAAATTCATAGAATAAAAAGGTAGAAAAACAGTATTGCATGTACGTAATGTAACAGTCCAGGCTTAACAGCAACAGTATTATGATAGTAGGGCGAGATGGTGGGGACCAAAAACAGAGCAACAAGAGAGAGAATTTGGACTTATATACATTCATCAGGTGGCCAGAAACACAACTCTAAATTATCGCTAATGTTGAATGTGTGTAAATTAGCAGCTAAACATTTTACAAAGTGATGTGTTCACAGCTTGTTTCACTGCCAAAAGGTGCCCCAAAAATTCATTAAAGTAGTCATAAAGAAACTCTACATCAGAATGCAGTCAGAGGCCGTTTCTCAATGTCGAGTAGACCTGCTGCAGAGCCACTATTTCAAGTATACTACGTCATCGAGTGGCGCCGAAGGACTGTTTAAATGCATGTTAAATGCCCAGCATTCGGCGACACTCGATGACGTAGTATACTTGAAATAGTGGCTCTGCAGCAGGTATACTCGACATTGAGAAACGGCCACAGTCATTGATGTGTTATCCATGGGCTAATGCTAATTCAAGGGAATGATTACATATTAGACAAACATATTCATATCATCAAACGTGGAGTGTTTTGACCCTCAGGCCACGTTCAATCATCCCATGTTGTGAAAAACACATTAAATATAATGTTTTATTTTCCCTGTCAATACTATAATATTGAATAACACCAGGGTTTTACAGCTACTGGACATTCAAACAGTGACGCGCTTCAACACGACTTTTACAACAGATTCTTATGTTTTTCTTTTTCCACTTTCCACTTCAAGAAATATGTTAGAGCGAGGGTAAGCTGAAATGTGTCCATACCATGTATTTAGTGTCCCCATTCATTATATGGATCATTTAGAGATATTGTATCTCACAGATGACATATAGTAATCTGATAAATCTCATTCTGGGTGGTATTGTAGGATATTGTGTGTGCTCGTGTTTGTATTTACATAAACGTATCCTATTCAATGGTGTTAATCATGGTTTTGTACCAAAATATTCAATGATATCCACTTCAAGAAAGAAATGCTGGTTTAATCCAGTTATTCATTTGGTATAAAAGCTCTGTTCTCTCCATCATTTTTGTGAAAATCAAGAAAATATTCATAATTTCTTTCTTGTGGATATTACATTTTGGAGCACAAATCTTCAGCATGCTTGTTATAAAAGCAGAATATTGTTCATCAAGTGTTGTTATTACCTGGTCTCCCTTTGTGTCTCTGGTGTAAACGGCCCCCAAGTGTTTCCCCTGACTTTTCAGGTTTCTGGTGTTAAATTGTACGTTTCATTTTCTTTTTAAAGAGTGCATTGAACCAGAGTATGAGGTTCCTGGAGAGAACAGCTTCAGACCTGCCAGTAAGCCAACAAGCTCTTCAGTATAAATTAGAATTATAGGCTTAGATTAAAGTCAAAACTGATTAAATCTGTAATTTCTTCCCTGCAGAACAAAGTTTTAGCAGTTCTTGAGGCGATTGAAGCGGCCCAGTACCTCATCTCCCAGAATGCAACACAATTAATCAATCAGGTAACGCATGGATACCTTACTTTGTTCATATGTTCTGTTGATCTGCACCTCACATTTTGTCTTAATCTATTACAGGAAACGGGAAAATACACAGCCACCATTGTTGGCTACTTCAATCAATACATAGAGTGGGTCAAAACTTCAGTAAGTGTTTATTTGTTAGCTTTATTTGCACATTTTTAAAACATAAAAAGGTCATAAAGAGTAAAATTAAATCTAAGAAAAATCAAATACATGTGCAGGTGAGGTAGAAACCCACTATAGGTTCATCAAAAACATATTTAAGTATACAAAATAAACATATCTTAGGTGTATACTTGAAGAATTACATTATTATATGACTTAGTCAAAACCAAACACTGTTAGTACAAAGAGAGTAATGCACTTTGCATGGTACATGAGTCAATTCAGAGAAGGCCAATATAACAATTACAACCTCTATAAATTGGAGGAATTTGCTTTGTGGCTCATTGGTTTTGGCCGTAGCTAGCTAAAGGAATTCACAACAAAGTAAAAAAACAAGAGGAAAGACACGTTTGAAGCCTGAAGCTATTTCCTTAGAGCTGTCAATAGGACATTTTTATTTCAATCACAATGTTTTTGTAGTTTTGTGAGAACACTTAAAGTACAAGGACCTACTCGGACCCATTGTGCAATGTGAAGCTAGACTTTCCGTAAGTACTTAAGAATGGTACCAAGAGAGGATTTCATCTTTTTAAGCCGCAAACAGAATTAAACATAAGAGTCTGATGTGTTCCTGAATCTTGTGTTGATGTTTACTGATTATATCTCTCTCCCTGCAGCTGGCCTTAGAGGTCGCACCGTGCAAGCCTTTCAGCAACATGCTGGACACGGCGGAGATCATTACTTGCAGTTTTGTGGTCGACTCCATGGTAATAAAATCAGGGAGAAATAACCTTTTAGATACGATTGGGAATGTTTAAAGAGGTCAGGGTGGTGCACCATAACTTTTTTTTGTATCAGGTAGATCAAAAATATGCAAGACATGAGTTGGCAAAAGTGTGAATTCGAATTTACATCTGTATTTGACAACAGTTTGTTTGTTTGAAGCTAACAATATAATTGATCATGCATCCTTCTGGAGAGATTTTCTTTATACACAATGGTCTGAAACTTCATCTAACATGTAGGCCATCAATAAATATGACTATTTTGTCAAAACAACCTTCTGAAACCGAAAGATATTGAATTTACATCATCACAAACGACAAAGAAAGAAGCTAATCCTATTCTTATAACTAGGGATAAATTGGGCAATTTTGCTGTGGAAATGACTTCCTTGATTTATAGTTTATCACAATTAAAATACTGGACTATTGGTTTGTTTTTTTTCTCCACAGAACACCTTCTGGATGGGCCTGGGCTGCAGCGCTCTCTTCCTGCTGCCCAGCATCATCCTCGCTGTGAAACTAGCAAAGTTCTACCGCAGGATGGACACAGAGGACGTTTACGACGAGTGAGTAGTCATATGTGTTACTTCTTTACAGATGCATACATTTATTTTATAGTTTAAACTGCAAAAGATGAATCTCGTTAAGACAGTGTTTACAATTGATATTATTGAATATGCTGTGGATGGTTCTTTCTCTCCAGCTTCTTATGTTCTACCCGCCTTCTGCAAGTTATATCTAGCTAAGCTGCAGAAAGAGGAATTTCACTTTTAAGTTTGTAGGTGTATAATAGACGTACTTTTGAATATAATTTAAACTTAAATTGATTTACGTTTTTTAAATCTCCACTTCTTCACACTTTTGAGTTTAGGATTCAGTGACTTCTATAATGTGTTTTTCTGTTGATTTATTTCCTTCTGCCTTTTCTCCCGTTTGTAGTTCCTCTGTTTCTGGGACTTGGCATTTTACTTTGTGATAACCATTTCTACGATTTCCATTTTCCATATATTTTTTTTATTGTTTCATCCCTCTCTGTCAAGCACTTGGCACTTTACAAAGAAACATTGACACATTTGTCATTTTACATTTCTTCTTCGTGCACCTTCTGTTCTCTCATTTAATCACAGCTTCACACAAACATGACGCAATGTCTCCATCAGTTGTCATGTGATCTGTGCCGGGTCACATGTCTGTGGTGCATTTCCATCGCTCAACATTTCAATCAAATGTTTATGCTGTTGTTTTTTGTGTATCTTTATAGCATTGAGACAATGCCCATGAAAACGTAAGACTTTTAAACCACCTCCCTCTCCTTTTCAACTTCTCTCACTCTGTGCTTTTCTCCGGATCTTGTAAATAGACTTGTTTACTAAATTCTTGGTGCTGGTTTTACGTTTTTAAGCTTGAAATTGCTCTTATGGGTGGATGGTGTGGCTTCTTGTCGTGTGCTACCTTTGAGAAGTGCCCCTTACCTTTTAATGAAAGGCTCTTGAAATCATTACCTTACAAGTCCACCTGTTTTTGTAAGTTATAGTGTAAATAAAACGCTATGGTTTATACTCCAAAAAATATTAACATTCTTGAAAAGTTTGATGACATGGAAAATAAGCATTTTACTACAAAGCTTTGATCGGCATGTCTCTTACATTACATTTTTCATCCCTTTTTTGTATACGACATTTTGTTTTCAGTATGGAAATTGGTAATAATGGTTATCATAGTGAGAGGTCACAAGGTATCCCAAATCCTATGATGACAAGGTAACCCTTAAAATAATCCTGTTACTGCATGCTATGGGAGGTGGAGGCATGCCTGGGGACGTGGGCTTCTTCACAAGCATTATGACGGACAAGTGCATGCCTTTTAGGGAGTTGATTCATTGCACACACACGTACAGTACACACACACACACACACACACGGTGGTCAGCTAATTGACAATAACAACAAAGGTGACAAGTAATGGTAGCTTTTATTAGAAAAACATAATATATGTAAGACGTTAAGAGTATTTTAATTTTAAAAAGTACTTTAAAACAGAATTAAATAGATTTTGTGAGGAATTTTAGAAGAATATTTAGACAATTTCAGAAATATGCATATTTACTTTCCTCTCTTAAGTGGATTTGTTCAACTATAGCAACAATGCGGTTCAATTTTCTGGTTTTTAGTGAAATGTCATCCATGAAATGCACACATTAGGGTGAATTGTAATGACTTTAATGGTCTTTTGACTTTTAAACTAGCAAAATACTCAACACATATTGGCTAACACACTAAACTAAGATGGGAAAATAGTAAACACGTTAAAACATCAGCATGTTAACATTATCATTGTGAGCATGTTAGCATATTGACATTTAGCAAATACAGTTAGAGTAACAGAGATGAATTAACAAAACAAAACATTGGGAATCATATCTTGTTATCTTTTAAGACAGCCGAGATATGTACTCCCGGTGCCAGTCTTTATGCTAAGCTAAGCTAACCATGTCCGTATTTAATGCAAAGCAATGAGAATAGAGGGATCTGCTGTTGTAAATTCTTTACTGAGTCTTCATGGTCATATTTTTGCTACCATTACTTCTCATTATCTTCTTTCGCTATGTTCTGCTGTGTGGTTTTCGGGGGAATCTACTAACCTACTGCATGCTCTGTATGTTCATGTGGAATGAAAAGCCTTCCTGTTTCTTCTCATTCAGAGTGAGCCAAAACCCACCGAATGTACACCTGATCATTTTGTTCAGAGAGAGGCAAGCATGTCAAGCTTTGGTGTGATGCTACAAACGCTGCTCCTTTGATTTCCTCCTTTATTAACAAAAGGTCTAACTGCATGTTGTGTATTTTCAAGTTGCATTCGGACGAGGAGACGACTGTAACAGAAGCTACTGTATAGGGAGAGAGCAAAACAGCTGGACCAAACATCTTCGCTTCAGCGTAATCTTTTAAACTCATTGAACTCGAGTTTCATTCCAAAAGCTGGAAGGCAAAACCCAAAGAGAAAATGTTTTTGGGCAATTTTTATGTTCTTTACTTGTAAAACATTTCAAAGATATAAAATCTGAAAATGAGTACAAGATGTTGGAATGACAATTACGAATCACTGTCCACAAATACCGCATGTATCCACAACCTCATTTGACCTAAGGTTAAAACGGCTGCTACTGAAACACTGACACTTACTTCAGCCTCCATTCATTTTTATTCCTTAATATTTTATATTAACCTGTAAAGAGACACAAGCAAAGTGGTCACATTCACACAACCGGAGTGAGTGAATAACATTTTGGAAGCCAGACATGTTAGAACCTGGTTAAATGATCCTTTCGTAAACCCTATTGATCAACAAACCCCACTAATGTAAACTTCATTTTATACTTTAAGACAACTCCCTACTCACTGCCCCTAAAGTGAGGATACAGTTCATCCATCGTGATGTTCATAAGCTGTTTTGCTCTCTGCCTCGTCAACCACTCGTTCTCATGAAAGAAGAGAAGCAGGCAGTGGTTGTTACGTTTTTTTATGTGGCTGTTAATGTTTTGCCCTGTGTGTGTGTGTGTGTGTGTGTGTGTGTGTGTGTGTGTGTGTGTGTGTGTGTGTGTGTGTGTGTGTGTGTGTGTGTGTGTGTGTGTGTGTGTGTGTGTGTGTGTGTGTGTGTGTGCGTGTGTGTGTGTGTGTGTGTGTGTGTGTGTGTGTGTGTGTGTGTGTGTGTGTGTGTGTGTGTGTGTGTGTGTGTGTGTGTGTGTGTGTGTGTGTGTGTGTGTGTGTGTGTGTGTGTGTGTGTGTGTGTGTGTGTGTGTGTGTGTGTGTGTGTGTGTGTGTGTGTGTGTGTGTGTGTGTGTGTGTGTGTGTGTGTGTGTGTGTGTGTGTGTGTGTGTGTGGTGTGTGTGTGTGTGTGTGTGTGTGTGTGTGTAGCATCCCTACCTATGACACTATGAACAGGTTCCCGCGGGCCTCGGCTCCTCCGAGGCACATCGACTGGTGACAGAGAGCCGGCTCTGGCTCCTGAAAGGTACAGAAAACCTGCGTGAGACCTCTGTTTACACTTTTTAATTTAATTCCTTCCTTCCAATCGTTAGTCTTTCTTTTGCACAGCCATCATCTCGTCCCGCTGTTCGTCTGTCATGAACACGTAATCTTTCCCTCTCCTGTTTTTAATCTTAGTTATTTTTAGTACTTCTTCTAACCAAACTCTTTAACACTTCTTTACAGCTTGTTTTAGTGCTGTTCTGCTAACAGTGACTTTGCAGGAAAACCATCATGGTGAGGGTTGCCAAATTTAGAATCACTAATGAACCATTAATGTCCATGCCTTGTTTGATGCTGGTTGAAAATACTGTATGTTTTCTTCTAAAAACTGCTTTATTATTTTACTGAACGTGAAATAGCATAATGTCAAGGTTACTCATAAATACATTTTAATATCTGCAAGGAAATGCATTATCCCCGGAGGACAGCAGGTTGTATAAGACTAATATAATAAAGGTTACATTTCTTCAGTTGCAAAAAGCACCACACAGTTATTGAAATTCCTCTGTGGAGCTTCAGGAAAGACTAATCTGACTGCACTCGTACGTCTGTTATTTCACAAAACAGTCAAATCTACATTCATCTCCTGGTTCATTCAAAAGAAAAGAATATGTTATGCTAATTACATTACATTACATGTTACTTGTTAGACGCTTTTATCCAAAGCGACTTACATACTCAATACTGTGGAGCAATTTGGGGTGAAGTGTCTTGCCCAGGGACACAACGACATGCTGACTGCAGTGGGGTTTGAACCTGTGCTCCCCTGATCCGAACCATTAATTATTTGGAAATATTTTTTTTTCTAGTGCCGTCACAAACTGGAACTAACACACACCATAGTAAGTATGTTTGACTAATTACATTTTCGAAATAGAAATACATAAAAGGTGTTAAATCTTGCCAAAGTCATGAACAATTCTGGGACGAGGTGTTTTATTGAGAACAAGCGATATTACCTCATGATAAGTTTTTAATTTACTGACATGAAGAGTTACGCAAAGCAGTAAAACGTTTGGTACAAAAGTGAAGCAATGCCTGGATATATTTGGTATATTTTGAGTTTACTAATCAAAACCTTTCTTTTGTTCCTTCTTTGTTCAAGCTGTTTGTTTCACGAGGCCTCGGACCAGAAGAAGTTCAATAGAAGCTGGTTTCCTTACAACAAAAGAACACACAAAGCCCTTTGGGTGTTTTTTTGTGTTATATTTAGTGATCAACTCAACCTCCTCAATCAAGCAGATCACAGCCTTCGGTACAGAAGCCTGCTCCCCTTCAAAGAAACTGCCTGCAGGACATCAAACTTCTCCTTAATCAATCTGAGCCAGGCTTGTTCTGCATTTTTTTTTTTCCATGGACTGCTGCGTCTGCGTTTACATTTGTTCAGACGTAAAACTGAGCTGAAGAATACATTCAGCGAGAGGACAATAACGGTGATGCCTGTTATCGTAATGTACTTGTCTGTGCTTAAGAAGACAGGGACTGAAAGGTCATCTGAAGGTCATGGCGAGCTGCTAGAGGAACTTTTTCTCCTGCTCTTAGGATGGATCTATCACATTCAAGATGCTTATTCTAAAAAGGGGAACAGTCTGTCGTTGTATCTCTAATGTAAGGTGCAAATTAACGTGAAATCCAATGTGTTTAGTTGAGAATGGCACATCGTTTTCAGAGTGTTTCATGAGTGAGAACTGAATGATAGAAATAAGGCGGTTAAAATAGAGACAAGTTGGTCCCAGGTGGATATATATTGTGATTAATATGAAAGACTTTAGCATGACTTTAAAACAAAATGTTTACAATATTACAAAACATCCAGACACCACTGCTGGTTGCGGGGATTTGCAAAAGACTGGTTGCCTTTCAGAAGTTTGTTTCATGCAGTTTTTGTTTTTACAGATATGGTCCTTTCTTAAAGGGAAAATGAACCCATGGATGCTCTTACACTGAAAATGTCAATATTAATATCAGAAGTTTGACCAAAGAGGGATTTCCATGCTCAGATGCATTCATTTAAATAGTTGTTGACACCTTAAAACCCCTCAGGTTTAGCTTGGGACCATTTGGTACCACATTTTTAGACAGCTGAAAAGCATACTTCCATTTAAGAAATCCTGGTTTGGGCATTAGTCAAATGAGTACCATTGATACGCAAACTAAATCAGTAAAATGCAACATTAAATATAATTTAACCAACAGTGTAAGCATTGAGGTGGATTTTCCCTTTAATTCATAAAGTTAGTTTATATATATATTACACATTATGACAAAGTGTCAGGCTTATAGATTGTTCCCTAGCTGATGAATTGATTAACAAGCTATCATGTTGAGTTCACTAACATGACACTTTTACTGAGATGTTTCTTGCTTTCATAGTGATGATATGTTTAAAGTGGAGAAATACTTTCTCAAGCCAAATTATTTTTCTTACCATAGGTCTCAGTCTTTAGTAAATGATGTGCATATTCTGTTTGTGCTTTTTAAACCCCACAGTAGCTATGGATACATTCACAGTATACTGCACAAGTGAATGTATTCAAGAGCTATTTCTTATTTTTGTATAACTTGATGATGTTGGTTGAGAAATATGCTGAACTCTTATCGATAAAACGCATTAGACAAGCCAGTCCAGTCGTCCCATCCTCGCCGCAATGTTTACACATTAGATTTAGACAATCCATTCATGGGACAATTCAAATATCAGAAAACCAGAAGAATGCTTTCCGGTTTACACGGTGGATGGTGTCGAAGCACACTGTAGAAAAATAAATGTCCATCTTAACATGGAAAGCTTGAATTGTACAGGTCTAGCTAATACGCTAACCAAACAATAGCGACCTACAGTCATTACTTAAGAGTACCAAATGTAAGAGTTTAAAATATACAAATTATGATTTAAAGTTTATTCAAGTAAAGAAAAACTGTGAAAAACATGAAATAAATTAGAACAATTTAATATTTAAACTGTATTTTGGTAATATTCGTAATATTCATTAGTTTGAATTATCAAAGGAATACGTTTCATAATTTGGGATAAAAGTTGTGACATCACAAAAGTACTTAACATTAGGTAGCTAGTGGGTGTTTCTCAATGTCGAGGACGCTTCCTTGGTAGGACATGTCTTCCGAGTCAGGTCCTTCAGAAGCGAGGCAAGAATCCTTCCTAGCCTCGGAAAACGAAGAATGGTCGGAACAGGCTAACAGGTGTGCAGGTGTGCGTCATATGAGAGGCCCCGCTTTAAATTTTCCGCCAAAGATTTTGGAAATTGGTCCGTGCGCAAAGCATTGTGGGGATTTTAAGACCGCGGAGGATACACATGTGCAGCCTCGAAATGTCCCGCAACGAAGGACGCCAGCCTCGGTAGAATTCCAAGCATCCTGGACATTGGAACAGTCCTTCGGCGGGACTCGATGACGTAGCATCCTTGAAATAGTGGCACATGTGTAGACTCTGCGGTCTTAAAATCCCCACAATGCTTTGCGCACGGACCAATTTCCCCAAATCTGTGGCGGAAAATGTAAGGCGGGGCCTCTCATATGACGCACACCTGCACACTTGCTCGCCTGTTCCACTCTTCGTTTTCCGAATGCCAGGAAGTATTCTTGCCTCGCTTCTGAAGCAAGTGACTCGGAAGACATGTGCTACCAAGCAAGCGTACTCGACATTGAGAAACACCCCCAGTATCTACAGCTAGAAATCTAGCTAGCTCTCTTGTTCTACATACAGTTACTTATAAACTACTGCTTATACACGACTGTTACGTTAAATATTCATAAGCAGTATGCCGCATACTGTAGTCTGAATGTGAAAATCTTACTAAGATCATCAGTCAAAATCTAAAGCATGTCTTTAGATGACAGTTTTTACTTGTTTCTTTATTAAGATGGACATTTTTGAAGTACCAGTGTGCTCACTTTGACAGGCCATCATTCTTGTCCGCTAGCGTCTGTATGTGACCCGTCTTGGGAGATCAATGGTGTGATTTTACTTTAAGTGCTAAAACTCGGTATCGTGTATCTGAACCTTCAGATACATCAAAGAAAGGTTTGAACAGTGATGCTCTAAAGTTAGGCACTGATGGAGCAACTGAAGAGGAGCTTCTTATGTGGGGGGGGACGAAGAGAGTGTATAAATTGTGAATAAACTTTGAAATTCAATCTATCATTGTTTTGTTTTACAGTTTTTATTTCATTTAGTGCCTTCACAACAATACCAAACATAGCACACTTGAATACAAGCAAGAATGGCAAACTGTAAATATTTAAGGCTACATGAATTACAATAGTGATACGCTATTTAAAGTGGACCTATCATGCTATATTTGAATAATATAGTGTAGGACCATACCTATATAAGGCATATTTATACTTTTTTTTTGCAAAATACCAAACAGATCATGCATTTTAGCCATGCCTCATTTTGCTCAATTTGACATTTTTTAGCTCTGTGTTTGTAGGGGCAGATAAGGGCAGAACAGCACCACCTACAGGCCTGGCATATGTACTACAGCGTCTCCAGCGCTTTCGAACGGCAATGGCCGTGGCTGTCTCCTCCTGATTGGTGGAGTTGGCCCAATAGCCGTAGCGCCACCGTCCTGACGTCAGGACAGTGTTCAAATCTGGATCAGTTTTTATCAGGTCCGTTGGAGCCCCTTTTTTAGAGATTTGGGTATGGAGGAAAATAGAGAGGGTTGTGTTTTCTGACACTTGGTGAGTTCCCTGGAACACCGGGGACACATATTCATGTATAAAAGACGTACAAAAGTGCATTTTGCATGATAGGTCCCCTTTAAAGGGACTGTATAGTAGTTGTTAATGACAAAACAATAACATGAAAAGTCAGAGAAAGTGGTGGGAGAAGTTGATCACAAGTAGGACTCGACTTAAAATGTGTATGCAAAAAAAGTTCTTAAAAAAATGTATCCTAATGTAATTGTTATTTTTGTTAATGATTTATTAAAATGAAAAGTAAATAAAAGTAATCAATCAAATGTAATGATGTATAAAGTACACTATTTGACAGTTTTAAAGTAGCAGGATTTACTAAACACCTAATTAAAGACCTGAGTAAATGTACTTCTTAGTCACATTGCAGCACTGGAAAAATGAGACATCCTGCTCATAGTGTATTTTAAAACTTTAACACAATCCTGCACATTCTTCTGTGGTGCTGCCACTTCTGGCCAGAGCCCACTGGTTGCAATACTGGTCAGCTATTTTCAATAGGAGATGATTATCTTCTTCCATAGGCTTCGTTCTGAGGTTTCCTTCTGCACCAACCAGCGTGTGGATAAACACCACCAGAAAAACCACATGCAGACTCATTCCTACTTCTAAGTAGGCTTGTATAAAACATACATGAGAACAAACAAAAAAAACATTCAAAAACAGAAGCAGCGGTTCAGACAAAATTCTATTTTGTATGTGTTTACTTGCACATCAGTCACTGTTTTTAAAATGGTTATTTCCCAGTTTACACAAGTTGTACATTACGGTAGAATGGTTGTTTTTGCAATTCAGAACAAGATGTACATTGTGGTATATGCAATGTTTGTTTCTGAGATTCTGTACAAGTTGTACATCACTATATGTACAAATCTATATTTAGCGTTACTGGTAGAGCGTTGCACTAAGAGCAGGAGATCCAATGGCTCCTACAATAATGTGCACTATAATGGGCTCTGGAGAAAAGTACTCGCATATTCAAATGCACAAAACCGTCTACTCTCAGGATTGTTATTGTTTTATTAATATTTGTATTGTTATTTCATAGCTTATTGTCCTATGTTAAGAGCAGCCACACAAAACAGCGCCTTACAGGAATAGATAGTAGAAGCTGTTTTAAACTCAATAAGATAAGAGGACAAAGTGTGCGGTGAATATGCTGCAATCTAAGGGGAACACAAAACTCTCAGGGGGTAGGTTAGAGAAGAGTTTAATGAGAAACACTGCTGATTCTGTGTTTAGAAAAAGATGGGAGCTTAAGAATTTTATATCAGAAAAAATAAGAAAAACTTCATCCTATAATGGTGATAACACTCCTGATGGAAAAAACGTGAAATTCACTATGGGACAAATAAATACATATCATTTTGAGATCATTTTCATTGAGTATTTACATTTTTGTGCCACTCTTATACTAGTGCATTTCAGAAGGAACCATTGTAATGTTTACCCCCTCTTTCCAAGCTGTAAAAACCATGCATTTTACATAAATACAGTATCAAATCTTAATCTTAAACTACTTGCTATTTTTACAAAAGTAAATGAATGTACTGTACAGTAAGAAAAAGTTGTCATTGTTGTTGTTTGGATGTACTGTATATCCATAAACATTAAGGTTACTCATGGTAGGCCTATACGCTACAATTAGTTTTCACTCGTGTCTCACAATGGGACCTTTCTCTATGGAAAGGGGAAAAAGCAACTTTATACATAGCCTACCCAACCGCACAAACACGCTAAACTCTTTTACAGACATTTCTTGTTATTTCTCAATTGACTAAATGACTTTCCACGCTCCGCACTGAATTTAGTCTGCCATGTGCGACTTCCACACACGTTACTTTGTGGTTGTGCAGTCTGATTGTGTTTATATTTGGGAAAGAAATGATAGGGTACCCAGCATGGTTGTGAGCTAGAACTGCCTTTTAAAAACAAGCAGGAACTTGAAGGCTTTGGGAGGCTCGTTTACATGAGCACACTTTCTGAAAACTATACTGTGTGCAGAGAAGAAAATGTTCTATAAGATGAAATTGACATAATTTGGTTCTTCTTTATGTGGGACAGGTTGTAGTTTTTATGACATATCACCATGATGAATACTGTAAACAGTTTGTGGTCCCTGCCTCCTCCAGACAGCTGATGGAGCCTCCTCCTCCTCCTCCTCTTCCTCTTCCCAACATGAATTCTTTGCTCGGCCAATAAATAGCAGGCGGGACTGTCAGCTCGAGCAGTCAATCTCTCCTCCTCTTACACTCAGCATCAGTCTCACACCATGTGGACCCAGGTCAGCGCTCTGCTGCTCCCGCTCGCCTGCTGCCTTTGGTCAGCCGAGGCTCAGACTGCGAACAGACAAAGCATCTGGAACGATCCCATTCAATTCAACACCAAGGCCAAGGACCAGTGCACCATGACCATCACGGGTCAGGGGGAATACACACGGCTGAGGCTGATGTGCCAGAGCCGGCAGCGCTCCTACTGGTGCGAGTACATTGGACGGCCTCACACCTGCGGCAGCTACAACAAGAACCCTCGCCATTACTTCGTGCAGATGATGTGGGGCCTCAGAAAGCTGCACAACGCCTGCCTGGGGCCGAGGCAGATCAAACCCCACATGTGCAGGAAGGCAGGCGATGAGACTCAAATGGTCTTCTCAACCGGTTCCTTCTCCAGAACATCACCGGAGGCTCCAACGAGGGCAAAACCAGCCGCACAGCCTGCCAGACCTCAACCTCGCCCTCGGCCAACAAGACCCGATTCTGCAAGGCAACCCAAGGCAAAGCCCACAGCGAGTACCAATTCACAACCTGTGACGCCACCTGTGGAGAGCAACGCTAAGAGGCTGGCTCAGCAGTACTGCTGGAGGTCGCTTCGAGGCATCTGCTCCTACTTTATTGGCTTGGTTCGGAAAAACTGAGGAAGGTAAGCAGCAGTAGTCCGGGTCCCTTCAATAACCCAAACTTATATTATGTTGTTTTATGACTAAAGAGAGAGTACTTTCATGAAAATCCTGTGTATTTCAATTCAAAAATTGCCTCCAGAATGATTTTTTCTTTTTTTTCTTGCTTAACACACTACTGATCCAAATAATGTACAACTGAAAGAATCAAATATTTGCAATTTTATATGCATTTTTCCCCTCTGTTACATTCACAGATTTACAATGAAGATAACTTCAACTGTCTGATTATACCAGCCATCATTGGAGGGAAAACCCGAGCAGCAGTCTGGTAGAAATTGTGGAAGAACTGTAGCGCCCTCTCCAGAGGAAGAGACGGTACTGCTGTGACTGTCTGAAGCAGGATTTCTGTGAACCTTGAATGCATCATTTTACAGATGTCACTGCTTGGAAAAACTCTACTACCGGTCTTAATTGGGTAAAAAAAACAAAGTTGTTTATGGTTATATATGATAAGTATGAAATGTAAAGTTTGACTTGTGAGAAGGTTTCTCCTGCTGCAAAAACATTCTCAACAACACATTTGCCTTACTGGTTTCACTCATTTGTTTTTAAGCTGTTTACCTATACGTATAATCTACGTGCATCACTTAATATTATATTGTTGGGAAAGAGCAGAGGTCTGAAAAGATAGTGATTTATGTACTGTTGTATTTGAGGGAATATATAATGAATGTGAAAATATCTTTATTAAATAAATAAATATTATGATCCATTATTCTGTGTTGATCAACTTTTTTTTTTCTTGCTTATTTTGATGAAAAATGTGTGAGATTTGATAGCAAAAGAGTGTCAATATTGAAAACAGCTGTATGTGATATATATATATATATATATAAATACAAATATCATAATGTCTTAACCCCCCTATTGTCTTCGTTTTCCCCCCTTACTTTGGTGTTCGCGGTCAAATTTGACCGGTCCTGTTTTAACTGCTATTACATTAACACAAAAACCATTAATCATCACCAAATTTCATTTAACACCCTTTCAAACTGTAAATATTGTATCAGACTACTGGTATACATGAAAAACTGCAGTAAATATACAAAGAACAGACACTGAACATGTATCGCGTGTGCCAGGTGTGTGTGTGTGTGTGTGTGTGTGTGTGTGTGTGTGTGTGTGTGTGTGTGTGTGTGTGTGTGTGTGTGTGTGTGTGTGTGTGTGTGTGTGTGTGTGTGTGTGTGTGTGTGTGTGTGTGTGTGTGTGTGTGTGATCCGGATGGTTACTAATTCCTTTTCTTTATGGCGGTCATGATGGGAACACCATGGGTGTTACAAAGTTGACTAAATCATCCAAAATTCAATGAAAGTGGTGATCAGCAATATGTTCAAATGTCTACTGTGAAGGATATCATAAAGCCTTAATGCAATCGAATGTAAAACAAAAAAGTTATGATTGATGAAAGTAGTAAATCGGTCAAATTTAACCCGAAGACAACAGGAGGGTTAAGGATCTTCATCCTCATCACCGCATTGCAACACCACATTTGACCATTAGATGTCACTGTTGCTTCAGTTAAACTGATCACTAAGTTCAATCAGTGATTTTCTCCTACAGCAACATCTGGCTCTTTCAAGATATTTCCAGTATTCATCTTTAGTAAACTGTTCTAACAGAGGGTGGAGTTACAGTTTGAAAAGACTCAGAGTTCATTTGCATTTGCTTGCCTTAAAAGTGAAGTTATCGTAAAAGCAGCTGGGACTTCTTAAAGCAGGCAGCACAATCTACAAAAACAGAACATTTTAAGTCTTGAAATCTCACATAACGCTGGTAGGTGTCTCCAAAAGTGTTAAGTCTTGAATGTGCTCGATGAAGAACGAAGACAGAGAGAAATGAGGTGTCAAAGTGCATTAAACAGTAGACATGTAGTCTACTCTGACACAGATTCAATACAGTTTGGTTGCAAAGCAGGATCTGATTTGGTGCTTCTTTTAAAGTGACTTTACCAGAACAATTTCCATTATTTGATTAAATCAACATTTTACAAATCTGCATAAGAAGCTTTGATAATGGTTTGGGGTAACACAGTCCTTACAAGCTTTATCAGAATAGCAGGATATCTCTAAAGGACCACCCTTTCATTATATGACTATGAACTCAAGCCGTCCAATCATGCATTGTGTGTGTGAAGGGGAGGGCTGATTCTGCAGCAGTGTACTGTGGCTAAAGGTACATTAAGCAAAGCGACTCTCAGCTCTCAGGTGTTGGAACTTTAAACCCAAGTTTGCTCTGAAAACTTCAGGTAAGTTTAGCCATCACTGTTTTTATCTGAGCTCACTCTGTAATGATCCCTGATTACTAATCTCTTTGGATTTAGTATAGTATTAGGATTTATAGTGCGTGCTTGTTCTTATAACACTCCTATGGTGAGTTCAAATGCTCTATATGCTACAATACAAATCCATTTCTCATTATAATCACTATAAACGGTGTGTTGGTGCACTAAGAGTAGTTGTACTTGTAGTATTAACTTTCTAAACAATCACTAAATTCATGTCACATGTTCATTTGTTTCATATATTTCTTGCACTGATACCTTTCATTCCAATTCGTATTTATTTCTTAATAGCTTATTTTTTTCCATTTTATTTTGTAATCTAAAATCCAATTCACATTCGAGACTTATAGGCTATGTCTTCATGTTTGTTTTATGTCTTTCCTAATGCATTTGGTCTTAAATTGTCTTTTAAATTGCCTAAAAAGATGCTATTCTAGAACAAAACTTTGGATGGAAAACTAGTTATTTCCGCGTAACACAAGGGTCTAATAGAGGATTATAAAGATTATTATTAAGAAAGGGAAAGTAAGGGATTGTGGTCATATCTAAATCCTAATTTATCCTCTTGCAGGATTTTGTGTGCTGCTTTCATGGCTCTCCTCACCAATGTCGCCATCCTGCTGGTCCTGGCTTGTATTTCCCATCAGCTGATGTTGAGCAGCTGCCAGAAAACCCATGGACGGCGGGGAAGAGAAACAGAGCGAGGACAACACAAGTTGAAGGTCAGCCGCCAAACTAAATCTGTCTCTGCACAGCCCATCAAGGGAAAAATGGTGACCAAAGACAAGTCTGAGTGCACCTGGGCAGCAACGGGTGAGGAGGTCTTCATCCTCGGTGTCAGCTGCAAGAAGGGGGGGCGGAGCTTCAGCTGTGAATATGTCGCCAATCCGACCGTCTGTCCAGAGTACGTTTCAAATGTCAAACTTTACTGGAAGCAGATCGCCCGGTCGCTGAAGAAGCAGAAGACTCTGTGCAAGGACAGTAGTACATTGATCAGGACAGGTTTGTGCAAACGAGCTCCCCGAGAGGCTCATTTCAGAATCCATAACACCCCGAGGAAAACTGACAAGCCATCAGATCGACAGCCTGAACCCAAAACTGTCAAATCCTGTCAACCTCGTCACAAGAAGCTGGCGGAGCAGCACTGCAACGACTCCTGGTCCAGTTTCTGCACATTCTTCTTCACTATGGTGCAGGATATTGATTGCTGAGAAAGTGAAGAACTCAAATAGATTCAGCTATATATGCAATCACGTTAAGACCTGTCTCTATTAAACATTCTTTATAGATAATTGCTGCTTGTATAGACATATTTCTCCACATGTTGTTAATGTTGATTCTACACATCAATAAACACTTTTCTATCTATTCTCTAATGATTGTTCTGTGATCTGGTCAATTTGGGCGAAATCTACAGTTCTGATTACTATGGCAAGTTTTGTTTCTAAACATCAGATTTGTATTTCATTTCATTTTAAAGGAATTTATGTTCCATCAACTGTATCCTTCAATCAAAAACAAGTCTTAGTCAAGAGAGCCTCATCTTGTCCTTTTCAGCTGCAACAATTAGTGCAAAATTACAAAACAATGAAAGCGTAGTAAAGTGAACATCTTTGGTCTTAGACAAACCATTTTCTGACAATTGAAGACCAAACTATTAATCAAATAATCTAGAAAATAGTTGAATGAACAATGAGATTATCTCTAGGTGATATCTTTAATCTAATTACATACAAATAAATGTGTTTCCCAGCATACCCATTTCATTTCAACTCCTTAATATCTAAGCTCTTGTCTCTTTTTTCCAAATGCGTGTGCAGAGTCCTGCTGAACGTATTGTGGGAGATTAGAAGTTTGAGCATGTTGGGTATTTGCACAGTAATTTAACCAGAGGGAGTGAGATTTTTTAGAAAGCCGTGGCCTGCATACTTTGGCACTGACAAGCCTCTGAATTCACACACGCTCAACTTGCAAAATCAAGGTCAAAGGGCAGCAGGTTATTGGATTAGATAATGATAATAAACATTATTTTTAGCAATTATAACAGGAACATTATACATTTCCACTGCATTTTACATTTGAGAAAAATACAATAAATGTGACATGTCTTTCCTAAAATTGCAATAGCAACCAAATCTATTTAGAGTATCAAAAGTAATAGTACTCATAATGCAGCGTGGCTACTGTCAGCATCATTATATTATATAACCGGATCAGCATTATCAATTCAATAATATGTAAGCAGCAGTACTTAAATGTTTCTGCATTAGTCAAATGTTAATAACTACGCTACGTTAAAGCCTTGGTAATTTCATTTGTAACAATGGATTCAGTTTCATTAACGTATTATATCTGCAGAATTAAAATAAATAATAATAAGAGAAACTCTCGCTCTTAAATATAACTGAGTTAAGATATCAAATCAATATTGTGGAGTACAGTATCGCAAAATGTTACTTAAGTACAGTCCTTGAATAACGTGCTTAGTTACTTTCTATATCTGACAATGATAAAGTAGATTCATTCATTCATTTTTTCAGGGGTTAAGATTCACTTGTATCAGCTATTCATGTGTGACTTAATCTTATTTTTTAATCAGACTTATTAGTGACCTAAGGGTTACTTCGAAAAACGTGAATTAGCAATACTCTCTTGTCCCTTAACAGCTTAATTTGAGTTAGCCTTCAGAATGAAATGTATCCCATTTATATAAGTCTTATTTCTATCATTGGTTGGGAAAATGAGGGCAAGAAACAAGAAAAAAAAGTCCTGAAGTTAAAAGAACAAAATGTGATATCAGATCAGGATTTCGCTAAATCATGGACACGTGTCAGTACAAATGTTCACTTCAGAGATCACAGAGAGACATTTTTAGGGAAGAGGCAGACATACTGTCTCCACCCACAGCTCCAACAGACCAGAACAGAGCAGCCTCGGGGACGTGCTGTGATTTGAGAAAGGGGAATGACTCATTATTCTTGATGATTTTAGCTTCATCTCCATCATAATGCACTACTAACAGCCGAAATCCATCAAAATCCAAAGACTCTCAGCAGGTTGCATTCTGGGCCATGTATACAATCCCTTAATGGGGACATGAGGCAGCAATGTGGCTGCAACCAAAAGTAAATTAGAGGGCAGTCATAACATATATGCAGGAATGCGAGGAAGTAAAGGAATGAGTTTTCTTTTCAAGCATGACTTTGAGCAGCAGCTGCAACTGAAAACACAAGACTTTGATTCTGTGGGTCAGCTTGTGAAATGTGAGGCAAAGCAGACAATTAGTAAATACAAATCTCATAAAAAAAGACAGAAAAACCCCTATTAGTTATTGTTATTTTAACAGCTATAAATTGATTAAACAACAGGACTGAAGTCAGTGTTTAAATCTGTTGAAATCATTTCACATTAGGGACCAACCGTCCTTTTCAAACGCAAGCAAACCGAGACAAAACTATATTATTAGGGATGTTAATGGGAATAAAAATGTACTAAATACATTTAATACAATCATTTGAATGCCTCGGAACAATTTCAGTGACACTTGAATGACCAGCTATTGTTATTCCCTCTGTCCACATTCTGCATGCCTCAGTAAGTGGATAAAAGGGAGTACTGTAGAGCCGATGAATGTGAGTCGGAGGTGGCGTGTTGAGTATGGAACTCCACACTTTATTTTCCATTTAAGTTTACAGCATACACGCTAAGCTAGAATGATAACAACCACCCGGTACACTCTCTAACAGGTCCGTGGTGCAACACACACTTTTATCACAGTGAATTATGTCCCGTAATGTTCTACCACAGTACAAAGTATATTGTTTTGTTTTTTATTTAGTGCAGTAGAAGCATAATATAGAAATACTTAAAGGTCCCATGTCATGCTTTTCCGGTTATTACCCGTCCCCTTGTGTGTTATGAAGGTTTTTCTGCATGTAAACGGTCTGCAGAGTCACAAACCCTCAAAGTACACCCTGTAGCGAGTAAAACTCTAACACAGAAAAGACCTGTCTATGCTGCCACAGAACGCCTCGTTGGGGATTTCTCTTTTTCTTCCTGGGTACAGTGACGTGCCCATACCCAAATGGACCAATCCGTGGAGCCGTTACGTTAAGTCCGTGGATTGGTCCAAATTGACCAATCCGCGGACTTCCTCACACACACACACTCAATCTTTTCTCAGCTGCAGCTCCGCCGATTTCTCCTCCCTGAGACGGCGGGACGCGGCGAGGCTGTGAGTCAGTGTGTGAGCACACACACAAACTCCCAGCCAGGCTGCGGGTGTGTGTATTCGGGCTGGGTTTCGCTGTGTCTCGCTGTCTCGCAGATGGCCACTAGGCTCATAGGGACGGTGGGGGGGGGCAGGAGCTCCAACAAGCCGTTTAGGACAGAGAGTGAATACACATACTATACAGAGATGCTGTATGAGAAACCAATGCGATTTTGGAAAATTGCACAATATAAATCTATTTTAGTATACCTCAACAATGGAATTATGATCAGTAGAAATGGCCATGAAATAGGACCTTTAAGCAAAGTTCAAGTATCTCATGATAGCCCTTAAGCACACTACTTGAGTTAATAAACTTGGTTACATTTTAACCACACTTTACCACAGATGACAATTCGAATGAGCACTCACCTGTCTCACTTAACTGCTCCATTTCATTTGACTGCATCGCGTTGCCCTTCTGTTTTCATATTTGGTAATCCTCTCGGTGTCCGAGGTCTTGAAAGCGTTTTTCTTGAATAAAACACACGGGAAGCCATGCTAATGCTATGTTAGCCTCACATGCAAGCTAGCAGTTAGCCACTTCGTCCTGGAGAAACACTACACGTTAAATCTAGTTCTTTTTATCAGGAGTTTGGTTCATAAAGGACAAATTCCCACGGCAGGGTTTGATCTAAAATGTATTTTAAAATAGACTTAAAAACATGTGTTGTAGAACATAATCCAACTCGTAGTTTTGGTGACCGCCGTTATTAACCGCTTTAAAAGAAACTCCAACGGCAGGCCTATGAGAAGTAACAACAGTCCTCGTCAACAGCCAATCAGAATTCAGCAGAGCACCAGGCAGTCACTCTGCGCATGCGCAACACTGAGCGTACTTTCGTTGTGAACGTAGCGACCTGTCAAGCTAATTTAAAACACAATTTAAATAGCTAACTTTAAAAGCTATTAGTCTAATTTATAAAAAGATTAATAACTGTAGCATTCTATAAGTATGTATGTCTTTCTAAGTGGCTGTGTGCCACTAAAACTACTTTTACTGCTGCTAACAGGTGGCGAAGCATGGTTACTGCATTGAGATTGATCAGTGTTTATAAAATCCTCAAAACTATTAAAGTTACAATGCAGGTGCAGCAACTGCAGGTTATGAAGGTGAACATGTTAAGAAACAATTATAACTAAACAAATGTAGATATGTGATCCTAAAATGTCTGAATCTAAAATACCTGGTAAAAATGGTATCGTGTCTTTTTTGTTTTTCTTACTAAAGAAGGGACAATTCACGTTGATTAACATGAGCAGCTGTTCCTGTTTCAATTCAAAAGAGCGCTCAAGAGTACCAGCAATCATAAAAAGCCCTCTGTGAATAAGTGAAGTATCCAACATGTAATTGTTACTTCTATATCCCAGTTTGCACAAAGCGCGTTAGCTATTTTTTCAAATGTTGCAATTCATGCCACTGAAAACCTCTCCATGCCCTATTTTCTGGTCAAAGCATCCTTCCTCTGGTGATGTTGGTGGCCTGACCGCCTGTGGCTCCTGATTGGCTGAGAAAGGTGGGCGTTGGTCAACACAATCCGGCACTACTGACACTAAGGAGATTTGTATGTGTGTACAACCAAACTTACTATGAATGCTTTGTAAGAGAGTGAAAGGGCATTTGGTTCATAAAGAGCTTTACTCTCTTTGGAGCCAAGATTACAAACTGAAGAGAATTAATGAAACACCACAAATGTTAGGCTACATTGTTAGCGTGACGTGAGACTGATAAGCGTGTGAAGCTGGCGGCTGGTATAGACCAAGCAACCAGAAGAGAAGAGAGCAGAAAATCACCTCAAACTCTTTGAAGAAGCAAAACAGATGAAAATAGTCCACAGAGGTCAACTACAGTCCACGATTGAAGGGACCGTTTGACTTTAGTTTTGTCTTTTGTAGTTTACAAAGTCATAAAACATTTCTTAACTCAGTAATAGGGATACTACTTCATCTTTATCTTCTATTTGAGAATGAAATGTGACTCTGGAGGCTGGATTTCAGCATCTTCCTGTAGTGGAAATGAGCACAAAAGGGATTTATGACAGACAGCTGCTGGCCACATAAACCCTGACTGTCATCCTCATCGATTAAACAACTGCAACAGCAAGCAATATTGCAGACTTATTATAGGGATTTTGAATTACAGCACCGTTGAGATCCTAACTATTGCTCCCGCTGAATGCCAATTAAGCAATATCCGTTTTTATAATTTTTTGATTCAATAAAAAGATAGCAATTTCTGCAGGAACCAATAAACACTTTATACACTGTTATTGGTTCTGATCAAGTTGCTCATTAGGAATTACTGAAATGTGTCCAATCGGGGAGCATTAAAGACAGGAATGGCTTGACTCAGCAGGTTAAGCTAATTTCAATTACAGGACTGCTATCAGCACCCAACAGCCACTACTGCACTTCATATGATTGCATAAATGTCACATACATAAATTAAAACTTAAATATTCATGAGGGTTTTTTTTTCTGTATCAATGTTGTGGACATTTCTGGAAGTCGTTTATGAATAGACACGTTAAAAGCACATGTAAAAGTTAATTTACCTTTTTTTAAGACTAATTAATGTTAACATTAATCCGTCTCCTTTTTTAACTGGATTGCAGTTTGGTTTAAATACATTTCAGAATACTTTGTTGATTTTGCCATATACATGCATTAATTGCAAAACATCATTCTCATGTTGTGCCTCATAATGAAATAAAAACACACAGGAGCTTAGCTGCAATAAAAAGCTCCTTACCAGAATGCCTATAACTACAGGGTAAAGGTAACATCATTTTGCGAGTCATTTTGCAGTAAGATTTGAGGGAATACATGTCTGCAAAAGGGCACATGAGCCTCTGAGGGAAAACATGCCAACACATGAAAACATTTTCCAAATTGAACCTTCAGGGGGTTTTTGAATACGGAGCACAACGTCTGGCAGGCAGAGATTTAATGAACATAATGAGAGGCTTATAAATCACAGAGAGACATCTATAAATGCAGGTTAATTTTTCTGACATATAGGCCTGTGTTTAAGGTGCTGTTTACACGGGAACGAAACGGGTTGTATCCGTTACTTTTCTCTTTCGTATAGCCCGTTCGTTCACACGAGGCCGTAACGGAACCGCGGAAATGGACCCCTAAAAGGGTAACGGGTCCCAAGGTGGATAGATCTGCGGACGGAACGCTCTGGGGGGCCAAACGGCTCCGTGTGTACGCCCTATACGATCATTTCCTGATAACGATGAAGCCATAGCCCCGCCTCTACCCACCTCTGCTGCTCACTGCTGTAGCATGGTCAGTAGCTACTGCTACTGATCATGCTACAGATGTTAGTGCAAAATCTACAGCTCCACCACAACCATCAGCAACAAGTGGACATGGAGAACTACATGAACTACATGTTGCTAAATCCACCGCGGAGAATAAACAGAAGGGCAACCAGACTACCATGCTCGGGGGTCTTCTTCACTGCTTTTGGTGTATTTTGTGGCAGAAGTACAGCGCCACTTACAGGCCCGGCATATGTACTACAGCGTCTCCAGCGGTCTCGTGTGAACGGACATGTTTATTTAGCCGATTGCGTGTGAACGGAAGACTTTGATAGCGAATTTGGTTCGTTTGCGTTCCCGTGTAAATGGGGCCCCAAGTCATTATAAGGATAAAACCAAGCCTAGATTTCCATATTCTTTAACCTCTTAAGCACGGCGGTCCCCCCATTGGACCCCTCCCACCTTTTTGTTTTCGAGATAATGTCTCAGGGCTTCTTAACATTTATGAAACTATTTATGTGTAGCACCAGATTAACGGGAAGAATCTCAGCTAACTGAAGATATGAACCATTTTTACCAAAACAAAACACAAGTCTCATAAGAAGGGTCTAAATGACCCCTGAGCGAAAAGAATCTAACGCACTGCGGCACACAATTCAAGATAAAGATACCCTTATTATCGTAGCTGCACATACAATATAGCCGATTAAAGCTGAGACTCCACTGATTATTTAGTTATAGTATCATCACTGAGCGATCCTAAATTGCGACAGGGGAAGCAAACACAGACATCACAACACGTACCTTTACGGAGCTTTTACGGCAGATCGTCTCACCGTAGCTGTCAATTAGGTCAAAAGACGTGTTCAATGGCATTAAAACGAAAAAAAATATATCTACAACTGTTGATCCATAGGTTGATATTGTACCTGTACCTTTTAAAAAATTATTTATAATCCATAATTCCATTTTTTATGTAAAAATCGGAGCGGAAAAGTTAGCTGCTAATGGTAGCCACCAGAGTGTATGCAGCTTCCGGTTTTGGTAACGCGTCACTCTCACTCCTTATTTGTTAACGTTTTGGTGTGTATATAACTTTCCCTCGATTCCATTGGCTCTAGCGGTTATAAAGAGATTTCATTCATCAAAATCGACCAAGGGGGGCCAGAGATAGGTCAAATCCACCCAAATGACCCCAGAAGTGGGGTTTTTTGGCTAAATCTCTCTAAAAAGGTCAAATTTCACTTGTTTTGCATCAATCTTGATACAGGGTACTTATATGTTGTACTTTGGATTCCTAAAGCTTTTAGTCTACTAACCCATCATCCAAGGGTAGTTTTCACTATAAGTAAAAAATAATCTTTGGACGGACACTATAATTTACAGTTTTTTACTATGTAAAATCTGAATTTTCTTTAAAATAAAAAACATCTATATTGATTCTGACTTTTCTACATCCAACTCACAGGTTTATCATTACTTTGAGAATAAAGATTATTAATTTAACCCTTTTAGAAGGGAAGATATGGTCATTTGTTCTGGGAATGTCATTTTCGAGCCTGAGACCTGAAAAACAGGCTCAGGGCTTAAGAGGTTAAGAGTGTGGTAGGTAAAAATACACTTTGTTTTCACTCACTTAAGAATCACCCTGTTTTGATAATGCAAACTGATGTAGTATGCATCCCACTAGAGTCAGAGATTAAATAGCTTCTTATTTAATGTCTTAAAACTAAGAAGTCCTGTTGTTAGGACAATTACTTCTGAAACCCAGAACTTTATTTGAAATTGCAGCTCCGATTGAAAGGTTTCCAAAAGGAAAAGTGAAAGTTATCCCTTTTTTTTTTTTTTTTTAAATTGTTTTGTTTTACTTTGGTAACTGTCTCTTCTATATAAAATGTATTACATGTGTTTTTCGAAATAGCAGAACGTGACATTGAGAGAGACACATACAAAAATACAAAATGCAATTAGGTGGTATTAAATAGTCTTTAGTCCCTGTGAATTAAGTTAAATGCAGACTTTGCTGCCACCCTGTGGTTCAACTCCAACAAAATCAATTGATCTAAAGACCCAATTTGTTTGACATCGAGCCTTGTCATGCAGAAAGACATCGAGGCAGTGGATGTCTTTATATGGGTCAACAAATGTCCAAAACTGTCACATTATTTATTGATTACTGACAGCGATATTGTAATCCATCACTGCCTTCATTTGTAATTAATGAAGGCAGGAGAGCTGTGGAAATGTGGCGTTTAATAATTCAGCATCAGTATTGTGTTTTGTAAGCTGTATTTTACACACGCTGTGAGTATTACAAACAACTGTGTGTACATGTTTATTCAAAACAAGAGGAGAGAATGAGCAAATATTTATATTTTTCAACATAGCTACCTTTATTGACTACATTCAAAACAAAGCCTGTACACGACATTGAGCTGTTTTCTTTCTTCTGTTGTCAAACAAAAAGCAAATATAAGACTTAAACTGCAGTCCATGAAGATGTACGTATATTGTCATAACGTCAAGGGGGTAATTCACACTAATTCAATCAATAGCAAGCCAAAGTCAGAAAGAATCAACAACTCCAGATCAATAACCTCATCACATGTGTATCTTTGTCCCGCAGCAGCAGCAGCAGCAGCTCATCATCAGTGCACAAAACACCATTAATCATTCCCACCACAGAGGTACAGTAGAGCCTTCTGGTAGTCCCCATCTGTATCCTCCTGCAAAACAACACACTACATTATTATCAGAGATGGCAAAAGTACACACATCCTTAACTCAAGTAGAAGTACAGATACTCGGGTTTAAAAATACTCTGGTAAAAGTAGAAGTACTGACTACATTTCTTTACTCAAGTAAAAGTAAAGAAGTATGGGCTTCGAAATGTACTTCAGTAAAAAGTACCCATAACTAGCAGCTGTTTTAAAGAGTACCTGACCTCCCTTTATATTAATAGAACAATAATGTCATTGTTAGCTAATGAATGTTTCCATGCTGAACAACGGCAACGTTCTCATTGGTCCCTCTTCTTTAGAGAAGACCAGGAAATGATGGATACACGGATCGTGTTCAAATCAATAGGCACGCAATTGACTCTAAATAATAATGATCACGCCACCAAACACACATTAAAAGTAACAAACCTGTTTTGAAGTAGAAAGTACAGGTATTTGTGTTAAAAATATAAGAAGTAAAAGTAAAAAGTCGTCAGAAAAATAAGTAGTGGAGTAAAGTACTGATACCAGAAACATTTACTTAAGTACAGTAACGAAGTATTTGTACTCCACTACTTCCCACCTCTGATTACTTTACATGTTATAACATTCTGAAGGTTCCTCTCAACTTACTAAATCAACTCCGGATCAATATATCACATGTTCTTTTCCATCTGATTTGAGCTTTTGGCACCTGTGTAATGCATGTAAACTATATAGGTGCAATTTCAGGGACTGCAGAAGGAAATTAGCTTTTAGCCGCAATCTGGCATGATAGCATCTTTTCTCTCTTTGAGATTAAAGTAGTTTTGTGCGTGGTCCTTGTTTAATAATGTAGTATCCTAATATAGATTAATATGTTGGTCTATTACAGTTTATTCTCACTTATTTGGTTTATACCGTTTATTCTATATATATATATATATATATATATATATATATATATATATATATATATGAATTGTTCTACTGTTATTTGTTGACTCTTGTGCAATGCATTTTGAACATTACAGTTTCAAAATCATGAATAAATAAAGCATTTTTTAGTATTAGTAAATCTTTTTGTTGTACTTTTGTTTAAACGCCCTTTGGGTATTTTTTCAAGGACACCTCCATGCCACAATGTCCCTTTCTGTCCGTCTGTGTGGGCGTTTGTGTCTCAGGTGTTTGGATCGTCTGCTCCTCCTCCCCACATGTCAAAGTGTCCTTGACTGAGACACTGAATCTCACATTTCTCAAATTGTCATTGTAGCTTTTCACTAATGTGTCTGACAAATGAATATAAATAATTAATGTTTTTGTCAAACGATAGACTTTGGCTTACATAAGTTTTCTTTTTCCAGGCACTCAGCATAGTTAGTTTATGTGAAAGCTTTTAACAAATAGGATGTGTGTTAATATGGTACCTCATCACAGAATGAAAAGCACAGGTGAAACTAATACATTAATAATGACTCATTTCAAGGAGCCAGCGTGCAATTGCAGAAAACCATCATGCACTTTACCATGGTTGTGAAATATAAATGAAGTGCAGCCACAGTTATTAGTTACACTTGTGATTGACATTTTAAAATATAAGCAGAGAGATTAGACGCAAATCATAAGAAATGAAATCATTGGGAGTAATACCTCTTTCAAATATGACTACTTGTGAAAAATGAAAGGAATACTTGAAGTAATAATTGCTATAATAAAATGGACATTATTTTTGTAGTCTTTGCTGCTGCTACCGGAGGATGGAAATAATTCTTCACTGCAGGAACATCTGGCCCCGGGAGAATTGATTAATTTCTCTTCAGCTCTTGTGAATAGCATCTCATCTCAGTCTCATCACGCTGCACAAGTCATTTAAAGTAAATTACTAATCTTTACTCCATCACTGCACTGACATGAATGGTGTATTAGCAGCGGAACGGTAGTACACCCAGCTGCGGTTTTAAATCATGCAGAGGGAGAGATGGGCAATTTTAAAGCATCGGGGGAAAAACTGTGAAGAGAGTAGACGTCTTGGAGAAATATATTTACTTTCTTCTGAAGGTTTGGAGCTTTTAGAACGTGTTATTCAAATTAGAAACCGTAAAAAGGTCGATAGTAACTTCAGTACCTGGATGGTGGTGTAAAGAGAAGCTCCATATTTCTTTTTGAAGCAGGTCCTGATGTCCAACATGTCTATCTCGCTCCTCGACACCATAATCCTTATCAGGGTGGAGTCATCCGTTCCAGCACGCTAATATAGAAACGAATTCAGCAGTTGGGAGTTAATAATCTATGAAATTGCATTTTCTTCCAGCTTTCTATTCCACAATACTATCAAACATCCATCTTGATCAGTTTTCTTTTCTTTCAGGTGCTTCAAAGACACAAGGGACATTTCCCAAATTAGAGTTTAATCCCCTTCCTGTTAATCCACTTTGGGAAGAGATGTTTGCACTTGAGAAAGATAATTTCAAAGACACAACTGCCTTTGTTTTGAGAAGGTAACCATTTAAAGAGACTACCAGTGATTTGAGACGTTTCAGCTTTTTATAATCATACACACTGCACACATTTTTTTCAATATTTCTTTCCACAATAATGGCTTTACCCCATCATTAAAATCCATGAACTCTTGACAACCTGCACTGTGTGTGTGCACCATAATGTAACTACCTGGACTCGCACATCCAAATTGAAATGTATATATATTGAACACACCCATAATTAAACATGTCTGTATATATGTAAACACCTTCATTTTAAGTTATACTGAGATTGTTTTTACACTTCTTATCATTACATTTATTTACGTCTATTACTATTCATATTAATATCCTTGTGTGAATTAAAAGGCTGTCCAATATTGTGCTTTTCCCCTTGTTGCTACACTTGAATTTCCCTATGCGGATCAAAAGATATCTTCTTATTTTATCTTAAATGCATACTTTACATTTGTGGATGCATTTTTCCAACCAATTCCTGCTTTGAATAAAACACATATATGTTTAGGATATGTAAATGTTTTAGTCACAGTCTGCAATTTTGGGAAATACACTTTGGACAGAGCCAGGCTCGCCGTTTCCCCCTGTTGACAGTCTTTGTGCTAAGCTAAGCTAACTGGCGGATTTATATTTATCGTGCAAACATGAGGGTGGTATTCATGTTCTTATCCAACTAACCACAAATGCTTTCCAAAATATTAACTATTTCTTCCAACTGCATTGATTTAACCCTTATGTTGTGTTCGGGTCTCACGTGACCCGTTTCAAGTTTAAATTATATAATAACTACGCTCTAGTTTTTTTTTTATCGGAACAAGGCTTCATGATATCCTCCACAACAGCTATATAAACACTACTAAACAGATTTGGACAATTTTAGCTAAGTCTGAAGGTCACTTAAAAAAACAAGTGTATAATTTGGTGTTGGGGTCCCAGCAGAATTATTGTGGGTGACTCAGGGTCAAATTTGGCCCAATCAAGATTCATCTTTTACTTTAGACACCCCAGCCCCGCCCCCTTCATCCACTGTAACAGTCATTTTTTGCAACATACACCTGAACATTTGCTGTCAGATGCTGTCGGGCACGTACCCTCATAGATTTAGACAGGCCTTCAGCGAAAAACTCTGGGACACTCCTGACACATTTCACTGTGGAGAAAAGAAAGAAATGTAAAGGTCATGTGTGAAATGACTTTTTTGTCATGTTAATCTCTGCTCTCTACTGCCAAGTGTTATCTTCTTCTGCTCTATTTCATTCCAACATGCATCGCAGGAAATAAAAGCTCCCATTCTTCGCCGGCTGTGTGATCACTGAGGTGTCATCCTGATGGATCACAGGTCTTACCAACAGCCAGCAGTAAGTTCTCAAAATTCCCAGTGGTCTCTCCCTCAATGCTGTCCTCTAGTTCAGAGCCAGAGAGCTTCTCGTAGGCATCAAACACTGCAAAACAAATACAGCAATACTTCAATATAAAACATGTTTTACTCGGCATTAAAAAGATTAGAAGGTTTTGACTTCAGGGCAACTCATTGTGTGTTATATTGCATCTTGTTTAATGTAGCCCGTTCATTTTATTAGGTAGAATATTATCCGCCAAAAGCACAACCATCACATTATCACTTCACCACTTGATATTGTGACGCATATCAAATAGCTTAAAGGAAACATTTGCAGCCTTTCAACTGGATTAATATTGTTGTTTTTAGGGTTGTTTGTGCAAATGAGCCAGTGTGCTTGGAGCCATGTTAACACAGTGATGCTGAACGTCTTAATATACATATAAGTATTGTTAGGAAAAGTACATTTTATTTTTACAAAATCTAGCTGCTGTAAAAAACATATGTGAGAAAAGCAACTTTTTCCTAATCTGTTTCACAAGGTGCACCCCCATTTTTATACCATTGTGAAATTTGACTTTTACATTTTCTAAACCTAAGAGCAATATATAGATTTACCTTACCTATTTTGTTAACATATCCTGAACCTGTCACTGTGGTCCTGCCTGACTCATCATACTGCTTCCCTGATGGCTCCCACAGGATTGTTGACATCCTCGTGGATTCATCTTCTTATTATAGACACATGCATTTCCAAACATTTGGTCTACCTATGTTGTAAAATGTATTATCTTTTCGATTTACACACGGCATCTATTGCACGTCTGTCCGTCCTGGGAGAGGGATCCCTCCTCTGTTGCTCTCCCTGAGGTTTCTCCCATGTTCCCCTTTAAACTGTGGGGTTTCTCTGTAAGTTTTTCCTTGTACGATGTGAGGGTCTAAGGACAGAGGGTGTCGTATTGTCATACTGATATTCTGTACAAACTGTGAAGTCCACTGAGGCAAATGTAACATTTGTGATTTGGGCTATATAAATAAACATTGATTGATAGATATCCCAATTCCATTATAACCCAACTAGCTTAGAATCTGCTTACTTGGCTTAGTTTGCTTCATATCTGACACTTTGTAAATGTGAATAAAGTCTATTATTACGAGTCACGAGTGTTGCAGGTCATTTTGGAAGACACTTGCATCCTTGTTATCCTATTGTTTAGCTGTGAGGATTTGTTTACGCACCTTAATATGAAGTTACTCTAAAGAATCACGTTCACCGTTTCCCTCAGCTATGGTAACCCGTTAGCTGACCTGTTTCTTGCTGCTCGAGTTCATCCACTTAAATGTTCAAGTGTGTCGTCGTCTGACTCACAAACCGGCTTAAACCGCTCTCCATTTTCCTCTGACCTCTTTCTGTTGCAGCCAAACATGTTTACCCCTCGGGACGAACGGGTTGTTTTTTCATCAAACCTTAATAAACTCTGCTGCTTCTGCTTTGTTTGAAACGTGTGAGCTGTTTATATTGGTTTGGTCTCTTATTTTTAAATACTTTAAATTATTAATGAAGTCTTGGTCAGCAACAAATTGTTCCTTGTCCTGTTTCCCTTGAGTAATGCCGTTTCCAACTTTTGACTTTGCTCTTTTCAACAGGTGGCTAACAAATCACACACTGACATATATTGTGTTGGCACAAACACACTCACCTTTTCTGAGATGTTCTACCCTCCTGTTGCCAAGAATTGTGATGAATGGTTCCTCATCGGTGCCAAACCTTCCCTCACCAGCGTCAAACAAGGCCTGAAATGTCAGACACACACTTTTACACACAGGAAACCTTGTGTACATGACGTGACTTATTCACACCGGCAGAGCAGGAATGACAGCCCTGATGGAGGAGCTCGTACCGCGTCAAAACACGGAAAGCTTTCTCAATTCGTCTTTGCTACGACAGAGAAATTAGAGTTCTCCACCTGCGGCTGTATGCATGTTGTTCTCATCAAGTTTTAATTTGTGCAAATGAAGCAATAACATTGATTCTTAATGTTTAATTATGCATAGTGTATTTCTGCTTCTTCTTTGTTTCGCACACACATAAAACTGAAGAAAATCCAGAAGAAGAAAAGCGAACAACATAAGGAAGTTGTGTCTTTCTTACATACAGTATGTTAGAAAGACTAAACAAGTGGTCTATTGTAACTAACCACAAATTCTTTTAATAGAGTTGAGTTGAGTTGTTCCATTCTATGCTTTAACAATACGCTCTGGTTGGTAAATTATTAAATATTCTTTAAAAATACAACACTGTATAAAATGAGTCATTTATCCATAATTATTAAGTCCGTTTATATTTGATAATTATTACTCTTATCTGTACTTTTACCTAATTGACATTTGTAATTCATGACTACAACTAGCAAAGCATTATTAACAGACTGTGATATTTCTACTATGACTTACAGTAAGGATCTTCCTTAAGAACAGTTGGTGACATTTAATACTTTAACCTTTTGTTACGAGTCAAACAGAACTGGCATGGTAATTTTATTTCACATTCAGACACATGGGATCACTTGATGTTTATTACTATAGATCCCAACTCACAACTCAATAAGTAATGAGTAATGGCCCATAAAGGTCAATATGAAACCAGATGTTACATTCCTGGATGTTGATATTCTTTAATTAACTTATCCTATTATCTGTTTGTCTGACCTTTATGTTCACTGCACTGTGGGGAGCAAACTCACTTACATGATCACATCCTTCACATGTTGACATTTGAAAAGAAGACTGTGAAATTAAGTCAAAAATGCATTGTACCTTAGAGGTTTCTTAATGTTTTGCACAGGATTTCTGCATCATTTTCAGTTCTTAATGTATGTTGCATTTTATAAACAACACATTCCTTTCAACACATGAAGTGTAAATAATTAAAACCACAGTGCTTTCAAAGAAAGACTATCAAGAGTGTTTTTTGGGGTTTTTATCGAGCCATCAGACTTTTACCGTCGGGCTTATGTGCTGACTACTTCTCGGCTGTTGCCAGGCAACTAGAAGTTACTCTGAAAAAAGTACTCGTATCTTTAAGTAAGAGTACACAAGTATTAGCTTTAAGTTCTTATTATTTTGAGTAGCCACTTTCAGAACAAAGTGTGATATGATTGAATTATAATTGCTGATGCTTTAATGTTGCAGCTTAAAAAAGGAGCAGCTCTGTCTCTTTACTTCGGCTCTGCACAATTCATTATAAAACCTCAGTACTACTAACTACTGAGGTATTCTACATGTACCATACATCGAATCCACACTGCATTAGGACCCACGACTATTTGGTCTTCCAGAGAATGATCATGTTAAATCTGAGAGGGGTACTGGTTTTAAAATGCGTCACACATTAGATGAGAAAATCCCTTTGACTGATATCGGGATGAATTGTTTTTGAAATAGTTTTTTGTACTTTATGTTGATGTCCCTGTCCTGTTACCTGCATAATGTATTGGTAATGTCTTTATGCTTTATAGTTTTATATGAACTGTAACAAGACAGCTACTGTATATGGCGGCCAAATTACTATATATTTTGAATGAGTTAATTTAGTGTAGTACTCTAGTGGAGTAATTTCTAGTGATGTGAAAATGCTTTGTGTCGAAACAAGACATTCTCGTGTTCTTTCTTACCTTTGCGTCTTTATCAATATTTTCCACGCCTAGTCCATCCTCCCTGCTCCCCTTCACAGACGGACGGCAGACGAACATAGAGACACACAGACGAACAGAGAGACACATAGACAGAGACACACAGGTAGACAGACGAACAGAGAGACACACACGTAGACAGACGAACAGAGAGACACACAGGTAGACAGAGAGATGGACAGAAAGAGGAATCATGTCAGTGTGGATGGGAAATCCTCCTCTCAACACGTAATACCTGAAAAGGACATTATCTGCCATGTCCCATCACCAAGAAGATTACATTTCCGTCTGTACACCAAAACACATTTCTGAAACCAACAGTGTTCGTGTGCTGTAAACCCTTCTCCCCTTCACTCCTGGTCCAAACTCTCATGCCTGTGTAATGTAATGGCAACACCGGAGGCTCTCATTATTTGGAAAGGAAACATAAGTCTTTGCAGCAGCAGCCGCCCCCCGCCTCGCTACCTGCAGCAGGATCACCAGTAGTCTCTGATAGTGCCCCGAGGTGTCACCGACGATATCTTTCTCCAGCTTTCCGTTGTACTCTGGGGGAAAGAGGAGAAGAGGGGCAGATTGCTTACACTACTCACACACAACGGTCACTAATGGCTCTGCAGGAGGATCTCCCCCAGCAGAGATTGGATTAGTACGCTAATGGACACCACGGTCTTCTCTTATCCAAACCAAATAAACTGTACGCTGTTGCATTTGTTGTCGCAGAGTATTTTTTTCCCATTGTGGTTTGTTGCAATTTGAAGCTGGTGCAGCAGGGGTATGAGTACGCTTTTTTGCACTTCCAGGTCCCCTGTCTTGAATTAGTGTTTGTGTTTAAATGCCTAAAATATGTGCCGTGGTTTATAAAAGGGAACATGATGTTTTATCAGCCAGTGGAAGAACAAACCACTCAGCACTGTTATTAAGACTGACACTTAAAGATGCAATTTACCTTCTTTTCTGTGTATGAATTGTAAGATGTACCGTGTATGGCGAGTGGTATTTTATTTGTATTTGTCAGTGACAGACACATTTCCATTACATCTCAATTTAATGGACAATAACGTATTCTGAGGCTGAATAGGAATCTTTATAATTGGCGTTATCAGAGGTTTATAGATGTGGGTCGGACAGGACCTGCTACACCAACAGGTAGGTTTGAGTAGGAAGGAGTACAAGAAGAATATGGTGACAATCTCGAACAACAGTAGTTATGATAATAACAAAGGCGAAAGATATTATAAAAAGATTGCGGCCTCACATAACGCACTCAGGAAGCCGAGGTCTGCATCCAATGATGAATAAAAAACATGTTTCTCTTTTGTTCATAATGCTAAGAACCAATTTGCCTTTAAAAGCTATTTAAACCCAAACTATTCTTAAACCTAACCAAGATGTTTTGATGCAAGTCTGTTGAAAACAAACCAAAAATATGACTTTCTGGAGAGAGATAATGAACCTAAGAGATGGTGAATAAATACATGAATCTCTCCATTGAATAGTAATTTAGGAGAGGGTTTTCATTATTCGACAACTTATAACACTAAATTCTCCCTCTAGACATTTTGCTCACAGATCAAGCAGGATTGTTTTGATGGTGGAATTAAAGAGTAATTACAGGCTGAAAAGCAGTTAAGTGTTTTGCACAACACAACAGTGATGTCACGATGCACTGACACACCTACAGTACTCTACGTCACAGCTGCGAGATAAGAAGTAAAACCACTGGAAGTCAGTCAAGTTTCTCTTTACACTCTGATTTTACATTTACAACTCGCACTAGAACACAAAGAGCCTGACTTACACTCAGAGTAAATGTGCGTCTGCCTTTGTCTCTCTTTCCCATCGGACTAACTCACCTTTCTTGTACTCTTTGACGATATTTCTAATCTGTTCGCCGGTCCTGGAGGCCAGGATCTCGATCAGCACATCGTCCTCAGTGCCGATGCCCTGGGAACCAGAAACAAGACGTGGATGAGCATTGATTCGTGCAGCAGTGTGTTCTCAGATCTGTCTGTTATGTTATGGTTGGCAAAAAAGCAAAACACACAGAAGCTAAAACAATTTTTAAGAAAAATGGTTGAAGGATATCAGTATGGGTCTGCATAAAAAACGAAAAAGTATGCAATTAGAGCTTTAATAATCTCAGTTAAGAGGGAATTAGCTTTGAGGTTCAGTCTTACTTTAAAGCAAACACTCTTCTCTCGGATTTAATTAACCTTCAAGTGAAAAAGAAAAATGTCTGACAAGTCAAACCAATGGATCAGAAGGCGAGGGGAATGTCAAGGCCAAGTTTTTACTGCTTCGCCTTCACTTTGATTGAACGATTAATTTGTGCTTCGTGTGTGACGTTTCAATGTGATAGAATAATTACCAGGAGCCTGGAGTTTGAAAGAAACTATTTTTCCCTGGGGGGCCCCGTTATGTTCATTTTCAGGTTCTTGTGCCTCTACTGCGACATGTCTTCATGCTTTAATGTTCAAAAAGCTCTTTATTGTTCTCATACCGCCTGTGCTGCAGCACCTCTTTTCACCCTCTGTCTGAAACCAGAGCCCATGTCTGCTCTGATTGGTTAGCTAGCCGGCTCTGTTGTGATTGGTCCACCGCTAAGAGATGTCCCGCCCCTTAGTTTATAACGTACAATGCGTGTGTGGTAGAGAAACTTCCTCTGGAGTGAACACAGGGATTGTAGCCTTTGCAGACCATTTACATGCACACAAACCTATAACACACTACAGGGAAGAGATACAAAAATCCTAATAGGGCCCCTTTAATGCTCTGTGTGATATAAAAAGCAGCAGGTGCTCAGTTTATGATGCCCAAAAGCTAAATAAATCGATATTAAAATATGAATAATTTCTGTAACTATAACATTAATTGGCAAATCTACAGCACCAATACATTATATTTGTGCTCAGATTTTACACCTCTACTTTGCTGTGACATATTTTTCAGAGTTGCAGTAAGTGGATATGAAGATAAATAAAATACAAAACACTGTTCTGTTACAGCCTGCACTGAAACACAAAGACAAAGCACAGGAGGGCAGGCAGTCACAAGGATATTAAAACAAGATTGTATCTCAAGAGTAGCTAATGAAAACCAGCCTGGACCTCTGGAGAAAACAACACCATATGGAAGATGACTTTCATTATGAAGGACTGTATCGAGTTCTCGGCATGGTCATATTTCAAGGGGGTCGTTAAATTGTAAATGTCAACTTCATTTTCAACCCAACACGTGTACCGCAGGAATTTCATTCAATAAGCACAGAATACGTTTCAGTACATTGGTGTAAAAAACAAATCAGCTGGTCATTCTTGGTTTGATACTAAAGCCTGAAAACAACAACAAACATGTTACTATAGTAAGATCTCAAATCATGAGCAAACTATCTGGAACAACTAAAAAAAAAGTCTGCATTGTCCCTTCAAATTACTTGATACAATAAACCTAGTTATATTCCAGCATAGGGTATTCATCACTCTTAGCAGTTTTAATGCCATGTAGTCTACTATGATAAATAACTATTTTAAATGTCAAATCAACACAAAACGTTCTACTCTCACAGTGTGCATTCAAACTTGTTGATCAGGTGATGCTAATGCCAAAGCTCTGCATGCTGTTTTAAGTGCAAGGCTTTAATAGGAAAGAGCCTTCGCCAGTGTTCTCCTGCTGGGACAAGTGGAAGTGAGTGCCTTTGAAAAGGCCCAGTGCTCAGCTGAGTGTTTCAGCATCAGATGTTGGAACATCTGTGCACTAACACCACTGAAAACACTGTTTCGTCTACGGGTTTGAGGCTCATTTGCATATCAAATCTGCAATCTGTATTAAGTATTGGAGGAAAGTTTCATTAGTTACCTTCAGAGCCTTGTGCAGTTGGGAAGCATCGTATGAGGCAGACGGGGTCATCAAGGCCACGATCAAACTCTCAAACAGCCCCCCGAGCTCCGACTTCAGAGCGCTGACCAGGTCCTGATGTGGGGGAAAGATTATTAATAAGAAAAAAACAATAATGTGTTTTTTAACATCAGCCGAATACTGTTTTAATAAATACAGGTTCGATTGGCGGTGTTAAGTTCCTGTTCTTAGATTGTGATCTTTTTTCTATTTAAATCAATTATCCGTTTTTTTTTCATTAAAATGTCTCATTTATCTTTTAATTTGCCTGTTTTTGATACTGCTCCAATCTCAAAATACAATTGCAAAAATATTTGATATCTGTGAATGCGCACAAATATAATTTCATGATTCTTTTTAATATAAATGGACACAATCTGTAATCGACACAATGATAGTCTTTTCAAGAAAGAATAACAATTCAGAATAAAATAGCCAGCTGGGAATTTTAAGTTTCTTCACAGTAAATAGTCCCACAATATTGTATTCCAGCAAAGAAACAAAATCACTTTACAGCTCCCCATTAAACTATTACAAATAAGGCAAGGAAACTTCCTAATTAAAGCAGCTACATGCAAAATCTCTATAACTGAATAAAAAGTAGTAGAAGTAGTAGTAGTAGTGGAAGTATAGTAGTGGAAGTATAGTAGTGGAAGTAGTAGCAGCAGAGGAAGTATAGTGGAAGTAGTAGTAGTGAGTATAGTGGAAGTAGTGAGTATAGTGGAAGTAGTGAGTATAGTGGAAGTAGTAGTCGCATAGAAAACCCCCAATGACAACATTAGGGCTAAAATATTAAGTGATTCTTCAGAAATCATTATAACCCTTGCTCCTCCCCCTGTTGCTGACATGACTATAGTAATAAGAACAAGACATGTACCTGCAGAGATGCGTACAAAGTATTTGTTTTCTTTGCTATAACTACCAGCTAATCAAACAGCACATATTTCTCAGACAGCTTTATTGATTTCTGTCATCACATATCAGGGCATTGCTGGGAGCAAACTCTCATTAAATACGGTGAAAAGAGTGAGTAGTGTGTGTGCGTGTGTGTGTGTGTGTGTGTGTGTAACACCCAAGGGATCCTTTCATCTACCGTGCTTGGCAAGTTCAATATAGAGTCAAACACTCATCTCTTTAACGGCTCAATATGTGAGACCTCTAACAGAAATTATACTTATTTCTACATTAAATATCCCATATCTCTTTTCACAAGCCGTTTCGATTTCAAATGAAATTCTAGGAGGGGGATTTTTCAAAAGGTTAATATTGCAGTGCATAAATGACACGCTGTCTGGTATAAACTGAAACTAGCAGCAGAGAAATAAGAGTATGCACTCTACAGGAGATAATAAAATATCTCTTATTTTAGATGGCATTGCAAAACAGTAAGAAGAAATGTTGATAAAAAGGTTTATTTGGCAAAACCCTGTGATATTCAGAGATACTCCAGGAGCAATTTGGTGATTTTCTGATGCACCCGTGTTTCCTCTCAAGCTGCCACTCTGCACTTACATCTGCTTTTCCATAACACCCAGGGAAAGCAAATTAACTCAGCTTTCAATCCACAGGTGGTCATAAAATCCCTCCACAGAGAGATAGGAGTGAGAGCAGGCGAGCGTAAAATGCACAGGGTCGTGTGAGATTAACTGCACTGCACTCTGGTCCATGGAGACTAGGGGAAATTGTCACTTCTTGAATGAATTCTGCCCTGTTTGACTGTTAATACAAAATGTCAAGTCTTGCTCTTTCATTTTTAATGACATAAGAAAGTTATTATTTATGATGGCTGGCTGACTTTTAAAACTCAGCCAGATCCTTTACGTAAAAGTAAAAGTAGCAACAGTTCTGCTTAAAAACCTTCATTTATACTGTAGTTAAAGTAGTATGTGACAAATCTAGACTTTTGCACCTCCTAAGAAAATCTAACATTTTGGCCAATCAGAGGTCAGTTCAGATAGAGGGAGTTTTTGCCAATGCTTCTGTTCGTCCCGTCAGTGCACCAACACTATTAGGAGCCATAACTAATTTGTTAGGTTTAAGCACAAAGAGTCCATGGATTGGCTCAGGAAAATATTGTGTTTTGGGTTCAAATGAATGGCGGAAGTTATTTAAGGGGCCTGCCATGTGGCATGTCAAACTGCAAATGGACCTATTCCCTTTTAAACAGCGGAATATCCTGCTGGAAAAGTTGCTCACGTCTGTGCTTAATAAGGGGCTAAATCTCTCCAACATTTTCTCTTCATCTCTAAAAACGTTGTTGATAACGTAGCTATAATGCCTCGAATCACAGTACGCCATCTCACAGGGCTTTAGAAGCACACAAGTCTGCAAAGAAAACAGAAGGTCATTCTTATAGAATTGCAGCCATATAACGGCATCAGGACTCTAATCACTTTATGCTAATGTTTGAATGGTATGCAATGTCAGGTTGCTCTTTGTAGCGCGTTTATATGCCCGTGCTCGTTTGGTTCGAAGGTCTTTGGACAGAGAGGGAATAGGAGAGCTGCATGATGAGGGCAGGTCGTTTTTTTTTGTTTTTTTCAGAAAACTGCCCACCCTGAGGTAGCACTTGAATTACAATATGCTTAAAATGATAATCAAATAGTGCCTCCCCTTCCCAATATTTGCTTAGAAGATACAGAAGTTATATCAGCAATTTGCACTTCAAACTTGTCCTGCAGAAAAATGTACTTTGACTGATGGATAGTATTAAACAAGTAATACTGTCAGCCACATTCTTAAAAAATAAACAAAATAACAAATGGATGCTAGAAAGGTAAACTTGAGTAGGTGAACTTTATCAGATATATCCGTGCCTTTAGGTGTCTGCACGTGATGTGGTGGACACACTGACATGACCAGTAACCATCCATCAGACTGACAGCAGCTCGTCATCTGCTCAGTTTCCCCTCCAGCAGCTCAGCTTACCTTTCCGTGCGCCTGTTTATACACCGCCTTGATATCCTGGCGCTGATCGTTGCTGCGTGAAGTCAGAAGCATGAGGATGGTGTCTTCATTCGTACCTGCAGCAAGTCATGCCAGCATTAAATAACATCTAATAGTGATGATGGTAATGTGATTTCTATAGCATTTCTCTAAATAATGTTTGCAAAGCGATTTATAAACGAGAAGCATACAACTGTCTGTTGATGCTGCGTAATCATGATTGTGACTGACATGTTCTCTAGTTTTTAATTTGTTGTCTGTATCTTGGTCAGGACACTCTTGTTAGGAGAATTGTTATCGAAATGAAACTTGTCCTTGTTTAAAATAACAAAACATTTAAATTCAAACCCAAGGCAACAATGATTAAAAAAAATATAATTTGAAAACAACTAAACACACCAATTAACAGAAGATGCAATTAACAGATATCATTTGACAGAACATTAAAGTGCACAGTGGTGATTCACATTCAAACCTGTTCATGAAAGTGTGTTTTTAGAAGAAAACCATTATTTTAGAAGCCTAATCTCTTCAGGCATTTTGTTCCACAGTACAGGCGCCATTAGTATAAAATAGAGCTTCACATAATCGCTTGCCAGATAAAGGCTGAATGGTTTGTACCAATCTGTTAGCAGAAGCATGATCTCCTTGAAAATAATTGACAGCGTGCAATCTCCTCCTTAATGAAAAGTCGGCAAAGCCATGATCTAACAAGCAATACTCTCCACAAAGTGACTTGCACCCCCGAGGAAACGGCTCCCGAATACAGTGTTATTTCCGCAGAGGGATCAAAATGTCAAATTAGTCCGAGGTAATTACGGCACAAAGCCCTGCTGATCACTGCTCTGACTGTAAATGTCTGTTCAGGTCGCTATTTTGTGTGTATAGATAGATATAGATAGATATATAGATATATCTACAGTGGATACTTCCCAATTTCTCTTATTGTGAGAGCAATGAACTGACAGGAAGCAAAAAGGTGGTGATTCAGTAAGGTTATATTAAGTAAGAAAGCATGAGTTTTAATGGTTACACAGTAGCACACCTTTAAATCAGTGATTGTCATTTGACCTATTGATTTGCACTAATGATTGCGGGTGTTTTTTGCATTTCTGGAATTAGAAATAACGTCCCCTGAGAGAGGAAGCCAGGGTCAAATGTCAAACTATTGAAATTGCATCCAAGATATGCCGAACAGCTTTCAAACAAAGGTGTAAATTATGTGACATAACGCGACACATGCTTTCAATTATTCATCTGTGGCAAATGACTACTGGGTTAACGGATCTGTGACATTCTGTTTTGTGAGCCTGTGCTCTTAGTACACCATCCACAGGAATACATCAATTACTCACCCTGTGTTATATTTAAATATTGAATGAAACTTGTTTATGGCTTGCCTCCAGGGTTAACAAAGAATCAAACAATTGAGAAGATTCCTGATGATTTGAAGTAAATTGTGCTAAGAGATGTTTTAATTAAGAGTCACGGCCCATTTACTTCAATAAATGGAGAATTTTCTAAATGTTTTGATTGCTCAGGTAAGGGTATTTCTCACTAGTGTGAGTTACAGACATAAGATAATAATTTTGAGGGCATATTATTCCCTTATGTAAAGCAGGCCTATAAAGAGAATAGAGGATGTTGACAATGTGATAGCCTCAAACAATAAATAAATAATAACCCTGCTGTTGTGGCGGCTCACCTTACAGGGAACCCTCACACATGTCCTCTGAGTCACAATACACTGTAACCCTGTAAATATTTCATTATGTTTTGCAACAATTTGGTTTATCCAAAATATTCTGTACAAACAATTCATGCATTTTCTACTTTTTATAGGAAAAACACCTTATTTGGAAATTCATAAATGTTTTGCTTCACTTTAAGATGTCAATTTTAACTGTTAAGTGTCAGTTGTATTGTCACCTCTATAAACTCTTTAGCAAAGATTGATTATTACAATTGTTTTACTAAACATCTGCCTGTCTACATAGACGTTTCTTTTTTGCGGTAAAATAAGTGCTCATTACTGTGGTTTTTTGCATGTAAAACTGTCTTTTTTTGCTATCAACATAAGTTTAAAACTTGGTGGTGCTCAGTTTCTCTTCTAATTAGACCAAGCACACTGTGAAAAGTAAAATTATTTATTTGCACCACAGGAAGAATGTCAAAACTCGGTTAAAATCAACCACACCTGCCATCATACCGTCACTGCATGCTTATGTTTTACTGATTATATGCTTACTTTCTAAGTGTCTTTGCATGATTCAGCCTCATCATTACTCAGTTTTATTTATATGGTGTGATTTTTTTATCTGCTGTCAGGGAACAACAATTGCTTCACTGTCACATTTACAGTGAAGTGCTTTGTCCTTGAGAATAAATACCTAAATTAAGATAAGAAAAGCAAATGGAAAGTCCACACTGACAACTGTGTCATTATGAGTGTCATCACTGATGTTATATTATTTTTTAGAGAGGAGCAGAACAAGCGTTTGATTGCATTGTAAAAATATGTCTTCTACTGTGCATCATTCCACTTCAATTATAGTTCCCCAAGAAGGTGACGTGTGGAACAATGACGTTACTGCCTGGGACAAAGTAGCAGAGAGTGTAATGATGCCTTCTATAAAGAATCAAGCTCATTAATGACCCATGTCTATTTATATTTCTCATATATATATATATAATATAAATTTTCCCCCTTGAATTTATAAAAGATTTCAAGGATCAGTGGGAACCCGTGACTATGTTAGTTGTAACTGCCACCTAAAAAAAACATCCTCCATGTAAATCATTTAGCTATGTTTATATTTCCTTGTGGTGTTACATGCTAAGTGTAAGAATGAAAATCTAGAAAGCCTAAATGAGAGAGAGAACACTGACCTATTCCCTTCATGGCTTTATGGAGAATTTCAGCATCGTGTTTGGGGTTGAAGTTGACGAAGGGTCTCACGCTGCCTCTGTAAGCCTGCGGGAAGAGAGCAACACGAACACATGATGAAAAATGATAAATACATTTAACAAAAACAAAAGTTTCTTTTACTGGTTAGTGAAAGTGCTGTGAAAAACTCTCTCTATGTGCATGAGTTTGCTGTAACAGATGTTTTTAATTTGCAAATTAAATTAATTTTTGTTCAGACAAGTATGTCTTAAGGGAAATAAAACATATTTTAGTTATGACGCTTATTTTCAGGAATCATATTTGTATGATTTGTCTACTGTTTTAATGTTCAAAAAGCTCTTTATTTTTCTCATACTGCAGTACCTCTTTTCACCCTCTGTCTGAAACCAGAGCCCAGTCTGTTCTGATTGGCCTGCTCTGTTGTGATTGCTCAACCTCTTAGCGATGTCCCCTATCACGTACAATGTGTTGGAGCTCTAGCCAATAGAAGTGTGAGTGTTGTGTAGTGATGTCTATGTTACGGAAGTAAACAAAGGAGTCCAATGGAGTCGTTTCAGGCATTTCAGACCATTTACATGAACAAAAATGTATATCACGAGGGAAGGGAAAACCCCAAAAAGCATAAAAGGTCCTCTTTAAGTGGGTTGCTGTACCTTTAAGAGATACAATAATAAAATGAATATTGTTTGACTATTCATTTGTATTGCCCTCTAATGGTCTGTGTATTATACGAGGAGAAGACGCTACCTAATAAGAATAAAAACCATGGGCATAAAACATTTAGAGGTAGGCTACTAGACATTACTGCAGAAGACTGTTGGAAGCTGCACCATAAAAATGAAACTCCATAAAAACCCACCATAACTCTGAGGCAAGTACCTTAACCTCAATCAAGTGTGGCTGCTGCTTTGTGTCATGCAAGTATTTTTAAAAGACACTTGCCGATTGTTCTTCAGGGGAAATGTCATTTATAGAAAAAGCAATAAAAAAAACTGTCTCAGCTGCAGCTCCGATCAACTCAGCAGGAAGGAGCTGTGGGAGAATATTGTCTGCAGCTCCTCTCAGCAAAGTTCTCAGTTTTTATAATCTCTTTTATGATTTGTCATCCGATTTCAAGAACCTCTTTTTGCAATGAGACAATGTTTACTTTGAAGTGTCACTTAAACACGTAATTGTCACAGCTTTAACCCTGCATGCGTCATGAAACTCAATTTAGAGATTTGACACTTCAGTCTCTTTAGAGACAATGCATCTTTGATTCTTCTTCTACGGTAAAAATAACTATGAGTTTTTCAAAACCCACATTCATTACTGGGATTTGAGTCAACGTTTATTGTAAGCTCAATTTTTTTGTCTTTTGACACAAGATTTCGTTTTACAAAGACATCAGTTTTAGCTTTCAAGCTGTCATTTAATTCTTGCCAACGTTGCGGCTATCGTGGTGGTAATATTAAAAGGTGGGGTAGGTAATTTTGGAGAAACCAGGCCTAGCTCGAGTGCGCTAGAATTTGAAAATACACAACCGGAAAAAACACACACGAACGCGCACATGACCAATGAGGGCACGAGATAAGTTTGTGCACGAGATGGAAGGCTGACGGGCAGGTAGGCCATCCAGTTATTTTAGCCGGGCCGGCTAAAATGATTGGTCGTGCTTTTTACAGTATTACGGCTTCCACAGAGGACATTTTTTTATGGATTTTTTGTCAAAGCACTTAAGATATTCATTGCTATCGGGATGTTAAGAGCATTCCATGGAATATAACAAAAAGTGTATCTCGAGCCGGTTTCTCAAACTTACCTACCCTACCTTTAAGAGCATTCCATGGAATATAACAAAAAGTGTTTCTGAAATAAATTACATACCCCACCTTTAAGCACCATTTTGATCTCTCAACAAACTCGAGGATACAATTAAATCCAGGATATCAAATGAAGCTGCTCTCTCTTTTGGGCTAATGTGAGCATACTGCGCGAGTCGTATGTTTTTGTAATGAGTGCATTGTGGCTGAACATCCTTTTAGTGAATTGGGGATCATGAACAAGTCAGGGGATCTAAAGCCTAGGCTACATGTCAAGATTTCACAGTGTAGGAGAAGGAATTAGGATTTAATAAAATTTAAATATATGCAAATAAAGCATTGAGTGTCGCATGCAAGTCGAATGCTGCTGCTGACAGTTATTTGTGATGTGTATTGTTGAAGGCTGATCATGCAGCACTACAGGTCTCGGTGTGGTTTAAAAATACACTGACCTTTCAGACAAGACACACTTCATCACACAAACAGGTTAATTCTGGTGCTGTAAACAACACTAATTACCTCCAACAGTGAGGCTATGCTTGTTAGCAGTAAAAAACTACTGGGCTACTACTAATTGCCATAAAACCTGGTGGAAAGGTGAAGCACTGGTCAAAAATGATTATATTATAGGAGTGGATCACAATAAGATGTAGAGACAATATTATTTTCACTGTAAAAACGGCCTTGAAGAAGATCTGCGCTCACTGAGTGCCATTTGAAATCCACTCCAATACAAACAAAAGCAGAGTTGTTTCTGGCAGTTTTCAAAGCTTAAACTTTACATACTTTAAGGATATTAAATGTAACATAAAATAAAACAAAGAAAGGAAACTCTTACCATTATTGTTGCTGATTGAACACAAACGAAGTAGACTGGAAGAAAGTGCAACAGATTCATATTGCAGGGTTAGTAATATGTAGATGTAGGATGTAGGAAAGTGTAGCCTATACAATGAAGCTCAGCGCAAGTTCTTTCATGAAGACTGGGTAGGCTATATATATAGGCTACATTCACTCCGCAGCTGCATATAATCAGCTCATCACGGGCGTTCTCTTTAACCTATTACATTTCACCTCAATCTCCACCAGCCAATCACCGTGCTGCAGCCAAACTTTAAAATGTTTCTCCTCTCTCCTGCAGTCAGCTGTGATTTCAGGTGTGATTTCAGGTTATCATGCTGCCGCCCGCCTCCTCCCCATCCACCTCCCTCGTCATATCCAGTGCCAGGAGAGCTAATCCAAAGACCTCATCACTATTGATGGCGAGATGAAGCCTTATGAAGCTTTGAAGTTTTCCAGCCAATTGGTTCGCTAAAGGGTTAATCTCATGAGGCTTCATAATGGGCTTCATTTGAACACAAACCCCCCTGTTGGTCAAAGTGTGTAAAACAGGCAGATTTGACATCTCAACAGTGTGCTCTATCTCATACCGAGTTGAGTAAATCCTTAGAATAACTCTAAACAACGAACATAAAATCATATTTTCATGTTAACAATATTGTTTTTATTCCAGTTTAATGATTGTGATTGAAAAGCCTAAGGAGGCTGGTAAACATTGCAAAGAGGGATTTGTATTCCTTAATAATATTCGTAAACTTAACCATGTTGTAGCTTGAGAAAGGCTAAACCATATCAAAGAATACATTTATTAACTACATTATCTAATTTAGCTGTAGCTTTTATAAACAACAAAAAATAATCATGGACCAGTCGTTGAACCAGGGACCCTGCGGTCGTGAGTCAACTGCTTTCCAGCTGAGCCACAGCCCACACACTGAATCTACCTGAAAACACTGGATCCTATTTATTCATTTATTTATTTATTCATGTTTTTATTCCTACATTTATTTATGCGTTTATTTATTTATATTTATGACATGTTCCGACCTCTATATAAGTGAGGGTCTGAGCTCTTAATTCCATTGTGTCACCGGGCCCGGGTACAGGAGGGGTAATATCGTTCTTATACATCCATAGGTATTATGAGCGTTGTGGTTCAACCGATCTAAAGCACTTTCTGAAGCAATCACGTGGTATTGAGGGGCAGCGAGGCTTCGTTTGTCATCGGTGACGTCACTGGCCCAAAACGATACAAGCCTCGATACAAGCTTCACAAAAAACTTCCGGGAATACTCGACACACGGGGTGTTTCTCAATGTCAAGGAAGGATGCTCCAGAGCCACTATTTCAAGGATGCTACGTCATCGAGTCCTGCCGAAGGACTGTTCTAATGTCCAGGCTCCTTGGAATTCTACCGAGCCCGGCGTCCTTCGTAGCGAGACATTTTGAAGCTGCACATGTGTATCCTCCGCGGTCTTAAAATCCCCACAATGCTTTGCGCACGGACCAATTTCCAAATCTTTGGCGGAAATCGCGCTCCATTTAAGGCGGGGCCTCACATATGACGCACACCTGCACACCTGTTAGCCTGTTCCACCATTCTTCGTTTTCCGAGGCTAGGAAGGATTCTTGCCTCGCTTCTGAAGGAAGTGACTCGGAAGACATGTCCTATTATTATTATTATTATTATTATAAGGTAAGGTACATCATCATTAACACTTAATAAGAAGACTACAGAAAGGAACACAATAAATAAACATAATGGAATAACAGATGCATAAAAGAGATACAGAATAGTTTAAAAACAACATTGTAAATATGGTAGGTGCTAAAACACGTTAAAAGACTTCTGGATAAGTGATCATATATGATAATGAAGCGACAGTATATATATAGGAATGAAATACAACACCTATACAGCAGTTAAAAGCAACCCACACAACAATGCAGCAGTAATATGAATCCAAAACAACCTATATAATAGTAAACCATCGACAGGGAACATTTTGCTGCCTATAATCTGTTTAAATTATATTAAAACGTGTTGTACTTCTTCCACCACCGTTAGTATGTTACTCTCTAAAACAAAGCATGAGTCCAGAGGAATTAGAAACCGTAAGTGTTCTTACCGACAGGTGTGTTTCTGCTCTCTCCTCGCAGGTGAAGTGCGGCTCAGGTGGAGCTCTTTATTTTCACAAGGGAAAGCTGTCAGGACTTCCTCTTCCTGCAGGGATCGAGTGTCCCGCGCTGTCAGTGGAAACACGAGATCATGACCTCATCACGACGTTTTTTGTGCGACCTTTAAAAAAGTGACAAAGGGTTAAATATTTAAAAGCAAGTGGGTCTAAAGAGATGTTGTTATGAATAGTGGAGGCCGTTTTAAGACGTTAAAAAATGTTCCGGTGGGGTTCCTGGTATATTTAATTAATGAGAAAATAGTTACTCATCCCCTTAAGTAATTTCTTTTTGCGAATAATAATTATGAATAAAGTGGTAACTAAATATTTGAAAAAAGGAACTCTAAATGTACTTCTGTCTGACTGTATACCCTTTTTAAATCAACATGTTCCGAAATAAAGTAATTAATATATTAAAAGAACAGATGATTTGTATTTGAGCCTTATCAGAGGTGGATTATTCGTATCTTGTACTAAAATATAATCACAGTGACATTCAATTCTACATTACATTTTTACTACATTAGTAAAAAAATACTCAATACAGAAAAATATCCTCTGTCAGTGTTATACTATCTATACTTATTGAATTATACAACCCGAGCCTGTTTCTCAGGTCTCAGGCTCAAAAATGACATTCCCAGAACAAATGACTATAACTTCACTTCTAAAAGGGGTAAATTAATAATCTTTTTTCTCAAAGCAATGACAAACCTGTGAGTTGGATGTAGAAAAGTCAGAATCAATATAGATTTTTTAAATTTTAAAGTAAATTCTGATTGAACATAAATTATAGTGTCCGTCCAAAAAAAAAACATGACTTATACTGGCTGTGTCATCGGTGATACTGTTGTCAACCACCTTATGTACGCAGATCATCATTTCCCCGTACAGTGCAGGCTTACAACAGCTTCTGAGGATTCGTTACCAGTATGGCATTGATTTTAATATTAAGTATAACGCCAAGAAGAGTAGCATCATGATTGTGCGAAGTAAAGAGGATACAAAGGCTGTATTTCCTCATTTTATTCTCAGTAGCAACATTCTTCTTGTGTGCAGTGAGATTAAGTACCTTGGTCATTATATCTCTGATGATCTCACAGATGACAAAGACATCCATAGACAACGCTGCAAACTGTATGCCCAGGCAAACATATTAATGCGGAAATTTCACAAGTGCTCTGTAGATGTCAAGGTATCACTTTTTAAAGCTTTCTGTACACCATTGTACACGGCTCACCTGTGGAGTAACTACAAGGCTAGCAGCATGCAAAAACTAAAAGTTGCATACAATGATGCTTTACGGTTGCTGGTGAGGGTACCGAGATGGCACAGTGCCAGCCAGCTGTTTGTTAACTTGGGGGTACCTACTGTACCTGTCAAGCCCTTTTAAGAAATGTAATGTGCAAATTCATGTGTCGCCTAGAAGAGTCAGACAATCATGTTATCTCGATTTTAATTAACCCTGTGAAGAGTTCTACTCGGTTCTCTTCCATGATTTGGAGACATTGGCGCAACAGCCTCTACAGACGGTGTGGCTAGCTGTAAATGGACTGATTTTATGTTTTTCATCTGTTTTTTTGTTTAGCTTTTTAATCTTATTTATTTTTTGTGTATTTTGTCATTTTGTATGTGATATGGACCTTGAGTCTGAAATAAAGATTGAATTGAATCATAGTGAAAACCACCCTTGAATGATGGGATAGTAGACTAAAAGCTTTAGGAATCCAAACTATAACATATAATAAGTACCCTGTATCAAGATTTATGCAAAACAAGTGACATTTGACCTTTTTAGAGAGATTTAGCAACAACAACAAATACTTCTGTGGTCATTTGGGTGGATTTTCCATATCTCCGGCCCCCCTTGGTCGATTTTGATGATTGACATCTCTTTTTAACCGTCAGAGCCAATAGAATCGAGGAGAAGTTCCTAAATCCACCTACACGTTACCAAATAAGGAGTGAGAGTGATGCATAGCCAGAATACCCAAAACAGGAAGCTGTCATACACTCTGGTAGCTATCATAGCAGCTAATATGAAAACTCAGTTTTTGACATAAAAATGGAATGATGGATTATCAGTAATCATTTCAAAGTGACACAGACACATAAAGAAATGTTTGTCATAACATGTAGAATAATCTGAATTTATAAAATCATAAAGAAATAAACCAGAAATTAAAGTGGACCTATCATGCTATATTTGAATATAGTGTAGGACCATACCTAAGGCATAAGGCATATTTATACTTTTTTTTTTTCAAAATACCAAACAGATCATGCATTTTAGCCATGCCTCATTTTGCTCAATTTGAAATGTTTTAGCTCTGTTTTTGCAAGGGCAGATTCTGTGAGAACAGCACCATCTACAGGCCTGGCATATGTACTACCGCGTCTCAAGCGCTTTCGAACGGCAATGGCCGCGGCTGTCTCCTCCTGATTGGTGGAGTTGGCCCAATAGCCGTAGCGCCACTGTCCTGACGTCAGGACAGTGTTCAAATCTGGATCAGTTTTTATCAGATCCGTTGCAGCCCCTTTTTTAGAGATTTGGGTATGGAGGAAAATAGAGAGGGTTGTGTTTTCTGACACTTGGTGAGTTCCCTGGAACACCGGAGACACATATTCATGTATAAAAGACGTACAAAAGTGCATTTTGCATGATCGGTCCCCTTTAAAGTATACTGTAAATAAATATCCTAATTTTACAGGAAATAACTGTAAAAAAATATATATAGTAATTATCATGTTTTTTTAAATAACTTGCAAAAATCCTGTAAAATTCCAGATATTAACTATAAATTAAAACATTATTTTAAGTATTTTGACAATAAAAACAAATAACATTTATTTAAATATATATAGTAAATGTACTATATAATATTTACAGTATTTTTGCACTTTCAGAAAATACTGCAGATGTACATAAAATACAAATTATTATCTGTGATTAAATATGTAACTCGTAATATAAAAACTAATAAGTGACATGTAAAAAAACGTAAAATGTAAGTAATAATAATAATAATAGATTTATTTTGTAAGCGCTTTTACAGGTGCTCAAAGTCGCTTTACAGAGATAGTAAAAAGAAAAGAACAACAAATAAATAGGTTCTGGAGGACGGGAGTGATGTGGTCTCGGGAGCGGGTGTGGGTGAGGCGGGCAGCAGAGTTCTGGATATGTTGGAGTTTATTGAGGAGGTTGGATGGTATGCCGTAGACTCTAGAGGATGCTATTGCAGTAGTCGAGTCGTGATGTGATGAATGCATGAATCAGGGTTTCAGCAGCAGAGGAGGAGAGTGATGGGCGGAGACGGGCAATGTTTAAAACAAAAGTAAAACATGTTTACATAAATCATTTTCTTGATATTCGATTGAATCCACCACAAACACAAAATATCCAATGTTGAAACAAAAGTAAATAAATATGTTTTCATGAAATTCCTCACTTATTATATAGATGAGAGTAACACATGCGTCACATCCGGGCAAAAATTACGGCCCCGCCCACTTTTGGGGGAAAACAAAGCTGTCATTTGAATGGCGGTCAATACAAATTCTGAAGTTTTTGCCAATCCGATCAGACATTTTTTAAATACAGTTGACAATATCATTTAAAATAAAAATCATAGAAAGTGGAGAAATCTCTGCGGGGAGGACCAAGGTTTAAAACACACACACTGTTATTTACTCAACAATAAGTCACAGTTATCCTTGTTTTATTTATGTGTTATGTTGGTGTGGTTTTTTTCCATTGGTCAATACACAGTAATAATTATATAGTCTTACATGCAGTATATTGTATGTTTTTTAAATTTTTTAAATGACATTTAACACTAGAACCGCCAACGGGTAAATTTGTGAAAAAACTTTGGGTTTGTGTCATGCATTACTGATTGAGATCACTCAGATCCGCCATTCAGTATCCCCATTGGATCTCCAACGTTTACTATCATACGTCACGTTCACAGTGAAAAGTCTGCCAACTCGCGCCGAGTAAATTGCACAGACAGCAGCTAGTAAGATTGATTTCAGCAGCCGCTTGTCTGGAAATGCCGAAGACTAGAAACGGTTTTGAAAACTTTTGTCACGTAGTGATCGTCTTCTCAATAAAACATCTTTGCTGATGTCTTCTGGCCAATCAGAATCAAGATAACGGCGTGGTGTTGTTGGAGGAAGTCCCGACGGAGAATACTTTTGCTGTAGAACTACTCTTTATACATCCATGGATACAACATTCAACGTAATGAAATAAGACCCCATGGTTTGATGATTGATAGGTGTGTGGGCTGTCTTTCATTTTGACTCACAGAACAATGGGGGCTATCCACACTTATATCCACAATGTAAAGTAATTCACACAGCCTCTTCCCTCTTCTCTCTGTGAGGAGCAGCAGGTTCAGCTTTCAGAACAAAGTAACAAAACACAAAAATTGCATTAAAGGTGGAGTATGTAATTTATTTCAGAAACCCTTTTTGTTATATTCCATGGAATGCTCTTAACATTTCGATAGCAATGAATATATTAAATGCTTTGACAATAATACATTAAAAAATGTCATCTGTGGAAGCCGTAGCGCTGTAAAAAGCACGACCAATTAGCGAGCCCGGCTAAAGTAACTGGATGGCCTACCTGCCTGTCAGCCTTCCATCTCGTGCACAAACCTATCTCGTGCCCTCATTGGTCATGTGCGCGTGTTGGAGGAGGGGCTCTGTAAGGAAGTGGCAGATTTTTTCCGGCTGTGTATTTTAGGGTTAGGGTTAGGGTTAGGGTTAGGGTTAACCTAAGGGGTTAGGGTTAGCTAACACTTCATTCCAACTTTCAAATGATCACAAGACCTTCAGCTATTCAAAATTGATTTTGATTTTTGATATCTTTTACACTTTTTGAGATATTTAACTTAGTTTGGAGCTTGGTAGAGAGGCCTTTTTCAGATTTTAACATTAGTGTGGATGGAGCAGCTCGTTAAGTCTAGAGTGCTTTGATCTCAAAACAGAGTGCAGCAGTGCTTCAAATTCTCCCCAAATTATTTTTTAAAACTTGCCATAATTCCCAAACCCTACACTCCTCAGACATATGTTTTCATGAAAAACGTAGGAAAACCTCTCCTAGGTTGGAAAATTAAAAAAAAGCGAGAGGGCGAGCAAGAGAAGAGAGAGAGAAGAGAGAGAGGGCGATCAAGAGAAGAGAGAGAGAAGAGAGAGAGAAAAGAGAGAGGGCGATAGAAGATTGAGAGGGTGATCAAGAGAAGAGAGAGAAGAGAGAGAGTAATGTAACCTCCTAATGTAATGTATAACTGCTATGAAAATGTTCAAAAAGTGCTCAAACTTCACATGTGTGCTAACAGTCCAGCCGTGAAGACATCTACGGGACAGTTTTGAGATTTCTTCAAATGCCGTTGCCATGGCAACACAATGCTCACCATGAAACACGGTTTTCTCATAACTTCAGTGAAAATGCTCGAAATGGCCCAAAACTTCACAGGTTTGGTAACGATGCAGCCATCAACACATCTAAGCGTATTATGGGGTGTCATCAAATGCCGTTGCCATGGCGACAGATAATTCACCATCAAGTTAGTTCAAAAGTTTGCAGTTCAAATATTCTGCTGCTTTCCCAAGCCTTTTTACTTTCTTTTCTCATCTTAATACAAATTCATTCACTACTACTTACATCTGATATTTAACTCCTTCAGCCTATTTTCAGCTGCAGAAACCATTCAACTATTACATTATTCAGCTATTTCAGGACATCAAGGCTATACATGTTGTTGTTTATACCTTTTTTTAAACCTTTTCTTTTAAATATTAAGCTTTTTCTGCATTTTTGGAGCTAAAAGCAGCTACCATTCAGCTAATAACATATTCAGCTTTTTCTGCATTTTCAGCTAAATTCAGCCACAAATGTTCACAGTTTACAGCATTCGCACGCATTTTCTGCAGGAAATGCATTTTCTAGTTTAAACTATTTTTCTGTTGTAGGGTTAGGGTTAGGGTTAGGGTTAGGTTTGGCTTACTATATTACTATTTACTTGCACTATATTTTTCTGTTTATCTGTGTTATTGTGTTGCACTGTTGGAGAAGCCTGTGACCTAAGAATTTAATCGGCATAACTACACTGTAGCTATGTTCGTATGACAAAATAAAGAACCTTGAACCTTGAACCTACTGACTTGAGCCCCACCACTGTATGGGTTAGCCCTAACATAGATTACTTGCAGGTCTCCCTTGAAATGCAGGTCTCCCTTGAAAAAGAGATCTATGATCTCAATGGGACCAATCTGGTTAAATAAAGGTTTGAAATGACCCAACAAAAATACTCTGGAGCCGCCACTGATGGGATAGGTGTTGAATCATCAGTCCTCAATGTTGGAGTGATGAGGCCAGAGCTTAGATCTTTATAATTTTTTTAACGTATTATAGGCAATCTTGAAACTTCAATTAATCTTAATTTAACAAATAACAATTCTATCAAACTATCACTCAGTGTGACTCCCTAGTCACTGCTGGTGAGTCCTTCCGCTTCACACAAACCCACAATCCCACAATCATTATGCACTACATTAATGCACATCATGTTTTCTTAATACAGTGAGCCATGCTCTCTGACTATATTTTGCACAGCCCTCCACTTTAAAGTATTATACACTGTAGTTTGCGATGTATTCTCATATTATCATTGTCCCAAGTGTTTTCGTTTTTCAGCTGTTAAGGTTCATTGTCTTGTTACATTTAAATGTGGTGTGAATACTTGTCTCTATTCATTTTTAATGCTAAATTGTTTGGCAATAAACTTGATTTTGATTCTGATTCAAAGATTCTCACAGATAGTTTCTGTGATATTCACAACATTTGATACACACTTTGCTAATATTATGGCTCTGGTTGCTCTGGTCCTTAGGAGTTGTCTTAGCAGAGCTCTCATTGCTGTGGTCTTTTTTTTTTAGTTAATGTGTGTCTGCGGGAAAAAAACGGAGTACCCGGGGTAAACCCATACTGGCTTGGGAACATCACGCCGCCTATTAATTTATAAACATAAGTATCACATTATATTGATCATATATATTTATAAACAAATAATCGGCCATGATTACAGCGAAAACAGTCACATCCAAAACGCTGATGCCAACTTGCAGAGCTACCTTTAGTAGACCCTAAGCACAACAATGCCACAAACTTCTGGCCCCCGAGCCTCAGCAAGCGAGGACTCTGGGAGGCTCTCATCGCTCTGGTCTTAAGGAGTTCTCTTAGCAGAGCTTCATCACTCTGGTCATTTTTTTTATGATGTGTGTGTCTGCGGGAAAAAACGGGAGCACCCGGCGTAAACCCGTACTGGCTTGGGACTGGGAGCATCAAGCCGCCTCTTCATTTATAAATATAAATGATCAATAAATCTCACATTATATTGATCATTTATATTTATAAACAAATAATTGAGCTGAAGCTGTTTAGAAGGGTTCGTGGGTGATGTCGCAGAATGACGTTAGCAGGCTGCATAAATAGCTTGGCTCGCTGCCGTTACAGTCTGGGTTGAAGGCATCCACTGATGCGGCAATGATACCACCGGTGACAGTCACTAAAGCGCTGACACACAGAGCAAATCTTAGTGCACCTCTAGAACCATAACGCCACACACTTCTGGTCTCATCCTCATCAAGTGACGACTCTGGGATATCCCCTTCTTTCTTTGTTGTTAGGTCCTCCTGAATCAAGATTTGCATCCTTGACTCTTCCAGTTGCTCCTGAAGATCTTCCACAACTTTTTTCAGGATTTCATTTTCCTCGTTTTCTTTCACAGTCAGAGACTGAAGTCTAACCAGCTCATCTGCATGGCTCTTATCTCGCTCATTCCGAAATACTACCATATCCTGAAAATCGTTCTGTGCTTGTCTCAACTGTTCTATCCCTGCCTGTTTGTGTGCTCTCACAGAGTCAAGTTCAGCAGTAATGTTGGCATTCGTCTCACTCAAAGCCAATCTCTCATCTTCCAGCTTTCTTGTGTTTTGAATATTTGTCTCACTACTTTCTCTTAACTCCAACTGATGAGAGGCAGTCACTGACTCCACCATCTCGTGTATCTTTTCAGCAACGTCCCCTTCTTTCTTTGTTGCTAGGTCCTCCTGAATCAAGATGTGCATCCTTGACTCTTCCAGTTGCTTCTGAAGATCTTCCACAACATGACGTGTTGCTATAGCAACGCCTGTTGTTTACTGCGGTTCCTTATAGATAGAGAGATAGAGATATAGAGATATATATAGATAGATAGATAACTACATAGATAGATAGATAGATAGATAGATAGATAGATAGATAGATAGATAGATAGATAGATAGATAGATAGATAGATAGATAGATAGATAGATAGATAGATAGATAGAGAGACACTTTGCTCATAACTAACGTTAGCGATCTTTTATACTTCATGCAATCTGCACAAACTAGATATCATATGAAAGCTGAGAGTCCACAGATTCTGTTGGTATAAGTTTCATCACTGTGCGATCAAACTCACTCTTAACCCTGTGTTCTAGTATGATAAATAAAAGAACATTGTACCTTGAAAATCAATGCATTCTAATAGCGGGTACATTTTACCCGTTGGCGGTTTTAGGTATACAGCGACCCCTGGCGGTTCAAGTGTTTAAAGCTCCCATGTCATGCTTTTCCGGTTATTACCCGTCCCCTTGTGTGTTATGAAGGTTTTTATGCATGTAAACGGTGTGCAGAGTCAAAACCCTCAAAGTACACCCTGTAGCGAGTAAAACTCTAACACAGAAAATACCTGCCTCGTTGGAGATACGTCACTGCCCATTTGATTCTTCCGGGTACCGCATGATGTCATGCGGTACCCGGAACGAAATGGACCAATCCCGAAGAGCTATGGCCACACCCAGCGGCGCTGGCCGCACCCTCTGCCAGCCTAACATTTACTGTTGGAAGCTCTGGTTCAGTTCACAATCGATCCAGTCATGCCACTGCCAAGGACCTGTTTCCTGAAATGTGAGGAGAAATCTGAGCTGTTTGTCCTACCGACGGAAGAACCACGACGAAGTCAGTGGTTGAAATGTCTTTTTAACACTGTTCCTTCAGAGGTTCGAAGAACCGGCATTTCACAGACGAAAGCTTCCAAAACATTGCCCAGTTTGAGGCCGGATATGCACAGCATTTGAAACTGAAGGACGATGCTATTCCTAGTTTGTTTGGACCGTTTGGAGCAGGGGAAGATTCGGGTACACAACCTGTAAGTTTGCATTGTTATTTGTGTATTTATCAAACAAGACTGTTTAAATGTGTAAACTGTGTGGGACTGCTAAGCCATTGACACAGTGCTAACTGTGCTAACTAAGTTGCTAGCGTTTCCATATATCAACTCTAATATCAGCAGATGGCCTTGCATACATGTATCTCATAGCAGGAGAATGTCTGCATTCACACACAAAATACCTATTGACAGTATACTCCGGGTGATTTGCCGTGCGGTCAGTCGCGAAACGTAATTACATTATAGCTGGCGTAGCGTGTTTGCTACCGATCTAACCAACGGAGCTAGACATGGGTTTGCTCGGAAAAACATTTATGTTATGCTACGTTGCTAGCGTTTAAATATATCAACTACAATGTCAGCAGATGGCCTTACATGTTTGTCATGGCAGGAGAATGTCTGCAGTCACACACACCGGGTGATTTACCGTACATTGTGACAGTACATGTACATACTGCATGTATAGCTAACGAGGCTAGCTATACATGCTAGCGCAAAACAATGTATTCATGCAAGTTACAATGTATGACCGAACGTAGCAGAATACCCATATAAGATTGCAATTATAAACACGTTATTGCTAGCCTAATATGAACCACTAGCTTTTGTTCTTAGTAGTTTTATTACACTACATTATAGTTGCCGTTCCTCCGAGCTAGCGTTCATATCGTGTTAGCTACCAAAGTAAACAAGAAAGCTAGGTTAGCTTATTAGCTGGCAAGCTGTTCATTAGATGGATTAGATAGATCCACACTCCTACCACAACTACTACTAACGAATCTAAAACAACTAAGTTTCTCTAATATTTTGTGATTTGCATTTGATTTCGTCCAGCCAGATCCTGGCGGACAATACATGACGGGGACCGGACTACCACACTGAGGCCTCGTCCTAAAAAGCACTGGCTGCGCCCAGGCAAGATGCGGGGAGGAATGGATGATATACCGTGTATATATGTATATTTATGTTCATTTTGTACATTTCTAAAAATAAAGTTTAATGGAAATACTTAGTAGGCCTATCCTTTCTTCCCTGAATTATTTGCTCCTATAACATATCATTCATATATAGCAAACCATGATTTGATTTCTCATCAAACAGTAGTAGTTTATTACAGGTAAAAATAACTTACTCTTTGTTATGACCGGCTCGTAGGCCACAACGGAAAGACAAGGAGACATACATGAGTTTACAAAACCACGGCACATTTATTGTGGTAAATGCAGAGATAGGTGGTCGAGAGGATCGCCGAGCCGCTTTGGAGAGAGACAGGCCCGCCGTGTGACTCCGGGCAGCTGGGCATAATAGCACCTCGGCTCCGGAGGTGTCCGTGATCGCGCTGATTAGCCTCTTCAGCTCCACCCCAATCGTAAAACCTGCAACACACCTGCACAAAGGCACACACCTATCAATCATCAAACCATGGGGTCTTATTTCATTACGTTGAATGTTGTATCCATGGATGTATAAAGAGTAGTTCTACAGCAAAAGTATTCTCCGTCGGGACTTCCTCCAACAACACCACGCCGTTATCTTGATTCTGATTGGCCAGAAGACATCAGCAAAGATGTTTTATTGAGAAGACAATCACTACGTGACAAAAGTTTTCAAAACCGTTTCTAGTCTTCGGCATTTCCAGACAAGCGGCTGCTGAAATCAATCTTACTAGCTGCTGTCTGTGCAATTTACTCGGCGCGAGTTGGCAGACTTTTCACTGTGAACGTGACGTATGATAGTAAACGTTGGAGATCCAATGGGGATACTGAATGGCGGATCTGAGTGATCTCAATCAGTAATGCATGACACAAACCCAAAGTTTTTTCACAAATTTACCCGTTGGCGGTTCTAGTGTTAAATGTAATTTAAAAAATTTAAAAAACATACAATATACTGCATGTAAGACTATATAATTATTAGAGAATTAGCCAACCTGTATAGGTTGTCAACAGCCAGTTACTCTGAAAAAGAAAGAAGAAACAACATTTAACATTGATACTTCATATAGTTTAGCGAAATGTATCACATGGAAGCAGCTTACCTTAATGGTGATAGTGCACTTGCCACTCAACCACTATTTTCTGCCCACTTTCAAATTTCTGTAACATAGTGTGAATATTACTGTTAAGTTCAAAAACATCATGATACAAACAAATTACAAGACAAAAACAAAATGTGTAACAGGGTTTTTGCTATAATTTAACAACTTCCTACACATAAAAACATGTGATGCCTTACTCCCTCCCAAAATTGGTATGAATTGTATCTATTATTGTGATCAAGTTCAGTTCCGATTCGTTTTTACAACAAATCAATAAATGGTGCGCTTCTACAAAACAAAAAACAACATGACTGATACATTTAAACAAACTGCTAACAGGAGATTAACTACAATATTAAAAAGTGTACATTATCTTTGGAAAATAACACAGGAATAATTAAAGTTTGAGGTGTGTGGGTTTTACATTCACAGAATTACACATATTTCTGGGGGATAAACAATTATTGTCGTGTTAAGGGACTCTCTTTACTTCAGTAGGCTACCTGTTGGATTTTCAGTTTGTAGCAAATATCACGGCATAACAACTGAGAATATTATCTTAACTGGAGTTAGCTCCAACTGAGAATATAGCTTAACTGGAGTTAGCTCCACTGAGAATGAGAATATAGCTTAGTGATACCGATTGCCAGCATAAAGTCATATTTATCATTTCATTTAAAACTTACCGCGACTCGACTTTTGCAGTTTTCCACCGACAATCCTTCCAACTGACTTCCTCTTGAGGGCGCCTTTTTTTCGCGCTTATTTGCTTCAAGTCAGATATTGCTGGGGGATAAAAAAACGATTCCAGTGTTAAGGGACTCTCTTTACTTCAGTAGGCTACCTGTTGGATTTTCAGTTTGTAGCAAATATCACGGCATAACAACTGAGAATATTATCTTAACTGGAGTTAGCTGCAACTGAGAATATTAGCTTAAAGATCTGGAGTTAGCTCCAACTGAGAATATTAGCTTAACTGGAGTTAGCTCCAACTGAGAATATTAGCTTGACTGGAGTTAGCTGCAACTGAGAATATTAGCTTGACTGGAGTTAGCTGCAACTGAGAATATTAGCTTAACTGACGTTAGCTCCAACTGAAAATATTAGCTTAAAGATCTGGAGTTAGCTCCAACTGAGAATATTAGCTTAACTGGAGTTAGCTCCACTGAGCATATAGATTAGTAAAATACCGATTGCCAGCAGAAAGTCATGTTTATCATTTCATTTAAAACTTACCGCGACTCCACTTTTGCACAGTTTTCCACGAGAGATGGGCGAGTCGTGATTCATCCGGATCATTAACCCGGATCCTAGAAATGAGCTGGTCGTGACGAGTCTCCCCTCTCCATTAACCCGAGTCCTTGAGTCCCACACTTGGTGTGACGTACAAATTAAAACTATAAATTGCGTCACTCGCTACTCTCTTTATAACATGTAAAATCACATTACAACGTACCCCAGTCCATCTGCCTACCCTTTAGCAAGTATACAGGATAGCTGCCTGCCAGAAGTTATCGTTTGGCTCAGGGGAGGGGACGCGGATCAGTGAAACTTCCTGCAGACTCGTGGGGACTCAGAGGAGCCGACGGCTCCTAACCGTAATAGCATAGCAGATCCAGCAATCCATACTCGTCATGTGCACGAGCATAGCCCCTCCTCCAGCACCCGGCTCCCGCGCTATATTATGCACGAGTCAACAGCAGACTCGCAGATTCGCAGATTCGCAAATCCTGACTCGCTGCAACACACAGCAGAGCAGACTCGTGCGGACTCGGAGCCGTAACCATATAGCAGCAGATCCAGAGATCCAGCAGACTCGTCGTCATGCACGAGTCAACAGCAGACTCAGATTTGCAAATCCTGACTCACTGTGCAACACACAGCAGAGCAGACTCGTGCGGACTCGGAGCCGTATATAGCAGCAGATCCAGAGATCCAGCAGACTCGTCCTCATGCACGAGTCAACAGCAGACTCAGATTTGCCAAATCGCAAAATAACCCTTTTTTTTGTGATCAACATTTTTTATTAAAGCAAAATACACTGTGTAGCGGAGGTTAATATAACGTCAGTTTAATAGATAGATAGATAGATAGATAGTACTTTATTGATCCCAAATTGGGAAATTGTTGTTGTTACAGCAGCATAAAAGGCATTTTACAATAAAACAAAACTACAAAATATACAAGAATAGAAAGAAAAAGAAAATAAAATACAAAATATACATGTCGAAATAGAAAATATACATGCAGATATTATATATATACATGGGCGTCGCAGCCATTATATGAGGGTGGGACAAGTCCCCCCCACTTTTTCAAATGATTAGTTTAGACCCCCCCACTTTTACTATGCGGAAAGTCCGTGAATCGGTCTATCCACTCGCTGCACTTTGTCGAGCGCTGTGTCAGTGCTTCATTATCAAATGAAATCCATTCCACTTGCTTATTGAGAGAATGCCCAAATCAATGAAACTCCGTTCCATGTTTTCACTGCTACTTTGTACCAAGGCAGATTCTCACATAGCGCGCGCATGTTCAAGGAGTGATGTCATAGTTGGACAGCTCAGATCTGTTGTATGAAGCGATGCCGGTAGCGGAGGTAAGGCACACACACCAAATGTTCAGGAAATGGTTAATACAGCGAAAATCAAAGCTGACGATCTCTTGGTTTGATATGTTTTCTCCCCCAGACAACATGGACATAAGAACATTTTTTTCAAAGAAGAGGAAAGTAAGTCATCAGCTGGTAGCAGTTAATCAGTTAACAGTGATGGCGGTGTCTCACTTCTGGAGAGGAGTTTCGTCTTTATGTCATGATAGAGAGATACAAATACTGAATAGTTTAGATGAGAAAAGGCATTGAAATGCCAGGTTACTAGTATTTATCAGTATTTATTATCACTTCACCACCTCTCTTGACATCTAGGCACTTGAGAGTGAGTCAGAGGCAGAATACAGGGACAGTGGAGAGAGGTCCATTGCTGAGGTGAGTGATGAAAGGGAAATGACAGTTGAGAGTAAATTGTGATGTGGACTCTCATCCCAGGATTTTAAGGAAATCAGTGGGGATCTTGAACAGGAAACATTTCAGTCAAGGGGCATCATATGACCAATATAGACAGAAGAGCAACATTTATTTGAACATTTAAGTCAATGATACCATTCCTAGGTGAACTTAACATCTGTATGGAGTCAGATCAGTCTCAATATTAATAAATGCTCACAGAAGGATTCACAAATGTATTTTGCGATTTATATATAAATGACTCTCCACAACAATATCTCTCAATGCACTCACAAATATTTATTGTTGTATATAAATGTACAAAAAATGGGCATTTAAACTGCTTTTTATTAATTCAAAGACAGCTCTGAATTAATAATCAAATATGTTTCCTTTCTTTACTACTGAAATTACAAAATGTACCCATCATTTTCCTCATGCTAGTATAGCCACATAAAAGTATCAAACCACCTGTTAAAATGCACCAGAATACAGGAAATCTATATTTTTTTTCGCCCCCACACCCCCGTTAAAAATGTCCCCCCCACATTCAGGATGCTTCCTACGCCCATGTATATATATATATACAAAGATATATATATATTCAAAATATATGGAATAATAATATGCTCGTGAAATGCATCAACTTTTCGGTTTCACCGATAGGATTTCTACGGTCTTGGTGATGCTGACTCATATGACTAAAATGACTCGTATGATCCGGATCTCTTCAATGACTGACTCAGAAGACCCTGAGTCCCTAAAAGAATCCGGATTTGCCATCTCTATTTTCCACCGACAATCCTTCCAACTGACTTCGGTCTCTATGGCGCTTTTTTTTCGCGCTTGCTTCAAGTCAGATATGCTGCGTTCAAAAGACCCCGGAAATGGGAAAACTCCAACTTGAAGTTATACTAATTCCCACGGATACATAACCACAAGACAGCAAGAAGATACAACTACAAATACAATAGGGCTTAAGACCCATAGTAGTATTGAAAATATTTGATTTGATTTGAACAAAAAAAGAAAATAAATCTGTATTTCTAACAAAGAACTTGAAGGCTATTCATCGGCTTTTTCCAACTCAAAAATGGGACTTCCTAGTTCCCACGAATGCAGCATAGTTTAAATATGGGATGAAAAAGTTAATGTCAGAAAAACATATTAATAACTGTTTTCTTTAAGAAATGTATTGTTATTCATTATTAATAAAAATTATAATAGTTATTTAAATGACAATATTTAACCCAAATGTAAGACAAATTAAAACATTGTTTTATTTTGTATTTATTGGTGTTAGAATGTCACCCTCAGGATCCAAAAATTGTCACAGTTTGCCTCCAAGTCCCTTCCTCCAGCCACACTCTCTCATCCTCTGCCCTCTGCTTTACGATCTGTCCCTGTCTCAAGCCCCTGCTCACCTCCCAGGCCATGAACTTTCTCCCTAGACCTGCCATCCTCGAGCGATCTGATGCCCTCAGACTTTTTCACCAGACTTCATCATTCCCCTGCTCACCTTTTCTCACTTCTCTCATCAGCCACTCACTACATGTACCGGTCAAGATCCTTTTTTCTTTGTCTTTTCATTCCAGCTGCTATATAGCTGTCTTGAGTTTTTGCTTTTGAACTTCTGTCACCCGATCCTGGACCAGAACCTGCTTACCTCCCTGCATATTGTCTATCTACCCGTTACCCGTTCACCTGCCTGCCTGTTTGCCTACTTGCATCTGCCGTAAACTAATTTACAATAAAACATTGCACTGCTTCAGTCTGCCTGTCTGACTGCATTTGAATCCCCTGCTTCCCGCACTTCCAACCCACACTTGTGGAGCAATCTAGAAGTTAGATCACACATGGCCTGTTAGCACCCAGTTTGGCTCGTTGATACCATATTATATGGCACAGTTTATTGTCCCAAGAAGACATTTGCAATCAAGTTTTGCACATACAGCAACTCCAAATTATCTCAACCAAATATACATTCAAAGATCAAGACCATAAAACAGTGAACTTCACAAGTCTGAACCTAATCACTCAGACACTTCACTTACACAATGTAAAACATAGTAAGTCAACTGACTATAGCATATGCAAGAGCAACTGTATATTAATAAAAACAAGATTGCCATTTAGAAGCACATTAAAGCCCCCCCCAAAACAATAATGGTCACACTGACCTGGGGTCAAAGATTGCGAGATTCACATTACATTATCTCTGTGTGTTTGCTTACACATATAGCACGTACCATGTTAGCCACAGTGGTTTGGGTTTGAATCCAAACATCTAGGTGATACTGTGACACTGAAAGTAAAAAAGAGTTTGAGTATCCGGCCTACGATGAGTGAAATACACGTCACATCTGTCTCCAGAGCGGCTCAGTGAGCTAACCCTGGATTAATGTTTCTCTTTACTTACTAAGAATAAGAAAAGTCTCAGTAAAATAAGTTTGATACTTTTGTAAGTGATTATTAATTAATATTAAATTAATTATTATTAATATTTCACAAATATGCAGAAAGTTCTGTATAATGTGTATAATTTATTGCAAACTTTCTTTTCATAAGAGTTTGTTGATTTGATTTGTTTTAACGGGTAAATGCACACATGTCAAGAGTTCTCTTTATAGTCGTTCTATAATTTTATAAATGCAACAAACTTTAGTTTTTGTACATATAGAATGAAGTATAGTGTAGTATAAATATGTTTTGCGGCTCCAGACAACATTTATTTGATGGAAATTAGGGCAGATTGGCTCTTAAGATAGTAAAGGTTGCTGACCCCTACCCTAACCCGATCTCGGATCACACGGCAGTCCAATCCACAATTTATACTATATGTCACATGTAGGCCTTTTCAGGCTCACATCTAGATTAGCCTGTGCCAAAAGTGTTGCATCCTCGCCAAAAGTGTGCCGTATATTTACCAAAAGTGGCCCAGATATGTTTTAAGATAACCGGGCCACATTTGCTGCATCAGTTGTGGGCCACTTCAGGCTCATATCAAGATTTGCCGGTACCAATTGTGCTGGATCCTTACCACAAGTGGCCCACGTCTGTTTTTTAATATTTGGGCCATATTTTTCATGTCAAATGTGGGCCACTTTAGGTTTACATCCGGATTACTGTGCCACATCTTTGCCTAAACTGGCCCAGATATGTTTTAAGATAACTGGGCCACATTTGCTTCATCATATATGGGCCACTTTTGGTTTACACCCAGATTAGCCTTTGTCCATTCTGCCACATCTTTGCCAAAGGTGGCCCACAGTTGTTTTGTGATATTTGGGCCACATTCACCATTTCCCACATGGGCCACTTTAGGGTGACATCCAGATTACACATTGCAGGAGCACCGCATCTTTGCCAAAAAAGGCCCACATTTGCTTTGGGATATGTGGGCCATATTTGCTATTTTACAAGTGGGCCACTTTAGGCACACATCCATTTGGTCCGGGCCAGAAGAAGGCCAGCAGTGCCGCATCATTGCCTGAAGTGGGCCACATCCGCTTGCTATCTGGGATTGGATTAACCATTGGATTAACCTTCAACCGGGTTTTTCTCGTTTTAATGCCATTGAACCAGGGACGCGGGAAGGGGGGGTGCTGAGGGGGCTGCAGCACCCCCATGTTGGCGGAGAGTTGTAACTGCAACGCCAAAAAGTTTGTTTGTGTAGATCCGATAAGTAATAAAGTATTTATACCTAGAGTTCTGTGCTAAGTGCGTTAGCATTTTTTCGCTCAGGGCTAATTTAGACGCTTCTTGTGAGACTTGTGTTTTGTTTCGGTAAAAATGGTTCGTATCGTCAGTTAGCTGAGTTTCTTCCCGTTAAGTGAGTATGACACATTCATAGTTTATTAAATGTGAAAAAAAAAAACACTTAACCTGTTAAGCCCCGTAGCCCCCGCCGGCGTCATTTAAAATGTTGAGTTGGTTGAGGTAGAGCTATTATTTCATTTAATAATAAGTAGGGCTGTCAGTCGATTAAAATATTTAATCGCGATTAATCGCATGATTGTCCATAGTTAATCGCGATTAATCGCAAATTAATCGCACATTTTGTATCTGTTCTAAATGTACCTTAGAGGGATATTTTTCAAGTTTTTAATACTCTTATCAACATATGAGTGGACAAATATGCTTTATATGTTTGTTTATTATCATTTGAAAAATGACAAATATTCTCATGAATATTAAACACAACAACCTCTGAACATTACAAATATTCGCCTCAATTCAACCTGGAACCTCTCTCATACAACGCGTTATGAACGCGTTAACTTGACAGCCCTAATAATAAGATAAGATCAGAATTTTGTATGTAAACCCAAATTCGTAAAGTAAAAATGGTTGTTAAATGAATGTAGTGGGGTAAAAGTAAATCGGTGTATTGTAATAGAATAGAACAAATGGGTTTAAACTTGAGTGAATTAACAATATCTACATGTTTTACTTAAAGGTGGGGTAGGTCATTTTGGAGAAACCAGCTCGAGTGCGTAGAATTTGAAAATACACAACCGGAGAAAATCTGCCACTTCCTTACAGAGCCCCTCCTCCAACACACACGAACGCGCACATGACCAATGAGGGCACGAGATAAGTTTGTGCACAGATGGAAGGCTGACAGGCAGGTAGGCCATCCAGTTATTTTAGCCGGGCCGGCTCAGATGATTGGTCGTACTTTTTACAGTACTACGGCTTCCACAGATGACATTTTTTTATGGATTTTTTGTCAAAGCACTTAAGATATTCATTGCTATCGGGATGTTAAGAGCATTCCATGGAATATAACAAAAAGTGTATCTCGAGCCGGTTTCTCAAACTTACCTACCCCACCTTTAAGTAATGATTCATTTATTTGGTTATTTTCCATTACTGAATATCAACAGTGAAAGAGATTCCTTTTAAATAATAATAAACCATTTTGCAGTGAGATTTAACATGTCATTTTGATTAGCTGGCTGCCTCTCCCTTGCACATATCCAGTGTATGTTTCATTTCGGAGGACATGTTTTCACGAATGGTTGATTCCAGGCAGACGAGTGTTACTGCAAACAGGAGACGAGCAGATGCTGGAAGTCAGCAGAGCGAGGCGCCGAGGTGCATCTCACATATCATCAACACTGTCCCTGCAAACCTTAATTAAAGTGAGAGCTGTAATGAAGGATGAGAGTGTGAACACCATCCCTCAGGTTATCCGGTTACAAGCGCTCCAGTTTCATCTCAGACTGACGTGGAGCCCATTTTCATTAATCAGTTATAAACAAGCAGCTAATAACACATTCATCAGATTGAATATTGATTTATTTTTCTTTCATTCTTCTATAATTGAGAAGTTGTTTTAGTCCACAACCTTCATGATTAATCATGCAATGGATCATGGACTGTTTTGAAAATAAAATCTATCATAAATCTTTTAATTCCTTAACCCTTGTGTTGTGTTCGAAAGCTGTTACCGTTCATGGTGCTCGCGGGTCAATTTTGACCCATGATTTATCTCAGTCCAAAACACTCAAAAATAATGACTATCATCCAATATTGTTTTAACTACATCATAACTAACTTATTATGCATTCATAACCGTACAATCCTGTTGTAATTTAATGTTATGGCCCCAAAAGACATTACACCACATATTGCACACGTGCATGTGTAGTGTTCAGGTTCAAGTGTTAGTGTACATATTCTTTGAGAAAGGTTGAGTTCCCGTGGGGGGAGGGGGGCAGAGGGAGGGGAGACCAGGTGCATTTAGCGAAAAAAGTATTGTTACAGTGGATGAAGGGGGTGGGGGAGGAGCGTCTAAAGTCAAAGATGAATCTTGATTGGGCCAAATTTGACCCCGAGTCACCCACAACAATTCTGCTGGGTCTCCCCAGACCCGAACACCAAATTATACACTTTTTTTTTTAGAGACCGTCAGACTTGGCTAAAATGGTCAAAATCAGTGTTGTAGTGTTTATATAGCTGTTGTGGAGGATATCATGAAGCCTTGTTCCGATAAAAAAAAAACTAGAGCGTAGTTGTTATATAATTTTAACTTGAAACGGGTCACGGGAGACCCGAACACAACATAAGGGTTAATGGAGGTTTTGATTCCATCTATAGTCTTGGGGTTATTCCTTTAAAGGGTCCCTATTATGCTCATTTTAAAATGTCGTAATTGTATTTTGTGCCTTTATACTGTGACATGTTTACATGCTTTAATGTTCAAAAAGGTCTTTATTTTAGTGGCTTAAACCTAATATTTCAGAAATAATTTGGAAAGAAAAATACGTTTTATTATGTGCATGCATTAATCATAGTGCCTCCAAGGAGGGCAATCAGTGCAGTGTTTTTATAAAAGCCAAATTATAAATAAATCCCAAATTGATGTCTTTTTAGGTGTTGAAATGTTCTTCCTGGACAAATTAGCTAATTTAAATGTCATACAGTATTTTGCAGAATGGCCCTGTTACTAATTTACATAAAGAAAGTTAATAAAATTCATATAAAACACTCCCGTATCTCCAAAAGAAGAAGAAAATCTAAAGCTCCAGAGCAGATGGACTTTGACGTGCGATCAATATGTCAAATTGAGTTTCAAGATTGAATTTCTTTACCTCAAAATAAAATTTGCCATGAAGTGCTCTAACTTTAAAAATCAGGGAACTGCTGACTGCTGCTTTCCCCTTCCTGCTCCCTGAGTTGTTTGTTGTTTCTAAACTGTGAGTTTTTCATTCATGAGCGCAGCGCCATGGGACAGCAGGGATACAGAGCTGTGTGGACAGATCACTTTGTCAGGTGCTGACTGACAGACAATAAGCCATCATCAATCACAAGACATCCACAAACACCTCTCACGGGCTGTTTCATTTTCTCCTCTCTGCTGAGGGCAGGTGTTATCAATGCAGATGGCTCTATTTCAACAAATAGAGTCAGAGTCAGTTTTTTGAAGGGTGAAAATCTACTTTTTGCGTTTGCTAACTTTCCACAGCCCTGCTGGAAAGAACAATGTAGCATTGGACGGAGAGTTAATTTTCCAGTGTGGCCCATTTGAATAGACTTTTAAGTAGAAAACTCCATGTAAGATGAACACTGCCTGCTGTCCGACAATTCCATCAAGACAGAACAATATGATGTAGTTGTATTAGCTGCACCAGTATTGATTATCTGGAGTTGGTAGGGAAGTTAGCCTGTTTGCCTGTTAGCTTAGTATAGCGTGTTAAATGAACTATCAAATGAAGGCAGATGTGAGCCTTGAAAACAATGTCCTATAAGTATTACTTGGGAAACTACCAGCAAAGTTAGCTTTGCCTGCTGTCAGGCATAATTACTTCAAAACATAGGAAAGAACAACATTAGGTAGTAGGCTAGTATTATCCGCACCAGCATTGATTACCTGGAGGTGGTAGGGAAGTTGGCCTGTTTGCCTGTTAGCTTCTTTAGCCTCGATTCCACTATAAAGCAAATAGGCTTTAGGGCCTACAACCTCTGAACCATAGCCCTCTCATTCTAGCATGTGCTCAGACCTATTATATTAAGCACAAAATGTATCTTCATCTCACCAAATAATATTTATTTTAAGTTTGTAAGCATGACTACTTAAAGGTGGGGTAGGTAATTTCGGAGAAACCAGCTCGAGTGCGCTAGAATTTGAAAATACACAACCGGAGAAAATCTGCCACTTCCTTACAAAGCCCCTCCTCCAACACACACAAACGCGCACATGGGGGGCGCCAGCTAAAATCTTGCCTAGGGCAGCAAATCGGTCAGGGCCGGCCCTGTGTATAGGCCTAGTCTTAGATGTTTAGCCATGCTAAACTAAGCCAATCATCTGCCAGCTGAAATGACCCTTAAGAACATAATTAAAAACCTGATTAAAAATTGCAAACTAATGTTAATACTTAAGCATGTTAGTTAACATGTGAGCAGCAGAATAGCATGTTACATGTAAATTACTAATAAGTGAAAAATAACATCAGCTGTGAGTTTTGAAGCTGTGTCATGTGATTGTTAACAATAAATACATACTCCAAATGTAGGTATGATTAGGACCAATAGTAATACCAATGTAAACCGTGATACTGTTACCACTCTACTCCAAGTGTTTTCATCTAGCTCACACAACAACACAACCATATGGGCCAGGAAATGGACACAGAATGTGGGACAGAGACTGTTATCCTCCACTTTCACCACATGTTATCTGATGTTCTTGTCTTTTCTTGACCAGAAGCTCTCTCTCCAATGTCTGCAGGATAAACCCAGCAGGGGAATACAACACACAGGATACTGTCTCATGGAGGCTGTCACTCGGTTAATGTCTGAATTAATAAGGATTTTTCTTATGGATCTGCACATGTGCAATGTATTCGCAGACATATGGCACTGTACTTATTAGAGGACGATTGAGACAACACAGATGGTCAGGAGTGCCAGGGGACACATTTCAGCTCAACAACAGAGAAGGAGAAACATGGCGTCGTGGGATCTACCCACAATGTCAGACCTCATTAAACAGAAGCTCAGTTGCTGAAGGGAGCTGCAAACTGTTATTAGTTTCTCTAATAATCTGTGTTCAGATGTGTTGAAGGGAAAACCCTGAAGATTTCCTTGTTTGAAATAGAGATAGTAGGAGTTTTCAGACCGACCATTAGAAGTGAGAGACCGTATTAACAGGAACAACCTTTTGGGAAATACACTTATTAGCTTACTTGACAAGAATAACACAATAAGATTCATACCCCATCACCTCTTTACTCTTTGTATGCAGCAAGATTTAGCAGCTGGTTAGCTTAGCATAAAGACTCGAATCAGAAGAACAGCTGTATAGCTCGGTCTGAATAGGCCAATTATAATATGTACACTTTGACTTTTGTACAGGTTAAAGTCGATAATTAGTAAGCTTTATAGGCAGTTATATTTTGTAACCTTTGTACAAAGTCAGGACAGATGTTACCCATGTTTCCTGTCTTTATGCTAAGATATCTGCTGTTTCTAAAATGGATTCAATCAAAAATTACTTAGTTTTAACTTGAAATTAAAAGGGGTAGTTATCAGTGACAAAGTAGTACCAAATATAAACCAGTTGTTCTTTTTACAAATGAACCATAATACTGAAAACGAGGACACTCGCAATTAAGAAATAGCTGTTAACCCTTCGCAGAACATCAGTGTCCTGCTCTGTTAGGGAATTATGCAAAATTAATTTGTCTTTTTATAAAAATCAACTCAATCTTCTCATCTTACTTGGCAAGAAAATAAATAGGCAAATAGAAGCCACAAAAACAACAGAAAAGATGCCTTTAAATCAATCTATGGGTAGAAATATTAACGCTAAGGCATCTCATCCTAGAGCTCTCAGTCTGAAACATGTTTGTTTTAGTTCTTGCTCTTTTAGAAAATGAAATGTCAATGTTTAATTAACATGCTCCCCCTCAGGGAAGTGGAGATATTGATTCCTCTCACAGCATTTAATCACAGACAGCCTGGCGACCTCTCACTAATGACTAAAGAACATCAATAAACCTAAAGTAACAATGATAGAAAAGGGTTACAAGCCTCTGCATATGTTTAGTCACCACTTGGCAATGAACACCTGCGAAACTCTTCTTGCAGTTCACATTTTGCTTTCCCCTCTAGGGTCTCGTTTACTCTGTTCTTTTGACATGGACAGGGAGGTGAAAATAAGTGGCACATAGCTCTTTTCGTATTTCTCCTCGTTGGCATATCCTCAATATCCCTCCTGCCAATTTACCAATGAGATGAGAGAAATGCAAATGGCCCACCTGAATGCATTGCTTTAATCAGCATTTTAATCTTGGCTTGTGCTTTTACTCAGCAAATAAGATGCTTGCTTGTCTCTGTTTATCCACCTGAGAGATCAAATGAAATAGCTGTTGCATTATAATAAGGTTTTTAATTTTGCAGGATAATATAGATGTTTCCTCATGCATGTCAGAGGGATAATGTTGACATAATACACCGTTAAAAAAAACAGACAGTGATTTCTATAAACATGTACACGTTTTATTATTTTGAGAGGGAATATAAGCATTGGAGTCCAAAACAATTAATGTTTTAAAGTCATTTTCTTACATGAATCTGCAAAGAAACTCCAACACGCCTCAGTCCTGGCATTGTTTTTGGCAGATTTGTCCCCTTTTTTTTCACAACACGTGCTGAAGCCTCTGTTCTAAGCCAGGTTGCCTGAAAGAGCGTCCAGGCTGCAGTGAGGATTTTCCCACCGAGTTACTCAGCTGCTTGAGGAGCATCCAGAGGAGAAGCAGCATGAGGGTCAGGAGTCCGAGGAGCAGCCCCACGTACAGGCTCAGGTTCACGCTCCAGTCCAGAGCCAGGGGCAGCGAGGTGGACTCCACCAGAAATTGTCTGGGGGCAGGCATGAGGTTAGTCAGAAACCCGCCCTGCCTACCTCTTCCAACAACAACAAAAAAACCTCTTTTCCCACACTTTGATCTTCTCAGGGGTTACAGATGCTGTGCTGTAGCTGAAGGAGCCATTGTATGAACAGGTATCCAACTGGTTTTGCTATGTTATTGAATTCCCCTCTGTTCCCATGGTTTTATCCTCGACAGAGTCCCAGGTGAGTGCCGTCAGTGAGATATAAAACCTGTTGAGAGTGTGTGCATGGTCTCAGCTGTCCATTCTCCTGAAATGAAATGGTGGAAGGCTCTCTGCAGCTGGATGTGCTTCCTCTCTCCAGCCAGACTCCGCACAAAGCCTGCCTCCCAATTTATCATGAGAAAGGGGGGGAGAGAGATGCCTACAACGTCACCAGCTATCTCACTTCACTTTCACCAAGGAAATCAAATCAGTGTTGAATGACAAGTAAAAAAAAAAAGCCAATCTGATTGTCATTAATAATTCACATGCAGACAAAAAAAAGGAGCCTTGGCTTGCCACGCATGCTATTTATGTTTCCATTATACTAATTTAAAATTCAGTCTAACAATTTAGACCATGTTGGATTTACATTACTTTGAGGGATTGTGGGGAAAGTAATCATTTCATTGAAGAATCTTCCATAATGGGACTAAAGTGTAAATGCGTTCGCCTATTTTTATAAACAGGCTTTTTATTTTCTGTTTTACTAAATCTTATTTCAGTGAACAAGCCACGTTTAAAATTGGAAGCGTTTAGTACATAACCACCTTTCTGCACATGAGATTACCATTTAGTCCTTTGCTTTAAAAGGTTAGCCTTCAGGTGTGTCCAGCAGTTTAAACGTGTCTATAACAGGGTATATGCAGGAATCCTGAAGTCAAATGTAAGACCTTTTAAAAGACCCTTTCCATACATTTTAAGACCTCATCGCCACTTCGAGTTTTAACCGGTTACATTGGCGACACACTTTACCTCACATTTACTATATACAGTATTGATTGTCCTTCCTCCTTATCTTCCAACCATTTGACGCAAACTTGCATTTCCCCATAACGATGTTGTTTAACAACCGGCGTAAACGGACCTTCGCGCGCCATCAAGCAGTGAGCGTGCGATGTCCTGTTCAGATGACGTCAAATCCAACGGGATGCCATAAATAAACTACACAGAATCACACTACACACCTACGCAATGATTACATTCAGGCAGACTGTAGAATACAACCTCTTTGGACAATTTATATACTTATTGAAGACAAGCTACAAAATGTAATACCTTGGAAAATGCCGTTTAATAGCCTTAAAGGTGGGGTAGGTAATTGGAGAAACCAGCTCGAGTGCGCTAGAATTTGAAAATACACAACCGGAAAAAATCTGCCACTTCCTTACAGAGCCCCTCCTAATGCTGCGTTCACACCGGACGCGATGCGACTATTCGCTTCGCTCTAATCGCTCCTATCGCATCGCTCTAAACGCTGGAGTTTCACCGCGGCTGCCAGCTGCGTTTACTCGCATCATTCAAACAAGACGCGCTGGCTCGGGAGCTACAACTACAACAAATGAACATATTTTACCGTGATTAAATTGTAATACACGTTTCTAAATGATGCCGAAGTAACAACATACTGATACCGGTTAGTAAAAACCATGAATTAATGCTTTGACAAGTCTGCAGACAAGACGGCAGGCGAAAAACCTTTTAAAATGCTTGTTTTCTGAATGAAGATCGGGTCAACCAGGCTAAGCTAACGTTGTATATGCTCATTCCACACTCATAACAACGGCCTACAGACATAAATAAGCAGCGACTGTATTCACCATGACACAGACAGTCTGTGGTTTGTACTTGTTTAACTTTTGTCCAGTTTCTGAACGGATATGAGGAGCTGTGAGCTCTGTGTGCTAACTGCTAACAGCTAACGGCTGATGTTGTGTGGTTGAACGTCAGTGACGGCGGCTGAGATCCTCACCGCTGATTGGCTTCCGCGAGAACGCGTCACGTGAATTTGACGCTCGAGTTGAAAAAATTGTACTCTCGCGTTTAACGCGGCACCGTTCAATCGCCTCAATCGTGTGATTCGCGCTGCGTCCACCGCTTCATGCGCGCCGTCGGAGCGAATTCGCGTCTGTCCACGTCTCTGCATTGACTTTACATGTAATCGCGCCGCCCCCAAACGTCGCATCGCGTCCGGTGTGAACACAGCATTACACACACACGAACGCGCACATGACCAATGAGGGCACGAGGCAAGCTTGTGCACAGATGGAAGGCTGACAGGCAGGTAGGCCATCCAGTTATTTTAGCCGGGCCGGCTAAAATGATTGGTCGTGCTTTTACAGTATTACGGCTTCCACAGATTAAATGTTTTTATGGATTTTGTCAAAGCACTTAAGATATTCATTGCTATCGGGATGTTAAGAGCATTCCATGGAATACAAGTGTATCTCGAGCCGGTTTCTCAAACTTACCTACCCCATCTTTAATTTTCCGTAAATTGATTCAACTTGTAATACCTTTTAAGACCCCGCGGACACCCTGTATAAAATGCAGAAGGCTAGTCCCGACAGGTTAAATGATGGTTTTAATACAATCCGAGCTACGCCAACTCATGTTGACTTTTCTGTTGGAGTCAGAGTGTTTGAACACAAAGTATTGCATAAGAGATGTTACAAATAGAATGTCCATTTCAAGACATGGAATCACCATCAATTGAATTTCCCTTTGTAAATAGAAGAAAACCTTTGAGCAAAACTGGTCCTCTGCTGCCCCCATGTGTTCAATGTGACCATAAAGATGTAGAGATGAAGTCTGACTTTAAATGAATTTTATTTACAAGAGCCATATTTTACAGTGCAGATCGGGCCTTGAAAAAAGCTGTAGAACTTACAAGATACCAATATAATGACAGCTGACTCCATTACAGACAAAATGTACTTTAATCTGCATTTCACAAGGTCAAAAGTTTAACTATCAACAATGACTGCTTTTGACCCAAAACCATTAAAAGTGGAAAAAACTGGTTTTGAGTTCAGAACATTACAGGTCTAGTGGAGTTTAAGACACTGTAGCTTGAAGCAGAATGAGCGCTGATAAGAACTCAACATTTTGTCTGCGATTAAAAGTCAACATTAAAACTGCTTGATTCACCAACAAAACAGTAGCATCTGGTGTGATGTCAGGATTATATAAAAATACCTTTTTTTAAAAAAAACTCTAAACATCTAGTGCTACCCCAAGAAGAGTAGGCAATGTCATTTTAAATTGTGGCATACATCATTTAAAAAAAATATTAAAGACTGACAGGGTTACAAAACTCTACATGGGGAGGGGGAGAAGTTAGTTCAGCAGCAATTTCGATGGTGCATCGATGAGGGAAACTTCAGAGTACCTGGAAGATAAATAAAGCATTTTAGAACAATTGTTCGACTGCATAGAACATAGCCAATCCAAGGCGTCCAATAATGAGACGAGTAGAAGCCTACTTACTTGGGGCCCTTGTATTTCTCTCGAACAGACTGCTGTGCATGCTGAGCAGCATTGAGATAAATTTGGTGCAGATCCTCAACACAAGGCATCAGATCTTCCAGGGAGTAGCCGGTCATCTCTGTCAAGGACTTGGGCTGAGGAGAAGACATGGAAAGTCATGTTGCTGTTTGCACACAGAAGGAAAATGCTTCCCATTCAGGGGAAGCTAGATGTTTAAACTGACATCTTTCGGCAGAGGCTTTCACAAATATATTTTTCACATTATGCAATATGGTGTCGTTTAGACTATTATCTAAAAACGTACCCATGAGCCACCAGTCACCGTGTGGTTTGCCAGAGTGTAGGCTGCAGCTGCTGTGTGGGATGGGATGTACTTCAGGAAGGGATCAGAGTCGACCAGACTGAGCTCCCCAAGGTACTGCAAACAAAATGTAAGGATCAATCTTTGCCCCCTTGGATAGAAAATGTTTGACAACGTGTCCAGAAGCATTGTGAATTTTATAAAATATTTTTTCTGCAAGCTTACCATTGCCAGGCTCTCCACGTGTTTGCTGACTGACTTATTGAGGAAGTACTGGGTGAGAAACTGGATAATTGTTGGAGCAGCCAGATCAAAGGAAAGCACTTTAAGCACCAAATGCTCCATTCTCAACACTTGCTTTTTTGTGTAGGTGTCGTCTGTGATGTAAACAAACTCTGCCACCTCTGGGGGGTAGATTTCTTCAAATTTCCTGCAGAGGAACATTAAAATAAACATTTCACACAGCAGGAAAGACAGATTTTGAAATATAGAATACGATAAAACATTGCATTTCAATATACTAAATATAATATGTGTACATACGAAGCCAACAGCATCGCGGCGGTGCCGACCAGCTGGAGCTTTCCCCTCAGGACAGACATGGATGAGAGGAAGCGATCGATGTAGTTTACAGCCAGGTACAGAGTCTCATTCTGGAGCTTGTACTCTTCTCCAACTTCGACCAGCCAGTCCACCAGGATGGCCCTCATGCTGTTGGTGATGTCAGGCTGCTTCTTCATGTAGCCTGCTTTAGGCCTGGTCTTAATCTGTGGAGCAGAGAGTTACTCAACAACTTGCAGGAGAATTGTGAATACCTGAATGAGCTCTAGAAAATGCCTATATTTGACTTGCAAAACATGGCTTAAAGGATTGAGGCAGAGATGCATTTGTAGTATTTCTCACCTCCATTTCCCTCAGGTATGTGTGGATTTCAGCAGCATACTCTGAGACATCATTTACATCAACTAGTTTCTCCTCCCCCTCAACCACAGACATGTCCATGGGAGAGTCTGAGGAAAGAAAAGTTTAACATTTAGTGCAATGAAAATTGTGAGTTTCTGCAAAGCACAGGATTGAGATTGTCAATTACAAAAATGAAGATGGTTTGTCTGAGGTGCCTTGTAAATGTTGCAATGTATTCAGAACCCACCAAAGCTGACATCCATTGCTGATGGAATATCGAGGGTGGCCAGGGGCTGTCGGGGCTGTCGGAGCCGTGCCACAGCACTGATTGAGAGGGAAGACTCTTCAGCGCTGGCCTTTGCTTTGACCACAGGCTGTGGCTTCTTGATGCAGGCGCCATCAGGCTCATCCACATGGATCTGGAAGATGGGTGGCTTGGCGACGGGCTTCTCTGAGCAGTTTTTGCCCAAATCTTCATTTTTGCAGGACAAGGACTGTGATGATTCCTGAAAGCAGAACAAAAAAACAGTTGAGCTAGTTATCCCACAATGGGAAATGTTTACACCCCTTAAATAACCCTACAATAGTACAAGACATTAAAAAGTGTTGGTTCTACAATCTAAATATATAATTGAAGACTCATATACAGAGGTTACAGAAAGCATGGAGATTGTAATTGTGTTTACTTGTAAAAGATTTAAAAGGAAGCTTTAGAGGAGATTTAAAAGGAAGGTCACATTGCATCAAATCAGGCATGTGAAATTGCACTAGTTACTTTTATAAAGCACATCAATATCGCATACATTTTTTGTGCATCTAAAATAGGATGTTAGCATAGAGCACTTATGCAACAGCCACTCATTGTATAAAACCAACAGAGAAGGCGGGAGGAACTCACGTACACACAGAGTATTAATTAGAAATTAAACCACAAGACAAGTCTGTAGTGTATAATCAAATCCGCTGAATACAGCAGTAAAAGGATTAAGTATTTCACAAATGGTGAGATCAAAATGGCGGACAATCTGGAAGACAGAAGTATCCAATATCTTTAAAAGTACATTAATCTGCATTGTTTTATAACCATGAAGCAGTAAAGCTGAAGTAATGTTAACTAGCGAGTGTAACCAATGATTTGCCTCCAAAAACTATAATGGCACCCCCTCCTTTCTTATTTACAGTCATAATTAGCAGACACTAGCTGCAGCTAGGTGAGCTATGGTAGCATCGTTGTCCCCACACTGACCTGTTTCTCGCACTGGTTCTGGGCTTTGCTCCGCAGGTTGTTCTGCAGGGCTCCCAGCACGGTTCTGCTGCCGGCGGCTCCTTGTTTCGGTGCAGGGTTTTCTTGGTTTTCGTTTGCAGCAGCTCGGGGTTTCATGGAGCCCCTCAGTCGCGACAGCACATTCTCTTGGTTGTGAAGCGCACTAGTAGCCGCGCTTCTCTCTCTGCTAACTCCAGACATGTTTCCCCCTCAAATAACAAACTGTCTTTGTTTGGCTGAGATGCTACAGCTGGTGTGTGGTCTTGTAAATCACTCAAATATAAAGAGTTTCGAAGTATCGCGTATGGAAGGTTATATATGAAGGCTAGCGTTAGCTGCTAGCTTGCTGAGGAAGGTGCTGTTGAGATGGCAACGACTCTTGGAACTGAGGCGCTTAAATCAACAAAGCTACAAAACACAACCAAGTGCACCGGTGGTACAATTACAACGAGGTTCAATGTGTTTCTCAAGTCGCCATACTCAGGAGTAGTTCCAAAACGATTTTACCAACCTGCAAACAACAGCAGCAGCAGCTAGCCTTCAGAGCATAAACAGTAAATCGTGCAGATGTAGGTTTGTAGCACTCTCTCAGTTCAAGTAGCCCGCGAGGATTGAAACGGACCAATCACAGGCTGCACAGGCAGTGACGAGGGCAGTTGTACGGGTGCCGGTAGAGGACAATGTTCGCTTGATTGCAAATTCAGAACCGGTTTGACACATTTGAATGTAAAAGGCGCACAAGTTATTGTGCAGCGTAACAGCTGCGGTATGGTATCCACAGCGTGTATTTAAGTATAACTAGTAATAAAGCTTTGCATAAATACTCTGGAACAAGTACAAGTATTGCAAGTATTACCATCAAAATATACTTAAAATTACTCATATGTAGTATATACATTGTGCATTAATGAGTAAACATCCAAAATTAATATATTACTAATAATAATAATAATAATAACTTTATTTTATTTATAATAAAATATCATCAGACAATACAAACACATGCTCTATTGGAATTTAATTTGCATCAATTATTTGATATAGAAACATTATTTGCAACACAACACATTCAAGTTATTTAGGCTAATGTGGCTGTGATCTTTTATCAGTGGTGATAGATTTTAGTTTCTGTACTTTATTATGGTAAGAGAAGCATGACAAGCATTTAGAGTCGTGTGGCACCTTGTAAAATAGATAGGCATAAAGGCTATGGACATGTAAATATATGAATAAATTATAGGAATGAGACTTTAGAAAGTTTAGTGTTGTGTGGGAAATGACTGCACATTTGTAACATATGTCTCATGGTATCACACACGTGTTTTCTTCTTATTAAGTTGTAATTGTTCTCTATACTTTCCAATAGCTCCTTGAATTATTCAATGTTTCCAAAAAAGGGGGAACTCATAGTGCTTTACAAATCTGTGTGCTTTTAACTGGCTTATATTTGGTCACTGAAACTTGATCCAAAGCTTTGTCACGAACAAATATAGCAACCTGTACAATCTTTGCAGTAGTTTATTAAACAACACAATTGTTTTAGATGCTACCAAAATAAATGATATAAATATTTATTTACTGTACAACACATGTCATCTAAATGACGGTATAACAACAGGACATTGACACTGATAGTTACTATCATAAAACCTAACTTTTGTATTTACAATACAAAAATAGCACAAAGGAAGACACTGAAAGACAAACAAGTAAATACATATTCGCCCTTTGATCTACATGTTATCATGCTTCATTGAAAAAGTCTAAAAGTGAATTTAAGTCATAATTATCAAGAATCTCCAGCAATGAGGACACCTTGGTTTTCACATTCTGGCCTTTAAACTTGAATTTGTCGATGAAGAGGTCTGTGATCATTCCTACGGGAAAGAAAAAAGAAATATTAGTTTATAATATTATTTATATTTCAGAGTGTTTTTTTAATTTTTTTATTCTACTAATTCATCCAAAAAAGAAAGATATATAGTTCATACACACAAAGATAAACAAAATGAGTAGAAGCGGGAGGGCTGAAGCATAGCTTATGGGAAGTAGCCCTCCCGTGAATCATCCTAATATAACATTGGCATTATTGCGTTAAAAACGTATAGAAATTAAGCAGTACAAAGAAATAAAGAAAACTGGGGAAAAAATAAATAAATGCATATATATATATATATATATATATATATATGAAAACTAGATAGGTCATTTTATGCACATGTCAATAGCAGTTGACTAACTTTTTTGAAAAGGAAAATACTATATATACAAATATATATATGTACACATGTACTTGGCAAATAAATAATATTATAAAACGGACAAGTAAAATCAAGCAATCTGATTGGTTCTTAGCCGTGGTATACTGAGCGTATACCACGGGTAGAATTGTAAGTTACTTTTCACAACAAGTCAGTATCCCTCCGCGTCTGAGATAAACAGTATACAGTTGGGCTGAAAAGCAAACTGCCTGCAGCTTCGCGTCGGGCCGAACCACGCCCCTTAGCTGTGATATAATGAGCATATACCACGGCCTGTCGTGAGCTATTGCTTAAATAATATATGCATATAAACATTGTGAACACTTATTTTACATTCATATGTTCACACATACACAGAATATACATAAGCACCATATGTTCAGGTGTATAAGTACACAAATGCACTCGTATACACCAATACAAATATTACAAGGCAATTTCCAGGGCTGAAATAATAATTCAACCGCATAACGATGAAAAGAAATAAGAAGGAAAAAATAAATAAAAAGTAATGTAAACAATATTAAATAAATAAACAAACTGAGAAGTTATTATTTCTAAAAAAAATTATTGATTCTGGGAATACCCAATATTTGTTAGCTGGAGTAATCTGCAAATATACATTTTTTGAATTTAGTGTGAGTGAAATGTAATGAATAAGCTGCACCGTAAAGCCTCTCAAGATGTGCTGGCTGCTTCTTGTACTCCACAAGGAGATTATTGGACTCATCCAGGATGTTACGGTACTCTGGGATGAGGAAGTCAGCGGTTCCCTCATGGACCTGAAGCTCCTGCCAATCACAGACATCAGAGAGAAAGTGAAGTGGAGGTTAGTAATTGTTGTTGTACAGCCCACAGAGAATGGGTGAGTACTTTTAACCAAAGATGGGCTTGTGGGCATACACGGGAACATATTGAAACGGATATCAGCTTCAGAATGGATTTTTCCTGAAAGATGTCACTTTGAACCAATACATACTTTTAGTGCATCGATAAGCTGAACTTTTCTAGCCAACATCAACTGGTACTCCAGCTTTGGATGTATCATCTTCAGGGTGTGGCTCACAGAGTCATCATTGATATCTGAAAGATTGACAAACAAACATTTTTGTTTTACAGGATTTATTTTGGTATAGATATTTCCCTGGAACTTTATGAACAATTGCACATACCGTATGAAACGTTCAGATTGATTTTCCTCTTGGTGGCTTCTTTGGAGAGAACATCACTCAGTATGGAGATGGTAGAGATGTTGTCTGACTTGAAGTGACCCTCCCCTTTGCTAGGAGTAAGAATACAATTAAAATATTTAATTCCAAGTACAATCAGAAACAAAACCTATACAATTTAGTAGGAAAAGGTCAAATGAAGCTCAGCGCAAGTTCTTTCAGGAAGACTGGTTCCCACGCTCTCATTCACAATTCTCTCTCACTCGCCCTTTTTCTCAATAAGCAAAGGCGCAACTTACCCCAGCTAAACCAATCAGTTGCGTCTTATCCCCACAGCCAATCACAGCACACCCGGCAAACGTTTAAATCTGCTCTTTCTCTCCCCTGCCAGCATCATTCAGGAGAATTGATGCAACCCTCCTTCACCTCCAGTTTCATCAGATCCACGGCAGGATCGCCCAGAAGAACCCTCATCACTCCGGATTTGTATTTCCCTTCAGTACTTCACCACCACCAGTGTCTAGACCCCGTGGGGTTTCTCTTTCTAGTCGGCTTCTCCTCCCCCTTAATTCATCACAGTATGATGGGGTCTTATCTCCAAAACGCTATTGTGCATACGGCAAAAAAGATGTCATCAACTACGAACTAAGTCTCTCCTGATTGAAATACAAACATAAATAAATCATTTCTAGGGGGATTAGACAAGAAATGGTACAACCCCCTTGTCAGTGATCTCATAATGCAATCCCATCAGCAAAATCACGTGGGTTTGCTATCCTGGCTCCAAAATGGTGGAATGAGCTCCCCATTGACATCAGGACAGCAGAAAGCTTACACATCTTCCGGAGCAGACTGAAAACTCATCTCTTTCGACTCCACTTCGAGCGATAGAATTACTATCAAAGCACTTATATACTAACTAAGCACTTATATACTAATAAAGCACTTATATACTAACAAAGGACTGGCTTATCTAAAGCTAGTTGAGTAGCACTTGAAATGTTTTGGCTCTATGAAACCTGATGTACTTATATGATTCTGTCTTCTTCAAGTTTGTATCTTCTTGGTCGAATGCACTTATTGTAAGTCGCTTTGGATAAAAGCGTCAGCTAAATGCAATGTAATGTAATAATGTCTTCAATTGTATATGCAATCCTAGGAGAGCCTTTCTACTGTGTACTTGTATTTATTTACCAATAAGTTGCTTCAAGCTGTGTCCCAAGGAAAGTGTTGTGGAAATAGAAAGCGATGCTCTCTCCTGCCGGTGTTTTCTCAGGCACCTCCGGCAAACAGAAGACCACCCAGGAGTGGATCTCAGCAAAACTGAACTGTCCCACCAGACTGAGCCTGTTCATCGGCCTGTAAGACGGACACAAAAAATAGGATTTGGATAGGATTTCATGGCTTCAATTAAAATCCAGATAAAAATCTAAGGTTTGATCAAGTTCGGATTTTTGTTTGACCTTTCTTGGTCTATGCTGTGTGTGCGCTGGTGCAGGGACAGAGGCTTGATCTGGTACTGGCGGACCTGGCATGTCTTTGGTTGCAGCCTCGGGGTTATGTACGCCTGCAGGGTGCCATACTGCCCCTCAATGGACCTCACCTAGAACAGTCATTGTAAATTGATTAATGAAATGAGTACTTAGGAATGCGACTCATAATAGAGTGCCACAGTGACGCGTCCTAAAACCCGGAAGTAAGTTAGCATGTTTACCACTTCCGGTTCCTTCGACAAAAAAGCAATGCAATTTCTCCATAGGATTTTGGAAAATAGCTGGAAAGAAGGTCTGTGGTTGAGACACATTTAAGAGACGGATCACGTTTTGTTCTACGACATTAAATCCATCAGCAGTGACCCCACTGGTGATTTTTGAAGAGTTTACGTGTCTGAAAAACGATGGTTGTTACCAAGTGGCTGAATAGGACTACAGAAGTTGTCGAGGCCGTTGTACGTCATTACGCCGAACACCCAAACACTCCCGCTAAGTTTGTTTGCCGTGTTCTGCTTGAAAGCAAGTACCTGCCTCCTGCAAACTGTTCAAACAAACGCTTCAACTTGTAACATTTTGAATCTGTAGTTTTTAATATGGATCTTAAGTTGGCGTGACGTTGAAGTTGTGCTGCTGTACTCGGCTGTAGTTCCTTTAGAGCATAACATTAGCAATTTGCTTCTGGCGATTCGATTTATGATTAGAAGATTATAAAAGTAGGGTAGACATGTGGAGATGATCCGGCTGAACAAAACGTGATCCGTCTCTTAAATGCGTGTCAACCACAGACCTTATTTCAAGCTATTTTCCTAAATCTTATGGAGAAATTGCATTGCGTTTTTGACGAAGGAACCGGAAGGAGTTTACTTCCGGGTTTTAGGACGCGTCACTCTGGCACTCTATAACAGAAAGAAAGGCTCACTATGGTATTGTATAGACGACGTACTGTAGGTTTAACAATCTGCAGAGCTTTAATGCAGGTCTTACCTTGAGCTCTAGCCTGGTAGTGTTAGCTTGACATCTGTACGTGGCCAGGAGAAAGTTCCCATTAGGCTGCTGGAGACGGAATAGAAAAAGTCAGATTTCTGGGAACAGCATTTATTTTAAAGTATGTCTGTGTACAAAGAGTTTAACCATCTCACCTCTGAGTCACATTCACTGAAACTGACAACTGCCGAGTTCTTGTCCACATCCAGCAGGTCTATAGGGACGTCGCTCTGCACAGAATATTCATGGTTAAGTTACATTTTGTATGTTTATGTGTGCAACAGGGGATCGAGAGCAGGATTTATAACAAGGACAGTCTCTAGGCACCAGAGGTTGCAACGCTCAGCGATTTCTTTTAATGAGCAGACCTGGAGCAGCAGGTTGTCGATGGCGGTCTGCACCTCCAGCATGAGGCTGTAGCTGGCGTCGTCCTGGCAGAGGGTGAACTTGTCGTTGATGCTGAAGACGGGCACAGCAGAGACGGCGGTGCTGGACTGAGACGTCTGCTGGTACTGCTCCCGGCCCTGCAGGACTTTCACCTGCAGCTGCTCCAGCTCAGACCTGCAACAGAACAATATGAGCAGTCTTACTCAAACTATTATATAGTAAGTCAAACACTTAAAGTGGAGTACCGACGCGGAGGTATAGCAATGAACTGCTGTGGATGAGGGCAAACGCAAACATATTCTAGCCAACTAAAAGAATAAATACTGGTTTAAGTGTACACTATATTTAAAATATTTGGTCACTGTAGTTCCCTTCAGACAGCCAATTTCGTAGCCACTCTAATGCTGTGCTGAAAGGTGAAATGACTGTTTTTGAAGAGAAGTCCAGAGGCCTTGAAGAGAGCCTTGTTAACCGCGTCATCTACCCGTCTGTTTTATGTTAAGGTAAACATACAACAGCATACAACCATACCTCAAAACATCCATTAAAAAAGGCACAACGACAGACAGTGAAATAAGTAAATAAAGCACTTGGTACCTGAGTGCTTCTACTTTGGACTGGACCTCCTTGCTCATTCTTATCTCGTCTCCGGGGCCGGCCTCAGCCTTCTGCGGCTCAGTTGTTAAACCAGTCACCCAACCTGAAAGAAAGTGGAATATGCTGCATGTCAGATCTCCTTTAAAAGGTCCCATGTCATGCTTTTCTGGTTATTACCCGTCCCCTTGTGTGTTATGAAGGTTTGTATGCATGTAAACGGTCTGCAGAGTCAAAAACCCTCAAAGTACACCCTGTAGGGAGTAAAACTCTAACACAGAAAAGACCTGTCTATGCTGCCCCAGAACGCCTCGTTTGGAGATTTCTCTTTTTCTATTATTTTCTTCCTGGGTACAGTGACGTGACCATACCCAAATGGACCCATTGGTCCAAATGGACCAATCCGTGGAGCTCCTCACACACACACACTCTCTCAGCGGCGAAACTGTGACGCGCTGGTGGGGGGTGCTAGTGGAGCCTCGCAGCGGCGAAACTGTGGCGCACTTACACTGTAGGTGCGCCGCGTTTGGGGGTGCGGGTGCTAGTGGAGCCTCGCAGATAAGGGTGCTGCAGCCCCCTCAGCACCCCCCCCTTCCCGCGTCCATTCGCGCAGCAAGCAGGAAATGAACCCAGCTCACACTGTCCGCTCCTCGCAGCAGCGAGCCACGCAACGTCCCGCCAACACGGCACCCAGACCCCACGCAGCATTCTCATCTGTTTGTCCTTACTGGTGTCATTTTCTGGTTGCTAACGCCATTGTAACACATAATTACTGATGTTCCGCTGTAACGGTGGTGGACTCATCAGAACAGAGTGGGCGAGCTGACCAATCAGAGCACAGTGGGCTCACAGGGAGAGGGGGGGGCAGGAGCTCCAACAAGCCGTTTAGGACAGAGAGTGAATACACATGCTATACAGAGATGCTGTATGAGGCCCCGGCTCCACGAGGACGAAAACGGGTTGAATCCGCATATTTCTCATGCGTATAGCCCTCTAAGCTCGACGACGCCGTAAGGGAAACGTAGAAACAGACCCCGCAAACGACAACGGGTCCAAAGGTGGATAGATCTGGGAACGGAGCGCTCTGGGGGGTCCAACGGGGCCGTGGAGTCGCCTATACGGTCATTCGTTTTCATAGCCCCGCCTCTCCCCGCCTCTCCCCCGCAGGGTTGCTATCGTGCTCCAGTCGCTACTGACCATGCTACAGTTCTTTGTGCAACATCTACAGGAGCTCCTCCTTGAATTCAGATTATTTATCTTTATCTCGATATGGACATAAACGCGAGTGAAGTCTAATCTGACAGGACGGAGACACGCAGCTCCTGCCGCTGTGATGCAGCGGGAGCAAAACACACACTTCAAGTCAGATCATCACCCTTAGCTATTTTAATTACCTCTCAAACTACCTAAACTAGTTATAAATATGTTCATTTTTACTGTCGGGTCACTCATTACAGGATCAGCTGCTGCATGAGACAGACACTGACGCTGTCAGAAGAGAGGAAAAAGAGACAGGCTCCGTGTATTTGATGATTATATATCATTATATCGTCGTTATTCATTTGTTTTAAAGCTCAATAAATAACAATGAAGACCTTTGACCGGCACTTTTATAATTTTGTCCGGAAGATTTAAACTTTAACACACGCTGACCGGCGAAAAACTCTGCCCGGTTCTGTCGGCCCCCACCGCGGAGAATACACAGAAGTGCAGCCATGACAACCATTCTTCTTCGCTGCTTTTGTGGAGGAAGTTGCTGCTTTTGTGGAGGAAGTTGCTGCTTTTGTGGAGGAAGTTACAGCGCCACGTACAGGTTCGGCATATGTACTGCAGCTTTTCCAGCGTTTGGATGTAAACGGAGCCGTCTCGTGGAGCTTGACACAATCCGGTGTATATTGCGTGGGGACGGAAGGTTTTTTGCGGTTGCATTTGCGTTACTCCGATGCGTTTTGCCGTATTTGTCCTCGTGGAGCCGGGGCCTCAGAAACCAATGTGAGTTTGGAAAATTGCACAATATAAATCTATTCTAGTATACCTCAACAATGGAATTATGATCAGTAGAAATGGCCATGACATGGGACCTTTAACTACTTAACAATAATGGTTGGGTTTTAAGAGCTCCCACTACAAGTCAGACAGTTTTACCATTAGCATAAGCAAGACAAAAACGCATATTCTTCTTAGAGAAGTATTTGACTAGGTGCTGTTTATAATCTAGTTCTTTTTGTAATCTTACCTGTGTAAGTGGTCGTCAGGATCTCATCATAAGACTCTTTCCCTACGCAGCCCCCCTGGATGGAAGTGATGCTCTCTGACAACACCTGAAGGCGGGAAAGACAGGAAACTTTGGCCATCAATGATCAGAATAAATCATGCAATACAATTACAATTGTAGGGGCATCTAAGAAAAGCCAAGCAAGGTATCAATGCAGGGGCAAAAAAACATAATACTATTGTTTCCTTGTAGTTGTAAGAAGGAACATTGACATGAATAAACCTGGGTACATGGAAACAAATCCACTGATAGACATACAGGATTTGTAATTCTATAAACTGATAAAAGATGAACTCACATGCTCGAAGCGTAACGTGGGCTCACTGGCGCTGTCGAAGCCATAGACCTCCACTGTGCCATCATCCCTGCCCACCAGAAGGTCATTCACTCCGTCGTCCACAATGTCGTAAGTGTCGATGCAAAGAATTCCTGATGGAGACAAAAGAGTGTAAAACTACGAATGTGGTGCAACCTAACATATTAGTGATTTGTTGAAGGGTGTGATGATCCTGTGAAATACCCACCTCCTTTCTTTTTGTCGTTGTCTATCTCCCATTTGGTTGACGCTGAGCTCTCACCAATGTGCACCAATCCTATTTTACCATCTGTAGTTCCATAGAGGATTTCCTCCCCTGTAGAGAAATCATGAAAGTAATGTTAGATCATTCCTGATCCTATTCTTTTTATTGAATTGCTCTAGCACACAGCACACAGAGGTCCACTTGCCTCCGTCTTTATTGTAAAGTTCCAAGAGAGATGGAGGGCCAGGGACTTCAATGTCATAGGCAAGCTCTGATCCCTACAGGAAACAAAATAAAAATAAATTGAGTCTGTTAGTTTGAGGTGAAACAACTAACGGTAATAAAATCAAAACAGTCAATCAATTACTTCTTACTTGCTACCCCTTTCCCTCAACCTATCCTCAGGGAGTGCATGCACGTAGACACGTTCGTTTTGCTGCTATAGGCTTAGATTGTCGGGGAACACCTTACTTCTTCCTTCTCTCTGTCTGTACCCGTGTACTCTCATGTTCCGAATAACCCAGCTTCCCCCAAATGTATTTTTGGTGTCTATCTACGCCGGGATCCTGAGTCATGGCTGATCCTGTTGCTGCGGTCCTGTGTCCTGGACCCTGAGCACTGGATCCTCTATCCTGAGTCCTGGACTTCGAGTCGTGGCTGAACCTGTCTCTGCGGTCCTGCCTGGCTCTCATCATACTACTTCCCTGATGGCTCCCACAGGATTGTTGACATCCTCCTGGATTCATCTTCTTATTATAGACACATGCATATCCAAACATTTGGTCTACCTATGCTGTAAAATGTATTATCTCTTCGATTTATACACGGCATCTATTGCACGTCTGTCCGTCCTGGGAGAGGGATCCCTCCTCTGTTGCTCTCCCTGAGGTTTCTCCCATGTTCCCCTTTAAACTGTGGGTTTTTCTCTGGAAGTTTTTCCTTGTACGATGTGAGGGTCTAAGGACAGAGGGTGTCGTATTGTCATACTGATATTCTGTACAAACTGTGAAGTCCACTGAGACAAATGTAACATTTGTGATATTGGGCTATATAAATAAACATTGATTGATTGATTGAATCTAATCTTATTTTACCCGCAAGACTCTGAGAACCCGATCTTGGCAGGCCAGGATCGGGACAAAGCGAGTCAGGTTTTCTGAGGATAGACATGTGATGTCATTGATTTTGTCTCCAGAGAGGTAGTAGTCTTGGTCCTTGCAGTCACAGTAGTGGTTGTAGATGTAACTCGCACACACAAAAAGATCAGCGCCGGAGACATGCCTGAAGAAGAGATAACCATCACTGCTTAAAAAATGGTGTAAATCACACAGTTCTGAATTTGTCAAGCCAGCAGTGCAAGTTAATTAAAAAAAAAGAGTAAAAGAAGTGTCTCCTACATGGCGTTAATGCTCTCAGTGAGGTTGGCTTCAAAGGTGAGGAACTGTTTGCCTTTCTTGGTGAATCCTCGGACCTGAGAACCAGAACAAACAAAGATCTTCTCCTGTGGAGTTCCCGCAGCTCCTCCAAGATCCAACCTGGTTATTTTCTGCCCTGGCAGTGTTTTGAACACAGGCTGAAACAGAGTCAGATTCCTTTCCATTAGAGACTGAAATTCAACACGTTAAAATCCAACTGACTAAAAGAAAAATCGTAAAATGGACACTCACCACTGCTTCTCCCTTCTTCATCCCAAAACAGGTTAGGATACCATCATGATCAGCAACAGCAACCTGATACAAAGGGACAACAACGAAGAATCAGGCTGTAGTTTAAATGATCACATAGCATGTATAAATATCACTTCTGCTTCTGATAACTGTGTCCTTTTACAACCTCTGACCTTCATGCTCTCTCTAATGTATTGTAGGAAGCTTATTGTAATACCTGAGCCAGGGACTATTTATATCATATTTATGTATAAATCTGGACCCTTCCTTCTTTCAAATATACTAAATTAAATTGTTTAATCCAAACACAATACACAGCTACAAGTTGTTTGTCTTGGTATAATGTTGCATATGCATTGTTTTGATATATTATTACCTTTTGGGTTGCCTTTTTCCCCACTGCTGGAAGCAGCCTCATAGTTTTCTGGGATGTCACACCAACCTGTGAGGAAATAGCAATCAACAAAAGTAAAACTAAAAGTAGTTTACTTGAGGCAGAAACCCTGAATAGACAGTACATCTACTAACATGAATAAACAACCAACTTAAACAAAACCATTGATGTTAAGTAACTAAGTACATGTACTTAAGTACTGTACTTAAGTATAATGTTGAGGGACTTGTACTTTACCTTAGTATTTCATTTTTTTTTTAAATTCTTTGTACCCCCACAACAGTTCAGAGGTCAATATTATACTTTAACTCCACTACATTTTTGTAGCACCTTTAATTAATTGTATGTATTCAATACTTGAATAAAGTCACACCTGTATTAAGATACCCTGCAGCATAGAAAGTAATTAAAATTAGCTGCACTTTTACAACATGTGATAAACACATTATTTCGTTAATAATTATAATCAAAACATAATAAATATAATTCTGTAATGGACCAATCTGCACATGAGTACTTTTTCTTTTGGTACTTTAAGTATTTTGATGCCAATACGTGTTTGACTGCAGGACTTTTAACAGAGTATTCCTAGACTCTGGTAGTTGTACTTTACTGAAGTACACAATCTGAGTACTTCTTCCACCTCGGAACAAAACCAATCCACTGTCTATACTTTGTGTTACCTGAATATAATCCACTCGATTAAGGTGGATCTCCATCTTCTTTCTCCACTGGGTGTTATTTTAGTGGCGAAAAAAAGTGTTGCAATTCTTCCAGGTAGGTTTTCCAGTACCACAGGAACCCCCTAAAGCTATCTAAAACGGCTCGATAACATTTCCATCGGAATTACGGGTGGTGGGTTTTGGTGAAGTGAGATTATCCAAAGAGATTAGCTCGACGTGCTAATGTTAGCTAGCAAGCTAATTGTCTAACACGATCTATTAACACGAAAACTCTCTACTGTGCTAAACTGATGTAATCTTTCATTAAATCTAACGAGCCACAGCAACCTATTTGAGGCAGGCTGTGGTCTTTAAATGCTGTTAAAAACGCATTTAAACCTATTTTAATGAGTTAGGCAGAAACGTTCAAGACCAGATAAACGAAGCGCCCGTTGTCAATAGCAACGCTGCAGTTGTAAGAACCTGTGATACCATTGGATGGGATGCAACAGAGATCCATGCTGTGTCCTGATTGGTGGATAAGATGTGATACCATTGGATGAGATTGAGAAGACATTTAAGGTGTGTTCTGATTGGTGGACACGCAAAGAAACTCTGTAGGCTGCAGACATAGACTGTATATATAAAGGCTGCAGATCAATGCAACTGTTCTGCCATCACTTTTTGATGTCATTGAAAAATGCGTTCATTCAATTATGCATTTATTAAAATCAACCTTTATTATAATTATAACTATGTTCATAGTCACATGTGTGGTATTTACCTGCACTACCTTACATTATATTGAGGTGTTTCCACATGTTTGTCCTTCTCATTCACATGTATACATAAAAGGGTCAGTAACATTTATCATTCACTTTTTTTTAAAGAACTCATGTTAAGCTACCAAATATCTATATTAGGATAGACATTTTCTTATTTAAAACAGCCTAGGCAAAGGTCTGCACTCTTTGACCACCCTTTACATTTTCATTTGTGTCAATAACTAGGATAAGATTAACTACAAATATATCAGATCAAATGTATAACCTCAAACCACATTGCTGTTCTTTAATATTTTATTGGTTTAATTAAGAGATCATTTTATTCTTGTCATAAAAACGTGGTTTGTCTGTAGGCAAATGAACACATTTAACATGGCAGACAAAGAAATCAGAGCATGCGTTATGCAAAAAAATAAAATACAAACTACATAGCAACAAATAAATGAAGCAATATGAAAAGAGATATCAGACTGAGAAACAAGGTGAGAATGCATTCAAAACATGACAGGCATCGTGCTAATCCTTTCATCTATCAATCCTACCGCAAAATGCTTGGTACCTTAAAATATTCTATAAAATACAGCAGATATCTTGTTTCTCAAATCAACATCATACCTACATAGACTTTCAAGTTGTTAAAAACAGTTAGTTGATAGGATACACTTAAAGTTAGGCATTTAGTCAAATCAGAGCCTTGGATGCTTTGCACATACAAAAAGAAATTGGACCGTGTAGAAGCTGCACACAAACTCCATTCAACCAAGCACATCATGATCATTAAAAAAATTATTATTAATGTATAAGCTTATTTTAATTTAAGTTACTAATCTCAGAATGTTAATGTTTCATCATATAATAAGCGATTTTCATGAATAAATAAGGACATAAAAAGGAAACAAAGATAACAGCCGGTACATCACGTTACAGCTGATGACAACTGAGCTGCATCCAGTGAACGTAACATAGTGAGGGTGTCCACCGCCCGAATGAGGTCACATTAAGAAGATGGGGAAAGGAACATCACCATGAGACTTCAGTGCATTACTGGCTGCTCTTCAACTGTACTCCAACATACAGAGAAGTTGGAGCAAAGAGTGTAAAGTTGACATTCAAAAAACAGTTCCTTCTGTTGATGGCAACGTCTGTCCTCATCAAAGTTTAAGTCACATCTTAAAATGGTGGAAAAACTAAACATAAAGAAAACAAAACTTCTATGGAGCGTGATCAGACCCCCGTGGGGGCGAGGCGGCTGATGAATGCGATGCTGCTGAGGCACGCCTTCCTGAAGAAGGCGGGGCAGGCGGGCTTCATGATGAAATGCTCCATGAGGATCCGCAGCTCCGTGAACAAGGTGCTGGGGAGGACACGGATGGGTTAGATACTCAAATCAGGGAAGTCCTTCAAAGATTTTACATTTCTGAATCCCACACCTGTAAAGAACATTTTATATCCTTTCCTACATTTCTACGTTACAGGGTTCATACACTTTTTCACCAATGATTTTCAATGACTTTCCCATGACCTTCACCTAATTTTCCATGACCAAAAACATGACTCTTTCTCAGCGGTACCACTGAAAATGGTTTATTTTAACATGGAACAGGAAAATAAGGTCTGAAACATGTTGTGCCTATCTAAAACAAATCAAATAGGCTTACTAGCTTCTACACGCTAAAGCAACTGAAATCTCTCACCAGCAAAATACCTCGTCAGTTAAATGCCATTTTACGTTTCATTATTATACAGTATTTATTATCATTATAGTATTACTATTTCGGCGATTAGATAAAATATAAATTATATTTGATGCAACTTTAGTTACATTTCCATGACTTTTCCAAAACTTTGGGAAACATTGTTTTCCAGGGCCTGGAATTAGCATTTTGAATTTCCATGACTTTTCCAGGTTTTTAATGACCGTAAGAACCCCGATTAGTTTTATTTTTCTCCAATGTCAACGCCTTCGTTAATATCCTTGCTTATGATTGATCTCAGTCCTTGCCTACAGTGTATTTCTGTAAGCTAAATAGCATGTCAATCAATCCTTTGGAGCAGACTGCCCTTCCAGTTGCTCCAGAGAGATTCAGAACTACAACCACCCGCTTATTGCAATGTTACAGATGTTGAATTATTGATTGTTCAGTTAAATATAGAATATTCATTGCCAGGCCTTTTCCACACACACAACACATGTAGTAGAGCCAGACTTATAGCCCGACTAGATTTAAAGTTATATATACTGACCTCTAAGAGATAAAGAATCTATTTGTGACACAGTTTCTGAATTGGCTCAAAAGGCAATTTCAATAGTAGTATTTCTCATAACATGTTGGCCAACACACACTGAGACATCTATACTGTACTAAAGATGCGGAAATCTTGGCCAATAATATCAGTCCAGGTCCGTTTTTGGTTCCAAAGGATGCAAATGGAATTTCCATCGCTCCAAACATGCCATATCTTCTGATTTAATTTAATGTTGTTTTGCAAAGAAATATACTTTAAAATAAATATTTAATGTTTAATGACAAATGTTGCGGGCAAAAGCAGCAAAACACTGCGAGAACTGTACTGAAAAGATTCTGCAATAATGATGTTTTATGTCCTCAATTTCATAAAGACCTGAGCTTTGTTACAATATTATTTCTCATCTTACCGGCAGTATGGGTTTCTTCTGGATGTGTAGCGGAGGGTGAGGAATCGGTAGTAAATAAAAGGCAGCAGCAAGCTCCCCTGGCCACTGTTTCAAAGACAAAGTGGAAACTGAGATTAAAATGCAATTCAATAAACAACATGAATAAAATCACTTAATTTGTTCAGCACTTTTCAAAACATTCAATACAAATGAAAATTGACATAACAGTGAACAGCTGCATAATCGAATGCAATCCAACTCTTCGTGCAGACTGCCTTGTGAATTTGAATATGAAAATGTTACGTGTCAGACAACTATAGAAGCTGACACGCACTGGTAGATACAATCTACTAATATAGATAATGTGGTAATTATGGGAACTGGGATTTGTTTGGTTTGCACTATTGCTGCCCCCACGATTTAAAAGGCAATTATAGTGACTTAAAAAAATTACATTACATGACATGTCACTTGTTAGACGCTTTTATCCAAAGCGATTTACATACTCAGTACTGTGGGCAATCCCCACAGGAGCAATTTGGGGTGAAGTGTCTTGCCCAGGGACACAACGACATGCTGACTGCAGTGGGGTTTGAACCTGTGCCCCCCTGATCCCAACACCTACACACAATCCACTGCACCACACGCCGCCAAAAGTGATTGACAACAGGAAATACCGGTCTCTTTTGGTTGCCTTTATCTGTCCTGAGTATGTCTGGCAACACAAGATTGATAAGCAGAAAACTGTCTGTAGGAACACCCGCTAAAATAAGTTTAGATGGTTGACTACATAAATAAGTATGCCTTTATCGTCACATTTAACATCACTACAGACCAGAAAGCAGGCGAGTAAACAGAAAAAAAGCGTTATGTTTTGGTTGAAATTGTCCTTTTCCATGGGCACTTACCTGAAGAGCAGAAAAGCAGTGGCTGGCATCAAGAAAATCTCATTGCAGGCAATAAACTTCAGGATGTTCTGCTGGTTAGATGTAAGTTTGTCCAAAAGGTTTCTGATGAACATCAGGCTGCTGGGGCCCACGGACTGCAAAGAAGAAAGATTCAAACATCAGAAAGTGACAACAACGTCAAGCAAAAGCAAGTCTCATGAATAACTAAAATCAACATTTGGTAGGTCATTTTCTAACCGGGGCTTAAACAAAGAATGTCTGTCTTTCAGCATTATACATCACAACAGCTTCACACTCACATCCAGGACTTTCTTTGTGTAGGTAGTTGCGTGAAGCACTGAGAAGAGGAAGACTGGGAATATGCTCACTGGACACAAAGGTTAAGGATCATCATATCAAAAGACAGAATAACCATCCCACAATGATTTCGTGCAATTATTAGAGTTACATCGTTTATATACATGTCAGGGTTTCTGCTAGGATTTTTTATTGCAGGTCAAATGTCCGGAGAGAATGTATTTTACCGGACAAATTTGAAACTTACCGGTCATGTTTCAATAATAACAAGAAGAATTGTGTAGCAGAGTTTCCGTTAGCAGGTAATTACCGGACTATGACCGGATATGCTGATGTTTGTAATCGTAACAGATCGAAAAGTTCAGATTCATTTTTCAATAAATGATGAAACAACATAATGTCTGTCTGTGTGTCTCTCTCTTTGTGTCTCTCTCTCTCAGCTCGCTAAACAGTGGGCGGGGCTTCAGGTGATCATGCAGAGCTGCGTGTCTCCGTCAGACTCAGCAGCTGATCCTCTCTCTCTTTATGTCCATATCGATCAGTTCAAGCTCTCCTGATTGGCCTTTATAGAGAGCACCGATCAAACTATTAAGAGTGAATATCGGCCGATAAGCATCCCTAATTATTACCGGACATTTTGACCGGCAGGTTTTGAATTTACCGGTTTTTAATAAATGTTACCAGCTAAAAAAACGGTAATTACCGGCTAACGGAAACCCTGATACATGTATCTTAAAATGATCTAAATCAGGGGTTTTCAAAGTGCGGGAAGATGAGCCTCCCCTCAGAGAACATAAGAACAGATCGATCCATGTTACCGCTCGCATAAAGTAAGCTGAAGTTAACTAGCTGAAATTCTCGTTATTTTTTTCTCACGCTGCGCGTCCCCTGAAGCTCTCTGGCGCCCCCCACCGCTGATCTAAATCATGGGACGATCATGGGACTAATAAGAAACTCTAATTGCACCCTTGTTAAAACAGATGAATGGAGAATCTCAACATTACACCCAGCACTATCCAGCTGTCTTTTCCCCATGTTTGAAGGGTAAAGGATACTTGTGATGGGGTGGGAGTTGACCAGGATGAGTGAGTAGAGCAGGTAATGACAGCTGTCCTCCTGAAGAGCCTGGGCCAGGAAGGCTCTGCTCAGCTGAAAGCGTGGAAGCCTTTGATGTAAGCGAAGGGCACTGGTGAGGGCGTTCGCTAACAAGGCTCGCTGATAGAAGTTAGCTGCTGCATAGGGTCTGAAACAAACAATCAGTCACAACAAGTCTGACACAAATTCAGGCTGGGAGAAAGGAGAATAGGTGAAAGCAGTGTGTTGATGATGTGCTCGGTCACTGAATGTACTCACCCTAAAATCGGTAGAATAAACATTACGGAGCAGTAGACAGTGAAGAGCCGTGAAAGCCACATTGCAGTTTCTAGCTTGTTACTCATTAAAAATTGCTGTGGAAGAGAGAAAAAATAAATTTAGGATTAATGCTGAATTAATAACCTGCTCCATCACTTACGATATAAGATCATGGGTAGATGGTGTACAGTGTTACATGTGCTTGAAGCAAAGTACTGGGATATCCAGGTGACAGGAAGGTTTTCTGTTGTCTCACGCTTACTGAAAAGTGTTTTACTGAAAGGCTCAGACCTCCCCTCATGCTCCCTCATTGGTCAGCAAAGCCAAGCTCGACTCAAAAACAACTTAGTTCAATATCGCAGTTAATTGTCCTGCCTTCTGATCACATGTCAGGAGACAACAAGCAACTATGCAGTTTAATTTAATAAAATAAATCACGTTAGAGAAGACGTTTGTTGAATTTCTTACGATTTATAATTGAAGAAAAGCCCTAAACAATTAACTAATTATGATTACTGAAATGGTTGAGGATTTAATCGTTGCAGCGCTAGAAATATTTCAGCAACATTCATTTCTGTGCAAAAATGATTATTTTTTCATTTTCATGTGTAAGTCATAAACACAAATAATCCATTATTAAAAAAACTATGAATGCTTAATTGACATTATTAACAATGTAATAAAGCTCTAAGGGTTACTGACAGTTTGGGTGACTCTGTAAAGTGCTTAGGGGCTAGATAGTAGGCTTAGTAGTATCTTTGTACGTGGAATCAGAACACCTTTCAAAAGGGAGAAATAGTTGAAGGGTTAGATCAAACAGACAACTTACCACAGGCCCTAGCTGTGGAGGAGGAGGAGGAGGAGGACTTTGTTCGTTGGTGTCAGCCATCTTTGGGATTGTGGGTTGCTCTGTTGGGAAAAAAGTAACACCATGAAGCAATACTGACTACCAGCAGGGGTCACGTAACTTACTGCTTATAATCCCCTCCCAGAACTGCTATTAACAATGTGTGTCTTTTTTGACAAGTCAGCCTATTAATTCTGTCAGGAAATGAACAAAAAAAGATATTCCAAAAACGATGTACTAGTCTTTGTTTCAGAGGTATCATTTACTTTTGACTACACATCATTGATCTGACAGCTATAGTTACCAAGTACATCCTAAATTGCGATTTGTATAGGCAATCATGCAACATACCACTCACAGGGAATCCTTTCACTTTTTAACTCTAAATAGCTATATTCCTGATTATAATTACCCTACACACTTTTATATTACATTAAGTATTATGTTCAATGCATGGTTTTACTGTGTGGTATTGACCTATTGTTAATTGCAGGACTTTTACTGGAAAATCTGTATTTTTTTGTTGTGGTATTGAATACTTCCTCCCCCACTGTGTTTTTTTAGCTAAGCAAATTGAAAGACACCATGTCCCTCACGGTGAAATCATTCATCTATGTGGGACCAACAGTCACAGGAAAAACCGCACTCAAAAATAACTACTACAATCTATGTCAATATAGGCTAAAACTGAAATGAAAGACTTAACGCTAGCTAGGTTAGCCCACCTAGCCTTCTCTAGTTTGGATAAGTAATGACTACATTATTATATGAAGCACCGAAACAAACGTAAATTATTGTAACAGTTGCTTATGCTACTGATGAACATGAATAATCCCAAACAAATTGGTGTAAACATACAATAAAGACTATTGTCGGTGGTTTATCAATGCTAATGCTAATGTTAGCGGCAGGTGGCTCTAGAATATTCGCTGTGTGTTACCATCGTTACTAGCATATAAGCTAACCCTCCACTGGTTACATCGATAGCCCTTAATACGATGGCTAACGTAAGCCGTTTAAATGAGCTAGTAGAGAAGGAATACTACTGCTTGATAATATATATATACCAGTTATAAAGTGGACAGCTTACCAGTGATTCAGAGTAGAACCGTTACGTTGCGTGCTAGCTTGAAATTGACAGGCTGCTAGTCACTGAGGTAAATGATCAGCTGACCTTCTGAAGCGACGTGACTCTCGCGATATTTTAGAAGGAGAGTTCCGGATCCCAGACACGGATCACAGACAACACTCCCCTCTAGTGGTAACACTGTGAACTGCTCTTCTTTCTGCTCTTAGTTCTGACAGAATTGGACAATCAGGTGCCAATAAAATGCACAATGTTCTACAAATTAAAAACAATAAACTGTTAAACCAATATGTCTTATGAGTGTGACATAACTAACCATTTGCTGTACCTACAAAATACACATATTACAGTTTAATATCCAGAGTTTGCTATAAGACTGTTTTGTTTGGGTGTTTCCAAATGGAATACATTGTTTTCAACTTGAATGTTTTGTTTGTAAAGAAGGAGAGTATTTCAAACCAGTGGCCCAGTTTATGCATTAGCAGATTAGTGTCTGATAGATTACTATGTATTTCTAACAGATACTCAGATTAAATCTCTATGTGCTCATCATTTTAGGAAAAAATAGCCTAGCAACAGTAAGTTACTGTATAGAAAAACCACAAACTTACCTATTTATAGACATTTTCCCACATGTTTGAAAGTGTTTGAGCAGCAAGTGAAGCAATTATTTTGTTTATCTCCCTTCTTTTGAAATGATAACGTCACAATTTTGCAATATCATTTGAGTATCTGTTAGAAATCCTACTAAAATCACGATCAGACACTAATTCCAAAATTGGACACATGTACATAACTATATCACAGATACGTGTCTTTTTAAAGAAAACACTTCTTGCAGGGATCAGATAACATAACGTTTAATCAACTTTATCACAGATTTACATTGTATGTTGAGCATCGCATGTGCACAGCTCAGGGGAAAACCTGTAAATGCGCATGCGCAGTGGTCAACGCCCTCATGTTTAGAGCACATACTGTTTATGTAACCTACTTTTTGGATAAAAAAAATGCTCTTTTCTGAATTTCAGGAGACACTTAACATAACAAATGTGTCGAATATTTATTTATTAAAAATGATATAATGATTTACTGATCAATGTGAATGTTATGTTGCGTGTTGTCCACCAGAGGGCGCACTCGACCCGTCTATGGTTTGTCTGCGGATTTCTTATAGCCTGTGTTGGATGATTATTTTAGCTTTAAGAGCACCTTATTTGGTCGCAACATGTTTTAAAATCTTACATCTGACTGCTGCTGCAGCGCATATACCCGCAGATTATTGGCACCAGTGTCGCAGGATGATGTGTTTGCTGCAGATGCCATTTGAAAATATAGGCAGTGTAAGCACTGTAGAATCTAATTATTTCTTTGCAAAACCTAATTAGGCATTAAAAAAGGTTAACGCCAGCGCCTGAAACGTTTTTGTTTAATAATCCCATTACTGACGGCTCATCATGTATAAAATGGTGCAGGAGGACACTAAGTTTCCACTTGTTAAAGGGAATCTCTGAGAAATAGTCGCAGACTTTTTGACACTATCTGCGATTGGGAATTAGGGCTTGTAATTAAACTGCGGAGCCTCAACAGAGCACAGAGTAAGTAAGGCTGCAGCGCCCTGCCTTGCATGCATTTTCTATGTTTAATTTATCTGCCTACTGCAAGAAAGATTGTCTCTATATTCTGCTTTTCTCTTTACAATGTCTTAATGTGCCAGGCATGACAGAACTCGTTAAACAGGCAGCGTACAGTGAGAATATCTTGATGATTTTTAAGCGTCAGCTCCTCTCGGACCATTACCAGTCACCAGAGAGCTGAAGGTGAGAATTTAAATGAGACAACATTTTCTGGCCGAGTTTTAATTTCTCCAGGCTTCTGAGGAACAACTGTGAGATCCTGAGACACGTTATGAGAGAGAAATGTGTCGATGAAGACTCAAATATGAATATATAGTAGATAGAAGAGCAAAGGGATGTTACAGTGATGCAAAAAAACATGTATTTGATGAGTGCCAGAGCCATATTAACGAGTTATCAGGACTTATTCTGATATGTAATAGCTTTTTAAAGTATCAAATTAAAACTATGTTGTTGGTTTCCTGAAAATAAATACAGTTGTGTATCTTAGCTAGCGTGTAAAGGAGCCTACAGATCATAAAAGTAATATACAGTGTTGAACATTTTATTTATAGGATAACCCACATACAAAAATAGTATTTCGTTTTTTTTTTTACAGTATATTGGAGCAGTTTCGAAATGTTCCCCTCCTCTTTGCATCGGTCTAACACAAAGACAGGTTTCTGCGCCAGTTATTCACCTACAGGAGGGATTACTGTTTATTTAAAATAAAAAATAATAGGGAAAATGAAATACATCAAAAGCGAAAACGAAAGCTAAATTAAAAACATATTTACGGGTTATTATATAATAATGAAGTGAAAAAAGAAAGGAAGGACATTAGGATGTCAGAGGATGATAAATATAGGTTTTAATATATTACATTTTGTCAACTTTATAACAGAATTATTATTATTATTGCTGCTGATGTGTTATCATTATTCGTATTATTATTTTAATATTGAACACCGCGAATATTTTGACTACTGCGAGAATAATTAGCTTAATAATATTTGTATTTTCTTACGTACAACGACCTTTTTACGCACGTAAACAATGCGCTGTTAAACCTACACTCACTTCATTCTAACAACTGTATTTAAACCTTTCATTCGAAGCTCTGAGGATAAAGAAAGAAAGAAAGGAGCAGGCAGTGAGTGACACACCAAAGCTTTCTCAGAGAGATGAAACTTGGTGTGTCCTGACAGGAATGCGCTGGTAATCGCTCAATATCTCCGTGTTTGGTTCCATTCGGCCCAAAACAAACAGGGTGTGGTAAGGGAGGAAAATCGGGACAAGCGAGGAGGAGGTTTGATGGGGAGGGAAAGAAGGACACGGTGCATTTCCCTCAAACTGGTTAAAGCAACAATAAAGAGACTACAGACTTCCCTGCCTATTATCTCTTTGTCGGCTGATCTAAGGAAGGCGTTTCACACTTCACGATGGAGAGAAACCCCCCTTGATTTACAGGGAAATATAACAAAAAAAGCATTTTACTCGTACGCTATATTTTATATTCCGATTAGAATAAAATATAAAGAACAACCAAGTGGGGCTTTCTGCTCTGATAAGTGTTTTAAAATGTGTCATTGCCTCTCAGTTGATTCCGCACATTTTGCTTTGATGCATTTTTACTTTTACTATTTGCAAAACCATAAAATGAAATTGCGAGATTATAGTCTCCTCCTGTCAGTAATAATACTCTTACTAGTCATATGTTCTTCTCTATGGCTCTCGGGTTATTGCAGCATGCAGCTCATGTGTACATTCTGGTTGATATCTTCAAGCTAAAAAACACTGAAGAATTTGTTTTTATTCAAATGTGATAATAATAATAATAACATTGATGACCACTGATGACCATATCTCAATTTCAATCTTTATATAGCACATTTAAATATCTGATCATGCAACATTTTCCAAAAGGTTTAGAGAGACTCAATTGACCATGTTTGCTGCTGTCATGAATACCCAAATGACAACACTTGTCATGCATGTTGAATCTTAGTATTTGGCCATGTTATGGGAGATTGACAACTAGTAATTCCCCCTTTATTTAAGCAACATATCACACATTTCAGAGGAGTTTTCTTGCAGAATGCTACCCCTCTAACATTGGTGTTATATGCATGCAGTGAGAGGCTCTTCTCTCGGCCTCTCAGCTTTCATCCTGAGCTTTTTTCCAGCACGCAAGACATCCATCTCATAGAGGAGGCTCTGCTTTACAAAGCATCTGATGCTACATTTCCCTTACTCTACTTTGAAGTCTTTAATGTGTGTTAAGACTCAGAAGTCCTTTTATATTAATCTTTGAGCATCTCCATGATCTCTCCTTTACTCCACACTTGTCTCTGCACATTGGCTTCTGATTGATGCGATTATCACAGGAGTGAATTCAGGACAAAGGGAAGGAGCTTCCTGCAGGTTTTGGGATGTGAAGAGTTAAATCTTAATACAATGAGCATTCTTTAACAGGAGAAGTGTGCACACTGCACAAACAATATGTTAATGATAATATAAATGCGTTATCAGCAAAGGGCAGCCTTTTGTTTCTTTTCAAATGAAAGTGTTTTTAGTGAAATTTCCTAATTAAAAATACTAAAATATTATAAACACAACAAATATAATCACAGCAATTTTCGTAGAGGGTAAATGCATGCATACATGTCTTTTTTTTAATTGTTTTTGTGGTTAAACAAGCATGTTGTTTAAAGGCTGGAGGGAATCAGATGCCCACAATGAGCCTTGAGCCAAAATCTATTGACACAGAAAGCTGACTTTTCCCTTTTTGGGAGTAAAGCTATGTTTGTTTCTGGGCTGAATGGGGGTCTATAATGGAACTGATGGCATCAGGATTGTCACCACAAATGGTCTGGGCGTTTTGCAAGGCTGCTTGACAGACCCCATTATGTCATTGGTCACGTCCCTCCACTCCTTGCTCGCTTGGTCTTGAATGGGAGTGAATTAATCAAACGGTTTGAGAGAGATCAGGCAACTTAATGCACTTTGTGTCAAGGTCTGCAGCGAGCCGAGACCCCCGGCCTCCCCTCTACCTGCATCTTACAAATCCATGTACAAGCTGCAAACACACTGAGAACACAAACCGTTTATGTGGCCCAAAACTGATCTGATTTTGACATTTTATTCAATGGAGCTTTAAAAAGATATATCCTAAATTATCACTTTTCTGAGGGGTCTTGTTGTGTGTCAATAGTGAGTTTAAAAGTGCAATTTCCATCCTTTGGAGGGACAGCAGAGATAGTTTACTAATAACTTAAATTATGTATTTTTGTATTAATTTATAGAGTCACTATTAAAAATGTAACATTATAATCATGCAATTATAAGATTTTATATATCCCAACAATAATGAATTTCTACGAGCCCATTAGATGAAATTCAATATTTGTATCCTATGGAGGGTTTGTTGCGTGTCTGAGGATTTACAGATCTTTGAATGAGTGCTGCTGAGGGAAATAGTGTGACACCTATAATTGGGTGTCATTCATAATTTGGATCATTTGTGTGGAAATTCACCCTTGAGGACTAAGCAGACCCCACCTGGAAAACAAGCCTCTTCAAGCCTGATCTATGTGCTTAATAGATTAAACACTGATATAAATCTTTTAAAAATCAAACCACAGCCTCAGTCATATTTATTTTTTCCAGGAGGGAAAATGGTCCAAAGGGTGCAAAGTGGAGCTCTGTAACGTTATTGCTTTATCCAACACAATCAAACCGTGAATTAATCAAAGCACTCTGCGTCACTGCGCTATGCATGAGCATTGTTTGGCTGTAATGGATGGCTTTAAAATGTTACGTTATTATTTCCCGTCATTTCTGGAAACAAATTGAACATTTATTGCATATATATTAAAAATTACACAGTCGTCGAGAGAGGCTGATGTCTCTTTTATTGAGGCGCACCGAGAGGTGAGGTCTCCGCGGATCAATTTCCCTGTCTTGTTACTCCCGCAAGAGGATGTTGGGAAAATGCCTGCACCGCTAAATTGATTCAGAAACGAATTCATAACTTGGGGGGTTTAAGCAATTTTGAGGCGCCTAGTTTTTTTTTTATCGCCTATCTTTTCTTTTGTTTCGTGTTTTGATTGCTTTAAGCAGACAAACAAAGTTTTGTATCATCCTGCTTTTTTCTCAGCTCTGCGTTAGTCCAAAAAAATGCATTTAATACACTGGGTTTTGGGTGGCTTCACAAACATAGCCATTAAGCAGTCACAATGCTTTTATTGTGCACTTGATCTCAAAATAGAGGCTGGTCTGACTGCAGGGTCCAGACGAACCTATGGAAAAGGCCTTGTCTTTGTCTGCCTGTACGGAGATGAATGGCCCGTGTCAACCAGATGATTAGTTTGCGCTATTAAATTGTCAAAAAGGAAGGATTTTTCCCTAATAGTGCCTTTTCTTGAAGAATTATGGAATTCAGAGTTGTTTGCGACTGCCAGGGAACTAGCAGGGCTTCGCGGGGTTGAGGGCGAAGGTCAGACAGAGTTCTCAGCGTCCAGTGAGCCGCAGTCAGGGGAGGATGTGGAGACAAATGTGCGCCTATGTGCTGCAGGATGGCAAGATTAATCTAGACATTGTATCAGACGAAGGATATCCATGCAGTGACACTGTGATTCAACAACATGAAGTGAGATCATCCGTCAATGAGCAGTCACAGAATGCGTAAAAGTCGTGCGTAAATGCGCAGAAATGCCTAGAAAGCCAGAGTAAACATCAACAACAGAGAAGGTGGGGAACACAGGATCAACAGCCTAATACAATTTTACAATTCAAACTAATAGGAGACTTCAGCTCATATATTTTTTAATTATTTTGCGTAATTTCAAACGCTGGTAGTGCCACATCTCTCCCCGTGTCATGACTGCCATGCTCCACCCGAGAAACCCCCCCTCCATTCTGCTCAACCTCTATTCTAGTGCCAACGTTTTGTGTTAAATGTTAACAACTTGGCCCGATCCATTTAATCTGCAACAAAACAATCTGTGTTGACTCAAACACTCGCCTCCTTTGTGCCCATTATGTGCCTGCCCTCACTTGAAGATTTATGTATTTTTGATATTAAATTCCTTCTGTCATCAAGACTGCTCTCTTGTTTACTTTTCTTGACCCGTTGACCTCGTTCCCCAAACTTTCCCATATGTAACGCGGGACCCTCACCCCCCAACTTCTCCTGCTCCACCGCAGCTGAATGCTGTGTGGCTCCTTTTGTTGGCATGTGCTGTTTGCACTGTTCTTGAACTTCAGTGCGCTGCCCTGTCCCCATCCTGTACTTTGAACCCTGCGGGACAATATTCCTCCAGAAAAGAACGCCCTTTTGTTCTCAAGCAGGGGCTTCAAATCCCTGCATGTGCAGTTTTTATATTATTCTGGGCCACTGGTTGTCAGGACATCATATTTTGGTAATTATCTTCTCATTGATGCCCCCCAAGCTTCACATCATTTCTGCGCGTCTGTCACAGTCTGCATTCATGCAGTGTTGACGCAGTTGACGGATGCCCATATACCTTTTCCATATATGACGTCCATGTCCTCTATACAAGCCTCCCTCTGCTGCCCAGCTTGCTAATTAGTTAAACAAACGCTCATACTAATGATCCCACTGGCCTGGTGAGCTCTGGGGTTTTTGTTCCACCACTTTGCCCCAGCTTCTCCTGCGGGAAACGTGGCCCCTCTGACCCGAGCTATCATGGCGCTGTGGAGACGGCTGGGCCGCCCTGTCCGGAGTCCGGCCCCCCAGGGGCCAAAGGGCAGGGTCCGAGGCCCGGGAATGCCACCACCAGCTGCTAGCAGTGACACCATTTACAAAGGGGTCTTGGTGAGCCATCCCTCTATGGGCTGTCAGTGTTGTGACAGTGCTGGCTTGACATTTATTTACTCTCTCATAGGACCAAACACCACTGGTTTGGTTTCAGTAGCCACCAAGTTTAATTTGACTCCAACACTTCTGGACTGCTGTTTCTGTAAATGTAAAGTGGGCACCTCTTTCTAGAGAGGATCTCTGCAGGGTTAATGATCTGTTTTTGCTTTATTATTTGTCATAAAATAGTTTACTGTGCCTTGTAGATCAGTTAAGAGTCATTAATAACAACAATTGTGTGTTGGCAGGTATTACGTTTCTCTTTGACGATTTGATCACTTGATTCTAGACCAAAATACAAATATACCCTTTTTTCCCAAACCTGGCAACCCAAAAATGTTCTTATATTTGTCTTATTTAACTGCTCTATAAAGAGGCAATCACACATTTAAGTAGAAACCCCCTGCAGGGTGCCTTGTTTTGGTAGGCTACAACAAATAAATGACACGTGCAAAGGGAGGTTTCACAACCTTTCAAGCCAAAATGTGTAGGGTTAGTATTTTAGCTGAGATATAGAGCATTAGCACATGATTTGTTAATCGTTAATTAAAGCCATTAGTTACACATCATAAGCCCTTCACAAAATGTGCCTCAGGACGTAATAATGCTCCACATATCTTCGTGTTTATTCGCAATAAGAAGATACATTAAATATATTCCTGGCAAATGCTGTTTATACGTATAACATCAATATTTTTTCTTAAAGTGAACTGCCTGATAAATCACTCTATTGCTGCTTATTTATTGTTTATTTTCACGACGTCACAGCGTGTTTTTGGGTTTATTATTAGAAACCATCCTGATTTTATGTCTTGTTCTTCCTGAATTCAAACGTTTTTCTTTGCCCACAGCGCCTCTGGGTTAACACAGACCCATTACGCGCTGTCTCTGAGGCTCTCGGTGTTATTTGGACAATGTTTGGCCATTTACCCGACCCTCTGTCTGCGCGCTCCAAGGAGGTCTGGACAGAAATGGATACTAATTGCGGGGACTGTACACTGCTGGCTGGTGGAGGCCTGCAGGCGGTTGCAGGACCTGCTTGTCACCGCCTAATTGACAAGGGCTTGTCTGTCCTGGGAGCAGCTGCTGCTAAACACTGGCGCACAATCGCAATCCTGACACGGCCTGCACTCGCCTCAAGGAGTTTTGAGGGGAAACGCCGTTAAAGGGAGATTTATTGAATCTCCCTTTGGGGTGACGGTGTATTAAGTACGCAATATAGGCTTATTTCCGCGGGTGAAAGGGGAGCCACACTCCTGGTATTAATAACAGAAGGTGCCAATTAAGCCAGACAGGTGACATTTCGTGTGACATTATGAATCACTGCAAACAAGACAAGCGTGGGTAAATAAAAGCTGCCCCTGCTCTGAGATGGGTTTTTAAGGAATAGTTATTTTACTTCTCGCTGCTACATGACACACAATGAGGCTATATGCGCAAATCGGATGAATGCAGGGGGATGTGTTGCACCAGCCATTCAGCGAGAACACAAATAACACCAACCCTCACAGTAAAATAATCAATTCACTATTCTGGCCTGCTTCTATTAGCCTATATAGCTGAATGCAAAAAGCCAAGCAAGTATTGTTTTGGTCTGCAAGTGGAAAAGGTTTCCCTGCACTTTCCCACTGCCTGTAAAGAAACGCTGCTTTTTGGCCCTTTTGAAGTGAAATCGTGATTTTTTCCCCTGGTGTTCTCCGGACGCGCTCCTTTCTCTGTGTTTAACAATGACAACACTGGAGGAACCCCGCCGGTGCGCCACAGTTGGGGATCCCCCGGATTGTTTTGGACATCTTTGGATTTCATCAATCAAAATGACTGCAGTTTTCCATAAAAATGCAGAATTTGGTGCTGGAACCGAGCGGGCAAGGTAGAAAATGCGAAGCTGTCCTTCTCGATGATAAATGGCCATCCTTTGATTGAGCAAATAGAGAAATACGTGCCGCAGTCTACTGAGAAACAGAGGAAGATTGTTAAGGAGAGAGGACTTGTCTCAGATGATGCCAGAAATGAATCGAGCAGAAACATTGGGCTGTAAAAGCAACTGCATTTTCCCAAAGCTTTAAGAATATGCGGGATATAAGCAAGATAAACCTTAAATTGAGTGGATATGTCCAACATTATGTTAGAATTCACATTTATTGGCCACATTTTACAGAATAATGTGTGTTTTTTGCCTGTTTTTGAAATAAATATAATAAATATAGAGCAATAGGATGAATAATACCCCTAACTGACTGATGTTACATGTGTCATCCCAGTAGAATTGGTCTTTCATACCATTTTACTGGGTGTAGAAAACCACATAAGGACCAATACATATATAGAATATAGATATGATGTAGTTTCTTTGGCCTGGATCTACAGGAAGCTGATCCTGTATCCCTTTACTACACGTTTTCCCACCAATAAAACCCCTGTTAACATGGAAATATCACATCCTATTGACTAAAACCCAATTATCCGGCATCTCAGCGGCAGCTCTCGTTGGAGCGGAGCTGGGATGAAATTAGAAAACTGCAAAGGAAAACTTTTAATTTCCTGAAAAAAGCTATTAGGAATTAACGGCGCCTCTCAAGGTGTCCTGTCTAAATGGCCTTACTGCTGAGGCTAACTATCCAATATTGACATTTTGTCCCGCCTCAGGTCAGCAGGTCAACAGTTGGAGATTAATGACACTGGACGGAAGTAAAAGGACAGGAAACCAAGGGAAAGCAAGTGTAATGTCACTATACTATTACTGTATTACATTAGATCTGGTCTGTTAGGGCCCTATGTTAGGACATATTAGGGTTTATAGTCACTTAAAGGACTTGCATTGTTTCTGTCAGAGCCAATGCTTCTGTTTTGACCTTATTGTGCGTTATGTTTGTCTAAATATCCAATGTTTTTGCACAACAAAGATTCATAGTCTGTGTTTGACCTTATTTTATAGGCTTAACTAATTATGTTTCTTCTTTAAAAGCATCCCGTGTCTTTTCAGCCCTATGGTTCATTATTCTTTATGATTTTAAGACAGGTATAGTAGGATAGTGGCTCTAGTAAAGACACTATCCTCTCCCTCCTTCCGCCTCCTCTCTGGAACATATAGCAGAGTTGACTGGCTTGTCGAGCTTGAAGAATTGTTTAATTTCAGGGCCCCGGCGTTTCCTGAGGTGAGGTCTGCATTGGCTGCTAATAGAGATCTAATTGATGGGCCGAGTCCCGTTTCCGTGCTCTCTCTCCCTTTATTGCGCCCCGGCGTCTGCTGTAAAATAGGTCTATAATCAGATTGGGCTTATTCCTCCTGGAGCAGAATGAGAGCTCAGGGCTGCAGAGAGATGAGGCTACAAAAAAAAAAAAAAAAATAAGAAGAGAAAAAGTAAAATTAGGTTAAGACTTGAGTAGAAATTCGACATACTGTTGGGGCTTGATGAAAAACTGAAAAGTGAGCTTAAACATAGAAATCCACCTCTTTCTCGTTTTCTTTAAAATATAGAAACTTGAGTGAGTTTACTGTGACATTATCAGGTTTCATCTGTCAGAATATCACTTTATTTCTTAGGGGATTCATAGTTTTGCAGCAATATTTATACACTCATCTAAAATTCTCACTTATAAGATTACTATAGATCTTCCATAAAAAGGCTCTGTTATTGCTGCCAAATGCCTTCTGTAATGATTATTTTAACGTGGTTATATGTGCTTTCATGACTCAGACTCTCACTTCATGATCAAATCTACTTCCTCGCAGGCCAGTCTTGGTTTGTATACCAGTGTTTTTGCACCCAGAAGGTACACAAGATGTCAATCACACATCAGAAACAGAGTGATTTTTCTCTCTTTCTGCTTCTCTCCCCATCTCCTATAGAGCTTCCTGCAGGGCTGTGATTGGCCGGCCTGTCTGAGCAGTGATAGCAGCCCTGGAGCCGAGGATGATTGATGATGGCGAGGGCAAGGCCGAGCGCTGGCAGCATAAAGCCCCATAGACGCCTCAATAAAGAGCCTGGCTAGTGGAGAGCCTGGGCCCCCGCTCAATAGGGCCCCTCCGAGAGAGGAGTGCATGGAGAGGGAGGGAGGGAGGGAGGAGGGAGGAGGGAGGGAGGGAAGGAGGGAAGGAGGGAGAGAGGCAGAAGGAGAGGTGCTCTGTTGTTGGATAATCCGTTTAGCTATCGAGCCAGCAGCCGTCTGAGGCTGGATAAGTGCAGCGACGGATGTGTGTGGGGTGAAAATAGCAGGGGTTTGGCTGGTGGAGTGCTGCAGGGGGGGTGGGGGGGGGGGGGGGGGGGGGGGGAGGATGTGCAGAGAGAGGGAGAGATGGATCATCCAGTCTCAGGATGCATAATGGAGGAAAAAAAGGGAAGCGGATGAACAACACTGGAAATGAGATCTGGAGCCTGTTTTTCACACACAGTAGGAATGATCACCGGACAGAATAAAAGTGGACCACATCAAACTGACCTCTGTGTGTTTGGAGCAAAGTGAGATACTTCAAATAATCTAGAGGTTTTTATTCAAATGTTAAACAATTTGCCTACGTCAAGCTATAGGTGAATCTTACAATCTGGCCACTGAATTGAGGACAAAGTTGACCACACATTGACTGACCTCTCTGTTCCCGCTGCTCTGCTGGCCGTCACTCACTGCAGACGCAGAACTGTGGTGACCTTTGCTGTAGTGACCTTATTTAAAATATTAAATATTTATATAACCAAGTCATTTTTGTCCATAACTATACCTTGGAGGACTCCTTTAAAATTAAGTGGAACATTTGCAAGAGTAGTGAGAATATGTGTACCTGCTTCCAATAAGAAGTATATTTGTTCTTGTTTTGAAAGCAACATCTACTCTTATCACATCTTTTTTTATTTATAGAAACTCAATCCTGAGAACAATATTGTGACACATGTTGAAGTTTTGAAGTGAAATATTTTACATACTCTAAAGAGGTTTTGATTCAAATCTACCATTTGCGTAAGTTAAGCTAAATGTAACAAACTGGCAACTGAATTGAGCACAAAGTTGACCACATTAGCTGACCTCTCTGTTTCTGCTGCTCTGTGGCCGTCACTCACTACAAACACATAACTGTGGTGACCTTTGCTGCATCGGATCAATGAGACCCTGCGATGTTGGATTCCTCCGCTGCAGCGTCCACTGACCGCAGGCAGCCTGTTGAAACCCCCAGCGCACAGCAGCTCTGAAAAGCACAATTAGGCAGAAATCTGCTCCTACCAAGCCAGCTTTCAGTGACTCCAGCATGGAGACACGGTGTCCTGCAGACCCTCCTGGCTGGAGTTGGCAGGACGAGGGTCTGAGACTGATGGCCTCGTGATGGTCTCTGCTCTGCAGGGTTCACACACAGCACGGAGGAGACGTTTTAATGCACTTAATTCACTTTATGACCCTGCAGATGGTGCACTGACTTTGATTTCCAAGGTGATTAAAGGAGACTTCAAGCATCAACTTTAAACAACAAGAATCAAGACTCACAAATGCACTGAATGTCAGAATTGTTGATGTTTTTTAGATATGAATGAGCTTTAAAACATTAAAAAAAATACTTTGCATAAGTTATTTTTGTAGCAATGAGTCGTGTATTTTGGTCAAATTACATTGTATTTTTAATGTCATTAATGAAAATAAATCTACAAATCTTTCTACAAAATACCTGCTTTTTGTTGTTTTAATTCCGGCTCTTCAGTAGACATTTGAACATATACAATTGCTGATCACCACTTTCATTGAATTTTGGATGATTTAGTCAACTTTGTAACACCCATGGTGTTCCCGGTCAAAAATGACCGCCATAAAGAAAAGGAATTAGTAACCATCCGGATCAGATAAAACACACACACAAACACACACACACATGTCCCCCCCCCCCCTTATGTGCCCAATCCCCCCATGTGAATCACACCTGGCACACGCAATACATGTTCAGTGTCTATTCTTTGTATATTTACTGCAGTGTTTCATGTATACCAGTAGTCTGATACAATATGTACAGTTTGAAAGGGTGTTAAATGAAATTTGGTGATGATTAATGGTTTTTGTGTTAATGTAATAGCAGTTAAAACAGGACCGGTCAAATTTGACCGCGAACACCAAAGTAAGGGGGGGAACACGAAGACAATAGGAGGGTTAATTTCAAGCAAACTGCAAGTTATTGCAAAGCTTTGTATTGAACAGTATTCAAACAAGGGACCCAGATGCACTAAAGTCTAAAGGGCTTTGTTTATTAGAATACAATTTAGTTTTAAAAACGTTTACAAAATGTAAGATGTTTTTTCTTAGTAATGCCTTGTGTAATGAAGCAATATTAATTTGCATTTTAATGTCTGAAATGAAAATAAATCTACGAAATGTTCCACAAAGTAAATGCTCATTGTTCCTTTTATTTCCTGCTTCGTGCTTTAAAGGTACTGCTCTTCCATTTATTCATTAAAAAGATATATGCATTACATTACATGTCACTTGTTAGACGCTTTTATCCAGAGCGATTTACATACTCAATACTTTGGGCAATCCCCACAGGAGCAATTTGGGGTGAAGTGTCTTGCCCAGGGACACAACGACAGGCTGACTGCAGTGGGGTTTGAACCTGTGCTCCCCTGATCCGAACACCAACACACTAGTCCACTGCGCCACAGCCTCCCGTATATGCAGCTCCATTATAAAGGTTTTTGGGAGATGGCTCGAGTCAGCTGCGATTAATTCATCTTCTCTCAAGTCATTTTTATTCCAAGTCAACGAAAGTCCAGATTGTTGTTTGGATCTATATATTGACAATTTTGATATTATGGTATAGTATTAGTGGATTATATTTATAGCAGTGATCACAGCACATTTAAGACATGTTTTAGTGGCTGATAGAACAGATGTGAGTCACTAGTACACATTCATGGATTAAATCAGAATGATACAAAAACCATGAAATAAATAGCTTTCCGACCTAAAATAAAAACCTGCAGGCTTAGAAATAAATTAAGAAACCTTCCAGTTTAAAACTGATCAGGTTTCTGCTTGAAAGGTTCAACCCTAGTCTTTAGGCATTCAAGACTCTCAGCAGACGAGATATAGAAACTAAAATCTGCTCTAGGTCCAAGTCTAAATTCAACATATCTGAATAAGTTTTAAAAACTGCCGACATGATGTTACAATTGCAACTTTTTTTAGGTGGAAGAATGATTGTTGAACGATTAAAACTTAATATTCAGTATTTGCATTTATCATATATCTCCAGCATCAGGATACTCCTTGATCAAATGATAAGTATCACGGTGTTTTTTTTTGACAGACCTGTAATGAAAAGAGACAGGAGAGCTGAAAAAAACACTCAACACATTTAAATAAGACACATGGAAACTACCTTCTGGTTACTGGACATATTGGCCTGTAATTCTAATAGTAAATAATAAACAAAAACACTTGAACAGAACTACAAATAATGATGTTCACACATGTTCAGGTGCATCACAAAGCCACATGTTGCTCTCCTCCCTGCTTACCTTTGACTTCTGATTGAGTTTAACAGCCTTTCCATGATTACAATCAACGACTATTTACTAATGAAAGTAAAGGTGCGTAACTAACAACACATTACACCTTATTGCTTTACAGCCAATTAAAGCCACACAAAATCTGTGTGAGCAGTTCAAAAGCAATAGGTTAATGAAAGCGTTACAGTCAAACATGTCTTTATTGATTTGTGATTAGAGCCGGGGGGTTTATTCACGGGGTTTCCATAACTGCATTCTGCTTCAGATTTTAATTGCTTAATTGGAGTGATTATTTAGCAATGGGAACCCCTTCCACCTGTTCCCCCCGCCTTACTTCAAGAAGCGTCTGATACTCATGGTGACACCGAGGGGTATTCTCCCCAGGGGTAGAAGTACTCAAAACCTTTAAGTACGAGTACTGTAAAACAATGTAAAAATACTTCCTTACAAGCTTAAGTACACCATTCAAAATCCTACCAAAGTACAGAAGTATCATCATCAGTGGAAGAATTACTCTGAGCATTTACTCAAGTACAATTACACATAGTATGATCTTCAAATACCCCAATACAAGTATAAGTCAGAAGTATTTAAACCAAAATGTAGTGTAGTATTTGAAGTATAAAATGGAAATACACTTTGAAAGTACGTCTAAATAGAACAACACTCGAGTTAATGTAGTTATATATAATATGCTATGTAATACTTTCTAATAGTGTCCTAGTAGCCTACGTTGTGTATACATACATAAATATTTGTATGTACGAAACAAGATGTGCAGTTAAGTAACAATCTGTGAATTCATAATTTATATTTTCTTATGGACACCTATCCTATTATTATGGATCTATGATTAAAATCGATACAGCAAAGATAGAGGTGATTATTTTTCCTCGTTTTCTTATTGCTTATCTAAACTGGTGCCTACATTACCCACAATGCAACTGGACCACTGACAGTTCGGTCTGACACTCTGTTGTGTTAAGCTAACACCTGCGAACGCCGTGCTGCGGAGATCTGCTAATTTTATTTTTTTAAACATGACGTCTTTATACAACACATTTCACAAACTTTAGGGAACCAAATCAGTGGAGTTTCCTATATTGTATTTTTTAAGTAAATATGTTTATTTGTCATCACTACTTTTTCCTACTGTTTAATGAATAGAATCATGTCAGATATTATTAATACAAAATGTACATTATAATATATTAACGTCGACATTTATTCTTCCAGAAGGGTCTCTATGTGGATGTCCTCTCTCTGAGTGACACGGTAAACACGTGTTTATGTGCAGGAAGAACAAATCTAATCTGAGCCCATTACCCGGCGCTGAATTATTTCACATTGCTTGTTGTTGTGTGCATTGTTGGTGGGCAGAGGTTAGCGAGAGGGCAGCTCAGATCCAAGCCACCGGCACCGTCCGCATGGGGAAACGTTGGCAGTCGAGCCGGAGAATAATCATACGCTAATCTGATTTCCAGCTCTGATAATGGAGGCCAGGCTAAATAAGAAAAATTCCAGGCAAATTTGTGCAAATGAAAAAGGATTCCTCCTGACATAATGGTACGGTGCAAGGCAGCTTCTAATGAGCAATAATCTGTCTAAGAGCTTCTCTCTCTCTCTGCTTTGGTTTCTCCCTCCATCTTCTATCCCCCCCCCCCCCCCCTACCTCCCCCACAACTCCAGCTCTCAGCAGCTCTTCCTGGTGACACAGATCGGGGACAGAGGAGGAAGTCCTGCACAATACAGAGGTGTGCAGTTTTTATCTCATAACATTGCTGATGTATACATTTAAAAAATCACAAGGACATGTTTTGAACACAGCAAAAATATCCATATCACCAAGTCATTTTCATCTATTTGTTGTATTAAAAATATTTACAAATAGATGGAAAATTGCCATGAACAGTGAGAATAGTTTGACCTGCTTCCAATAAAAAGGGTTATTAAAACTTATTTTAACCATTTCCAAGAAACAAGTGAATTTGTTCTTGTTTTTACAGCCACTAGTCTTATCACATAAAATAAGTGCAAACTAAATCTTGAAATGTGTTGAATTGTATTTGAGAAAAGTCTAATTACTCCTGATACTCTAGAGATATCTAGCTATCTAGGTTAAGCTAGGTGTACCTAACAAACCTGCAACCTAATTTAGGGCTCAATAATAAACCAACATATATATTTGAAGTAGAAGTATCTATCTAGGGCAGGGGATAAAACATCAGTGATGCCTTGTCATAAGAGTATTACATATTGTCTTTAAATTAAAATAAATAGACGTACTGTAAGGATCCTGTTTTTCATATTAGATTATCCTATTCTCAAACTAAAACCTAGACATAGTGAAAGTGAAAAATGGTGCTTCTCTGAATAATGCTTGTCTGTTTTTAACGCTTGGATTTTAAAGGCCTCAAAGGTACAGAAATATATAAACAATGAATATGAAAAACAACAAAATGGCAATAACATTTGACCACCAGCAGCACCATCACACCAGCCTGTAAAATGTCACAGCAGCTGTAAGACAATTTAACTCCACAGAAAAATAACACCCTCTCTTCTCTCCTCTCCTCTCCTCTCCTCTCCTCTCCTCTCGGCCAGCGGCAGCTTGGCTCTGTGTTCCTGACAACTTCCATAAATTATTGTAGATTTTCATATTTCAAATTTCATCTGCATTCATGCTCTGCGGCCCTGCAGAGAGTAGCGTCGGGGTGTCGGGTGGAGAGCCTCCGAGGCAGCGCTGCCACCGGCTGCTGCTGCGCGGCCCCAGAGACCCTCGGCTAATTGAATTGCATCCCCTGATTAGATTATCCTTGCGGCAGCTTGCTGCCAATCTGAAGTATGGGTGCCTTCTATCCTACTTAACCCTTCTGCCCCCCACCCGCTGCTGCACACACACACACACACACACACACACACACACACACACACACACACACACACACACACACACACACACACACACACACACACACACACACACACACACACACACACACACACACACACACACACACACACACACACACACACACACACACACACACACACACACACACACACACACACACACACACACACACACACACACACACACACACACACACACACACACACACACAGACACACAGACACACAGACACACACACACACACACACACACACACACACACACACACACACACACACACACACACACACACACCACACACACCACACAGGCAGAGTGCCCAATATATTCAGGGGCCATCAAAGTTGGCCAGTTTTGTTATTTTTCTTTTGCATTGTCTTGCCTTGTAAAAGGGGCCATCTTTCAGCGCCGGGCCCTCACCAAACTGCCGACCCTGGCAAACTGCGAGAGTCATTACTCCAATTCTGTTTGTTTGTTTTGCTTCGTTCTCTACACAGATTGTGAGGACGGCTTTCAGTGAGGGAGGATCCGAACATGCAGATCCCCTCCTGACAGGATCAGAGATTATAGTTCACATTTGAACTGACATCACACTTTATTCTTCAAACAGCAAAGAGCAGTTTTAATCAGAACTTCATTATCCTCTCACTCACTTGACTGATTATTTGAGATACAACTAAACACATTCATGGTTATGTATTTGATGTGTTATGTTTCTTATTTATTATACAATACAGTTTTGTGAAACATATGATTTTGTAACTGCATTAAATGTATTAGCATGTCTGTAATGTCCAATACTGTTTTACACAAAGCCTTTTGTAATCAAGCAGTGGTTGTAACAAAAAAAAGCACATTTACTCAAGTACTGTGCCACGATTTTGCGTTCTATAATCGGGTTACTGTTCTCACATTAACTGCCTTTTATACACAAAATACTAGAAAACAACAGATTAAGTCATGTTCATAAAATGTGGCATTTATTTTGAAATTTGTAAAGATGTATGTGAACATACCTAAAATGTATATGGTCAAAGAAATGGCAAAAAATACACATTATAATTGTATTTGTGTTTCACAGTAAAGGTTATTTCAGGTCATGATTCACATGTTGCTGCTATAAAATCTAAACTGCAACCAAAATAATTAATTGATTATTGGTTAATGTGAAGATTTGAAGATTGTTTTCTTCATATATTATTATTTGTATATATTTTTTAACTTGAACCAAAACGTGTTATTACCATGTTAACTGTCTTTTTAAATACAGTATGAGTATATGTGTAATTAAGCATAATTCTTCAGTTTTAATCAAACCAATAAGTCCCAAATTAAATGAGTTTACTTAAAGATTATTTAAAAAAATCAACAAATATTTCAACTGTTTCCTTAAAATGGACAAATAAATAAGATATGCTTAGAATGTTGATTATTCAGCTTTAAGATACATGACATACTGCAACAGTGTGTTATTTTGTTATAAACACATCCACCAAACACCGTCCTGTGACCCTGTGATGACTGCCCCCCCCCTCAGTCTCCAGCAGCATGCCATCTCATGCGTTGCCACATTTCAGTTTTGGGCCGATGCATAACCCAGATGAATATAAGTGTTCGCTGAGGAAAAGTCATGTTCTGATGTAATTATCATCTATTGCTTCCTGTAATCGTATCAGATCTCTTTGAACAATAATCTCATGGTGAACGTCTGGATGGAAACCCTCCTCCCTGTTTATTGTTCTCCACTCCGGTAAAACACAATCGAATTGAGGACTCTGCTATTAGATTTTTTGCTCCGTAGAATAAACTGAAATCCTATTTTTGCAGGAAATTATCAATACATCTTGGAGAGCAAGTAAGAAGACACAAAAGTAGACCCTGGGTAGAGACAGCGAGGAGGAGGAGGAAATAGATGAAAAATGAGGAAGAGTTGATGGAAAGACTTTCACCAACTGGAAGCAGGATTTATTGACAAACCGGGGTCAGATGTATATACTACGGTTTGTAAATCACATCAAAATACCGCTCCTGCAGGGAAGATACTTTATTGTGCACCTGATAAATCTAGTAAGTAAACTAAGGCAGTGTGCAGTATGTATAAATACCGTTTCACTGCTGAAAACAATGCAATAATGTTATATTTTTGGAGCCTAGGAGAACCATTTTTTATGTGAGCATATCTTAGAAAGTTTAAAAAAAACTTAGGAACACATTTTCCCCATAACTTCCCACATCAACTTTCATGTAAACAAAAGAACAACAAAAACAAAACATTATCGCAATCAGCAGCAGGTGCAACTAATGATTAGAATAATTTGCAGATTATTTTCTGATGAATCAATTAATAGTTTGGTCTATAGAGTGTCAGAAGTAACATGGTGAAACACATCCACATTTTGTGTTGTCATATATTCAACTTAATAGGAGAGACAAGCAGGTGGGGTGTTTCCTTCCTGTAGTATGTTATATAGGTTTTAGTGCATGTAAATGGTCTGCAAAGGGTAAAATCCCAAAGTTCCCCAGAGGCGCCTCCATTGGACTCCTTTGTTTACTCCCGTTTCATAGTGACATCACTATGTAACACTTGCGCTTCTATTGGCTAGCGCTCCAACACATTGTACGTGATAGGCTGAGGGGCGGGACATCTCTAAGTGGTTGACGAATCACAACAGAGCCGGCCAGCTAACCTATCAGAGCAGACTGGGCTCTGGTTTCAGACAGAGGGTGAAAACAGGTGCTGCAGCACAGGCAGTATGAGAACAATAAAGAGCTTTTTGAACATTAAAGAATGGAGACATGTCCCAGTAGAGACACTACATACTGATATACACCTGAACATCAGCAGGAGAGGACTCTTTCAAGTAGAGACACTACATACTGATATACACCTGAACATCAGCAGGAGAGGACTCTTTAAAGTAGAGACACTACATACTGATATACACCTGAACATCAGCAGGAGAGGACTCTTTCAAGTAGAGACACTACATACTGATATACACCTGAACATCAGCAGGAGAGGACTCTTTAAAGTAGAGACACTACATACTGATATACACCTGAACATCAGCAGGAGAGGACTCTTTAAAGTAGAGACACTACATACTGATATACACCTGAACATCAGCAGGAGAGGACTCTTTAAAGTAGAGACATTACATACTGATATACACCTGAACATCAGCAGGAGAGGACTCTTTAAAGTAGAGACACTACATACTGATATACACCTGAACATCAGCAGGAGAGGACTCTTTAAAGTAGAGACACTACATACTGATATACACCTGCACATCAGCAGGAGAGGACTCTTTAAAGTAGAGACATTACATACTGATATACACCTGAACATCAGCAGGAGAGGACTCTTTAAAGTAGAGACACTACATACTGATATACACCTGAACATCAGCAGGAGAGGACTCTTTAAAGTAGAGACACTACATACTGATATACACCTGAACATCAGCAGGAGAGGACTCTTTAAAGTAGAGACACTACATACTGATATAAACCTGAACATCAGCAGGAGAGGACTCTTTAAAGTAGAGACACTACATACTGATATACACCTGAACATCAGCAGGAGAGGACTCTTTAAAGTAGAGACACTACATACTCATATACACCTGGACATCAGCAGGAGAGGACTCTTTAAAGTAGAGACACTACATACTCATATACACCTGAACATCAGCAGGAGAGGACTCTTTAAAGTAGAGACACTACATACTGATATACACCTGAACATCAGCAGGAGAGGACTCTTTAAAGTAGAGACACTACATACTGATATACACCTGAACATCAGCAGGAGAGGACTCTTTAAAGTAGAGACACTACATACTGATATACACCTGAAATTGAGCACAAGGGCCTCTTTAAGTGGCTAAAAATAGTGTTTTCTGACAACTTTGCATGACAAAGCACCTTAAGGATGAATTATTGTTATTGTATAATAAATGATTCTGGTAACATCAAAATAACTGGAATAATACTTCCAGACTTTGAAGCGATGCAGCAGGTCTGCAGAGTTTTGGATCTGGCCTGCAAAATATTGATGACACAGAGTTTGAGGCAAAGCAATAGCTTTAATTCAATCAGTAAACTCATACAGTAAACATGGACAGCGACAGAAATCCATCCTGAAATGTGATTAAAAAAAAGCAGCAGTGCAGCCAGGGATTTACGATTGCACAATAATAATTGAAATGTACATAAAATATACACAATTACCTGAGGCTGCATGAGGCGCTCTGCTTTTACTTTGCTTTTGATCAGATTTGACAGACGGATCTATTGCTCAAAACATTCTGTTCTTGTGTAAAAACAGTTGGACAGCAGTCATTGCTTAACCCTTAGATGCACGAGTGACTGGACCCACTCTTCCATAAGTGGGTCAAAAAGGACCCGTATTAGAATAATATGTGTTTTAATGCAATTTTTGTAATTTTGGTTAAGAAAAATCACTTGTATAATATTTAGTATTATATTTTGGTTCACACTAGAAATATTTTATATTTAATTTTTCACTTTTTATTATTTTAGACATTTTGAAAAGAATATGAAATTCCATAGAAAATGCATGCGGTTAATTTTTGACCCACTTATGGAAGCTTGGGGTAGTAATACAAAAACTACAATTTCTTAAAAAGTATAAAATGTAAATTTAAAATTTGAATGGCATGATATCCAAAACATGTTTTTTGAGGAATAGCTGGAATATGAAATGATAAAAAAATGTAATTACAAAGATACTTCAATAAAACCACCTCACCGGGTCAAAAAAGACCCACTTATGCATCTAAGGGTTAAATAAGAGAAATCAGCTTCATAGTTAGAAGAAGTAAGTTAGTTATTCTATACATTTAAATATATGAGATAGAACTAAGCTCAGACATTGATGCAGTGTATTTTGGCCGAGCTTTCATACCCCACAAATTCTTTTTTAGAGTCTTCCTAAAAGTTGTTTCTTTAATTAAATACATTTATGTTGATTACAAATGCGATAAAAGAAAATCCCTGACAATTAGCCAGACCCCTACTGAACATTGATCGTCTGTCATGGTGAGCCTCTCAAGTTCTCCTTTTCCAAAGAGTTTGGGGGTTGTGTGTTTTTTTTAAATTTAAACCTTTCTTAAATATTAAGAATCAATTGGTAAAAAGAGTAATTGGTTTGATATTGTGTAGTTTGATCGCAGTGTAAGACAATGTGATAAGTCACTCTCCATCCATTACTTTTCATTTAACATGGCATGAACAGGACATTAGACGGACATTTTTAAACCTGTGCTAGCTTCAAAACCTTTATTCCGCCTCAATGGGAATGCCTAAAAAAACCAACAACAATAACACCCCCAGCCCCCAAAATCTGCACCGCCAACCCTGAATACATGAGTGTGAATACAAAGCAGCAAAATTATAAAGTGTCATGGTGGGGGGCGGGAAGAGAGGGGACCCCACATGCAATTCATATTCTCATCTCCAGAATCCAGAGGAACTTCACACGGTTGAGCTTATCGTGTTTGTTATCGTTGTATTAGCTTGGAGGTAGAAGGACAAAGTTCAATGATGGGAACATGGAAACCAAAAATGTGGCGCTAGCTAAATGCTAACCCTTGATTTGCGAAGATCTCACCAAATGTTAGGGCTAAAATTGTTACAATTAGTCGAGTAGAATCTACTTCAGCAGTTTTTAAACAAATATAGGGGCTAGCATGCGCCATAGTTGTTAAATAAAGCGCTTAAACCAAAATCAAGAGACTGGATAAAATAGTCTGTTTATCTATTAGCTGCTAATGTTAGCATCTCTTGCTAGCTTGGTGATTAGATGTGTCCGGCCAAAACTTTTGTCCAAATGATTAAAGTGGACCTATCATGCTATATTTGAATAATATAGTGTGGGACCATACCTATATAAGGCATATTTATTTTTTTCAAAATACCAAACAGATCATGCATTTTAGCCATGCCTCATTTTGCTCAATTTGACATTTTTTAGCTCTGTTTTTGCAAGGGCAGATTCTGTGAGAACAGCATCATCTACAGGCCTGGCATATGTACTACCGCGTCTCCAGCGCTTTCGAACGGCAATGGCCGTGTCTGTCTCCTCCTGATTGGTGGAGTTGGCCCAATAGCCGTAGCGCCACCGTCCTGACGTCAGGACAGTGTTCAAATCTGGATCAGTTTTTTATCAGATCCGTTGCAGCCCCTTTTTTAGAGATTTGGGTATGGAGGAAAATAGAGAGGGTTGTGTTTTCTGACACTTGGTGAGTTCCCTGGAACACCGGGGACACATATTCATGTATAAAAGACGTACAAAAGTGCATTTTGCATGATAGGTCCCCTTTAAACAAAAATGTAAATGCGCACAAAACTGATGATTGGAAATACACATATGAAAAAACATACAAACACATTTCTACCTTTTTAAAGGCGTGCTGGGAAGTTTGGTATCTTACCTCCATCTGTTCGTTCCAATTCAGGCTTAAGAGAAATCTGGTACCTGTTTGGGCCTGTAGGCAAAGATGAAGATGAGGCTGATGATGAAGATGAGGCTGATGATGAGGATGAAGATGAGAATGAAGATGGGTGATGATGAAGATGGGTGATGATGAAGATGGGTGATGATGATCAGGATGAGGCTGATGATGATGACTGAGATGAGGCTGAAGATGAGGATGAAGATAGGTGATGATGACGAGGCTGATGATGAAGCGGATGATGAGGATGAAGATGGGTGATGATGAGGATGCTCAGGCATGTGCTGAAGGTCGGCCTCCTCTCTCCTCCGCAGCCTCCATCCATCCAGCAGCTCTCCTGAGTCACTTTTCATAATTATTGAATTACATTCCTGGAAACCCATTAAGCAGAACATTCTCTTCTTAACCACCTGCTCTCCCCCCCTCCCCCGCCCCATTTTACACCATCAATCTTTCAGCGTTACCGGAGCCCCTAAAAGCTTTCTGACTGCTCTATAATGGGGGACAGCGCGGGGTCAGGGGCTGCAGGACTGTGTGCTCAGCATGGGGGGGGGGGGGGGGGGGCAGCGGGGGTCAATCTGTGCAGCCGGGCTGTAAGGGGTCACTGACTGGACCTTTGGCTGCGAACAAGAGGGGAAAAAAACATGTTTGGATGTGTAATTATGTGACTGTGTCTGTGTGTGTGTATATCGCGCGCATGTGTGTGTGTGTGTGTGTGTGTGTGTGTGTGTGTGTGTGTGTGTGTGTGTGTGTGTGACCTGTTCAGGTGAGACTGTCAGATATTATAAATCTGTCGTTTTCAATATGTTTCATTTTAGTAATGGATTCACTGTTGTAGCCTTTTTTCCTGAGCTTGCTTCAATAGCTCAATTAGTAATTTCCTACATTTCCCAGAATGCCCTTGGACATCCTCCAAAGCAGCAAATTAGCTAGCTGCATTCAGTGGTGGGGGTTGACAGGAGATGACACAGAGGTTTAGTTAGTGGTTTGAGAAGTATCTATGGATATTTTCATATGTATATATTGAATAAAAGGACATTCTTTCTTCATAATTGCAGTGTTACCACATTCTCAGCACGTTCTGTAAGAGCTTCAAGAATATCCTGTATGAGATACAATAAAATGTCACACTGACCATGGCTGATTAGCAATCTGCCTTATGGTCTTCATGACTAGACTTTTATCAGTGCAATGTATTAATGTTGACATTTTTGTTTTAGACTGTACAAGGTTAATTTTAAATATATATAGTTATATATTTTTTATTTGATAGAAACGTAGCAAAAAATATCAAAGTCGCAGGCGCTTATTTGGTGCTAACAAGTAGGATCTTTTATTTGTATGTTATAATAAAACAATTTACGACAGACTTCTTACAAGACTATACTTCTAGCATTTAGTGTACAGAAATCAAACAAACTGTTATTTTAAGGGGGTTAACATTTGGAAAATATATGGATTTTGAGTGCTGTATTTTAGTGAAAGTGTAAAATTAATATATGTTTTTCATGTTTTCTTTTTATGCAGACAGTGTTTTCCTCTAAGGTAAGGCATACGGATTCAATTATATTTAATACAAACATACAGCAAATCATTTTAGTTTGGTGTACGGTCAGAATTCGCCTTATTGAGGTGCTAAATGTTCGGACACTCATCACATGAACATCACTGACATTTTAACATGCGAATAAAGCATTTTGGTATTGTGACATGTGCTCTTTTCCCTGTGCAGGATATTCCTCTCACGTCGATGCTAAGTGAATAGCACGGTTAGCTTTGTCTTTACCCTGCTGCCTTATTGACTCGCCTGTCAATACCACTGCAGGGGAGATCCATAAAGCCTGCAAATGTTATCACAACATCCGCTGGTGTGTGTGTGTGTGTGTGTTTGCGTGACTATCCTTGTGGGGACCTACATCTGTTTACACAGTGACGTGTGGGGACTCGGTCCCAATGAGGGGGATCATTAATGTTAGGGTGAAGACTTGGTTAGGGTAAGGGTAAGGGTAAGGGTTAGGCATGTGTTGGATATGGTTACGGTTAGGATAAGTCTCCAGGAAATGCATGTAAGTCAATGTAATGTCCCCTGAAGTGATGTATACATGGCGTGTGTGTGTGTGTGTTCACTCATGCATGCAAGGCTTTCTTACGCAATATTTTACTGGAATGAACATTGGGCACATGAATATATCATTTACCTGCAGGTTAAGGGTGTTTATGATCAAATAAATATATTTGTTGTGTCTTATAAGGACCAGTGCCTTCATAAAACAAAAGAATGGAAAGGATCAACAAAATGACATTTCAAAAATGTGTTATGGCTTACATTTAGTTTCATGTTTCAAGGCTTTTATTGTCATGTGTACATAGTGTGTAGTTATGACAATGAAAATCTTAGGTCACAGGCTCCTCCAACCGTGCAACACAATAAATCAGATAAAATAGTACAGGTAAATAAAATAAAATAGAATATAATAGAAAAATACTTTAGTTTAGGAATAAAGTTTTGATATTTCAATTTTGGACACTATATTTTGGCCTTAATGAGTAGCTAGCGAACCAATGCTATTTCGAGATAAAAACTGTGACATTGCACAATTCTGCAATAATCCCAGTTCATTCAACCATGTTTATGTTAACTTATTCTTGTTTTCATGTTTTAAACCTCAACATCTATACATGGTTACCCTGTCATTGTTCGGGTTATGGAAGGATTTTGATAAATAAAGGAAAGTAAGCTAGATATGGTTTAGCAACAACAACAACACCTGTTTAAGGTGGTTAATAATATGGCCTGTGATGGGAAAGCACGCCCTTCTGCACAGCATTATGGTCCATAAACGATTACTTCCTACACTGAGCATTGGCTTTGTGCAGAATAATGCAATAAAGGACTTCAGAAAACAATTTACACCTCCAGCAGAAACTCTGTTTAGGTCTTTACCAACTGCTAAGAAAATATATTATACTGCTAAATGTCCTCTATGTTGACCAGCGAGCCAATATCTTTGTACAACGTGTGATGAGGGCAGGTTGGGGTTATGCTTCTGGATACGAGGTTGTTAAGAGCCCTTACACTGAACTGTACAGTAAACGCGCCATAAAACCAAAGATATTAGCAAAAGGAGGCTTAAAGGCGCCAAAGAGATAAACAGACTTGACTTGGTTTTAATGTTAAAATAGAGCTTTAAATTAGGGCTCAGTTTTTGTTAAGATTTGTGTTTATAACAGAATGAATGGAGGCCCTCACAAGAGTAGTAAATGGGTGTGTGTGTGTGTGTGTGTGTGTGTGTGTGTGTGTGTGTGTGTGTGTGTGTGTGTGTGTGTGTGTGTTTACAAGTACAAAGCATCAGTGCTTATGCATCACCTCACAGCAGCATGCCACTCATTACCTAATGCTCAGATCCCAACATGTATTATTCATCTCTGACAGCTCACCTGCTTTGCATAAAACAAACACAAACACACGCTGCCCACACTTAAGAACACATGTAGGCCGTACAACAGGCTGTCATGCATACATCCTGGTCAGCTGCACGAATCCCACACACACAAGCTGAATGCAAAAGTGACCTTGCACATCATACTTTAGCATATGCGCCACACACACACACACACACACACACACACACACACACACACACACACACACACACACACACACACACACACACACACACACACACACACACACACACACACACACACACACACACACACACACACACACACACACACACACACACACACACACACACACACACACACACACACACACACACACACACACACACACACACACACACACACACACACACAGAGCATATGAGTAATGAACAACCTTAATAACACCTCCAACTTTTCCTCTTCTTCTCTCTGTTGGCTGTTTAAATTCACATCCCCCTTTAACGTAGCTCTAATTTGATTACTGCCGGGCTAATGGCTCTCCTTCTGCTCCTCCCAGACGCTCTGCCCAGACCTTGGAAAAAACACACACACACACACAGTGATCAGGGTGTGTGCTGCTGCAGAAGAGCTACATCTGCAAAGTATGGCCGAGGGGAAAAGAGCTGAGAGGAAGAGGGGAAGTTGGTGTATGGTGTTTATATGCATATGGGTGAGTGTTTTTTGGGGGTGGGGGTGAGGAGGGGGGGGGGGGGGGTGCATCAGCAGCCAACTTCACTCCTGAACCCTCCCCTCACTCTCCCCTTTCTCTTCCCTGCAGTACCTCCCCCTCCCCTTGAGTAAATCTATAGGGAGGGAAGGCAGAGACAGGTGCATTTCTCCACAAATTGAGTTAGCCAAGACATGCCACATCCAATTGGACTAAATTGATGTGAGAGTTTGTGATGTCTGCCGTGGGTATTACAGCAAAGGTCAGTGTGCCGAGACAATGACATCAATCTGGTCCACGTGGCCGAGCGGACTGCCCCCCCCCCCCCCCCCCCACCACAGCCCCCTGATTCAGATGCAAACCTGCAAACACAGCGTGGGGAAGGAGAGGGCGGACGAACGCTGGGTGCAAACTGGTGGGCATTTTGTGATTGCTTTTGAATAGAAGCTAAACAAGATCGTTGCCTCAGGCTGCTACGTGCTAATAAACACTGCAGATACCATTTAGATACGAACATGATGGAGATGATTGCCATATCAGTTTGAAGCATCCAAGGTGTGTTGTTATGCAGACAAATATTCAGTTTGGGCTGTTGACATACCTTCATAATTTATGAAACCACTTGACAGAATATGTATATCTAGGTTCTCTGTGATGTTTCCAACTACATACAGTTCTATGTTGTTATATAGAATTTGTAAATATGGTTGATGCACAAGTATTGAGTTGGTCACTTTGAGTAAGGATGCATTTTTTTTTTTTGCAAGGTCCCCTATTATACTGTTTTTCATCAATATATTATAGGTCTCAGATATATACAGAACATGTCTCTGAAGTGTTTGGCTCCAAACACCAAACAGATCATTGCAGCATCCCACAATCCCCTCTGTTTCAGCCCTGTTTCAAAAGTGCTGATTCTCTGTCTGTTACTTTAGATGAAAATAAGGAGCCCCTCCCCACGCCCCTCTGAGAGAGATTTGGTTACAAAGAACACAGTGGTGCTCTAGGAGGAGATTCAGGTGATAAGGTGGGGGGGGGGGGGGGGGTTAGGGTTAGGGTTAGGGTTAGGGTTAGGGTGTGGGGGGGGGGGGGGGTTAGGGTTAGGGTTAGGGTTAGGGTGGGGGGGGGGGGGGGGGTTCCTTGGTTGGTGATTGGCTAATGGTTACACAAGCCACAACATCGTTATGACATCATAAAGTGACCAAAATCTGATCAGCTCATTTTCAGACAGGTTTTTATAGAAATGGATCAGGACAAAAAGAGAGAGAATCTTTGATCCTGAAGCTTTCAGAATCTTTTTAAACAGAGGGGACACATGTTGATGTATACAAGACATGAAGAAGTGGATTTTGCATAATAGGTGACCTTTAAGATAAACTGTTAGTACATTGGAGAAAAAAGGTATTTAAAAAACATTGTTTGACAGAATAAATAAGACCCGGGAATGAGTTAGCATGTTTGCACTTCCGGTTCCCTCGTCTCGAAGTCAATGGTCTGTGGTTTACACAAGCTGAAGACATTTTCAAATGTTGTTCTACGACATAAAATATGTCTGTAAATTCCCCACTTGTGAATGTACGAAGCTTCTATTTGTTTTAAAGAGGCCCTATTCTGCTAATTTCCAGGTTCATATCAGTATGTAGTGTCTCTACTGTGACATGACTCCATGCTTTAATGTTCAAAAAGCTCTTTATTTTTCTCATACTGTGCTGCAGCACCTCTTTTCACCCTCTGTCTGAAACCAGAGATCAGTCTTCTCTGATTGGTTAGCTGGCCGGCTTTGTTGAGAGATGTCCCGCCCCTTAGGTTATAATGTAGAATGTGTTCACATAGTGCTGTCATCATGTTACAAAAATAAAAAAGGATTCCAATGGAGGCATTTCAGTTGGGGGGGGGGGTGTTTGGGAAAGAAGCCCCCTCTGGAGGGAACACAGGGATTTTAGCCTTTGCCGATCATTTACATGCACAAACACACTACAGCAAAACCCTCAAAAAGCATAATAGGGCCTCTTTAAAACAGTGGTTGCTTACAAGTGAGTAAATGAGACGACTAAACGTCATCACGCCAAAACATTAGCCACCTTTAGCTTAGCGGTGGTGACGTGAAGTCATGCAACCCTGATGGTTTGTTATTAGATTACCTATTTACTTCTAGACATTGCATTTACGCTTCAAAACTCATAAAAGCGGGGTTAATATGTGGAGATGATCCTGCTGAAAATAAAAGTGTGTTTGCCACAGTTCTTATTTTCTGCAATAGTCCAAAATCAAATAAAAAATACCTATTGTTTTTTTGTCGAGGAAACCTTTGCCATGCTAACTTTTGTGTCTGCTTACAACAATACGTCATCACTGCACCACTGTATTTGCTTAAACTACAATTACTACTAATATTATTCTTCTTTTGTTATATCGTGTCACATTTTATCAACTCTGAGGTTTTATGTATAAAGAGGCCCATACTATGAACACTTATTGCCTATCAATTTCACATCCAACACGTGAGTGCTGGTGGTTTCGGGCCACTTTGCCTCTACTCTCAGGAAATCCAGTAGAAACTTCATCATGCTGTCACCTCTGGCCGGCCTGCAGACCCAGATCTCAGGCTTTCATCCCACCTCCATTCAGAGAGCCATTTTCTGTGATCACATTAGCTTTATTGCTCCTCTCACGGTTCCCTCCGTCTCCATCAGCCCAGGGCTATTGGTTTTCATTCTGTGGCTTCAATCTGGACCTGAACCAGGCTCAGCGAGACCGGCGGACACTGACGTTAATTCTTAGAAAATCTATGAACATCCCAAACTTCACAAGCTCAATCGCTCAACGGGACAATTGACAGAGTTTAAAAGCTAAATATACATTAAGTTATTTGTAAATGAATGTAGCTTTTGTAAAATTCCTCTAAGCAATCAGTCACTCATACGTTTATTCGCTTAAGTGCTAAGTCTAGACGTAAACAGTGGTGGAGAAAGTATTCAGGTCCTTTTCTTAACCAAAAGTACTAATACAACACAATTAAAATCCCCCAATTAATAGTAAAAGTCCTGCGTTAAAGATGGTAGCTATGTTGAAAACCATGTACTTAAAGGATTTACATTTTAAGTACATATTGCAGAAATATTAAAGTAAATTGTTAAAGAATAAATTCAAATAATCAAAAGTAAAATAAGTCAAACAATGTTTTAACATAAAAAATAACTTCATCCATCAAAACTATTTCCAATACGTTTTCTGACATCAATGTTTCAGGAGTACTTAAATATCTTGGCCAGTAACACCAAAACAGCATATTCTACTAGTTCCTCTCTGTTCCGAGTGTAAAAATAAAACTTTGTAAAGTAATAAAATACTCAACATTTCTGAAAATGTGTACTTAATTATCGTACTTGAGTAAATGTACTGTAAAAACAGTCCACCACCATGATAAACATTGATTTTCATCAAATAAATGAGCTGAAAAGGACTAATTTCACAGAAAAGTAGCGAAGCAGATTGCAGAAAAGTCATCTGCTCTCAAGCTTTCCTGGAACCTCGGCTCCAGGAGAGCTTCAATTCATCCGCAGTCACAGGAATCCCAGACCAGATTTGTCTGAGAAGCAATTTACTGTCATTTGCTGGAGAGTGCCGGCCTGATGCATAAACATCGTTCCTAATACGCCAATTCATCATCAGGCAGCCGGGGGATTCTGGGTGTGTTCTGATCAAATTTGCACCCGGCGATGATGAGGGGCATGTTGGTTTTGCTACAGAAAAGTGCAGATCCAGCTATTTGTCACGTCAAGCTTCAACAGGGGAGGCAGAGGAGGGAAGAAACACGGCATAGAAACAGAAGAGATAGAGCCGCAGAAACATAGATGCCTACCAAAGATTTTTGAACCATTATCGCCGGGGTTGCATTTATCTATTGGGTGTATATTGTTAGACAGACCTTAACGGCCCCCATGACAATAAATCCTTCAGAATCTTCATCTCGTGTCACCTTAAGGATGGCATGTGTGGTTTTGAGTAAAATGCATCACCAACAATTGGATGGATTGTATTGAAAATGTGGTAAAGACATTTGTTTTTGTCACAAAATGAATCGTAATGGCTGACTTTACAGTGAACACCATCATCAGGTTGTGTTGATGGCCTACTGATGTTAGCTAACATGCTAAACTGAGATGAGAGTGTTAGACATGCTAAGCATCAGACTGTTAGCATTGTCATTGTGAGCAAATGTTGTTAGCATTTATCTCAAAGCACAGCACCAATGGTGGAGATGCACTTAGAGCATTACATGAATTCAGATAAGATGAATTCTCCTGTGATCTTGCATGAAACCAGCTGTTGGGAAAGGTAAAGCAAATCAAAATCAAAAAACCAAAACCAACAATAGTTTATTTTCTCAATACTTGAGTTTATCTCTGGCTCTGAGAATATATTTTGTAAGAAAGGGACAAAAGTGGACATCTATGGTAGAGAGGAATTGGATTTAGATTACAGCTACAACAATAAATATACTTATCGATAACTTGATCAACATAAAATATTGGTCGACTTTCATGCAAAACTCAGCATCTCAAATAGGTATTTACTGCTTTTCTCAGTTTCATATTTATATTAAACTGAATATTCGGTGGTTCTTGACATCCAAAGACATCACCAAACTTTAAGAAGCTGGACGAGTTCTACTATTTCTGACATTTTGTAGACCAAAGGATCAATAGATTAATCTAGAAAATATTCTGCAGACAAATGAAAATGATTCACAATGCATACGATTGCTCTTGCAATATTGGAAACACAGAAGTACTTGTGCTCATCCTGGTCTGTTTTGGTCTATGCAGGGGATTTGTTGACAATATCAAAACATCACAGACTGTAATAACGTTATCTTTTCTTCATGTCCTCTAACGAGCAACATATCTGTTCTCTAAGCTGTGTGTGCTGCAGCCCACTAACACTTTCCTCTGACAGCATTATAAAACATTCTGACTCACATTTTGTGTACCAGCCCATCCACTACACCACATGTATTGATTTCTGGAGAAATAGCGAATCTATGTGGTGCAGCTCTGTGGGGCGGCGCCATCCTTCAGAGGCCTTCTGGGAACAGGAAGTGAATCAGAGCTGCAGTGGACAGACGACTGCGATGGCTCCCATCTGGCTGTTCTTTACGGATCGCATCCAATCAAATTAGCTTTGATTGATCAACAGGCGCTGCCATTGGACGGTGGTCATGGCAATATAAATCACTCGCTGCCATCAATATGGATGGCTTTCCTGAAGAAGAGCAAAAATGACAAAGTGTACATGAAATTCAAGGAAGTCCACTTCCTCTCGGCCAATACACAGTGTACTAATTTAAATGTTCTGTTAGTGAGAGGGAGATGATGATGTTTGTGTGCAAAGATGGATGTGGTTCGCTTTGATAAATAAATAGGGAATACAAAAACTAGGTGGTATCAAATCTGCCACCTGCTCTTATGAAATTATTATTGGCAGCTCTTGAGTACTTAGAGGAATATTTCACTCGCAAATTACCCAAATTACCTAAAATGTTTGAACAAACTTTGTTTTATTTACACAGCTCCAAGGTGATTGGAGAATACTGAGAGTGTGAGGTGTTTTAAATAGTATCATTTCAGTGAGAATACTGGATAAATGGGACTTGGTGAGAGTGTTTGAAAGGGTGTTTCAATATAATTTTGCTGTTTACTTTGAATTTATCAAGGATTTAGGTTTAATTCAAATATTCATGGTAACACTGGATGAGTTACTTATATACAAATGATCCTTTTGTGGGTAAAGTATTCCTTTAAAAAGGGAGATAATGGTATGGTTACTTTAAGTCTACACTGAGAACAACAAGCCATCAAAAGACTAACAAGCCATCAAAGCAAAATAAAAAACCTCACAGGGTGAATTGGTCGTCAAAGAGTTTCTGCTTCTCTTACACTCAGAAGTTTGTTCGTTCCAAGCCTGAATATCCACGATATCATCTTCCTAATAAGTTACAGTATTTCTGTCCTTTGCAAAAGACAAAAAGTCTGAACAAATAAAATGACGACCAACAAGTAAATGAGTCTGTCTCAAAACGTTTTATCTCAAAGAAACTGGAATAAGGGTTGATTTAATTCTGTGCCGATTACATGGAACCGAACTGTCCTGCAGGGGATCGCTTATGTATTTAAACCCTCTTTAAATGTTCATTGCATTATTAAAGAGCAAACAACTTTAATGAGTGCCTATTGGAATACATGTAAGCCCCTAAATGTTGCTTATGTTCCTCCTGACATGAAGGATTTAGGGGTTAACAATACATATTAAAGGATCCTGACCTGAACATGCAGGATATGAGAACATTTGACAATGGATTGAATGATTATAGGACTCTGAGTTAGTATATGTGTGGCCAGGGGCGCCGCCAGGGATTTTGGGCCCCATGAAAAGATATCACATTGGTTACTTAAACATTTTTTTCTTAATGTTCTAAAATAGTTTGGGCCCCTGTCAGTCACGGGCCCTTAGAATCGTCCTAACTTTTCACCCCCTTACGGCGCCCCTGTGTGTGGCATATAAACCCAACACAGGTGGCTATAGCTGATGTATGAGTGGAGACAATTTGCGATGATATCCCCATCTCTAATGACGGTCATTGAATGTGGACATTGTGTGTTACTGTTGCACTATTATTGCGTTTAGTGTTTGTTGTAAATAACTTATATTGCCTTGTTGTTGAAATGTACTATTATATATATACCAAAATTGCTTGAATGGGATGAATAACAAGGGAGTAATAAGGAACTGGCGAAGAAAAATATTGGATAAAAAAAATTATGCAATCATATTATTGAGACCAATGGATTTCTAGGCCCCCAAAACATACATTTAGACAACAAAATCACTTGTCTAGAATACATTATGAACAAGTTTTTTATTAAGGGATTTTCGGCCATCTTGGACGCCATCTTGAAAATTAGACCTTTGTAGTGGTCAGATTTTGGTAGACTTTTAGTATGTTATTACCTGATACTACAATAATCCATTGAAAAAACTTTTTTGGGGTCAAAGCATATTTGCATCTGACTATATACGAATAAACTTGCCTTTGTAATGAGGGAAATTAAAGAGATCTTGGAGTTAAACGTATTATATGAACCACAAAGGTTGATTTTAGGGAATGTACTTTCAAGGGGAATTGGAAAAGACAATATGCTTAGAGCTTTGGTTTTAATAGCCCATACAATTATTACTATAAACTGGCTTAAACCTCACCCCCCTACTTTGGACCAATGGGGTTGTAAATTGTATTGAAAATGTAACAGCGAAACTACAACTCAAGATGGAAGTGTCTTTAGAGAAATGGTCACCTGTTGTAAGGTATTTGGCAAAGTGAATATATTGTAAACCTATAATTGGACTTTATATTTTTTGGATTTCTTGTGGTCTGTTGATAAATACTATTATATATTGTACTTTTTGATTATATTATATATATATATTTTTGTATATAAAAGTATGATATTGTATATGTACCATGTTGTGTGAGACTCACTGTCAAGGAACTTGTTCTAATAAATGTTAAACAAAATAAAATAAACTTGCCTTGTCCCTCCAGTTATAAGTGTAAATGGAAATCACCTGTAAGCTGTCCCACTCTAACGCAGCGTACACACGGCGGCGTGCGTTGAAGCTTCAACGCTTCTACCCATTCACTTTGAATGGGGTGATGTCACGCTTTGCCGAACTGCATTGTGGTTGAGCAATGTTCTACTTTTGAAGCTTCGACGGAAGCGTCAGCCAATCAAATCATATGCCAGTACAAGCTCTAGCCAATCAAACCGCGTGCTTGTGTGTCCGGGGCGGGAGATTCATGTGATTGGTTGTTGGTCGAGCTTCAGACACGCCCGCCGGCAAGCTTCAACGCACGCCGCCGTGTGGACGTACCGTAACAGGTGCACGTCTGTCCTGAAAACATCTGCTTTGGTAGCTAATACCGTGTGTTGGGGATAAAAGAGAATATTTAAAGTGCCTATTATGCTATATTGGGAAAATATATTGTAGGGCCATACCTATACAAAACATGTCTGTGAAGTTTTTTGCTTAAAATACCAAACAGATCCCCCATTGTAGCCATGCCTCATACTGCTCAAACCCCTCTTTTGCAGCCCTGTTAGAGAAACGCGGATTTTGGGTCCTTAGCTTGAAAAAAAAAAAAGAGGAGGCGGAGCTAATGCCTGATCAGAATTCTACCGGAGATAAAGTTAAATTCTGCTGTGATAAAACGCCATCCTGTTCTAAACCACATCAAGGATTATTTCTGAAACAGTATGGAGCTCAAATGCTTTTTCTCTTGTGGGTTTATCACAAGGTGAGTTCCTTTTTTAATTTCCTGCTTTTTAAAAACATGTGCTCTCCAGTACAGGTTAGCTCTGAGTGTTAGCGAGGCTTGCTAATGTAACCAAAGACGAGATTACATCCAAAACACGTCAGGCATTGTTTCTGATAGCAACTCTCTGTGGGTCCGGCCGATATTACGTCATATCGGCAGCAAATCTGTATCCGCTCGTTGTAGCCCCGTTTTTAAAAGATTTGGGTACGGAGGAAAAGAGAGAGGGTTTTATTTTCTGACGCTGCGTGAGTTCCCTGGGACACATATTTATGTATAAAAGACATCAAAAAGTGCATCAAGCATGATAGGTCCCCTTTAAGGTATTTTTAAGCTGATTTAAAGAGATTTTTGTCCTCCCCAAAAGTTGTGTTACATCATCAAATTATTCATAAAACACCCTGATGCCTTAATTATGAATTTGTTCAAGTGTTGATTAATGATTATGTTCTGAAACAATATTGGGCAGAGTATCCTGTTGTGTGCATGTTATGAATATTTCAGCCTGTTGTTGGGACTCTTTTGAATATATGGAAATAATAATTCATATGAGCTGTGATGGTTTATGCAGATGGAGGCTGGGGGGCACAACACAAAGTCTATAATGTACAACCCAGTGTTCAGTCACAACACTTGAAAAGAATAAGAGATGAGAGGCAGGAGGCGAGACAAATTAGCAGCTTTAGAAATTGATAGCAGGTGTTTACATGTGGTATCTTTTGCATATCATAATGTGGAGGCAGGGGGTGTAATAATAAGCATTACAATGTATAATAATCAATATAATTCACAATGACCTTGACGTTTTATGATGGATTGGGGGACATGGCCTACTGTAATTGCTCCCTCCCTCCTTTCACTGCTACAGCCAAGTCTCTCTTCCACTTCTTTTTTTTTTTTTGACATTAAAAACCACTCCATCATTCTCGATGCGCCGCCTTGTCGCCTGCCGCTCAGATGACCATTAATCGCTTAATTCCAGTAAAGCTACGTGCGCACAAAGGGCCGCTGTCTGCCGCTTAATGCATGTGTGATTAAGCTTTTAGGGCCGACCACACGGCATTATTAGCCAGCAGGTCCTTGTATAGAGGGCCAAATGCCTTCAGGGGGCCCGAGGGGGGTGTGTGTGTGGGGGGGAAGTTAATGACACTGACCCTCACTTCCCCAACAGCTATTCAATTCAACAATAATAACGGGTCACGCAGCTGATTTATGAGGCTGGGGCTAATAATTGTCAATTGCTAATGTGGGGGTGGGGAGGGGGCAATGCCAGTAGACTATATGCTAAATAAAATATGCCTTGACCCCACTGGGGGGTGAATTGCGGGAGGCAAAAAAAGAGAAAAATTGACAGATGATGTTTGAGATACCACCACCCCCCCCCCCCCCAACCCTCTTGTTACTGGTGGGAGAAGTACTCAGATCTTGTACTTAAGTAAAAGAAGAAATACCAGAGTGTAGGATACTCTGTAACAAGTAAAAGTCCGTATTCAAAATGTTTCTAAGTACAAGTACAAAAGTATTAGCATCTAAATATACTTAAAGTACCAAAAGTAAAAGTACTCAATATGCAGATTGGCCCGTTTCAGAATAATATATATGATATATTTGTATTATAATTATTGATGCATTAAAGTGTCAAAGCTGGTAAAGGTGCAACTAGTTTTAATTACTTAATTTACTGCTAAATGAATGTAATTTATTAATCAAGGTGTAACTAAAGTCTTAAGTGTTGATCTTATTTCATATCGTTAATCAATATCTGCAAAGTTACATAAAATGTAGTGAAGTTAAAGTACAACACTAACCTCTGAATTATTGTGAAGTACAAAGTAACATACAATAAGTATAGGTACCTCAAAATGGTACAGTACTTGAGTAAATGTACTTAGTTACTTTCCACCATTGCTTCTTACTAAAAACGCAACGTTGTTTTGGATATTTAAACATTTGAAAGCAGTGATATCCAAACTCCTGCTCGCCCCATCCGTCCGCTGCATTAAATGAATAACAAGCAAACAATGTGTCGCGGAGAGCAGGATTCAATTACTAAGTTTATTTACCGGGAAAATCTCATGAAGGCCATTGACCAGCGTTAAGCAGCGCGGGCTGAAACGATGACAAGAGCTCCGATAAGAATTTAATTCCATCTCATTTCAGACGATTTTATGAATCAAATTCTTGAACACTGGCAAGAGATTTAATGATCACATCTTTGCGAAATCTTATTTCAGAAGCGGTCGATGGCATTTCTCTGCGTTAATGTCGACTTAGAGGTTGGAGTAATTTAGTAATTGATTCCTTGCCTGGCTCTCGCTCGTGCCAAGGCCGCGTTTGAGGGTAATATGTTTCCTAATCTCATCCCCCGGAATAAGATTTTTATGTTAATCCACTGGATGGTCACTTGGGAAGCGGAGATAAAGGCTCAGAGGTCCGGAGAGGCCACGAGGAAAGGAGCAGCATCTGGAAACAACCAGAGTAGTTAATGGGAGATACAAACCAGAAACAAGAAGCAGTATCCATGAGAAAAACATATTTACCTTTTTTACTTGTGCAGAATCTGAAAATAATCATACTATTTCCATATAAGGCTAAATAAAAGGTCGATAGGGGTTAAACATCTGCTTTTCCCCCACTTTATTTTCACACAATTGACTCCAAATAGCCTAACATTATTTTCGAATGTATAATAAGTTATATTTAGGGTTACTAACCGGGCATCTATTGAGACGTAGGTTCCTCTAGACCCCTGACTATTATCATATACTGCCTTCCAAATGTTCACCCACCAAAGACGTCCAATACAAAGAGAACACAGCATCTGGAACACAGTTATGGAAGATAAACAACATCACACAAGAGCCTGAGAAAAATATATTGACCTATTTCCTTATAAATAATCATAATACTGTATTTAAGGCAAAAATAAAAGGTCTATTTTGGTTATAAATCTACTTTTCCTCCACTTAATTGAGCCCAAATATAATTATTTTAGAATGTATAATAAGCTATAAAGATGTATCCAGCTGCATCAAGTAAGAGGGGGGTGTATACCTTCACTAAATCCATGCATTTGACCACAATAGAGGTGCACACTGCCCTCAGATCTGCACCAAAGACAGAATAAAGAAGCATAAGAAAAACGTCAAAAATAACAATAACAACACGAGCCTGCAGTCTGACACACTGAAGTCTTTTGTGCTGCAGGTTTTTGTGCAGACACACAGAGAGAAGACACCAGCTTATAATTCAATTTTGTCTCTTCTCCAGATGTCACTTTCCATCTGTGCGTTTGGAAAGGCGATGCGCTTTTTACGCACCGACTCATGTTTGACTTCTTTTTCTACTCCCCTCTTTTAATGTCCACGTGTTTTCTGATGTGCAGCTTCAGATCTTACAATCAATGCAGCTTAAAGGAACAATACAATATAAGTGAGATTATGATTTATTACGAAATATTATAACGGTTTTGCAGTGGTGTAACTAAGTATATTTTCTAAATTGTGCTTAAGTATTACCATTTTATACTTTGTACTTCTCCATTATAGTTCAGAGGTAAATAGTTTACTTTTACTCCACTACCTTTAGCAAATGATTAGATTAATGATAAACAATATGATCAAAATAAGGCTTTAGATACACCTGGATTAAATTCACAATTAGTTCCACCATCTTCAGCTTGATAAACACATTGATGCATCAATAATTATCAAAAACATAAAAATATATATTATTCTGAAATGGGACAATTTGCAGAATGAGCAGTTTTACTTTTGGTATTTAATTTGATGCCAATCATGTTGTACTTTTACTTGAGTAACATTTGTAATGCAGGACTATTACTTGTAAAAGGGTTTTCCTATTCTTTGGTATTTCTACTTTGAGTTAAGAACAAGATCTGAGTAATTCGTCCACCTCAAATGGAAAATAAGGGAATTATTATTGTGGAGATGAAACAGCGGAGCCACTTTTATCTCTGTTTTTTGTTCCCATATTTGCAGGTGACATCTCGCCTTTTATCCATGCTGTCAAATTGAGACATCATCCTAAATTGCCACGAGAGCATCCCCAAAATGAATTTTGTATCTGCTCTCGAGCCCCTCCCCTGCAACACGCGGCCTTATTAATAAACGTTTTGATATAGGGTTTCCTCGGGCGGAGGAGTGAGACATTGTAGGTGCGATGTGACAGCGGGACCCTCCCATCTCTCTTTATCCTCCTCTGTTCCATTGCCTTTTTCGGGGGAGTGGATCCATCCAATCCATCCAGAGACAATGGCATTTTGTTCCTCTTTTTGTCCCTCCTGTCGACCCGCATTCCTATATTGCTGAGCAACGATAGTGCGCACTAAATGGAGAGGAGTTGCTCCCAAATCCCGGCTATTGTGCGCCACTTACCATGGGAATTTAGGGTCTTCCAAACATCGCATTTTGCTGATTTATTTAAGTGAAGGCTTGTGGTTGGAGCCCTTTATTGGCCACATAATTGCTAATTAACCACCACTTTACTTGCATTAAAGGATCATTATGTTACTGTAAATCATACGGCTGCTGTTTGAAAACGGCGCTCAAAACAACCTGCATGAAAAAGTGTGGAGGTTTTACTTCTTAAAAGCTATAACAATAAAATCAATTGCCTTCTTTCCAATTTAATATTCTCACATCCAAACATCAAACTGTGGCCTCTCGTCCCACCAGGACCAGCTGAAAGAATTAAAAGATGTTGAAACCATAAAAGAAGAGGCGTTTCAATAGCTGGTGGACTATGGTGTGAGGACTATGGAGAGCAGGAATAAAGAGCGGCTTCAGTGAAAGAAACTGATGGCTAAAAGCTGTAATTGTATTTGTCTCGGCGAAATATCAGAAAAGACTTCTCGTTTCTTTGAGCGTTATTAGATTAATTCCCAGAGATGGGTGCTTTTCTCGCTGCCAGACGCGTGGAGGGAGGACGGTGCACCATTTGGCTCTTTGGTTTCAATAATCAAATTAACCATTTGGTACAACTTTTAGGGTCCCAGCTCGTGTGTAAGAAAGGAGAAAATAAAACATTAACATAATAGGCACCGGGTTGTGTCAAGAAAGAATTAACGTGTTTCTTTTCTGGCGCTGGTTGATCTCTGAGAAGACAACGAAGAAAAGCGAGAAACAACTGCAACACGTCAGCAATTGTGGGGGAAAGTAATTGATGGCGAATGCGACCGGGACTATTTTAACAGAGAATATAAGAGCTGCACCTTGCAGGGTGAAGCAGAACCAAATTATAAAAGATGCCAAATGTAATCCTTAAATGTCCTTTTCTTTTCTTTTTTAAATCTGAAATAAAAGTGTTTTTTTTTTTTAAATGTTTGTGGTGACAATATTAAAAAAGGCAAATCGTTTCTGATCATTTTGGAGGGACTGACACGTGTACACATTTTATTTGAGAAAGTTAAGATTTAAAAGGGAATAAAGATATTAAATAAAACCACATTTGAACCCTTCTTTTTTTACCTCAGATATTAACCTGTATGTTAATATCTATTTTATTCTCTCCTAGTCCAAATAAATCTTTAATATCTGTCCAGTCTTCTTTAATTTAGATGATGAAATAAAATCAATATTGTGAAAAATAAAGTCAAATAAAAAAAAGGGAAAATTGAGAAAATCTATAATAATCCTATATAATAAAACCTGTGTCAATGGGTAACTAAACCCAGTGTCCGGGGTGATGCTACAGTCCGCGTAATAAAAATAAAATCACTACACGTTCACTCAGGATTATTATAGGATTATTATAGTGATTTTCAGTCTGCTCACAGATCAATCACTGAAACAGGAGCAGTGGTGAACAAATTCAAACATCAAACCCTCATCTGCTCAATTTAATTGTTGCTCCATAATTCCTGTTGTGCGTTTTTGTGTTGAGAAAAAAACCCGCAGCTTCAAACGAGGACTTGAACTCGGTCCAATGAGAAAAAAAACGAAAACACACACGAGTGTAAGCGCCATACAAAGCGGCTCACCTTATTACACAAACCAAATTAAGCACTCAGCCAATATTGTGAGCCTATAAGAGGTCCGAGGACTGCCTCGCCAGTTCGTTACTTTCATTAGAAAGATGTTATTTGCCAAATAAACGAAATAATGAAAGTAATAAAGACAATTACAAACTCATTTGAATCATAAAAACACACCCGGAAGTTTAGCAGAGATTACACTGCAGCAGTGCAGAGGGAGGGGTTGGAAGTGTGTGGTTTATTTGGCATAAAGGGCATTATTAAACCGAAGCTGGTAAATTCGTTTATTACTGTGCGTAAATTGTAATATGATAGGGATCATTTCTAACTTTCATTTATTGCCTTCAATTTTAAAACCAGAAATGGCAAAGGCCTGTAATAATAATGTGTAACAAATAATGCATTGTAATGAGATAAAACAGAGAGAAATTAAACAAAAGGGCAACCGGTACAGTCTGTTGTTATGGACGTGATTAGTGTGCATACACTGTGAAAAAAAAATCATAAAATAATTCATATTTTTCTATAAAAAGAAAAATTGAAAAATGCGATGATTTGCTTCAGAGCACATTTGCTTGTTGCAGTTGTTTTCTTGCAACCCGTGTCCTGAAACAAAGCAGAATCATTATTGTTAAATTGTGCAAAAACATTGTCAAAACAGTCCCGGTTGAAACATGTGATTTCAACTTAGATGCATATTTTTATTTGTGCAGAAAACTAGATTTTAAAGCTCAAAAAGCCGTGAAAACTAAACAAAGAATCAGTGGTTATACCTGTTAAATTGTGCATGTTTTGCAGCTGATAGTGCAGAGACAGAGACAGAGAGAAAAGCGTGGAGCAGACGGGCAGGGAGCAGAGGCATAGGGGGAATACTATGTGAAATCCTGCCCAAGGTATACGGTCGCTTAAAAGGCTTAAAAGCTTGGAGAAAATTGGATCAGGGAGAATCGTCACCCAACTTTCATTATTTCCAAGTGGTGTGATTGAATTAAAGGGCAAGATGGTGGTTGGAGAGGAGTGGGGTGGGGTGGGGTGGGGTGGGTGGGGGTGCGGCGGCGGTGGTGGAGGGGTGCGTAATGGCGTGGTATTAAATTCTAATTAGAGATGCAGGGGATCAATGATAGGGAGGTTGGACAGCCCGGGCCCCCAGTGCCAGCCCAATAGACTGATGAGTTATTGTCATGTAAAAAAGCGCTAGCAATAAGACCAAACGCTTTGCTATTGTCCAAGCGGAAAGAGCCAAGTTTATTATGAGGACTATATGCTCTAGAGACCTCGGGCTAGGCGGCTCTTAGGGGGCTTTTCATAAAACAGGGCTAGGTTCCTATAAAGGAGGCCAGTTTTGGAGCAGGCGCTGAGCAGTGCACATCTACACCGTCCAGCCTCCTTACAACCAGTTAAACCCAAACAAGTCCCCCAAACTCAGACCGCGCGTCCTCATTTTGAGTTTATTTTTATACTTTCCAACCCTTTTTTGTGGGGTAGTTTTTCTTTGACGGTGTTTTTTTTTCACGGGAAGTGCAGCTTTCTTTCTCCACCGAGCCTTCACAAATGTATAAAATGGAGTATTCTTACCTAAATTCCTCTGCCTACGAGTCATGTATGGCCGGGATGGACACGACGAGCTTGGCATCGGCCTATGCGGACTTCAGCTCGTGCAGTCAAGCCAGTGGGTTTCAGTACAATCCCATCAGGACCACTTTCGGGGCCACCTCCGGCTGTCCGTCCCTCACGCCGGGCTCGTGCAGCCTGGGGACGCTGCGGGACCACCAGAGCAGCCCGTACGCCGCAGGTAAGCAGCGGCTCCGGAGCCTCAACCCGGCGTATTATAGGACGCCTTGATTGCATTTGAAAATGGAAATGTGTTTAGTATTTACCAAACGAAATTTGCTTACACAAATGAAAGAATTTATCACGTTAGAAGCGATTGCAGGCAAGGGGTAATTCGGTTACGGGGTTATACTATCCCAGTCACACCCAAAACCGCCAACAGAATTATCTTAAGCTGCCAAAATGATAGGCATAATTTATTTACTTTGCGATGAGACATAAAGCTTCGAAAAATAATTAGATAACCAAAGACTAAAGCTCATTATTGACACCGAATTGGAGTTACAGTAGCAACAAGCGGGGAGGATGGGAACATTATGACAACTTTTCAAACTTGAGCCTCAATCTGTGGAGCAACAATTAGTTTAACATCACAATTAACCGCATCACGGGTCAGCAACGATATCAATTCAGAACTAATTCACAGGTAATCAAAGGCATAATACAATAAGTTTAGCCCAGCACACATAACCGGATTTTATACAAAATATCGAATTTACTTCCACATGACAACACTCCACATGTCTCACACTGCACTGATAACACCACTGCACAACTAACGGTGACATTTTTATTTGGTTTACAGTTCCCTACAAACTGTTCACGGATCACGGTGGGCTGAACGAGAAGCGGAAGCAGAGGCGCATCCGGACCACCTTCACCAGCGCGCAGCTGAAGGAGCTGGAGAGGGTTTTTGCGGAAACTCACTACCCGGACATCTACACCAGAGAGGAGCTGGCACTGAAAATCGATCTGACTGAAGCCAGAGTTCAGGTACACACACCGGCTCTCCAACAGACAGCAACCTGCTGCCATTACGCACGATTACGCACGGATGGATTTATGATGCAAATGACAAAAACAAAAATAAAATGCATCTAAATGTTAACTTTTAAAAGATTTTAGTGAAATTAAAGCTTTAATACTTTGACATGATCAGCCACTAGCACCATCTTACACACACTCGTGCATTAATGCACAAAACAAAGATGGTGTTTGTCTTCAGGGACACATCAGAATTTTTTAATCAGCACACTGATTTAGAGCTGCCTTTGAGACTTGCTGCTCATGTACATTCTAAAATTGAGCCCGAACAATAATCAATAGGTTTAGATTAGTATTGATTGATCTATGTTTTTGTCACCATTCAACACTTCCCTGTGGTTTAACGTTTGTTTTGTACCATTTCTTAATTTCCCAGGTTTGGTTCCAGAACCGGCGTGCCAAGTTTCGCAAGATGGAGCGCGCAGCTGCGACGGCCGTAGCGGCTGCCAAGGCCAACTGCGGGAAGAAGTCTGACCCCAGAGATGAAGACTGTAAAGACAACAAATCCACCGACCCCGATAGCACAGGAGGACCGGGCCCGAACCCAATCACCAGCTCCAACTGCGGCGGACCGAGCCCCACCGGAGGACAGGTCAACACCACCGGGAACGGGCAGGTGGACCAGGTGAAGACCTCCATGTCCGGCGGGATGGGGGTGACCGCAGCGAGCCAAGGCTGGGCCACCAACCCGGGCCCCATCACCTCTATCCCGGACTCTTTGGGCGGCCCGTTCGCCAGCGTACTGTCGTCTTTGCAAAGACAGAACGGAGCCAAAGCTACATTAGTAAAGACCAGCATGTTCTAGTGAGGCAGAAAAAAAAACGTTTCCTCATCCTCATCATCCGGAGACTGAAAAGATATTGCCCATGACAGACTTTAAGGACAATAAAAAGCAGTTAAAAAGAAGATGACAACTATGTTATTTTATTTTTATGCCTTGCGCCGTTTCGTGTGGTCAGTTGACACTTTTGCTGTGAAAATATCCATCTTGACAATTCATGTTGTCTGATAATAACACCGTCTTTGTTTCTTTAACGTGAGATTAGGGTGAAATGTGTCCACTTGTTTCCGGTCATTTCTAAAGACTGAAATCGTGTACTAGTATCAACAAAATGACACTTCTGATGAGATTCTCCATGCGTAAAATACATCTCATCCAAATGCAAAACGCTCCTCCTGTTCTAGGAAACAAAGGACACATTGAAGTCTGAAAACGGGATGAAGTGATTTGTTAAGATGAAAACATTTTTGGCCAAACACGGACGTCTGCGCACTGGAAACGCGTCGTGCCATCAGTGAGCAAAGGGAGCCTCGTTAAGTCGCGTTACATGTCAGAGTTCAACAGCTGCTTTGTTTGGTAAAGAGACGTTTAATGCCCATGACTGAGGATGCTCTCACACAAATCCTCAGTCTGACACAACTAAAACCCAACGAGACGCTGATGCATTTCGCTTCTCTGATCTCTGCAGGACACAATATGCAGTTTCTTTGCAGCTTTTTCTGTTTCCAAGGCTGCTGAGAGTTTAGTTTCTTTAAATTATCGATATAAACACAATTATTTCCACGAGAAAAAAAAGGCACAAACTACTGCAATGTTCACCTCTGACAGGAAATCTGTGTGTTTTGTGTGTCTTTCTACGGCAGTGTTTTTGTGGCTCAAACTGTATAGTGTTAATATGTATTATTGTCTCCTATAGTTGAACCATAGGCCATACTCCCTCGTAGATCGATCATACAAGTCTTTTTGATGTTTTACAAAATTCCCTCGGAAGAATTTATTTTGGGTATAAAAAAAGGGAATGGATGCAAACATTGTATTTATTTCTATATCATTTGCATGTTGTCTCTTTGTCTGATTTTACAATGAGTTCTCTTCCATTTTGTGAGCATTATGTAACATGTTTTGTCCAGGATCTGAAAGTTATTTATATGTAGGTAATGAATGCTTATATTTAAGAAGGAAATATTTCTACATGTGCACATAGTTTTCCAGGTGTACCATTCAAATGGTTGTTGATGATAAAAAATAATAATAGTCCAAGTTGCTTTGTCATGTTTTTCTTTTGGTTAATTAAATTATATTGGTTTATATCTTATTTAATCGTAACATCTTTAACGAAGCTTTTTGTAATCATTACTCAAATACAACGTGGTGGTCGTTGGAAGAAGGCGGACACTTTTCAGCACCACGGACAGCGACGCACCGATTACAAATAAGCTTTTTTCCCCAAAACATTGTTAAAATACTTGCATTTGGAGTAACATAATTACATGTAGTTGAAATGTTAATATACAGAATTAAATGGGGGTTTTTCTGAGATATGACAGTTTGAAAAAAAGCTCCAAAGAGGCAGAGAAAATGCAGTCAACTTGAGAAAATACGGAAACCATGCCATCTACATCGGAAACAAAAAACAGCCATATGTAAATCATATTCAAGACACCAATATTTAAAGCTCAACACTGGGCTTTGAAGGTGGAAGTTTAAAAGTTACATAACAGGTTCAGATTTTGTGTAACATCTGCTTGACCAAGAAATGAACCAACACTGTCATGTCAGGCCTCACTCCTCTAAAGACAGTCCTGTATTGCTTTCACATCTAATGTATGACAGTATTTGTAAATCTGGGGTCACAATTGTTGGTAATAGCTACCAGAAATGATGAACCCATGAAAAACAACTCGGATGCATTTTGTTGGCAACACTCTTGAAAAATGCACAATATTCGATTGAGCACATATCCGACAAGCCATTTATACAAATCTGGCTTTAAGGTAAAAATGAATCGGTGAATTGAGGAATCAGAAATTACTGATTGTTTAAACTGTAACAATAGACTTTAATATCACGTCCTTTTTTAAAGCCTTATTATTTAATTAATTGTCTGCTTATACTATTCTATCTGTCGTCAGCCTCAATTAAACGTAGGAGGTTAAATACAAAACAAATCAATTAACAAGCGCTGCAGCAAAAACGTATGGAAACGTATTTTCTAAAAATATTTAGTGAAGCAAAATTGTCGGTTTCCTGTTTCACTTCTTTGACGCAATTGAAAATCTTTGAGGCGGTGCATTAAAATGTTTGAATAATTGGAAACAATAAAAGACAGAAGCACAGTTTTAATTTATAACATTTTATTTATAAACATACAGTATGCTATAAATGCCATTGCATTTAAACATCAAATGGATCTATATTTCAGATAGTGTTCAGGTGAATATTACAATAAATACAGAACAGACGTGAAGGTTTTCGTTCCCAGACTATCCTGTCTGAATGAGCTCCGTCTCAAAGATCCCGCTATAAGAGACTCAGATGTTTCCATTAACTAAATGAGAATAAAAAATAAAATACAAACCGGAACAGAAGCTTAAAATACTGCAGATCAGAGAGAGGAACCCGGAGGAGAAGCGAGGCTATAGGACGCACTTCAGTTTGCTTTCATACAGCAAATCATTTGGTTTTAGGCTTAAAACGTGCATTTATTTTTACATCCATAATATTTAACCGAGCTCTTCTCATACAAGTCCAAAAAAGAAAAAAGCAATTGACTTAAAATGTCCAGCCGGCAGCACAGATCTTTAGTTTTCATCACCAAATATTGCACAGGTGCTGGTTTGTGTTCATATTACCTCTAAAGATGCAACATGTACTGCTGATTTTTGTGTTTCTGCAATTGTATTAAATGAATTCTACCACTGAGCAAATGTCAAAATTACCTCAATATCATACAGAAGTCTATATCTCTCTAGAATAAAACAACATTCAAAATCAAAGGTCTCTCCTGCAGTATATATATTTCCAAATAGACAACACATGTATTCCTTTGCACTGCAGATCACTGAGGAATCACAGAGGGGGGGGGGGGGAATATGAAATTACGGTTGTTTTTAATGTAAAATAAGCAGTACTTGAACTGAAGTAAAGCAGATGTGAGGGAGGGCTGCAGTCTAAGGGTTCACATTTGGCCATAACCCCTCCCTACACCCCAAAAGAAATAAAAAATAAGGAGAAATGAAACACCATACAGCTGGTGTTTCCCTCCTGCATCACCTTGCTTTCCTAAGGCACATTAAAGTCCTGACTTTCAGAGGAGCAACCTGCTATGACCCAAAAGCACAGCGAGTCAGTTGTTGCCCTAAAGATGCAACTATACGTCCATAATATGCGTTTATATATCAGAAGCTAATTGTATTCAGGGGAACAGAACAGAGACAATGTGAGGGTCAAAACACGGTGACTTACTGACAATATACATGTGTTTAGAGTGACCGTTACTGCACTGTCTACATGTTTCTGTATGTGACTTCTATTTGAATCAAGTACTCGTTTGAAAAAGGGCACAAACTTTGGTCAGAAGTAATATCCTTAATGTCTGAATCTTTAAATGTTAATTTCCCTAAATGTCCCATTGCATGTCTACTGGGTCTCAAGCCAGATGGCAATGTTGTAAGGACTGCCGATCGGCTCTGGACATTGGGCTGTTTAGCCACAGAAAGACTCGTCCTGCTAAATTGGCTGGACCTGCTGCATATGGAGCGTGCATCTTCTCTGCTGGGGGGTTTTGAGGCGAGACAGGAGGATTACGGTTCACTGTCCGCAGCACTCCTATCTGACCCTGTCAATATGACATCTCCTGTGTAATGTCTTGTGTATCCCCCCCCCCCCCCCCGTTATGTCTTGTTTAGTTGCGAAAGGAAAAAAAATAAAAAGGGCACAAAATGTGTGATATTTTTCAGATCCAGTCTGGTTATAAAGAAATAAATCCATCCTAAGCTGCCTGATCACATATTCAGTTTTCTTATCAATTAAGGGAGTCTTTATCCAAATTATGAATTCCTAAATAATAATGAGTAATATGCGATATACTGCATTTCCATCATATGGAATTGAATGTGTTTTCCAACTCGGAAAAATGATTATGATTGGTAGTAAAAGACTTGAACACCATATTTTTCTTATTGCGTGTTCACTGACAGCGTAGACGTTCACTTTATAATCTAGCTGTGTTCGAAGCATCTTATTGTGTTTGCTTTCCAACATGGCCGCCGCCCCAGAGCAGTCTCTCTCGCTGCATGATGAAACAGGTGGTGGTGCGTGGACCAATCAAATCCTCTCGCATATCAGATGACATAAACACGAAGAAGATATATATATATTTTTCAGACGTTAAGACTGTCCCCCGTTTGCCCCCTCCCGCCCCCACGATGAGTGTTCATTGGTAATGGAGCTGCAGAGAATCCCGACACGCTGTGAAGGACATGACTTTGCAGAGAATTGGTTTTGAAACAGAGATGGGGTTTCTTCCGTGAACCGAGTGTGTTTTTCTGTTGAGCGTCACAACGTGGTTGGCTGTCCGGCCGCTTGGAAAGGGAAAGAGAAAATGATGAGACCCCGTCATTTATTTTATTAACCACAATTGTTTTGGAGGGGTTTTAAAAAGGTCAAGGACATGCAGCTCTAATGAAAGGGGTAATGACTTCTGATTTGATTCTGTGGGTTGTGCTGATCCCCAAATGATAACAGCTGCTGAGGGGAGGTTCATGTGAGCGGTGTCTTTCAGAAAATGAACTTTTGTTCCTACAGACAAGGTGAAAGACAGAAAGTTACTGCTATCCTCTCCCTGCTTCAGATCCAACCTTCCAGCCTCACTGTGCCACTTCTTTATTAAAGCTGCACCGGGTCGGATTTCTATATTAAAATACACTCGTCTCATGAGCCACACAGCGGGGCTGCAATAAAGAATTTGGAAAACACTGTACACTTTTTTCTATCATAACAGTGTCAGGTTCACTCTGAAAACAATAAATCACAACAAACCTTTTTCTACCTGGTTTATGAGCGCCGTATTTACACCATCACCTTATTGAAAACTGCATTTATTCATCAGGCAAAATATGAAATATGGCTGACGTTAGCAAACAATAAGGAACAACAACACCTCACTCTTTTTATAATATTAGAACATGATTAAACTCTCTTTACGAGCATCATGCAGAGAGGTTATGCACATATTTCTGCTGGTTGTGCTTTTGGAAATTCCTGTTTTGAATGGATTTAGGGAATATGGAGACAGAATGAAAGGGGGTGAGACTAAAAAGGGAGAGATGGGGGAGGGGGGAGATAAGTGGAGGGACTCACAGCGGGAGCGGGTGTAGCACTGGTGGCAGTTGAGGAGGCCGTTTCTGATCCGGACGTCCGTCCCCGTGGTCGTGTCTCCTAACATTCCCTTACACACCCCGCACTGAAGGAGACAGTGACAGACATTATGATTAATATGAGTTGTATTCAGGTAAAAAGGACAAGATATAGCAATTGTTATTTTATAGGTTTTTGTCAAGAAATTCCAATTAAAGACCAAAACCAAAAATCTGTTTCTCAATATTCTTTTTGCTCTTTTGGTAAGATTTTAAATATGCAAACATTTAATTTGTTGTAGTGTAACAGCCCAGACTGAAAGGCAAATTAGTTTGGGATTGTTTTTTATAATATGTATTTTTGGATGCACTGATCCAGCACCTATGTGGCTTATGACATCGTTTTTGTACAATAGCTCCATGGCACAGAATCTTAAGCTTTGGATACAATCCCAATACCTGAGTTTGTTAGTTGGATCAGTGCATTGTTGGTTTGTCTCTTTCCACGGATTTCATGATAACATAATAGATTATCATCCCTTTTATGCTGTAGGCTGCATTCACGAAAAATCTGCACTACAAAAACCCGAAATCTTGCCAAGTATATTTGTCTAATATCTAGTCAGAATATGTCTCTACACCTGATATAAGACATAACAACGTCAGAAGTAACACTGCAGTGAGATATCAGGTCTTGTTTTTAGACAAAGCATCATCTTGTTAAGTCAAAACATCTTATTTTGAGTCGTATCTCAGATTGTTTTTTTTTCACATATTTATTGGAAAATCACCAACATCAGAAAACAGAACACTTTTGAGCATTTGCGGCTCATATTGTAACACAACATTTCCTGATTCTGGTGAAATATAGTTCAAAATGAGTTCTCCGGCTAATTACAAGATCTGATTTATCTAAATATCCCATGTTATTCCAAGAAATCTTACCTAATTTTCACTTGTTCTATTGGCAGATCTTTGTACTTATTTCAAGTGAAAACAGCTTGTTTTCATTATTCTTTAACTTGTTTTTGGAGCAGCATTTTTTCAAGTGTGGCGATGCAGTGATTAGCTGTGTTGCTGTGTTGCTGTGTGGCTGTGGGAGTGTCTCTTAAATGTCACATTTAGGTTAAAGGTGGGGTAGGTAAGTTTGAGAAACCGGCTCGAGATACACTTGTTGTTATATTCCATGGAATGCTCTTAACATCCCGATAGCAATGAAAATCTTAAGTGCTTTGACAATAAATCCATAAAAAAATGTCATCTGTGGAAGCCGTAATACTGTAAAAAGTACGACCAATCATTTTAGCCGGCCCGGCTAAAATAACTGGATGGCCTACCTGCCTGTCAGCCTTCCATCTGTGCACAAACTTATCTCGTGCCCTCATTGGTCATGTGCGCGTTCGTGTGTGTTGGAGGAGGGGCTCTGTAAGGAAGTGGCAGATTTTCTCCGGCTGTGTATTTTCAAATTCTAGCGCACTCGAGCTGGTTTCTCCAAAATTACCTACCCTACCTTTAAGTGAGGTTGTTAACTACATCCTGCCACTGTAGCACATGTATTGTTTTCTTTCAGAGCATTTTATGATCTTGCCTCCTACGACCGCATTTGAATGTCATTAATTTCACAGCGGATGAACAAGAAAAGGCAGTGCTAGCTTGTTGCAGGAAATTCGTTATCAAGTTGGTAATCAAGTTCCCAACAGAATCGCTCCAATGTTTCATTTGAGTTGTTTGTTTTGAAGTTGTTTTTGTCCCTAACAACAGTAGGATGTTTACTGGTCTCTCTCACAGACTCTCTGGTCATGTGATTGACCAACGTAGCGCAACATAGGGCTGTGTTTCTCCAAAAGTTGAGTGTGTTTGAACTTTTCTATCACAGCTAGAACTCATACGCACAACTATTTTCGAAGCTCCGCCTACTCCATGTGAATAATGTCTTCTTACACAACATTCATATTGATAATGGATAATTCAATCATTCAGAAAAAGGACAGTGAATGTCCTGTCACTGACCTTAAAGCATTGGATGTGGAAGTACAGACTGAGGGTCTCTATGATCATGGCCGCCCCCTTCCCTAACGCCTGCCCACAGCTGGAGCACAGCTTCTTTCCACTGATAGACCTGCAGCAGAGAGAGAGAGAGAACAACGAGAGAGACTAAAAACATGATACGAGAAGGGACTTTAAATTGTGTACCGACTGAATATATACAGGGTATATGCAGGAAGTCAAATGTAAGACCTTTTAAGACCTTTTTTAAGACCCTTTCCATACATTTTAAGACCTCATCGCCACTTTGAGTTCTAACCGGCGACACACTTTACCTCACATTTACTATATACAGTATTGATTGTCCTTCCTCCTTATCTTCCAACCATTTGGACGCAGACTTGCATTTCCCCATAATGATGTTGTTTAACAACCGGCGTAAACGGACCTTCGCGCGCTATCAAGCAGTGAGCGTGCGATGTCCTGTTCAGATGACGTCAAACCCAACGGGATTCCATAAATAAACTACACAGAATCACACTACACACCTACGCAATGATTACATTCAGGCAGACTGTAGAATACAACCTCTTTGGACAATTTATATACTTATTGAAAACAAGCTACAAAATGTAATACCTTGGAAAATGCCGTTTAATACTTTTTAATAGCCTTAATTTTCGCTTAATTGATTTATCAACTTTGAATACTTTTTAAGACCCCGCGGACACCCTGATATAAGAGAAACAGTTAATATGTTAATATGCTGTTCAAAGATTAAATTAAAAGGTTTTAATGTCATATACACAAAGCTACAGTGTAGAAATGGCTCCTCCAACAATCCAACATATATAATAAAATACAAAAACACAAAATAAAAAGTAGTGCAAAAAGTCTACGTACATGTAAATAGAATATGATATGTACAGAAGAGAATATGAAATAAAATAATGTATATTAAGACAACATTAAATACGGTTTATTGCGTTGATCTCAGGAGTGTAGCAGTCTTGTCAGTGCACTGAATTACAAAATAACAGCCACAATCACAAATGAAATTCCCACTGCATTCAAGGGTCTTTGCTGCAGTGTGACGGGTGGAGAAATGCCGGCAACAAAGCAGAACATGACGGTGCAGAAATGACCCCCCCCCCCCCTGTTTGTGATGCAGTACCTGTTGGGCGCTGGAGGCAGAGTGTCTGGAGGTGGGGAGCATGCTGCGGGGGGTTTTGATGAGCTGCGGCACATGTTATTTTCAATGGGAGCACTCCTGGAAATGGACAGCAACATGCAACATGATGAGCACAGATGCAGCGACTCTATTGGCTGCCAGAGACCAATCAACAAGCTGGACAAACAAAATCTACTCCGTGATGTCTGGGCGAAACCCCGGCCTTCTTTAATCTTTAAAATGTGGTGTTGTGAGTAGTGTGATTGTTTAAAACACATCTCTTGTCAAAGACTATTTTTTTCTTCATGTGGAGGAAGACTGTGGCACCAGACGCCACCTGCTGGTCAAACAGGTGAACTGAAGGTGTGACTATAAGAGCCACTGAGTTGCTTTAAAGTCAAGATTAAATGTGATTGTTTACTATTAGGTTCAAATAAGCAGTGGTGTGGTACCTCAGGTTCAGACTTAACACATAGATGAATTTTGTTACGTAAAAAAGTAATACAAGGCTATAAAACAATGCTTTAAATGGATGTTTTCTAAAATAATACTCATGCAATCAATGCAAAAGCAGCCATGATATAAAGGAACAACTACACCTCACCTTTATATTTCTTAAAAACATATTGGTGTAATAATAGTGTAGTGATATAGTGTCGTAATAATAGGTTCATACTGAGGTGGTAACCTGTGCTGCTTATGTGTCTTAAACCCTGCATAATCATTACATTGTTTGTCCTCTTAACTCGTAATACACAATAGATAAATGCATGTCAAATTAAAAAAGGACTGAAATCAGACTATGAACTCCAGGTTTTGTTTCAGAACCTGTACTGAAGGCCCCTCTCACACACACTCACACACACCTCCTGTCTCCTGCAGCCTTGCTGAGCTTGTTGCTGTCCGCTGGAGTCTCTTCTGGTTTGTTCACTGGAGTCGAGGTTTTGTTCGTCATCGCAGGAAGTTTTTGGCCGTTCTGCAGACTGTGACCGAGGGCGTCTGCCTGACTGCTGCTCTGACTCAACAAGCTGAGGAACACAAACATTTTTACACGAGTCACATGCTGTGTTTTATTGTTTTATTAAAGTGCACCTATCATGCTATTTTTAGGCACTAGCATAGGTCTCAGATATATAAAAATATATAAAAAACATGTCTCTGAAGTGTTTTGCTCCAAATACCAAACAGATCACCCATTCTAGCCATGCCTCATATCCCTCTATTTCACTTCCTGTTTCAAAAGTGCTGATTTGGGGTATAAAGCTTTAAAACATTTTTTAAATGATAACAAATAAAAAAGGAGGGGTCTGAGCTTATGCGGGACTCGGCAGCTACTGTCTAAACTAAATACTGCCGTGATGAAACGCCATATCATGGATTATCAAGGATTATTTCTGAACCAGTATGGAGCTCAAAGGCTTTCTCTCTTGCCGGTTATACCTCAAGGTGAGTTCCTTTTTATTTCCTGCTTCTTCACACACATGCTCTCCAGTACAGGTTAGCTCTGACTGTTAGCGATGCTAATGTAAACATGCACCGACCATATTACGTCCAAAACAGTCGGGCATTGTTTCTGATAGCAACGTTTCTGATAGGGCCGTGGGTGTAAAGCCAGCCTACATTTCAGATATTACGTCATATCGGACGCAAATCTGGATCAGCTCCGTTGTAGCCCCGTTTTTAGAGATTTGGGTACGGAGGAAAAAAGAGAGGGTTTTATTTTCTGACGCTGCGTGAGTTCCCTGACACACTGGGGACACATAGTTATGTATAAAAGACATAAAAAAGTGCATTTTGCATGATAGGTCCCCTTTAACTTTCCTTTACGCTGATCCCACTGGGATTTGAATATTTGAAGCACCCTTGATGGAACCCTGACAAGAAAGCAGGGTTGACAAAAAGTTGCATAAACACAACAATCAAATGACCACAAAGTGCTGATCTATTGAAAACACATAGGTGTTCCCCAGTTTCACTAAACAGTAAAAGTCACTGATCACATGAAATGTTAATTGGACATACTGTGCACACATGTTTCTTACATGATTGAAATGAACCTGGTGACACAGAGGCCTCGTCTTTAGTTGCTAATTTCTATGTTGTCAGCTTATATGTCTATAATTCGACATTTACCACTTGCGGACAGGTTGCTCACCTCCTGGCTGTTTTCATGCTGTCGTCAGCAGTGCTGATGTCACTGGTTCTGTCGTTTTCCCTCCGTTTCCATTCAACACTTTCTGTGCTCCCCTTCTGTGTTGTCCAATCACAAACAGGAAACAGTCAGTTCACCCTTAGATGCATAAGTGGGTCTTTTTTGACCCGGTGAGGTGGTTTTCTTCTTTGTAATTACATTTTTTTTATCATTTCATATTCCAGCTATTCCTCAAAAAACATGTTTTGGATATCATGCCATTCACATTTTATATATTTTAAGAAATTGTAGTTTTTGTATTACTACCCCAAGCTTCCATAAGTGACTCAAAAATAATAATAATAATACATTATATTTTTATAGGGCTTTTCAAGGACATCGCTTTACAATATAAGGGAAGGTTAGGGTGGGGGTTATATGACTATCAAACTTGATCAACCGGCATGGATTGATGGGGGGGGGGGGGGGGGGGGGGGGGGGGGGGGCTATGAGTAGACAAGAGGAGAAGAGATGAGTTTTGAAAAGGGACTGGAATACTGTGAGGGTCTCAGAATAGCGGAGATCTTTGCATCGATATGTTCAAAACGTTTTTTTTCAAAATGTAAAAAAAAATGTCTAAAATTATAAATAGTGAAAAATTAAATATAAAATATTTCTAGTGTGAACCAAAATATAATACTAAATATTATACAAGTGATTTTTCTTAACCAAAATGACAAAAATGGCATAAAAACACATATTATTCTAATACGGGTCCTTTTTGACCCACTTATGGAAGAGTGTAGGGTCCAGTCACTCGGGCATCTAAGGGTTAAAAACCAATTAAAAAAACACAACACTGTTGACTCAAGTTATTCTAACTTATTGTCCTGACTTTACACTGAATGAATGCATGCTTCAACCAAACTATCCCTCATCATTCATCAGCCATTCACCAACTGGCTCTCCAGCAGTTCCTGTTTGCGCTCCCAGTCGGCCAGCGAGCGCACGATGGTGTCCTGAGGCTCGGAGCTGGAGGAGATCTCCCCTCGGGTCGGGGAGGTCAGGGTGGAGGAGCGGGGAGTCAGAGGCGCCACCGTCTCCTCCAGTATCCTACGCTCCTGTGTGATAAGATAAGAACTTTATTGATCCCACACTGGGAATATATACCTGTTTCAGCAGCTTGAGAGTCAAAAGCAAAAGTAAGAGATTGAGTGATAAATGAAACGAGATAAAAACTACACAAAATACAGATATCATGTGCATTTACCCATCATTCATTTATGATGCATGATGGGTAATTGCACATACAAACAAATGGTGTGTAGCATTGTACTAGACATTTTAAAAGCAACATATAATATAACATATATTACTCATATATAACAGTATGGGAAAGGTGGAAGAGTTATCAAATAAACATCCATACTATTATTCGATACATTTTTGAGACAGCAAATACTTTTCCTTCAAATAAAAACACAACAAAATATGAAACATTTCACACACATCTTGCCATCAAGCATCAACACACACACACACACACCTCCTCGTGGTACTTCCTCCCCTCCTCTGCCACCTCCCTCTGGGCTTTCTCCCACTCCTCCTTCAGCTTCTCCTGCTCACGCCGGTACTTTTCCTGTTACCATGGCAACAGACACATTACATATATACTGCACACAGCCTCAACAAAGACTGAACTGTCTACAGGAGGATATTTTGGCAGGAAAAATATGTTTCACGAGCTGAAATATCTGGAATCAAAAGGGTTCGAATCATTTTTAAACCAAGAAGGGACTAGACTATATAACATGTTCATTTAAGATTCCCTCAGAATATACTTTTAATATAAGCCTTGTCTTAGAGACATATATGAATGCATTGGTTAGCTTCTCCTCTGTTATAGCTAATCACTTGCTCAGATCTGATATCTGTGTGTTAGGAATACAAAGCAAACACAAAAGACCAGAAGCAGGCACTGGGGAGGAAAAGTAGAGCATGCAGAGGTTCCTACACAATTTGTCTCAAAAGCTTCAATATTATTAAAGTTGTTCCTTCATGTACATTAATATAACAATCACTGACATTAAAGATTAGTCCAGACAACCACAAAGTACTCTTTTTAGACTTGTGTAGGAGCCCCAAAAGAAGGCAAACATTTAAATATTAAAGATTTTGAGAAAAAGCAAATTAAGCTAGACAGATGACAGATAAAGATCGATGCACAGAGACGACACAGAATCAACCGGGAGGGGGGGGGGGGGGGGAACAAGCTCATCAATGCACCACATTCATCCATCTCATCTCAAACAGTCAAACAGACAAACGAGAAATCTGTACTCGGTTATTTAATTACAAAGATGATACTGCAGATGAGTACAGTACATCATAGATTCTAATTTAAATGTTTAAACTCTGTGGACCTGAGATGCAGCTCTGATTGGCTGAGGAGAGAGAGGGTGATTTGGGCAGCAGCAACAGCAGCAACCTTGGACAGAGCCATTATCTGTGTGTGTGTGTGTGCATGAGATGGAGACAGTGAGCAGAGGTTCCTCCGCTGTACAAAACTGCCCTCTAGTGGTCAATGTGTGCATTGCAATGGTTGGGGTGTGCCTCAACAGAAGGGTATGCTTAATATAAAAACAAACATGAAGGCAAGCTTTGCAAGTAGCAATGACATGTGATCTATCCATCTGCATCTGAGATGAGCTGACTGCCACACAGCAGCTTAAAGTGCCACTGCATGATGTAAAGAATGCAGTGAAGTATCCAGTGGCGGACTGGCTAACCCCGATGGGCCGGTACTGAAGTGGGCCAGTCGGATAAGTCACTAGCACCCCCCCCACCCCCCCCGTTGACAATTTGCTAGCGGTATTTACTAGCGGTACCGAGGTGGGTCGAGAGTCCCGGGCTGTTTTTTAGTCCCAGTCCGCCCCTGGAAGTATCCCAGTAAGTGGCCAAATATAGGCTTAAAACAGGGCTATACATTGAAAACGTTTTAGTAGTAACTGTGTAACTATTTTAGCAACAGTTGTCAACATCCATTAATTACCCAATCAATACTTAATGGGCGATTATGACTGGCTTATGCATTGACTCATGCATCAAATCTGCCTTGCATGCTAAAAACAATATGCAAAACAAATCCTTAACCTAGACCATCCTTAACCCAAAGAGTGAGTTGAGACGATGCATCCGGAATTTGAAGCCAGTTAATATACTGGAGTTTCTATTATAATTTATCCCAGAAAACTATTTTCTGCCGTATATTTTATTTAACAGAGATACATTAAATATTTTGTCAAAACATTATCCTTTTATGAGTTAGCAACACATGTCAGAGCCTAATGTAAGGAGCAGCTGCTGAGCAAATGATCATATTATTCCTACATTTATTCACATATTGACTGATAAAGCTATTCATGCTGTGAAGACAACAATTCAAAACAACTCTTCCAGTTTGTGGCTTCATTTGGGATGATCTTTTTTCCTATAGGCTGAGAGTTTTAGAAATAGTTTGTTCACTAAGTTGCTAAAACACATTGGATATTCATAACTAAAAGTCTGCTTTGCACTTATCCCTCACAGTGCCTTGTTTTACGCTCTATGTTCCATGGGACCCCCTAACCTTGCGGACTCATGCTCCATGCTGTGCTCTCAGCTCCACTGTGTACCTGCAGCATGCGCTCCTGCTCTTGCTGCCACCTTTCCTGACGCTTTCGCTCCTCATCCGGGTCCCAAGACAAGCGGTCCCCCCGCCTGGCCTGGGGCAACCCCGGGACTGACACCTGATAGACCCCAACACACACACATGCAAAAATACACACACCACACACGTATTCATGCACACAATCACAAATACACCATCATTCACACACAACCAAAACACACTCACCCAAGCACGAAGCCAACAAGAGACCATCAGATAGATATGGCCCCAGGCACACACACACAGATAACACACAGATCGTCACCAATGTGCACACATATCCACCACAGGAAAAGAAGAAGGGAAGGGAGGAGACAGAAATAGTTTGTCTACCACAACAGCACTACTCCAATGCTAGCCAAAGGATTCCTACTAAAGGAGAGAGAAGACAGAGAAAGAGAGAGGTGAGCTCAAATGAAAACAGAAGCAGTCTCGGCCGTTTTCTACAGCATCCTCATCTGGCATGCTACACAGCTCTGTGCGCCCTGGGATATGTGGACGAGCTTTGCAATATGACAGTGTTCATAAAACTGCACTAAAAACTAACGTCTGATCTCACATTTTTATGAAGAACTAAGTGGCAGGGAGTCTTCTTTTATATATTCCATGGTTTACTTTATGTTAATACTTAGAATACCTTTTCTATAAGATACTTTGTTGGTTTTTTATTAATCTCACCTTCAGATGTATGTAATGTTTTCAGAAATAGCTTTCACTGTGTACATTTACTCAGTTAAACTACACTACTGTATTAACCCTTGTGTTGTGTTCAAAAGCTGTTACCGTTCATGGTGTTCGTGGGTCAATTTTGACCCATGATTTATCTCAGTCCAAAACCCCAAAAAATAATGACTATCCTCCAATATTGTTTTAACTACATCATAACTAACTTATTATGCATTCATAACCGTACAATCCTGTTGTAATTTTATTGTATGGCCCAAAACACATTACACCACATATTGCACACGTGCATGTGTGAGTTCAGGTTCAAGTGTTACGGCCCGTCCACACAGCAGCGTTAAAAAAATCTTGGCGGTGGGCGTATCTGAAGCTTGGGGATCTTTTGCGAGCAAGGCACCAACAACCAATCACATGAATCTCCCGCCCCCGACATACGAAGCAAAAAAGCCCGAAGTAAACTGGATATAAACTCCCCAAACAGGCGAAAACCTACCACTGTCTCTGCCACCTCCCTCCATGCCTGGCTCCTCCGGTTTATATCCCGGTAGGTAAATAGGGACTGGTCATAAAGCACCGGGTGATTCCCTACCGCTAATTTCTCCTCCATTTTTTGGAATATGAGGAAATGACCTGCGGTATGTCTCTCCCAGCATACACGCCGTTTGATTGGCTAGCGCTTGAACTGTCAGATTTGCATACACGGGATTTGATTGGCTGACGCTTCCACCTCAGCTTCAAAAGTTGAACATTGCTCAACTTTGAATCCTGAAAATCCTGAAAATCTCTGCTCTGCTGCCCACAATGCCGTTCGGCGAAAAGTGAGGCAAAGTGACGTCACCCCATTCAAAGTGAATGGGCAGAAGCGTTCCAAGATTTTTTAACGCTGCTGTGTGGACGGGCCGTTAGTGTACATATTCTTTGAGAAAGGTGGAGTTCCCGTGGAGGGAGGGGAGACCAGGTGCATGTTGCGAAAAATTATTGTTACAGTGGATGAAGGGGGAGGGGCGTCTAAAGTCAAAGATGAATCTTGATTGGGCCAAATTTGACCCCGAGTCACCCAAAACAATTCTGCTGGGTCTCCCCAGACCCGAAGACCTTTTGACTTGGCTAAAATTGTCCAAATCAGTTTTGTAGTGTTTATATAGTGGAGGATATCATGAAGCCTTGTTCCGATACAAAAAACTAGAGCTTAGTTATTATATAATTTTAACTTGAAACGGGTCACGGGGGGAGACCCGAACACAACATAAGGGTTAATGAGATAAGCCAGATGAGAAGCAGTAAAAGGTTTCTTTCATAGTCTGACCACAACATATTATGCGGCCAGGTGATGGTTTTCACTCACATTTCCACGCAGTTCCTTCTCCATGTCTTCTGTAAAAAAAGTGTGACAGGGAACATTATTTAGAATACATTTCATAAATGAAGTCTTGAAACAGGGGATCACACGATGCCTTTAGATGCGTTAAATACTTAGGTGAATGACAACATGCCAGGGAGTTAAAATACATAAAGAGAACAGTCCACTAAAAGCAACACATTGCATCTTGATCTAGCCCATACAGGGCCGTTTCTAGCTTTTTGGGGGCCCTATGCAAGATGCTGTTTGGGGGCCCTAGTTTTTACAGTTTTTTAACTACAATGGGGGGGATTCCGAAGCCTTTAAGATGATCTGTGGAGATGCATCAATCTGTTACACTTTAACCTCTTAAGCCCTGTGCCTGTTTTTCAGGTCTCAGGCTCGAAAATGACATTCCCAGAACAAATGACCATATCTTCCCTTCGAAAAGGGTTAAATTAATAATCTTTTTTCTCAAAGTAATGATAAACCTGTGAGTTGGATGTAGAAAAGTCAGAATCAATATAGATGTTTTTTATTTTAAAGAAAATTCAGATTTTACATAGTAAAAAACTGTAAATTATAGTGTCCGTCCAAAAATTCTTTTTTACTTATAGTGAAAACTACCCTTGGATGATGGGTTAGTAGACTAAAAATAATAAGTACCCTGTATCAAGATTGATGCAAAACAAGTGACATTTGACCTTTTTAGAGATTTAGCAAAAAGAAACCACTTCTGGGGTCATTTGGGTGGATTTTCCATATCTCTGGCCCCCCTTGCTCGATTTTGATGGTTGACACCTCTTTCTGACCGTTAGAGCCAATAGAATCGAAGGGGGAGTCCCCCACACACACTCATTGTGAAGAGAAAAGGTGGGGGCTTCGCGCATGTCATTTTGCATCAGAGTGAACCTATCTCTAGCTTTGACATCTAGAAACGGAAAAGCAGTTTTAATGCTTATGGATTATCAGAAATCATTTCAAAGGGACACAGACACATTAGATTAACCTATGGATTAACTTCAGCAGCGTTTTTATCGTTTTAATGCCATTGAAGATCACTTTGGAGAGACTACAGAGCCAAGGTAAAAATGTTAGCATTTTTAGCTACCTAGCGTCACCTGTTTTGATGTCCGTTTTTGCTTATAACGTCGCCATTTCGTATAATTCAGCGGTAATATCGGTGTCCATCGATTCTGTGTCACCTCACGATGTGAAACGATGTCATGGATGTAGAGAAGAGATAAATAAGGTTTTGTGAGTGATTTTCGGTGCAGTAAGGTGTTAGCATTTTTCGCTCGTTGCTAATTCAGAGGCTCAGTGTTAGCATTGTGGGTTTTATTTTGAAAAAAAAAAAAAAAAAGATCAGTTAGATGAGTTTCTTCCCGTTACATGGATATAAAACATTCATAGTTTATTAAATGAACATGCCCTCAGACACTGTTTCCTGCAAGATGTTGCGGCAGTGCCCCGGTACCGGGGTCTCTCGGGCTTAAGAGGAAAACAGGCTAATTTCACGAAAACCAAGCAATTGAAACTTACAAAAAATGATATTAAAAAGGTAAACAATAAGGCTCCTCTACGTCAATAAATGCAGCATTTTCTCAACAATGTATAATTTACATTTTTCATCTTCCTCAGACGTCACTCATTGGCTGACAGCCCAACGATGATTTGGACTTTATTACCCCAAAAACACAAGCCACAGCTTTGCGATCATTGCAGTTTAGTTGTGTTTATATCCTACATTTGATTTGTAAGCATATAATGCTTCACCGAACACAGGAGCCTATTTGGCTGTCAACAAATAAAGACGGCTCATTTTAATTCTCCCCAAATATATTGAGGCTGAACCTGAACTTTCAGCTTGGGGGCCCCCTAGTGGCCGCGGTGGCCCTATGCATCCGCACAGTCCGCCTATAGGAAGAAACGGCCCTGAGCCCATAAGTAGATGAATAAATACATCTCTACACGTCTGCATGTATCTGGTCTTTACGTTTGAATGGGATCAGCTAGTTATGCAGGTAGACCTTATGTAGCTTTTGGTGGAAAACATAGCCAAGCACAATGAGGCAAACATAAAAGTGAAAAAATAGGTAGGTCACCCATGATGATTCTTACTAATTGTAGGTCACCTGTTTCATTTTTATTCAACATGATGACACACTTAAAATATGACAACACAATAATAAATAAGAACTTGAGGATTTGTACACCATATTCTTTAAAACACATGAGTGGAAGAGCACATCACTGATCATCCACAGACTGGAAATGAGTGAACAACAAGAGATGGGACTGGAGGGCTTTGTCTAGCCCTTGAAGAAACGGCAGGGAAACCCTGTGGGACGGAAACATGAGCTCCACCGATGAATGAAGAGTTTACCTGGTGGAACGAAGAAGTCCCAGCGTAACTTAGGGTTGCTGGTTGTCAGCGAAGACCTGACACTGTTTGCAAACTCTATAGCGATATAAAAAAAAGTGTGGGGTGAAAGGAAGGGAGGAAAGGAAGGGAGGAGAAGAGGGGAGTGATGAAGGATAGACAGATGTCAGAACCAGGAGTTGGTATGGACATCAGAGACATTTGGGAAAGCTTTTATCAATTTGCCACCAAGAGTGTAAATAACAGTAGCCTGGAGGAGTTTTAAAGTGGACCTATCATGCTATATTTAAATGATATATTGTAGGGCCATACCTATATAAGGTATATTTATACGTTTCTGTTTTCAAAATACCAAACAGATCATGCATTTTAGCCATGCCTCATTTCGCTCTATGTGCTGTTTGCTGTCTACGGGGCTGATTCTGTGAGCTGCAGCTGACCACGCCCCCCTGCAGGAGAGGGGAGCCGTGCTCTGATCAAGTCAAGAGGGGGAGAAAAAAAGATCTCCGTCCTCCGTGTTTTATTATATTATTATAGGCCTATAGAGTCGTTTTTCATTTGTTTTAAAGCTCAATAAATAACAAAGAAGACCTTTGACCGGCACTTTTCTAATTTTGTCCGGAAGATTTAAACTTTAACGGACATCTTGACCGGCGAAAGAAACTGAAACTCTGCCGCACGGTCCCCTCGTTCCTTGGAAGAGGCGGAGAGGTGGGTGTTTGTCATCTGCTGGTGGACTAACCGGAGAGAATTACAGTGCTTGCCTCGACGGGGAGGGATTGCATTGAATTAAAGCATTAGCAGGAGCAAACGCTTGCCTCGGGGAGGGAGAAAAAAAGCCACAGCGGAGAATAAACAGAAGGGTAACCATGGTAACTATGGGCGGGAAGTCTTCTTCGCTGCTTTTGTGGCAGACTACAGCGCCACTTACAGGCCTGGCATATGTACTACAGCGTCTCCAGCGCTTTCGAGCGCCCCACATTCCCCTGATAGGTGGAGAGTTGGCCCAATAGCCGTTACTTTACTGACGTCAGTAAAGTGTTCAAATCTGGATCAGTTTTTATCAGATCCATTGCAGCCCCTTTTTTAGAGATTTGGGTATGGAGGAAAATAGAGAGGGTTGTGTTTTCTGACACTTGGTGAGTTCCCTGGTGAGACACATATTCATGTATAAAAGACATACAAAAGTGCATTTTGCATGATAGGTCCCCTTTAAATAAAAGAGAATAAGAATAATATTTTCTAAGTTTATATTTATTGAATGAAACAGGAAGGGAAAAGGTCTGCCAGATCACCTTTTCTCACACTAAAATGAATTAGAAATAGTATTTTGTTAATATCTTTTATCCTTTGATTTGATATGATCAAAATAGGAGATAATATAAAGGCTTCAATCCTGCATTCTGATTGGACCATATGGACCAGTTCAATTCTCTGCGACAGCAATTTGTCTATACTATTCTTATGACTTTGGATGAGTTTTTTTGGTGCACTTAATTAATAAATTAAGCAATTTATATTGTAGTTACTGTATTTTATTAACCATGGCTTCAAGGATAACCCCTCAGATGGAATTATGATATATATATAAATAATCTTTAGTCTAACGTCAGAATAAACAACGAACAACAACAATCGCTATCTAAAGAGTAATAGATAACCCCTTTATAGTTTTTTTTTTGTTTGATCTCGGGTCAAATAAGGTTGTGTCTACATTGAGAAAAACGAATAGGGGAATTTAGAGCCAATCAAAGATCTTAGGTTGCAGTCGAATAGTCCATTTAGCTTAGGAACCTTCCTAACGGAGTGAAATGACCCGGAAGTCCCTCAGTGGCAGCCATGATAAGTGCCGTTCGAATTCTCTAGATGATAGGAAAGGAGGTTTCAAACTTCCTTTATAACCTCCTTTACTGTAGTTTAGGAACCACTGGACCTCCCTTTACGAAAGGAGAGGAGAAAATGCTGCCCCACAATGCCTTGCAGCCGCAGCATTTGCCGTCACACAACAGTCGGCCGTTCACGGAAACAACCGATTATGACCGAGAAATTATATCATGAAAGTTACGGTACTTATTAAGCTTTTTAAAACGTAAGTGGTAAGTTGCCAAAGTGCTTTGTTTTGAACGTTCATCAGTATTATAATCAAAAAGAGAAATATGAACGTTAGTTTTTACTGAAATGATCAAATAAAGTCAACATTTCACAGTCTTTACTGAGCTGTGTGGGGTTTGTTCAACTTTTAAAAGATGTTTGAATGGTGATATACACAGTGATAGATGTTAAGGACTAACGTTTATAATAAATACATTTGTATTTATTTTAAGATCTTTTCATACAATCATACGTATTGGGATCATTTGTATTAATGTGGACCGGAGGGAGAGGGTGACGAGCATAAGTTTCACTTTCCTTTTTTATTTCAATTCCAACTTTGGTCATGAAGAATATGTTTCTCTGTTGTCCCCGTTCATAAAGCATAAAACAACAGCATCAGAGCACGGTGCAGAGTCTCTAGATGAGTTTACAGTAGCCCCTCGTTCTTATTAAACATCCATGTTGTAGTCCGCTGTATAGAAAACTGTAGTTTCCATAGTTTCCCCACAGCAGCAGACGCACATTTATGACGTCCGCTGGCGCATCATAAACACGTCGGATAGTGAAAGTGCAGTCGGATTCTCTAAAGTACCGCAGTCTCTTCTCCTAAGTCCTTTTGAATTCTCCTATCCACTATCCCTTAACGCCGTGACGTTTCACTCAGAGGTCAAGCGATAGACGATAGCGATAGACGATAGGAGCTGATTATTTGACTATTCAACCGCAACCTCAGTCTGTTTACACAGGAGTTTATGCAGGTTGAACACAGAATTATAAAAAACCCTTTACTCTGATTTAAATATCATTGGATACAAGATAATAGAAAGAGTCTTAGGCTCTAAAGCAAAAGAGGAAATAAGCCAGCAAGGAGGATATGCTAATCAAACTCAGAAACTCAGGAGATGCATGGAAAAAGAAGCTGCTGGCTCTGTTTGAATGAGAAGCGTTCACTGACCTGCTGCAGTTTCCCTCGGCGGGTGATATTCAAATGACTCGGGTGCAGCTAGGCTCGGTACGTTTCCCCTTCTCTGTGACGCCTCCAGGGAACTTGGCACAATTGTCTGCAGGGAGAGTCACAGATTATACGTTGGATGGCTGGTTGATTGGTCGTTTGTATTATTTTGGTTAGCAGCCTCACCTGTAAAATAATTGGCTGACTATGCTTTGTGCCGACTCCTGACGGGACGAGGTTGGAGACGTTTTGGCCAGATGGTTCAGTGTGTTGTTCTTGTTTGGCTTCTGAAAACACACATTTTATCACTGATGTTATCATAAAAAAAACCCAGAAAAGCAGACACTCTTTTTTAATTTTAACATCCATGATATGTGGTATCACAAGTCCATGAGAAACCAGAAGGGGTCAGTGTAGCAACATGCTATTCAGACCTGTAGGAGGCGCTTGTTGAGCTGCAGCATTTGACTTCTCCTCCTCTGCAGCAGCCTGACTTCCTGTCTTCTCAAAGCTTTCTTCTGGCTTCTGCAGCTCCTGTTAAGGGTCACAGAGGATTTCAAAGATTAATTATATCAATCTCGAGTTCAAGTAGAGAGTATCACAAACTAGCCTGAGATCAAGAGGCTTATCAGCAGATGTCTGGGCTAGTGTTGGGAAGACTGTGTCTTTTTTGACCCGGTGAGGTGGTTTTCTTGAAGTATCTTTGTAATTACATTTTTTTATCATTTCATATTCCAGCAATTCCTCAAAAAACATGTTTTGGACATCATGCCATTCACATTTTAAATTTACATTTTATACATTTTAAGAAATTGTAGTTTTTGTATTACTACCCCAAGCTTCCATAAGTGGGTCAAAAATGACCCGCATGCATTTCCTATGGGATCCTATGGGAACCTTTGATTCTTATCACCTGTTGCTGTCAGGAATACATTCACTGTAGACCACACAGACTACATCACAAGTGACACCTCTCAGGAAGATTATTTTACACAGCAAGATCTGATACCTGTCAGTATAATAATAATAATAATACATTATATTTGTATAGGGCTTTTCAAGGACTCAAAACCGCTTTACAATATAAGGGAAGGTTAGGGTGGGGGGTATAGGACTATCAAACTTGATCAACTGGCATGGATTGATGGGGGGGGGGGGGGGGGGGGGCTATGAGTAGACAAGAGGAGAAGAGATGAGTTTTGAAAAGGGACTGGAATACTGTGAGGGTCTCAGAATAGCAGAGATCTTTGCATCAATATGTTCAAAACATTTTTTTTCTAAATGTAAAATAAATGTCTAAAATTATAAATAGTGAAAAATTAAATATAAAATATTTGTAGTGTGAACCAAAATATAATACTAAATATTATACAAGTGATTTGTCTTAACCAAAATGACATAAAAACACATATTATTCTAATACGGGTCCTTTTTGACCCACTTATGGAAGAGTGTAGGGTCCAGTCACTCGTGCATCTAAGGGTTAAATAAGTTCAAAACGGTTCAAATGATTTCTGTAAGAAGCAAAAGGGAATGACTGCAGTATGATTTCTGAAAGCCAGGAGAGTAGCAGGTTCATTATAGGGTCTTTATAGCTCACTGATCATAATGTGTTCATAATTATTTTCAGATTTGTGTAATCGTCTATAAAAAAAAATCCTGACCGATGGGAGTGATGTGGGCCGGCTTGGCTGTGTCAAATTCTCAATGACTTTCTGTTCTTGTGCATCCTTAGAAGCCGGTTCTGTGCCACTTTGTTCCTCCCTGGCTTTCGTCGCCACTGGGCTTCCTCCTCTGGTTGAGGTGTGTGTTTGTGCGGCTGCTGACGAGGGAACATCTACAGTGCTGCTGCTCGTTATGGAGGGAGACGCCTGGAACTGAGGAGGAGATTCCCTTCCTTGCCTCTCAGGAGTGGTGAAAACGTCATCACTTCCTACGTCGCCGTTAACCCGGAGCAAAGCATTAGCCTAAATAACAGAGAACAGGTTTAGTACTTTATAACTGCACTGCAGAGTTCACTGATATGCTCAAATCATAAAAGGTGATCTAAGACATGTCCAGGCAGTACCTTGACCTGGACTTGAACTCTATTCACAAAAATCTATTTAATAATACATTTAAAATAGGTGTTATTATTTCACATACACCAGTCCTGTGAAACATTTTGTATTGCTCACTTATTCTAATAAATGTCATTATGACCAGTCCAAGATTTGGGAATGAGTCGTTAAATATTCTGGTCAAATGGATATTGTTGCTATTTTGTTTCATTTGAAGATATTTTGGAACACTTTGTAATACAAAATAAGAGTATATGATCACATTTTGATCTGTATAAGATATAAAAAGGTCTATATTTCGTTAAATGTAGGTATTTTCCGGTCCTTACTTGCAATAAGACGTAGGAACATTTAGTTTCTAGATATGAAACATCTGTAGGAAACATTGACCGCTACAACCAGGCTGCTCTAGCTCACACTACGTTCAAAAGGTAAACTAGATGAATTGATGACAAACAAAGAAATTAAAATAAACCCAGTGCCCTCATTTGTGTTCATTATCAGGCTCTCATCTCTGTCCGTTATTAGCTATTCATCCAGCTCACAACACCGTGCTGCCTCAGAGACAAAGAGGCAGTAATGTATGTGCGAGGAGCTTCTAGTGAGCGGTAACTTAAGACACAGCGGTGCAGTTGGGTGAATGCAGGCTCTCAGTCCCCCCCCCCCCGCCCTCCGCTTCCACCTTCTCATCCCTCTCCGAGCAGCCTGTGTGGGCCCTCTTTGTCCGCTGGGAGCCCACTTCACATTGAGAGGGCCCTACTTGTCAACTTCTTAAGTCAATAGGAAACAGAGGGCTCCATTGAAGCCGGGCTCCACTCAGACTCCTGACAAGACATTCCAGAAAAGCGCTGTGCTCAATTTAGTCTGGTAATACTCTGCCCCTCCCTCCCCGCTACGCCAAAACATAAGATCTCATTTTCAATATTCCCATTTGGAAATATTTGCAGAAGAAAAGGAAATGGATCCTGTCGAGAGCACTTTGAGCTAAATTGAAACATTACATGCTTCTTCTCTGAGGGGAAGTCTTGTGTTTTCCTAGAAACCAGCCGGCTCATCACCATGGCCGTCCGGTGGCATTCAGTGTGTCTGCCAAGAGGGGGGGGGGGGGGATTTTCCCTCCAGCCTGTGAGGAGTGTGAAGTTACTCCATGTAAAGTGGTCAGGACCTCAAACATACCCACTGGAGCACTGTTGTGGTTAGGGATGTCACAAGAACCAATACCTTGGTACAAAGTAGGGCTGTGCGATTATGGCAAAAATCATAATCACGATTATTTTGGTCAATAATTGATATCACGATTATTAAAAACGAATTTACTTTGAAAACATAAATTTATTGAAAAAAATAATTTGAACAGTATGTTTTTAACAGTTGATTACCCTGAACTTGAAGTATAATTAAAAAAATAAATAAATAATTACATTTCTTTTATTTTTAATAAATATTATAATCGTTTTATTTTGATTACGTTGTTTTCGTAATCGTTGCAAGCCAAAATTGTAATCGAGATTAAAATACGATTAATTGCACAGCCCTAGTACAAAGACGATTCCAAAATTCTGAAACGTTATGGTTCTTACTTTTGACCCGGTAGTACAGTCAGGGCTTGAGACTAAGGTTGTCCTGGTAATGATAGAAAATATATTTGTGATCAAATAAACTCACTATCTGTGTCCGGATGTTCATTTTGATGAATGCTTTATGAATGCTTTAAGAAATAAATATAGCTGGTTAAAAGAGATGTTTTTCAGAGCAATTTAAAATGGATATTGGATAGGGAATTATGACCTGATAAACTTCTCAACAAAAAGATGTATGTACAGAATAATAAATTAGTATATGTTAAGGTACATGGCTTTTATTGTTTTGTAACGTGGTTTGGAGCATTTTGGAATTTCATTTACTACATTTCTGCTAGTTTTTGTTAAACTAATCATAATTAAATCATTGCATGTTTGTATGAAGAGACATTTTAATGAATAAGAACAATATTTAAGTAAATAAGTACTTTACACTGCAGGTGTAGTGGGTCAATTTCACTGCGACCACCAAACACTTGAAAAAGCAACAACCCACATTTTGAGGATACTTTAAAGCAGGGGTGTCAAACTCAATTTCATCGCGGGCCACATTAGCATTATGGTTGCACTCAAAGGGGCCGGTTGTAACTATATAAATATACAATATATATATAAAATAATGTATTATATTACATTATTGCCTCTGAATTGGATTATTAACGGATAGGGTAATAACTAACTACGTCTGAAAGCAGAAGTCCAGGGCAAATAATTGCAAGTCTCTTCAGTGTGCATGTCACAAAACGAGATGCATTGTGGGACATGTAGTTTATGGGCAACGTGCTTCTGTAAAGTGGCATGTAACCGTATAATAAACGTATTATATTCTTTGCAAGCTCTTGCAGGCCACATACAATGAAGTCGCGGGCCGGATTTGGCCCCCGGGCCTTGAGTTTGACACCCCTGCTTTAAAGCATATTTACATCAGCAAATCTTTTTATTGTAGGGCAGTAATCTATTGAGGTAATCATGATTTATTCGGAGTCGGTCTCACCTTGCTGGGCCATGGTTCCCCCGCTGAGGGTCGGGGCTGGAAGTAAGGCTTGGGCATCAGCAAAGGCACCGGTTTGGGCGACAGGGTTCTGTTGGACGGCGGCTCAGACGAGCGGGAGCGGATCTGAGGCCGCTGGTGAGAGGGCTCCTTGGGAAACTCCTCCACCCGCGCCTCCAGTGTAGACGTGAACTTAGGAGCCGGGGCCGACTGCTGTCGAAGATACCTCAGGGGCCCGTGGGGGTCAACGTCAAAGGGGTCAGGGGTCATCGGGGAGAGGGAGATAGGGAAGGATGAGATGGGTAAAGAGGGATCAGCAGATATACTGCGGTCCAGGATATTTGGCAACTGTAGGCGCTCCATGACGGATTCACTGATGGAGAAGCGCTGGGCGTAATGTTGGAGGATGGCCGACGCCTCCTCTGGAGTTCTGGCTCTCCTGTACGCTTCCCGCAGCTCAAGCTCACGACGCTCCCTGTTGGATAGGAAGGGAGTTTAAGTAGGATGAAAACTGACATGACCCAATTTGATTTATATTATATGCACAATATGTACGCTGATGTATTCGAGTTTTCCATTACACTACTTTGTTATGTACATACAGCTTTGTTGTTTGAGCTGAACACAGATGAATCGTCCTTTTAATGTGTATGCCACGTACTTGTCCTGCACTATCTCTCTGTATGTCTTGATGCTTTTCCTCCTATGGGAGGTACAGATTTCTCCTGACATCAACTGCTCCATCATCTTCCGTTCCTCCTCCTTCTTGATCAGGTCCTGGGAGATACTCCTCCTCCGATTTTTCCATCGGGCCAGGTCCTGACACACAAACAGATCAGAAGTGTTTCAGTTCCAAGTGAAGCAAGGCAAGTGGGCTCAGCAGAGACCTGAAGCACTGCTGTGGACCTAGAAAACTGATTAAAGTTGCTTAACTGGGGCACAGCAAAACAAGTTCATGCTTTTGGCCTGCAGGCAGTAAAACCAACTATCTGTCTGTCTGTCTGTCTGTCTATCTAACTATCTATCTATCCATCTATCTAACTATCCATCTAACTATCTATCTATCTATCTATCTATCTGTCTATCTATCTATCTAACTATCCATCTAACTATCTATCTATCCATCTATCTATCTATCTATCTATCTATCTGTCTATCTATCTATCTAACTATCCATCTAACTATCTATCTATCCAACTATCTATCTATCTATCCATCTATCTATCTAACTATCCGTCTAACTATCTATCTATCTATCTATCTATCTATCTATCCGTCTATCTATCTATCTATCCATCTAACTATCTATCTATCCATCTATCCATCTATCCATCTATCTATCTATCTATCTGTCTATCTAACTATCCATCTAACTATCCATCTAACTATCTATCTATCTATCCATCTATCTATCTAACTATCCGTCTAACTATCTATCTGTCTATCTATCTATCTATCCGTCTATCTATCTATCTATCCATCTAACTATCTATCTATCCATCTATCCATCTATCCATCTATCTATCTAACTATCCATCTAACTATCCATCTAACTATCTATCCATCTATCTATCTATCTATCTATCTATCTATCTACCTATCTATCTATCTATCTATCTATCTATCTATCTATCTATCTGATAAACTACTGACACAAAGGGTGCAATAAAAACAAACTGTCCATTTGAGACAATTGTAGTCCTAATGCAGAAAGAAACCACTCACATCCTGCCAGTGGTCGTCTTCTTCCTTCATCTCGTTGTACTGGTTAAGCATCAGTTCATGACGCACCTGACTGTGGGGCTGCAACATGGCCTCCTCCTCATCTCGCATGTCGATCATACTCACACTCCTGAGGAGAGGAGGGGGACACAGACAGAGAACAGGGATTTTAAATCATGCGTTGACCAGAGTACAATAGTTGTTTTTGTATTTACTGTAGATAGTCTGCTAGTAGTCTCTAAATGTCCTTGAGTGCATTGTACTGTAAGTATGTTGCCTTTACCTTTTCCAAGACTAAGCAATGGCAAACAATTGGTTATGTTATAGTAGTAATGTATCATGATCCACCATAAATATGTTTAACCATTCCATCATTATAAGGAAAAGAACCAACGGCTCTGTACAGATAACAAAACAAGATGTGTCTTTTTAAGAAGCATTTAAAGAAAAACTGTCCTCATGCTCACCCTAAAGGCATAATGACTATTTTAGAAATAATACAACATTCACAATTCTCTCAAGTAGTAGCAAGTCATTTTCCTTTAGTTTGTTCCTTTGAATATTCCCACGTTGTTTCATTTCACACACAAACATTTGTTCCACAGGACATTCAATACATTAGGGGTTAAGATCATTTAGTGAGACCTTAAAGAACATATCAGCTGCAGGTAGTTTGTAAGTAGCATTCTGATGTGAGTGTATGAGATGCAACAACCATACGGTCTTCATACAGTCAAAGAAGTGTCACAGACAGTTCACACTGATTTTATATATTTGTGCAGTCAGTAATGTTAGAGCATTCATTTCTAGATTACAGAGAAGACAGTAAAGTGCAGCCTTTTTTGATTGTGATGGACCAACTTGTGAGCAGAAGTGTTTTCAATCAAATAGATGACTGACATGTTACTTGTTTTTCAAAGTTGTGCTCAATGGGACGTCAATCAAAAACGTTTAAACAATCAATTGTGTTATCACCATGTTATGAACCACTTCTGCTACATGAAAAGCTGCACTTTTTACATTAGCAAATGAAATCACATGATAATTCATCCTGTAAGGGAGAGGGTGTCAGGAGGGCAGTTGAAATGATTGCGTTACATGCAGCTGGCAGAAGCACTAATGATGTCGGAGCAGCACAGTTTAGTAAGTCCTCTCTACACACACTACAGCAGGCACTTTGAATACATCCGAGAGGAAATGGTTGTTGCCAGCAGGAAAGACATGTGACTACATTTAGTAAAAACTACATTTCTTGATATTTCAGATCAAGTTTATGGTAAATGGACATTGTTTGACACGGTAATGGTAGAGTCTTTTAACTTATTATTTGAATTATACAAGTAGGACAAATCTGCTTAATTTGAGGACTTTTGTCTTCCGTGCAAAGACAATTAGAAAAAAAGTTATCCCGAGTCAAATCAGATCATCTCCTAACAAATGTTATGATACATAAGCCCTGGCTGACTGCACTTACTGCCATTTTCACCTCCATGAAATTTGTATAAAGTCTTTGCCTAGAAATATTTCAGTCTAGTTATTTCCCTCTTCAGTGGGGTTGTATAGATACATTGATCATATACTGGAGCCTCTTATTGGCTGAGCTGCTAAGATAAATGAAAGCACTTCTTAATGACATTCAGTAGAGAATTGAAGTATCACATGAGGGCCATTTTAAGAGGATTTCCTACCCTGGCAAGATACACTTCTGTGTAGGGGTGTGCAATTAATCATATTTTAATCTCGATTTTGGCTTGCAACGATTACGAAAACAATGTAATCGAAATAAAACGATTATTATTTGTATTTTTTTGAATTAATTATTTTATTATTATTTTTAATTAATTTTTTTATTGTGTTTTCAGTTGAATTATACTTCAAGTTCAGGGTAATCAACTGTTAAAAACATACTGTTCACATTTTTTTTCAATAAATGGATGTTTTCAAAGTAAACGGATAATCGTTTTTTAATAATCCTGATATCAATTATTGACCAAAATAATCATGATTATGATTTTTGCCATAATCGAGCAGCCCTACTTCTGTGGCAATGCACTACAATCTCGTAATTTCTACAATTAAAAGATGGTTGAATATAAAAATATAAAGAATTTGCACAAATGTCACCTTTAATGATACTAAAACCACCCCACCAGAAAAACATTCACTGGCTTTGAGAAACTTCTTTACATTTCTCTAACGTTTGGTCGATTTTTCCCACTTGCATAAAGGAAATTGTAACACTCGATAGGTGACAGAATGATTATTGAGCGGGCTTTGCAGTGCGTAGCAGGGCTGGGCCAGACAGCCGAGTGTCTGAGTGCTAAATGGACAACTTACTGTGGGTCATCTGACACACTGTGTGTGCGGCTGAATCTACAGAAGGCAGAGAGCACAATCACAAATGAATACAAGTACACTCAACAAAGACAATCAGCATTCACTCATGTGGATATCAGACACAGTGATGGGATATTTAATCGCTAGTGAGTTACATATCTGTGATCACACTGACAATGAGTTAGTTATGACAGATTTCATACAGAATTGTTCAGAAATGTTTCAAACAAGTGCCCCTTCTGGTTTTGTATCCAAGCACTGAGGTGTGTCAGGTTTAACTCTGATCCTTAAACCAGGCACAAGGGGGCAGTCTTAACCGTAACACAGCCAGAGCAGCAGACACGTTTACTGCAACCCTGCATACCAAAACACTGCTAGCATAAGACAGATGCATATGGCAATGATCTCTGATGCAGCTGACACTTAGCTCTTAAAAACAAAAAGCACATATCAAGGATGTGCTCTGTTTCTGTCTGTGACTACCACTGGTATGTTGGGCTGCGACCGCTAAAGGTCTTCACACATGCTTTTTTTATGTAGCTGCCTCTGTGATGTTGGAGGGGTGTGAGAGTAAGCGTGGCCTGTGGTTTCTCGCCACAAGAGAACAAGGAGACTAAATTAATAGAAGCTTCGCTAAATCAGGGCCAGATACTTTTTTTTATTTCTAAGATGGCTATCTGCCATTTGGTTTGTTGCAGTAAAATGATCACTCGCCATATGTTTTGTAGAAAGATGAAAGCCTGTGATGGAGTGGGGTTTGCTTTAAAGATGGTATTTGAGGGATATTTATGGAATTGATAGAAATCAATTTAAGCATTTGTGAACAGCCAAATCATTTTGGATCAATTTGAGTCCATTTCTAACTCCTTTTTGGGACCTCAGAAAGATTCATGAAAAATAACATTCTCAAATGTTTCTCTTTCTCCAAATTCCTTAATAACCAAAATAAGCAATGCAATTAGAATAAAATCCAAATTGCTCACAGTTTCCATGCATTCTCTGTACAATAACAGTTGCTTTTGAGACAATAATACAAGTTGGCATTCATTTGAAAGAAAGTCATGCAATCTTTCGGTAGTCATTCAGATAGGAGCAGTGCAGTCGAGGTTGCATGCTGAGATTGAGTATTCAAAACAGTCATTTGAATACTAGATCCTTTGATTTTAAAGTAGCATATTGTAGTTTAAGTAGTGGAAATTATTAAAATGTAGTGTAGTTGCTGGACGGGGCTCACGTTGCAGGAAGACCGCTCTCCGACAAAGCGCTTCCTTCTTTTGGGTCGCCACTTTCGCTCAGCGCCCGTCCCTTCCGCCGGCCTGTATCGGTTGTTGCCACGGCAGCGGGCACAGGAAGGAAGTGCGGGGGATTCGTGGTGTTGGGAGAGGTCAGCGTTTGGCCGACCTGTTTCTCTGCATCTGCGGCCAACGGGACACCAGCAGCTCCCTTCCTCACAGCCGCTTCCTCCGGCTCGCTCACAGGTGGATGTTTCCCCGAGGCGACGGGGCTCACTGCGGCAGATTTAGCCGCCGGAGTCGTCGAATGTTGGAAGAATTCCTCAGAGCACGAGCGAGCTGGAGTACTGCAGAAAGCAAAGCAAACTAAAATGCACTGCTGCCTGGTTATCATCCTATATCATCACCTGACAGCATTCCTCTGGAGGAGCTTAAATGGAGGGGTTTTCTAAAAGACATAAATCTGAGACAATAGCATAGCATGCTCACAAATCCCTTCTAAGCAGACAAACAAATTGGAGTCAAAAAGCCAAAGTATAATTCTCTCAACACTGTTTTTCTGTCATCCCGTGATGAACAGCCACTTTCTGAGAGGCTTATTATTGGACTATAAATTCCCAGCATGCATGGCAGGGGGAGAAAGGCTGTGAACAGGCCAAGCTTCAGCCCCAGCCTGCTCAGGGTCAGGGAAGGAAGAAAGCCTCATTTCCTTACATCCTGAGGGAGGGTAGCATGTTCCCTGCGAGTGTGTGTGTGTGTGTGTGTGTGTGTGTGTGTGTGTGTGTGTGTGTGTGTGTGTGTGTGTGTGAACACCATAAAGTACATGTTTGTGTTAACCTGCTGAGTTTATATTTGAAGGTGTGTGAAGTCTTACTCATGTGTTCCTAATCCCGTCCACACAACCTTTGATAGACGTCTACAAATACAAATATGTTGATGTTATATAACCGGTCAAAACAAATGATCAACTCCTGGCAACACTGAAACACACAAATTCCAGCATCAGTTTTCTTCGAGCTATACAATACGAGCTGTTACCAACTAAAGAAGCCAATATCAAAGCCTTTTGAAACATCCAGAAACCCCCCTTTTTCCTTGGATTGCAGATAAACACATGTCAGATTTCCTTTGAGCATTAATTTCACTCCCCTGATTCGCTGACAACCAAATCAATGCCATATCATCCCTGCCAGGAAAAGCTGGAACAACTGGGGGAGTGAGGCTAACAACTGTCCAACAGGACGGTGAATGAAACGTCTGCTGGACCAGGAAATAACAGCGGAAAGGGCAGGATTGAAAAAAAACAACAACAGACCTAAACTGCGATTTTTCAAGACAGCAACATTGTAGTCACGCATCATAGTGGCCTTTAGCCCAGGGACATAGAGCAGAATTGTATATTCACAGCTCATAATAGCCTTAACTGCTGTATAAAGACCCTTTGTTTCAGATATTAAACTCTTGCTGACTCACTGTTATAATGTTGCTCTGGATAAGCACTGGATGATGGTCTGGTAATGGTAGAGCCAAAGATGATAAGTGCTGGATGAAAACACCAGCTGTGAAATTGAAACTATTTTGTACCAAAGAAACAATCGTGATAAAAAACTGTTCTTCGTGAGGCATGCAGATTACCCCAATTAACTGAGGACATTGTTTTTGGACAGAAGAGCTGCTGATGAGGTCACTTTAGTGTTTTCAGTTGAACAAATTCCATTCACCTTCACTGTGTGATGATGCAGGTGTGTGTCACACAACTTGCACACACAGCTGAAATCACCTGTGTGGCTACATGTCCCTATAGCACAGGTGAGCTGACCCTTCACTAAAACAAAAGCACAGCTGCAATAAGAGAGTAGCCTGCAGACTGTATTCATTTAAATCATTCTTCACATATTCAGCATTGCAGTCTTATTGAAAAACGATGCAGAAGCACCAGAGAAATCGTTTAAATATTCGTATACCACGCATACCTCTTCCTGGTCTGAACCTGGCTTCTACATTACCCACAATGCAACATGACTGGTGAGAGTTCATGTTGTTGTGTTATGCTCGTAGTCACTGATGTAATTTTGATCATCTAGCGTGAAGGAGAAACGATGAGTGAGCTTCAGAGGTCTATTTAACTCACTCTTTATGACTCAACACGTTTTTTTTTCAAATATACAAACTTAAAGGTCACCTATCATGCTATTTTTAGGCAATAGCATAGGTCTCAGATATATACACATATATAAAAAACATGTCTATGAAGTGTTTTGCTCAAAATACCAAACAGATCACCCATTCTAGCCATGCCTCATATCCCTCTATTTCACTTCCTGTTTCAAAAGTGCTGATTTGGGGTATAAAGCTTTAAAAATAAAAAAAAGGAGGGGGCTGAGCTCATGCGGGACCTGGCAGCTACTGTCTAAACTAAATTCTGCCGTGATGAAACGCCATATCATGGATTATCAAGGATTATTTCTGAAACAGTATGGAGCTCAAAGGCTTTCTCTCTTGCCGGTTATACCACAAGGTGAGTTCCTTTTTATTTCCTGCTTCTTCACACACATGCTCTCCAGTACAGGTTAGCTCTGAGTGTTAGCGATGCTAATGTAAACACCGACCATATTACGTCCAAAACAGTCGGGCATTGTTTCTGATAGCAACGTTTCTGATAGGGCCGTGGGTGTAAAGCCAGCCTACATTCCCGATATTACGTCATATCGGACGCAAATCTGGATCAGCTCCGTTGTAGCCCCGTTTTTAGAGATTTGGGTACGGAGGAAAAGAGAGAGGGTTTTATTTTCTGACGCTGCGTGAGTTCCCTGACACACCGGGGACACATGTTTATGTATAAAAGACATCAAAAAGTGCATTTTGCATGATATTGTTGTGTTGAACTTCAACCAACACTGACTCAAGTGACATCACCTCACGCAATTGATCAGACTTTACCCAGCGCCCTTTGTAGATGTAAACAGCTATTAACTATTTAAGAGACCTCTAAAGGGACATTGATGAGTACAATCCATAGAGTTCCCCTATAAGGGTAAAAATGAAAAACACAAAGAAAATAAGAATTTATCTTTAGAAAATGTGAAAACCTAATTTATAATGTTAGATTCTATATGGCAGTCTATTATCTATTAGATTAGGTTGATTTAAAGCAATCAGGACTATGAATCAGAACCATGTAGACAAAGGGGAACTAGGCAGCTGATATGGGGTATTGATTAAAACAGGAATCAAGGGGAAGACCTTTGCTCAGAGGAGACCATCGGGCAAGGCACAGTGTCGATGCGGGGCTCTGCTCGGGGCGGGGGGAGGCTATAGGGCAGAGGCTCACTGCTCCTCCTCACATGGATCTCAACACGAGGGGTGGAAGCAGTCTGCTCCCCTTCATCCTCGTCCTTTTTAGTCTGCTTCACCTTCTGAATCTGTATCTGGGGGTCAAGGGTCGGGCAGGGGGACTCTTCAGGTCTGTCCTCTAAACTAGGGGCTTCATTTGGACTGTTACATCACCCGTTCACACACACACAGACACACAGAGGGAAGCACGATGTAATCACAATGGAGCAAAATGAGCAACGACACAAGGATGACATGACGTACATGAGACATACAGCACACAAATGTGGGGAATAACACACACACACACACACACACACAGTAAAGGAAAGACCAGGGACACAATGGATGGAAGAAAAAAACACAAAACAGTATGGCCAAAATCAATGAAAACATGCGTTTGTACACGATGGATAAAGTTACAAGGGGAGAATGAAAGACATATCATCAACACACACACACACACACACACACACACACACACACACACACACACACACACACACACACACACACACACACACACACACACACACACACACACACACACACACACACACACACACACACACACACACACACACACACACACACACACACACACACACACACACACACACACACACACCACACACACACACACACACACACACACACACACACACACACACACACACACACACACACACACACACACACACCACACACACACACACACACACACACACACACACACACACACACACACACACACACACACACACACACACACACACACACACACACACACACACACACACACACTGAAACTGATCAAAGCACATTAAGGAATCCACTAAACCAGCAGAAATGTGACACTTGTACAGTGAGAGCCACTGGCAATAAATGATCAAAAGAATATAAATGAAATCCCAGCGCTCTACACATGCCAACCAATACATAGATTTTAATCTCCTTCTTCTATGTAGTAGATTTCACACTTTCACTTCAATCAGAGCCAATGAAAAAGCACATCTGGCTTCCATTAGCCACTCCCACGTGAGACGTTCTCTTGTAATATCAATAAACAACACAGACTCAAAAAGATGTTGGTGGGTTTTAGACTTCGTAAATAATAAACGTGCTTTTTTCCCAAACATCTACATTCTTTCTTTGTGATCAGTTATATCAATACTGTAAAGAAAAATGTCACACATTCTTAAAAAAATTACTTCATGGTCAACTTTCAACCATATTCAATTTCTTTGTTAGAATTTCTCACGCTAATGTGAACTCACAAAACATGTAGGAAGCATTGTCTGCTTGAAACTGCATTTTCAGCTGCAAGCAGAAATGTGTGGAATTCTCTACCAGAACATTTGTGACAACTTCTAATTAAAACATTTGTTATCTGCAGCAAATCAATGTCAAGCTATAACAAGGTAATGGTTGTACCCGTCACCAAATGATCAGTTCATTATGCAATTACACTGCCCTTGATCTCCAACTGCAGCATCCAGGAACAAACCTAATGTAAAATGCTCTGCACAACTCTTTAAATAACAAGGGCCTTGAGTTATTAAAGCCCTTATGTAACAAATGTTCTTATAGCAGAAATGCCAAGTAGTACAGAACACCTTTTCAATAGAATAGTCAAGCTTTACACAACAAAATAAAAACGTGTGAATACTTTATCCATCAGATTAAAAACTACACTTGGTGTATATACTTACTTTATTAGACTTGACTTGTATTTAAATATCTAAAGTAACCCAAATAAATTACTGTTTTTGTACACTTCTAATCACTGCAGCAGTTAGACTCACCTGAACGGTCTGTCTCCCCCTACAGGTGAGGTCGCAGTACTCCAGCTCTTGCGCGCCCCGTCCTCTTTGTCGCTCTTTTTCTTGCGGAGGGGCGTTGGCACGTATCCGCTCTGGTTGCTCTTGTTGGGCAGGTACTGGTTGAAGGGCATGGCGGTGCGCGGCTCGCTGATGGACGTCCGCCGTGTCGACATGTCGTCCTTACGCACGTCTGGCATCTTCCTGTGGGGGGGGCCGTCGGACTCTGAGTCGCTGCCGCGGCCTGTTGAGGGGAGATGGGAGGAAATATATCTGCACTCCTGATGAAGCATATACATATAAAGTGTCTCTCTGATATGATCTATTCACTTTCTGAATAATAAAATGTGTCAATTGAAAATAAAGAAAAGAGAGGGGGACAAATCAATAATTTGATTGCGATTTCTAATCTCTGAATATAAATATGACTTTATTTATCCCTAAGCCGTTAACTACATCATATTAAGGCGTGCACAACATTAAAGTGCTGTTCCAGTGTTATTATATGCAGTGCATTCCAGCGGCTGAACATAAATCACCCCCAAGCAGGTTGACGACATGTTTTTATGAAACAAAACAAGTAACATAAATCATCACAAAATGTATAATGTGCAGCTCCTGCTCACAAAATGCTAACCTACAGTTGGGAAGAATTCACTTAGGATGCCACTTGTCTGTCAGCATCCCATTTGAAACATATTGTTAGGGCTTTTAATGTCAGCGGCAACACCTGGAGCAGCACAAGTGCACCGCTCAAGGACTTTCCCTACCAATGAGTCTTAAATTCCTCTGCAGATGTTCATGTGTGATCCTCCGAGTACAGACAGCAAAGAGTAATGAGGACAAATCCCATAGACAGGGGCGGACTGGGACTAAAAATCAGCACGGGACTCTCGATCGGCCCACTTCGGTACCGCTAGTAAATTGTCAACGGGGGGGGTGCTAGTGCCTTATCCGACCGGCCCACCACGGTACCGCTAGTAAATACCGCTAGTAAATTGTCAACGGGGGGTGCTAGTGACTTATCCGACCGACCCACATCGTCCGACCGGCCCACTTCAGTACCGGCCCATCGGGATTCGTCCCGAACGTCCCGATGGCCAGTCCGCCACTGCCCATAGACATGCCAACAGTATACCAGGGAATACGTCATTAGGGCGCATTTCACAAATGTTAACCCCATTTCAACATTACAAAACTACAAGTATAGATACCTGCAGCCTTGCTTACCCAATCTCTCTCTAAATTCCTCTCCAAGATGCTCAGCACATGTGCTACTGGAATTCCCCTCCCTTTGGATGCATGCAAACTCAACATATGACCTCCTGAATTTCAATATATACATTTTCCATGCATCAACCCGCAATTTATACCAGATCTGAACCGTAAAGTCTTCCCTTAGTTCTGAAGAGATACATGTGGATGCAGCTGCAGCTCTCGGTGGAAACAAACGTGACATTTTACACTTGTAAAAAGCTCCCTTTCTATCAATAGACTTATTCATTTTTATGTGGTTCTAAAAGATTGACAGATCAAGGTCCAAAAGAGGCCTTGGGGTATCTGCACTTTCAACAATAAGCGGTTCAATCATGACTCTTAGCCCATCAATTGGAAACATGAGTGACTCTACCATCCAAGTCAATCCGTCCTTAAGGAACAACACATGTCTTGAGGGAGTGATCTGCTTTCTCTGCACATCTGGTAACACTGAAGCTTGAGGGAACGTTTTTCATGGGTCAGTGCCATACTGTACCAGAGACTCACAGAAACCTATTTACATCAACAATCACCAACATGCAGTAATACTACAGGAAGTGTAAAAGCCACAGAGTCCACTTCAATATCCAGTGCAGTGACTAGAAGGCTGTAACAAAAGAGGAGGAGTGATAGTGATACTCTTAACATCTTAAACGACAACAATTTCTCTGTGCAAGCATTCACGATTTTTCAAATTTCTCTCATCATGCGACACAGATCTTTCCCGGCAGAATGTACAGCAAAAGTATGGAAGAGTTTAAAAATAGTGAGTGATCTTGAACATATGCTATAGCCAGTTCCATTTAGAATATGATATCCAAATACTCAGATTTCTTAAGCTCTGATGGTAATTAAGCTTTTATCCCTGCTCTATTTTTTTAATTAGCTAAAAACAATGCAGAAAATGTGTAGAAAAACATGTTTCCCAGCCAAAAAAGGAGTCGAGTCTATAACATTTGGATTGGAAACCATATTCAATGTACTATTCCCCAACCTTAAAGGTGGGGTAGGTAATTCACTTCAGAAACACTTTTTGTTATATTCCATGGAATGCTCTTAACATCCCGATAGCAATGAATACATTAAATGCTTTGACAATAAATACATTAAAACATGTCATCTGTGGAAGCCGTGGCGCTGTAAAAAGCACGACCAATCATCTGAGCCGGCCCGACTAAAATAACTGGATGGCCTACCTGCCTGTCAGCCTTCCATCTGTGCACAAACTTATCTGGTGCCCTCATTGGTCATGTGCGCGTTCGTGTGTGTTGGAGGAGGGGCTCTGTAAGGAAGTCTGAAGGAAGGGGCAGATTTTTTCCGGTTGTGTACTTTCAAATTCTAGCGCACTTGAGCTGGTTTCTCCATTCTTACATACCCTACCTTTAACAGACACGTTATAATTATTTGTAAAGAAAAAAAAATTGAAAATTAAAGCAAGAAAAAGCCCAACAGAGGAATTGTCGAATTCACGTTGAGCTTCAAGAAACAATATTTAAATGTTAATTGTTATTCGGAGCATGCGCATTTTCAACCTTGCTGTGAATGAATCTTATCGTTGGCTGTGAGTCCTGAGGCATGTGATGTGAGGGCAGTAGTATGAGAACATTTTACAGAATGTGGGCAGGACTTTAGAAAAACCCTGAAAAGCATAACTCTGTTTATTGTTTCAAGCGGGCTTTTACTAGTGATGGGTGTTGCCCTCCAAAGATTGTACAAGAGGAGGACAGGTTTTACTACAGCAGCACCAGAAGCAAAAAGTGTCTCGCCCACCGACGCTGTATCCATCTACTGTAACTAAAGAGCATCTGCAATATGGAATCTCCTTCAGGGATTGAATTAAACTCTTCTCCTTGTCCCCTAATTACTGTCAGAGTGAAGTCACTTTACAGAGCTGAATAGTGAAAGGGCTTTGTCTGAAAAAGGTCAGAGCAGGAAAAAACCTGGCTGGGTCGAGTTCGTGTGCACGTTCATAAATGGATGCTCTTGTTCTGGGAATACTTGGAGCACCCTGGGATGGGATGATTACTGCATTGTTGTCCCGTTCTCACTTCTCCAGTGTGTGCCTCCTGGCTCTGATCAGATCACTGATAGTATGAAACTCCTCAATAACAGCATGGGCCTGAAAATATGGATCTTGACATACTAACCTCTCTATAACCTATTTCCATATAGTACCACAAAGACCTTCTGACAGCAGATATGAAAAAGCCTGAAGGAAATTCCAACTTCAGAATGTCTGTGGTGTTCAAAGCATTTCAGAAGTCACTTAAATATACGCTGTCATTCAGTTATTTTAGGTTAAGCCTGGCCAGCCCTTTATATCTCTAATTTTCTGAATTACAGATCACGGACGTATAACAATACGAGAGAGGCACACTTCAACTTCCAGAAGGTTTTTTTAGTTAGACTGCTTGTGACAGAAACTAAGACTTTGGAGCTTCCTTTGCACTTCCCTCCAAACAAAAACAGTCTGACAGGAAGCTCTGCCTCACTCTGTTTTTTTCCCACAGCTCAGAGATGAAACGTACATTAAGCTTTGTGACGACTTCTGTAAAATGTTATAGGCTGTCATTAAAATTTAAAAAGGGTCAAATTCAAATAAAGTGTCGCAATGAAAAGCTTTCTATGACAGCATATGGTCGGCTTGACATTTTAAATGCAGCCAAAATCTATTTTTGACTCCATTTTTGATTTCAGCACAAAGCACAAAACTAATTGCCGGCTGTTTGCAGTTCCTGCATGTCTTGGCTCAACTTATTATGGGAAATTGTGAGGCTCCAATTTTGAATGCATTTAATTAGATAAGCCAATATCGTTATACAAGCAAAACACATACTATACACTTCTATAGACACTGTATAACAATGTGCACCTGGATGCAGATCTCCTATCCTTATGGACAATGCATTGAGGCAGACATCTGTCATTTAAAGCAATGTCTCCACAGTCAAGATAGATAGGTGTAATAAGGCTACATTTTTCCAAGATGAGGAACTATCCCTATATGGAATGTGTCAGTGAAGTGTCAGATCAAAAAAAGAGCAATAGATCCTGAAAACACATTTCTTTGTCTCACTATTATACTAGCATGATTCACCTCTTCCTCTCACTCGTGTCATAAACACTATGAGGCTGCACGGTTGGACACGCACGCCCGCTTCTTAAAGTAAAAAAAACTAAAAGCATCTAAAGATCAGTTCCTCTTATCAACACTCCCAAATGTATTGTTCAGTTTTAACAGTACTGTATTTGATGCTCAAACTAAACTTAAAGTAGGGCTGTGCGATTATGGCAAAAATCATAATCACGATTATTTTGGTCAATAATTGATATCACGATTATTAAATACGATTATTCATTGACTTTGAAAAATCCATTTATTGAACTTTTAAATACAAATAATAATTTGAACAGTATCTTTTTAACTGTTGATTTCCCTGAGCGTATAATTCAACTGAAAAACCAATACAAAAATAAATAAAATAAATGATACATTTATATCTACATTTAAATAAATAATATAAAAAATAATAAATACCAATAAACAAGATCAACAAATATTTTGGAGCGCACTTCAACAAGCTACTAAACATATATAAATATGATAAATACAAATAAATTTGATCAAATATGTTGCAGTGCACTGTCACAACCTAGCAAAGCAAAATAATTGTTTTTTTCGATTATGTTGTTTTCGTAATTGTGGCAGGCCAAAATCGTAATTGCGATTAAAATACGATTAATTGCACAGCCCTAACTTAAAGCATCTTAAATTCATTCGTCTCAAGGACACAAACCTCTCGCCACTTTTATTTTCTCAACTACATAAAATGTAAAAGTGAAAAGTGTTTCCTTGAGGGCAATTTGATTAAATGTCTTCTGTTTTGCGTCACCTGACACAACTGTCATGTTGGTGGAGCCAGTGTTAACATTACATAACTGAAATGTGTTTGAAACCAAAACAGATGTCACAGCAGCGAGGCCCATACGTGTTTTTTTCCACCGCAGATTGACATTAGATATGTGTGATTGGAAAACTGATACTGACACACAGAGAAAAAAATGAAGATTTATGGTGAGCATGTAGCTTTTTCTGGATTAATTCAATGGTAACTGACAAAATTCCAAAAAAAAAAACAGCAGCTCTTGTACTAAATGTCCTCCCTTTCACAAGACATATAGCTGAATGAAACAATAGCCATAGCTTAGCTTCCAAACAGGCTTTGCACTGAGATCATTCCATTATTATCTCAAATAGCCTTTGACTAGCACTGGGTGTAGTCCTGCGATAACACAGCAAGGAAAAACAACATGCTTTATTAAAACACCACTGCAAGGACAATGCACCTCATTTATCTATATACTATATCAGAACACAACAATTCACCCAAACAAAACCGCCAGTACTGAATCAGATTACTTCCACAAGACATAATGTGGTGGCTAGCACTTCACAATGGCTTTTGACTTAAGTTAAAACTATTTAGGAAGGGTGGTCTTTCAAGACAAACGTTCACCATCATTTCAAACAAGTGTGCTGTGTGAATATGAAGAGTGTAAAAGGTATTTAGAGTAGACTTTTGTTTTGTGTCTTCCCATTTTGGCCCTTCCTGGGAATAAGGGGCGAAACAGGAAGGGGGCAAAATGGGGCAGGGGCGAAATGGGAAAGGGGCAAAATGGGAAAGGGGCAAAATGGGAATAAACCCTTTTTTTTCCCTACCATCGCTGCTGCCGCGGGGGACCAGGACATCCGGCGACGGGGTCTGTCGTGAGCGTGAGCCGAAGGAGTCCAGACTGTCGAAGGAGTCCTCGCGGCCGTGGCGGGGCGGGGAGAGGGAGTCGCTGCGCTCAGAGTCCCAGCAGTCGATGTAGCCGCTGTCCCGGATGCTGCGTATCGGGCTCTCTGCCTCCTCCGCCTCCTGGACATTTAGAAACATGCCCATGTTATACAAATGCACACATTAGCTTACAAAACATTAATAGAAATAAAGGTAAACAACATTTTTTGCAAAGTACATTGAGTAACTTCTGCTGTGGGAGGAGATTTTAGTTTTCACCTGCTCAAACATCTGAAGAATTTGTTTGTGTCCCAAATATCTCATATCACTAAGTCCTAGATCAACTTTGTTTTTGTCCCTCTTTGCATGTTCTCATCTTTGTTCTGCTGAGATCCCTCTCTGTCACTCTCTCTTCACCTCAGTGACCTCTCCCTTTGTCTGTCTACACTTGAAACATGTCTATACAGCTAATGAAAGGTGGGGAAAGGTCTTTCCTGTCTACCAAAAGACTTCCTGTTCCTGACCCCTGGAACGTTGGTTATGCAACTCCCAAACCTCTTTCAGACTCCATGTTATGTTTTCAGCTCAGCTGTACTGACGCAGAATTTTGTCTCACTTATCTCTTTGTTAAACAGACATTCAACTTTCTTTCCTGTAGCAATGCCATTGTCCAGTGAAGCTGCATAGAAAACACTGATCAAGGTTCATTAGCCCATCTTTATGCAAATTGTTGCATATGCCTATAACCTGTCCGGCAGTGGCTCAGTCAGTAGGGGCTTGGACTGGGAGCTGTCGGGTCGCCGGTTCAAGTCCCCGACCAGACCTAAAATATGGAGTGTGGACTGCTACTTGGAGAGGTCCCAGTTCACCTCCTGCCCTGCCGTGGTGCCCTTGAGAAAGGCACCGGACACCCCCCCTCACTCCTATTGCTCCCCGGGCGCTGTACAATAGCTGCCCACTGCTCCTAGTTCTAGACTCCTGGAACTAGGATGGGTTAAATGCAGAGAACACATTTCACTGTGTGTGCTGTGTGCTCTGCATGTGTGACCATTAACGAGGGTTTCATCCCTTCCTATTCTATTCTAACCTAAATAATGCTATTAAAACTTAAAAGGTTTGTTTACTCAAATTCATTTAAAAAAGCAGATAACCACTTGAATAAATGGAGCAGAGAAAAGTGCAGCTGGTTCCACAATTCACCTGCTTCTTGCATTACAATAATCATTTTCTTTTTTAAATAAAAAGGTCTAGTTTCCATTGCATAAGTATAAGAAAAAAGAGCGCATTCAGTTTATAATGTGTGAACCTGATGAGTTTTCCTTGATTTTCAGATCTCATTTTATTATTAATCTCTTTTTGATTTCATAGAAACGTGGCTTTGTTTTGGTCAGTAGCAACATCTGGGGAAGTTATTCTGCTGAGTTGGCAGAGATTTCTCAGTTTTAACAGCAAACGTCATATTGTGGAAAAAGATTGTACGGGGGTGACATCATGGTTATGAGCGGGTGTCATAGTGTGTCCGTATGTGCGTTTTTGGATCTTATTAATGCTGACTTTGTCCCTTTGGGTCAGTAAAGGAGTGGAAGCAGATTGAGATAACTCACACAAGAGCCATGACAGAGGTTATCCCTAGACCATGGGTGGGGGGTGTTTTAAACTCCCTGACACTATCATTTAATGCACCCCAAAAGGAGTTGTCCAGTATCATTTGTGCGTTTGGTCGGGACATTAGGTCTGTGAATTTCTGCAGCACAGCCTCTCTTTACTTATACCAGCTACAGTTGCTAGGAGATTTTTTAATCCACCACCAGCAGCAACGAGTGACTGAATGATACCTGTAGTTTATGTTCAGATGTTCAGGATATTGTTGAGGCTAAAAATGACTAAACATGACTGAGCAAACCTTTCGCATCTGTGACAGCAGGCCGTCAAACTCTTTCAGGTCCAGCGTGGGACCGTTGTAGGAGGTACAGCCGTTGGCAGCACGACCCAACCAGTAGATGGTGATCAGAACCTACAAAGAAAGAAAACATGCAGATATCATAGTGAGATCAGGGTTTCCCACACATAGACTTTACATGGGCGACCCATTTTGTGTTATCCGTCCGCGAGCACGACGCCATCTGCGATCGATTAACTAGTGGACAAAGATCCCTCGCTCTACCGCTCCGGTACCTGTTCGCTCTGCTATCACGTGAACGGTCTGCTTTATGCGCTCCGCAGTAACCCCGCAGTTCATGAGCGTGCTCCACTAGCACACAGCACCCCCCCCCCCCCCCCCCCCGTTCTCGGCTACCACCACAAGTATATTTCAGATCTGTGGGTAACACTGGAGATACTTTGTAACGAAAACAATGTGCAAAGCATTCTATGCTACTTAAATCATGACCCGTCAGATGTTATCTTATGCATGAAAGAGAGAGATAGTAATGTTTAGGCTTGTTGTGAGAACTACAGCAGCACCCCAGGTGATCCAGTGATCCTGAGGACAAACTTAAATTAAAGTTCCTCAGTGCAGGCTCAAGTCTTCATAATGATAAAATGGAGTTATTTAGAGTGAATATAGCGAGTTGGTTGGAAGCTTGAGATAGCTGTTGCAATCCAAACCAATGAGTGCCACACAATAAATTAAATTGCATAAAATGTGGTTATTTTTAAAATATATTGTGTAAAACAATCAAGTGGACGTTCAGTCTGTGCTCTAGCAATATAGGCCAACATGTAACATTTATTCTAGTCTTCTTAATGTCATATGTTACAATGCAGGTTGTCTGGTCATTTTAATCCATTTCATTCCAAAGATGTTACATGTTAGCTAACCTGCACAAACATGACAAGACCGAGCCATTGTTCTGACACTGAAAAGAGTCCCAGGCACATTTCCTGCTAAAATATAGCAGCCCTCCACGGGTCACAGCGATTCATATTTGCATGTAAGCTTCCTTAGCCCTGAGTGCATACACTTCCAGGTCAATCTCCCCACCTTCCAACACAGAAACCCTGTAAACTCAGATCTGAAGGAGGCTGCAGTTCCTTTGCTTTCTTGTAAGCTAAAGTAATGCTAAATGTGAATCTTGCTGCATTCAGTGTAACACTCTTTGGAGTCAGCTGAAACACTTCAATGCAGAATGTACAGATTTGCTGTGCCCACAGGGAGATCACACAGCGCTGCACCTTTAGCACCCAGCTATATTTACTGTGTCCATGTCAACCGGCACTCCACAGGGATTGCTTTGATAGGGGAACTCAACATGGCTTAATGTGTGTATTACAGGCACACTGTCAGTGTACACACTCTCTGCCGCCATTCAAACAGTCTTGGAAGAAGAGTAAATGAGCTGGCCTGCTGCTCAGAAGAAGAAAAACACATTTTCTGAGTGATTATGTAATGTTTCCTGAAGGGAAATTCAATGTTTTAACTACAGAATGAGCCATACTAGTAGGGATGAGGCTATAGAAAAATGACTGCTGATTGCAGAGTGTATTGCAGTCTTTCGCAATGCGTTTATTACGCATGTTGTCATCGCAATAACGATAAAATAAACGATATATTGTAAAGCTCTAAGCCTATGTATTGCATAACTGAGTCGTGTTGTAGGCTTCGCATGTCTTTGTTTAGTGGAGCGGGGAGCTTGTTTGAGCAAAGAGCATCAAAACAAATGCATAATTAACAGCTTAAGAGAGCAGAGAGATCAGTACAGGCAGACACTCAAGGCTGATGTCATGTCAAAGTGGTATTGAACCATCCCTAAGATGCAACACTACAGGAGGGAGAGGTTTCATGTTTTATCACTTCAAAATCAGGGACATCAGATCACAGGGAATCAGACCAAAACTATTTGCAAAGTAGATCTAAACTACATAGCATTCTACTTCTATGAATGCACATCATATTTTATCTTGCTACCACACAGAAAACCACTCATCCACAAGAACTGTGCTCAAGCAACACTTCACCTTCTCTCTCTCTCTTATTTTATTGCATCTTTGTCACCACGAGTATAATGATAATATCTGTGCCAGCTCCCATAAAAGTAGGTCGGCTCCAGAGGTATTTCAGCCACAGACCAGTATGCTTCAAACTGATCCACAATGATCCCAATAGCATCAACTGAATGGAAATATGCCACCACTGCTCTGCATGATTTAAACAAGCAACATTTAATCTAAAACAAACAACTGTACCAAAACCAACACTTGGATACAAGCACTAAGATACAATAGTTCAAAGAAAACATTTCAGGGGAGTTTGAATGATAGACAATTGTAAAGAGGGCCTGACAGTGAGGTAATGCACACATCACACTCTTCAGTTTCAGCAACAGTCTCACCTGGCAGATGTGGAAAGACCTGTCAAAGAGGTGTCGTCAAAAAAACCAACAATCCCCTCTTTGTGCACACACACATTGGTGATGCATACACAAGGGCATGAAATAACCTCAAATGCACCTTCAATGTAAACACAAACACACAAGTGCATGCATGCTGCAATCCACAGACCTGTGTACATACATACTCCAAACTAGTCATCAAACACATGCACTACCAGCACTTTCTTGCTCACACCTGCACTGCTACACAGTCATCTTGTGACTTCAGCAATATTTCACGCATTCCATGCAAATGCCCTATTTTTACTTCGTCCAATCTGCTAAACAACACCTTCATCGCTAAATCAGCATATTGTTCTAAATGCAGGTCCTTCACCTCTCAATATGTGACGTGCTGCAGTACCAGCTGCTATGTCCTCAGTGTGAGATCCATAGTGTGTGAGCGGGGTCGTGGCTGAAGCCTGCAGCTTGCTGGGAGTTTGTGGGCCGCTTGCTATCGCTGCTAATGTGGCTGAGAGTCCCTGTGTGTCGTCAGCTAAATGAGCTAGCAGGCCGGCTCTGCAGCTCCACACATTAAGTGTACAGTGCACAGCAGCATCACAGAGAAGGAGGGAGGGGGGTGGAGAGAAGGAGGGAGGAGGGGTGGAGAGAAGGAGGGAGGAGGGGGGAGAGAAGTGCTTTGACTGCAGAGTGGGCAGGGCTAGAAGTATATGTGTTCTACTTAAAGCAGCATTATGAGAAGGGACAAGATTGTGTTGAAGTACATTTGAACATAAAAACACTTGGAGCAGAACAATTGATGATTAGAAGGAAGATGGAACAACAGAGAGAAAGATAGACAAAGGAGTTAGAAAAGGAAGGATGGACAACCAACTAACAGTTAGAATAGATGGAAAGTAAAGTAAAACAGAAAGAACGGATACAAGTAGAAAAGCTTAATACGGTTAAGTCAGACTAGCACACTAAGAGCAGGTCACACTTAAGTGGAAAGATACAATACTACATGGAGTTGACTGTGAAGTGAGCATAACTGGAACTGACATGATAACAGCAGAGTGACAACCGCAGCACAAACAGAAACACTGGACCATAATAACAGTTTACAACCAAACGTACATTTAGCACACAAACAAAGGATCCCGCTATAATGCAGAAGTATCACTTACATTCTTGAGTTTTCGGCTGCAGTCACTTCCCCTGGGAGATAGAGAAAGAGACAGAGTGAGACACAAGAGCAACTTTAAATATTTACTGAAATATCTTGCATAAATATAACAGCAGACAGCTTTTAAAGCAACCAAACTCCCACATATTTGTGCAAACAGTAGCAAAACCATTGAATAAACAGCGTGGAGGAATCTTGCAGTGAACCCACACACTGCCAGACTCCACACTTGCATCTCTGGATCCAGCTTGTTGTTAGGTGCTGTATTTATTTGATATTTCCAGCAGTATTAGTCACTGGCTGTAAGAAGGCAAGGGCTCCCTGAGATCGAACATTTTGCAGCAGTGGTCATCATTCCAAAAGACAAATTCTTCTGCAACGGTAAGTCTGGGGAGATGGATGTCAGAGTGCCGGCCACATGTTTTGACTGCCAAGTGCACAGAGCAGAAACACCACAGCAGTGGACACTTAGCGCCATGGATGCTGCCAAAATGGAAAGATGTGGATGACCACTTGAAGCTATAAATGGGAAGAGGAATGAAGCAGTTGTAAAACAGACCCTGATACACACTAGTGTCGTGGAAACAGACTTCTATCTAGACTAAGATAGGGAGACACATCAGCAGAGATATATACTCAGACATTCCTTAATACGAAAAATACATTCCTAGAAGTGATACTGGTTTTAAAAAAGAGCCAGGGGTTCGGGGGGGGGGGAGTCGTTTCTCTTCCTGGTGCTAGTTGCAGATTTTTGCAGGATTTGGTCGGATGGAAAATATGTTGGTTTTAACGATTCCCTCATTAGCCAACAAATACTTTTTTCGGATATGTCGAATTGCTTGAATAGTGGACCAACTTATATAGAAAACATCCTTTCGATGGAGCACATTGCTATGTATGGGTGAAGGGTTGCTTGAATGGAATATTGATCTCATTATAGGGACACTAAATCATATTTTAGAGTAAACATGTTACCTTTAATACTTTACGTAAGCGTAAGTAACACACCTCCTAACAGAGCTGAATTGACCAATGAACTTGTTTGACCGTAAGTACACATGACACCATTGATCAAGATTTAAGAGCTACGTATACGATTACCCATAACACCCTTCTCTGTGTAGACGATACTGTGTATATTGCTTTGTAGCTTCAGGGGATCCGAGTTAACACACTAACATATCTTTGAAAATAAATTATCTTATGAGGATACAAAGAGAAAGAAGGATGTAGTGCATCTCGTCGTATGGAACCTGTATGGCCCGGTATGAAAAACAAAACAGATCTTTAACTATAAAGCCGATTTCGATTTTGTTACGTGATGGCATAATATTGTTGTCGGACAAAAGACATAACGGCAGCAACCGTGAAATGTAAGAAGCATTCATACAAAGGAGAAAATAATGAGCATGTGTTGCCTGAGTTTTGAATTCATAGTACATTAGGACACTGCTGATAACTAGTTTCCAAGGCCTGAGGGTCACAACGCTTACATCTCTCAACACATAAGTGACACCTAAATTGCAGTTGCATGGGTTTTCCATGACAGCAGTGACCTGAGAAAGAGAGGGTTGAACGAGGAGGAGAGGAGCAAGGTGAAAGTAGCTGGAGGGAAGGATCTGTAAACTCTTTCTGTCAGCCGACTAAATAAACACAGAGACAGGTTGCTTTTCTCTGCGTTACCTTGTAGAAAGAAACCTGAAGGACAGATTCCACAAGGTATTAGATCATCATATCTCTTCCCTTTTTTCTGTCTCTCTCTTTGTCTCTATCTGAGTCAGTTTCCATGATTTCATTCCAACGGTATGAGTGATAACAGAATAATAAAATGTCTAAGATGTACTGTTTCAATACCACTGTGTTATCAGCACAATGATTTTGGAGATAACATAGAAAACATATGGGTTATTTTCTAAATCTGTTTTCATGAACTCATCTTAAAAACTATGAATATTTGATATTCTATGCGAGTTAATCGTCTAAATAGGAAAAACATACAGTATGACAATTAATCAAGGAAACAGTGTACATTTTGAAAAGATTGTATTTACACAATAAATGGAGAGATTTTATGAAGATTTATATTTTGCTGAAGATGAATGAAATCCTGGAGGGCGTGTTTTTTGTGAATTCCTGATTTGCCTGATTTTTTCTACCAAACTGACAGAAAAAAACATTAAATTGTTTATATTTTTCGTCGTATTTCAAAAGATTGCGTAACATCTGTTGGACAGCTGAATGGAAACACAGCTTCTCTCTCCTCTCCTATCGTGGACTGCCTGGCAAAAGCTCACTTATCTTGGAAATCGATCTGCTTCACACGGAGGAAGAGGAGATATTTCAGGCCTGAGCTCAAAGTGTATCATAACCTGTCTGTCTTTACGCCACGCTGTCAAGCGCCGTTTCCTAGATGAGTAAACACCTGTCCAGAAACTCAGGGTGAGGAGACCCGTAACTGCTTCCTGTCATGTGTACAAGCTGCAGGAAATAGCATCCTGTACGACAGAGGGTTACATAACAACTGGAAACAGCTTAGGGCCTGTAAAACAATGACTCTTTTCTTTTTAATGACTGATTTGAAATGCCATTTTCATAATGTCTTCCATTTTTGTAAAGCACTTTGAATTGCCTTGTGTTGAAAGGTGCTATATAAATAAACTTGCCTTGCCTTACTAACTATAGATTACCCAAATATTCCTGATGATATCTTTAGAGTGAGTGAATATTGGATCAGTTTGTAAACTATCTTTTAAGAGAGAGAGAGAGACGATCCATTTAAACTAAGATTAAGCTTTGCTTCTTGTTTTTTTATTGTTGTATTATCCGTTTGTACTGATCATATCGGGCCTGTCCATTTCACACAAGTTCAAACTACTCTTGGACAGAGTAAAATACCTTACAAACTGTAATCATCTGTTCACACAAAATGATATCAAATCATATAATTACTGCCGTGTCTTGGTCTCAGGCGGTGGTATTCCTGAGTGTGGTAGCAGCTGTAGTTAGCTTGCTTACAACAGCATCCAACAAATTATTCTACATGTTTCTGATTACAAGACACTTTTTTGACATTATCGCCTTAATTAATGTCCTTGCATGAAGAAGCATCTCCCCTTCTCTGTTGCGCCAAACAGTTATATAAACACAGATATAAGCATCAGTGTTTCTTGAACTAGACATCAATCTGTCCCCTGTGTTGACTGGTTGGACATTGGATAGCATCTAGACGTGTCAGTCTGATTGATTTTGCACTATTCAGAGTTCAATATGCAACTGTAAATACATACAGGGAATGATCCTGAGTGACTGAGGACAACATATTTTAGGATAGACAATGTCATTTGCAAATGTATCCTAACAAATTGCATATTAGTTTAGATTCATTGGAAATTGACAGGTTTTAGCCTAAACACATGTTATAACTTTGGTTGGTGTCAATCACCCGACTCCCACTGGGGAAAAATCCACAGCAGCACATGCCCCACACACACAGACACACAGACACACACACAGTATATTTAAGAACTGCATGCTCTTTCTGTCTTTGTTACCAAGCAACACAGTAGGAGTCATGGTTCAGAGAGTGAGTGTTGTGTTTGGACAGGGACCAGTTGTGTCAGACAGATATGGTATTGTTGCTCCACTCTGACAGGCTATACAAACTTCCATTGACTCTCAGCTAGTTGTTTATGTTGGCAGTGAACTGGGGGATTGTCTAATGTAGAGAATGACAGACAGGGAGTGACACACAGACAGTGATACAGACAAGCCCTCTGTTAAGAACCAATTGAATTTGTGCATAATTAACACTCAGTCCATCCACTTAGTGAAATACAAGCCTTCCTTCATCATCCACATGTTGATATACCGACCTTGAGATGAGATCTAGCTTATACTCAGTAAATTGGTTGTCATAAGCATTTTGATAACTACAAATCTGTCTTGTATTGCCGTTTGCTTGGATTTATTATGGTTAAATCATCAGTTTAATGTATTAATCACAGCACTAAATTGAAATAAGGCCACATTTTCCTAAAACCCCTTGCGTCCTGTCACAAACACTTAGCTGTCTTATGCCCTGTAGTTTGTTTTGCTATACTAAAAGGTATTCTACAATTGCATAATGGACTCCTTACATCAAAGACGCGCAACACAAATAAATCCACTTTGTATGATCTAAACACTTGGTGTGTGTGTGTGTTGGATATTTTTGATTTGATGATGTTTAGGAACATAATAAAACACACACAAACACCCCAACCCGCAAACACACACCTGTTGACGCTAAGTTAATTCTGCAGCTTAAAGACTTACTTGGCAGTGGGGCGTGTTGACGTGTCCTGCAGGTCTCCAGGGTCAAACAGCTGGGAGCCTTTTAGTCCCAACTCCTCACAGCCTCGAAGAAACCCGCTCAGGTTGTCCTGCACAGAACACACACACACATCAGGGTAAATGCACTGCTGGCAGAGACAGAAGGAGGTCCGGTCCACACACACACACATCAGGATAAATACACTGCTGGCAGAGACAGAAGGAGGTCCGGCACACACACACACATCAGGATAAATACACTGCTGGCAGAGACAGAAGGAGGTCCGGTCCACACACACACACACACACACACACACACACACACACACACACACACACACACACACACACACACACACACACACACACACACACACGACACACACACACAACACACACACACACACACACACACACACACACACACACACACACACACACACACACACACACACACACACACACACACACACACACACACACACACACACACACACACACACACACACACACACACACACACACACACACACACACACACACACACACACACACACACAACACACACACACACACACACACACACACACACACACACACACACACACACACACACACACACACACACACACACACACACACACACACACACACACACACACACACACACACACACACACACACAACAACACCCTCTCTGATTCACTTAAGTCATAGTTATATTAGAAAATACACGTCTGGAATCATCACAATATAGCTTTATGAGGTCACGCTCATTAAGCATGGACTTTTGACTTCTCTAATACTCACTTTATCCATGAAATAAACCCGATGCTACCCTTACATTTTAAAGCAGGTCTTAACTCCTAAGAGACCAGATGAACAATCTGTCCTATTATTTAAAAAATGTCCTCATTCTTTAGTTGTAAAATGAAAACGGGTCCCCACAAAGATAGAAGTGCTGCAGAGGTAAAGCCAGGATCATCTTTATTTACCACTCATTAAGTGTCTCTATTCGAAACCGCTCTCTCAAGGTCTCTCTGACCAGCAAACACACACAGACACATGAGCACACAGCCGAAGTGAAGAAGAACTGTATTTATAAGAGATGACAAGAATTATATTTGACTGATTTCAAGAGTATTGACTCATCCGTTTCCCCCTGCGTACAAACATGCAAACACACACACACCACAAACACGACTACACAACATGAAAATAAGGATACCTGCCCGACAGAAACGAGACACCAGCCGGTTTTGTGGACGGATTTGGTCCTTTCAGATTACTCCAACTTTCACTTTTCACCTTCTGCCTCCTCCAAGTGGCTTCCTTTTTCTGTCTTCCCTCCTTCACCTGCTGTCCCTCACTGATTCCTTCCCTCTCTTCTTCCTTACCTTTCACTCTCCCCCCATCTTCTCAGCTGTCCTCCTCTCTCCCCTCTGCTCTCAGACTAACTCTTTGTTGGATGCAACCTGAGCCGAGCTCTCCTCTCCTGTTCCCAGGTTCTCTCTCTCTTTGTTTCTATGCCTCTCTTTCCTGCAGAGGGCCACAGCCAAAGCCCTTCTCTCTCTATCTATCCCCCCCCCCCCCCCCCCCTCCCTCAGGGTGTCACCATTTCCTCTCCACCCTGATTGTCCCAAGCACCCACTCTCTAGCTTTCTTTCTCACACACCAAAACACAAATACAATGCACTCACTACTGTACAACATACACCTTCATGCTAAATGCTGTTATGAATGTACATCATTGTGTGTGCTCAGACACAAACAACTATGTTTGCACACACTGATGAAAGAATACATGCATGGCTACAAACACACTTGGGAAAACTTGTTCTCACGATCGTTTCTCATTTGAATCCCCTCCAAACTAACCCACCCTGCAGCTTCCTGTGTTTTTAGGACAGCACCATCGCTGTGCTCCTGGTGAGGGAACCCCACCCACACGCACTTGCAGTCACACACAACAATTTCCTGGAGAAAAAAAAAAGACACAGCAATCTCTTCTTTTGACAGTTTTAATCCAGGGAGGACACACCCACAGCAGGCCTCACATTCACACTGCTCATCAAGGTCATATTGGACTTAAAAATAAAGGGCTATCAGTGTTGTTGCATCCAATTAATGTCAGTGTTGGATCTATTTGATAATATTTCAAAGATATTAGAAATAAGTTATGACCTGTGGAACAATAAGAGACCCCTTAGGGTGGGGGTATTATGTAACAGGGACTCTTTGTGTGGACGTTAACAGAACCAGGCCCTCAGGAGCTGTTTGATAAGGAAGCAGCAAGGAAACCATATTTCTAAGAGTGTTAAACAACAAGGGAGCACTTGAAAAGTCTAGCCAGGGGCGAGATGTGGATCAGGTGGCATTGATAAGAATCTCAGCCCTCACAAAGCAACTAACATTTAACCTGTTAAGCCCCGAGCCCGTTTTTCAGGTTTCAGGCTCGAAAATGACATGCCCAAAACAAATGACTACAACTTCACTTCTAAAAGGGTTATATGAATAATTTCTTTTATCAAAGCAAGGTTACATCTGTGAGTTGGATGTAGAAGTGTCAGAATCAATATAGATGTTTCTCAGTCAGAGTAAATTCAGATGGAACATAGTAAAAAAAGGTAAATTCTTACCTCCGCCTACAAAAAAACAACATATAATAAGTACCCTGTATCAAGATTGAGTCAAAACAAGTTAAATTTGACCTTTTTAGAGAGATTTAGCAAAAAAAAGTTCCAGGCGGAATAGGCTTTCGGCACATTTGGGTATATCTGGTTCCATCAGTGCCATTTGACCTTTTTCAGGTACCAGACTATAAAAATGATGTATTACATTGAATTATCACCATAGGTATTCATTCCATTAAAAGAAAAAAAATTAAAATTAAAAAAATTAATAAAAAATTAAAAAAAAACTTTTTTTTTTTTTTTTTTTTTTTGAGAAAAAAAAAAGACCCGCCGAGGGGGGCTTTGGGGCTTAACAGGTTAAACCATTTTGTCTCACAAATGGTTTAAATCTTAAATGCAAACGGAAAAAAGGAAAGAGGCTAATTTCGAAGCACCTTGCTTAATGGCGAAAGGGATAGTTCAGTGTGTGTTTGGAGTGAATGTGTCAAAAAATGACCATGGTTGTGTGGTGATTTGCAGGTCAGTGCCACAGGAAGCTGGGCGTTTACTGCAAAGAAAGGACTGACAGCTGAATGTGTTTGTATAAGGATAGGGTGGTAGAAGATTGACTTCGGCACAAAGCACTTGTGTAAAAAAATGTAGTCATAATACATTTGGGCAAAGGATATACACAATTTGGAAATACCAACTATGTAGAAGAGTTTAAGAAAAACAGAAAAAATATCACCACAGCATTTACAACCAAATCTTAATATATGCTCAGTTACAAAACAAGTTAATTTGGAGTAAGCCGTAGAAAAGAGGGCCACATATTCCAAGTACCCTTATAACTAGATGTGCATATTATGCTGGTTAGTATTGTGTGTCTGTAACATACCGACAAAAGAGCTTGGGTTTCCTTGAACACAGCCCTCATGTAATCTATATCTCACTACCACGATTAGACCACCAAGGTTTCTCAGGGAGAGGATCAGTGCCCAAACCTTGATTTTGGACCTGGACAGAATCCAGAGAAAAGCTGCCCGAGCCTCTTGGGTGTCAGTGAGATACAGTATGTTCCCGATTCCTTTTCTCTCCCTCCCAAGGATAACAACCAGAAATAAGAGCAAGGTGAAGGGTAGAGCCAGCATGCTGCACTGCGCTGTGCTCTGTGTTATTTATGGTCTTGAGTATTAATATAAGACACCTGCTGTCTCATGTGCTGTCTCAATGTATCAGCCAAGCTATTTATAATTATCAATCAGTATCTGTGTTGATGCCTGATTAGATGCAACATCAATTGTAGGGCAAGAAGGCTAAATATAAGTTTAGTACTTTCAACAGATGTGACTACACTTTTATAAAACTCCTAATATTGCCTTGAAAATGCAATCTTAGGACAATGTTTACACACACTGATGTGGTTTCATTTGAATCAAAATAGTTTAATTTTCATAGTAAATTCTTCTAACTTTTCGATGCATAAGATTTCCTAAAAATGCACGACTGTCAGGACTTTGAAAGCTCTCACTGCACCACGGGCAGTTCAATTATCTTAAAAACACTAATAATGCATACAATCCTTCAAATGAATATGAAAATCCCCCAAGCTGGAAGTTTTACATATCGTTCGGAAGTCATGTTTTTCTACGTGTACGTCACTGTTGCCCGAAGGTTGACGCAATAACACATTCTTCTAACATTGCTACCATTTAACATGCAGGGCATTATCCACTGCTTGTCTGTTTACACACCGTAAAACATGAGCATACCAGTGGACCCAGAGACGTCCGGGGACCCAGAACGCAACAACCAACCTGTTCAGACCAACACTGAGCCACACAGGGCCGAGCTGCCAAACCACTGAGGTCGCCGCTCTAATTACAAAACAGCCAGAGCTCCTCAGAGACTCATTTTCCCATTAGCCCCCAAACAGGAAGAGGAAGGGGGAGTAGCCTGTGTTTTATTACGATGGTCCAGATAACAGCAGACGCCTTGTTTATGTGTTTCTCGCCTCTTTAATCACAGCTATGAGGAAGAAAAATACCTGCAAAGCCACAGGAAGCCAAGTTATGAAACGTTCAGAGTATACAGGCTTTATTGTATAGACTGGAAACCAGTAGGTGTGATTTTTCTTTTTCTTACAGTATGTTGTCCTCAAACGGCTACTGTAAACATGTTGTGTTCAGGGAATGATTCATCCTCACCCTATGGGCCAGTTACCAATGCAATGTTTATCCATCCTGAAATTGCAGCGCCTCACCTATGGCTAATAGGTTTAGTTGTTTTCAGCAAAAGCATCCAGCACAACAACAAAAATTAATCAAAGCCTCATTCATACTCTGGAAACATATTGATACGTTTCCAAAATGGAACATAAGAAAGTGTGTTTGTCCAATAGAGAGGCGAAGTCCCGCCCATCTACTTCCGACCCATGGGACCTTATTTTGGAAAAATTATGTATTGAAGTCAATGAGGAGAGAAAGATTATCTTTCGATCCCGTTTGAATTGTGCCACGAATTACACATATGATGTTTGTCAATATTAAAAAATCATTTCCATGTCAAAAAAGTCAGTTTGTCGTAAAACTGTTGAAATATAAGACTATGAAAAATACGCAACTAGAAAGACTACAAATCCCAGAGTCCCGGTCCCGCATGCTGGCTCTTACGGAACCGACTAACTCCCCTTGTGTGTATGTACAGCTCTCAACATGCCCAGACTTGGAGTGATTTTCACCTCTTTTAATACTTTCCGCCTCATTCTGAAAGAAAGAAGTGAAATGTGCCAACGTGACGGCCGTCTTGGTGTGTGGTGCGAGACGGGAGATGTAGTTCATTGAGCGGTTTCACACAAAAAAAAAAGTGTTACTTCACAGTTTTACGACACATTTTAATTCTTTTGACTTGTAAAATTATCTTTTAAATTGACAAACATCATATGTGTAATTCGTGGCACAATTCAAACGGGATCGAAAGATAATCTTTCTCTCTCCATTGACTTCAATACATACTTTTTCCGAAATAAGGTCCCATGGAGGTCCCCCGGAAAGGGAGGGACTTCGCCTCTCTATAGTGATCTGGGAACAAGACAACATTTGATCCTGGATAGAAAGTCAAATGTGTTTTAAACATCTGTGTTCATACAGTATTCATAAAGTGGTTTGTCATCAAAAAAACGTATGTCTATAAGGACAATTTCAGTTAAATATTACAATGAGTGCAGGTTAGGGTTTGAATGCTTTGTTTCCTTGATGACCAACATCATGATTTCAGAGATTTACAATACTTTGGCCATGTAAGAATAGGTGAAATGAACAGATGATTAAAAATAAAGCTAAATGTAAGGGATTTGTTTAACAGTGAGGTATGATACATTCTTAGTTGTCTGGAGGAGTAAGATGTAAGAGAAGATAGCTGCATGCATTGGAAAAAAACGATCCGCTAAATGACTGAATATTTCCATGTGTGTCATAAAAATAGGTGCAACAGAGGGTTTTGTGTGTCTTAACATAATCATATAACCCTTAAATAATGACATTACAGGAAGGAACTGACAACAAACTGACTTCTTATCCATTTTGGAAAAGAGTAAGTGGAAATTAAGTTAGAAGCCCTGGAGACCAAATAATAATCTCATTATAGAGATCTCTTGTGTTGCCAGAGAGCCACATGTTGTTGGAACAAGAGCTAACTCACAAGCTAATAAGGACGACAAAATAACAGCTAAGGATGAAATCGACTAGACTTTGATTAAAACTGGACTTCAATGTGCAATGTAACAATGTAACGTATGTAGAACAACTGTAGTTTTCCTGTTCTGCCCTTTTAGATTGCATTATACTAATCTGATTATTCTTGCATCCAGAACAGCACTTTCAATAAAAAAAAAAGGTTGTTTAAACAATGTTTTTGCCGTGTGTAATTCATGGCACAATTCAAACGGGATCGAAAGATAATCTTTCTCTCTCCATTGACTTCAATTCATACTTTTTCCGAAATAAAGTCCCATGGAGGTCCCCCAGAAAGGGGGGGACTTCGCCTCTCTATAGATTGAATTACAAACAAATGTAGCGTTACTGTATCCACATGCTTGATGTTATTATTATTTACTTTGGAAGAGAAACTGCTAATGCAAATCAAATCTTCGCATTTGTTTTCGACAGCCTTGATTGATCTCATTGAAATTAGGCAGCTAAACACTCCATTTAACAACTTGAGGAAGTCAATTGTTTTTACAGTTATTTGCTGACTTTTAGAAAAGTGGCAATGCACCCTGATATATTTTTGAAAGTCATTAAAAACCCTTTAAACCACTTCAAATATGTGGCTGTCAGCAGCACAGATGAACTGATAACTCGCTATCAGGCTACATATAGAGGAATGTGTGATTAAGTACACGAACGACTGCAGGGTGGTAGCTGATGAGGAAAAGAAAGCAAAAAGAAAACTCAACCAAAAACAAGGTGCAACAGGAACTTCATATTTATGTGTTATGCAAGGATGACAAACACTACCATGGGGAGTGAGCACAGAAGCTCCAGAGTTTAAGCCCTAACAGGATAATCAAGTGTTATTCTAGCAGTGATTGTAAAGTGGGAAAAAGGCTTGTAAAGAATGTCGGTGTAATTATCGCCACTTGTAAAAAGCCAGAGACGGCTGATTGGCAGCCATTAGTGACGCCGTGTGATTAGAAAAGCTGTTTTAGCCCAAATCAGACTTCCTGTTCTCGTGTGTCCTGCTGTGATCTGAATGATAACCGCCGGCTCCCCTTACACTGTTTTAACCTGCTTTGTGTCTCACTAATGTGTATCGGGACTCAACAGCTAATAAATGCAACTTTGACTTTATGATTGTCATGACGGAGAAAAATCAACCTGTCAGTGTAGTTGAATATGTTTAAATCACACGATAAGGCCAGTAATGAAATAAATAATAATGTCTCATTGTCCATTCTATGAATTTTGACCCAAGCCAAAATATAATATTGTTTCTTAAATATAATCAGCCACAGGGGAGGCTGTGGCTCAGTGGGATAGTGCGCTGAACTTAGTGCGCTGAACTTAGTGCGCTGAACTTTGAATCAGGGGGTAGCAAGTTCGAGTCCCACTGCAGTCAGCATGTTGTTGTGTCCCTGAGACACTTCACCCCAAATTGCTCCTGTGGGGATTGTCCACAGTACTGAATGTATGTAAGTCACTTTGGATAAAAGCGTCTAACAAGTGAAATGTAATGTAATGTTAAGCAATGTTGTTGTCATGTTGTTATTTAAGATTGGATCCGGGATGGAAAATATTTGAAAATGTACTTTTTAGAGGAAAGAAATCCTAACAAGTTTGAAAAATTGTAATTATTGGTCTTTAATTTTTGTACCGTAACCTGGTCTTTCCAACAAAATACCCCCAATGTTTTTCATAAACGGCCTTTAAGACAGCAGTGAGGAATACAACAGCGAGCTACTGTAAGTTAACAAGAACTAAGCGATAGACTTTCAGTGTGTCTCTGTTCACGTGCCGGTCCTGGTTCATAAAGGTCACTTCATCCAGATCAAGGTCTTAAGTTGTCATGAAAGGGCTGCAGTGTATTGCACTGTACTCTGGTCTAAATGTATCAGTGTTCAGGTCTACTGAAATTCACAGGCTCTCATTCAAAGCAGGGGGCAAACATAAATTTTTTTATTTAAACTGCTGACTACAACATACATTATTCAGTTGAGGTGTGATGACCTTGAAGGAATTTTTTTATGCTAATATAAAAATATGTTTTCGATGGTTAAAGTAAGTCAAATACATTTGGTTTAGTCAATGAAAGGACAGGAACTGATATTGGCACACATGTTGGTTTTGATCAACAGTCTACTGTGAATTTAACTGTGTCACACACGGCTGCTGATGGACACGTCTACTGTGACGACTAGGGTTGGGTATCGTTTGGATTTTAACGATTTCGGTTCTGATTCCGGTGAGAGGGTAAAAATAAGTCCCATGCCAATTTCACTGGGAGAAAAATATATATATGAAAACATTAAGTCATATCTGTATTCCTATTTACAAATCACTTAACTGTTTCATTTTGTTGCGGTTATTGAATACAATTATATTAAAATAATCTCTGCATTGTTTAGTTAGTTTTAAGTGGTGCAGTTTGAGAATATACAACTGGCCAAGTCTCCTCTGATGTTACACTGCAACCTGCCTGTGAGACAGAGTCCAACCATACAGTCTGTGTCCAACACATGTCCTGCAATACATATGCTGCAGCTGCCCAGCTGCTCACTGTTTGTAAAAGTACATCAATAGTATTTTCATTTCAATAATGTACTTTCTATACCCTGCTTCATAAACAATACTGACATCCCTGTGCTCCTCCGAGTCTGTCTCACAGTCCGGGGATGTGAGGACAGCGCAAGGACACAGACAGGGAGGCTGGTTCACTTCATAAAGGAAATGGCGGTCAATATCAACAGCATAGGAGTTAAAACGCTTAATAACCTTCATTACGTGTTAGAGAAAGAACATAAGAAAGGTTGACAAAGATGAGGCTGTTAAACGGGCAGCAGAGCCGCTGTGTGTAGAAAGAGAGAGAGAGGGGGGGAGAGAGAGAGAGAGAGAGAGAGAGAGAGAGAGAGAGAGGAGAGAGAGAGAGAGAGAGAGAGAGAGAGAGAGGCTGAGCTGGAACAGGATTTCGGTACCCAACCCTAGTGACGACTGAAACTGAGATCTTTAAACTGCATCTATCTGTAATCAAACCCACATAACACACTTGCTGCTGTATAATGTCACATGATTATTGTCAGTGTATGTGTGTAGTACTCATTTCTTTCTCACGTCTTTGGCACTCACTAAAAGTGCAGTTTGGATGATATGTATCACTAAAAAGTAGAAAAATAATCTGGCAAACTCTGTTGATGTACTTAAAAAGGTGTTTGACAGGGTTGTTAATCTTTAGGTCGCCTCATTGCTTTGGAGAGAAGAAGCACACTCATACTACAGCCTATTTGAAATGTTAATACATAAAGTTTTTCATCCATGGGTTAAGGCAAATATACCAAAGTAAAACTATGAAGAAAGAGCGAGGTGAGGAAGAAACAGACTGAAAGCCAATAAGTAACTAAAAATCTAGAGAAATAATTTTCCAAAAAGATCATTGTACTCTCTGAAGTGCTGTTGTGAGGTTGCAGGAGGAAAGAGGACTCACCAGGCCAGCTATGGGTGTTGGAAGTCTGTTAATTTTCTTTACCAGGCCAGGTTTAATGGAGCTCAGCAACCTAACAAAAGACACAGAGGGAAGAAAACATCACAAGCTGAATTTAATAATAAAAACAAAACGAAAAGCAAGCCTGTGTACATTTGTTTTTCTTTGTAATATTTGAAATGAAACTCTGCAAAGTAAGTTCAAACCCAGTTCATACAGAATGAAATAACTGCAGGTCAAAGAGATAAAGAATGTGTGAAGCTGTGTGTTTGTCTTTAGAGTAAAGAGGGGGAACAAAAGGGGAGAGAGAAACATTTTCTGAGGGTCCCATGGTGGCATTGGCCCAAGGTTTATAACGACTGAGATACTAAATCACAGTGGAGAATTGTTGCGTCTCCTTCCCCCCGCTGGGAGCTGTTAAATAGTTCCAGTACTCTTGGGAACATGGTCCTTCTGCCGTCAAATCTCATTGCAAGACAGTTCTTTTACGGTTACAGTATATTTCTACAACCTTGGACAGCATGTCAGTCATAAACAAGCCACAGTTTCCCCCCCCTCTTCGCTCCCTCTCTGTCTCCAGTTTCTCTCTTTTGTGTGTGTTTTCATCAGAGGAAGCACTGTAATGATTCTGCACTGTAAACTAAAAACCCACTCTGGGATAATCTTACAGTATTAGACATCGGCGGTCCTGTGATGTCGATGGCATTCCAGCAGGTATTTTGTGATGAACTGCCGTAATTTACCTTTTAGTGAACTCTCTTTCCCTCAGACTTCCTGCTGTACTGTATGCTTCCCAGAATAACTTTCAACAACCCCAAGAGAAGGGTGTTCTCAGTGCCGCATACAATATGTGTAGGTGGGGAGAGTGGGCAATGCGAACAGTGGAGACAATATTTCAACTCTTGAAAGACATTATCAGAATAATGTTGCAGTCTGCTTTATTCTTTTATATTTAGCCTCCATAGAGGATTTCACCCTCTGTGGCACATGTGTCAAACTCAAGGCCCGGGGGCCAAATCAGGCCAGTGGTGGATTTAATTTCGGCCCGCAGGATCATTTCTAATTACTATTAGATCTGGCCCGCCGGGAAATATTGCACGCATTGATGAACTTGCACCCAAGATGAGATGCCAAGTATCTGGCTTGAACTAGCATCACAGAGCAGCAACCTGAGTTTCAATGGATGTTTCCTTCTGCACTTTCTTTCTTGCGACAACAGGGCATGTTTGGTTTTTTCTTTGAGGGAAATAGTTTTTTTGAAGCTGTTGCAATCATAAGAAATGAAGCTGCAGATAGAGCCATAAGAAATGAATGCAACTGATTATTTAATGTTGTTTTTATAGGCAATAATTTAAGTATTTAATTTATAAGTTCATTTCAATACGTTTTGCAATAAACATTGAACCAGTCCGGCCCCTGACTAGTACCGATTTTTTCATTTTGGCCCACTGTGTATTTGAGTTTGACACCCCTGCATCAGTACAGATGACTTTGTTTATTGCCCCTGAGATTGACTTTTTCAAAACATGAATCCAGATTCTTTTTTTGGGAGTGCGGCCCATTTGTGTCCACTCAAGACTGTCCCAGTTGTTAGTGTTGTTGTATGAGAGTGTTTCCTGTTTTTAAAAACAGATACAATCCAAACAAACACAGTACAGGCGATATAAATACATCCTCTTTTTGTATGTCAGGGACAAACACATTTCCTGACGCCTTGGTTATCGGAAAGATAAAGAGGTTGAAAAGTACTTCACTTTTGGAAGTAGTGAGATACAAAACAAACCTCTCTCCACCGCTGGACGGAAACCATTTACATGCATTAGTTGACTAAGTGCAGCGTTAAGGCTGGCGTCACACTGTCCCGAAATGTACACCAGATGGACACACGAATATGGAATTGTGAATTTCGCACGAAGATGGCCCCGAACTTGGTCAACAGCCAAGCAACAGCCGAAGCAAGTACGATGCCTACAGAAGGCCACACGATGGCACCCGAACCACACACGAAGGCATGTTGTTTCCATAGCAACAACAACTTCCTGTAAACAGCGTAAACTCGCCTTCAAAAATAAAAGCATCTAAATAAAACAGGAAGTTAACCTAAATTATATTTAAGACATACAACTGCAACGAAAGTAACAAAAACAATGTAATATCCTTTTCAGTTTCACAGAACACAAATTGTACTACAATACGATGGCTACACAACGGCATTGCGAGGGCTTCACGTAGTCGTGTTGCCTTCCTAAGACAATCGGGCAGCTTCTTGTTTCCTTCGTATTGTCTTCGTGAGGCGAAAAATGCCCGATGGCACCGATGATCACACGAAGTAAAGACGAAGATGACACGATTTGACAAGATGCCCTCACGATGGCCTTACGAAGGGCAAAATGGACACACAAATTCACCACGAAAATGAACCTTCGCAAGGTCTTTCGGCAATTGTTTGGCATGCCAAAGATTTTGCCACCGCTCACGAAGTTGCTGCCGGAGCCTGAGAAACTCCACCGGCGGTCATACGATGGCTTAAGATGCCCTCACGAGTGGCCCGATGTTGTTACGATCAGAGACGAATTTGAACATTTCCTTTATCGTGTGTCCATCTGGTGTCAATTTCGGGACAGTGTGACGCGGGCTTTAAGGAAGCGGATGTAAGGATGATGATTAAATAACAACAGTATAAAACCCAAAGACACTGCATTTGCAATCATATCAAACAGAAGCAAATAGCAGATCTTAAATTGGAAGACTGACAACAACAAAGTAATAATAATAATAATGATTCATTAGTTATCAAGAAAGATGCCAATTCATGTTCTAAACATAGCGATTCATTAATTATCTGCATGAGATAGATTCTGTTATCATTTTATAATGTTTGAATCACAAGAAGTGAAGACTTTGTTCCAGAAATTCCAAAACCAGTGGGGAAACTTTTAAATTGGATATGACGTCTGTATTCACAACAAACAGGGTTTAGACATCAGTGTTGTGTAACTGAACTTGTCAGATAGGAATGTGGAGGAAGTGTCTGTGTGTGTTTTCAGTCTCATTTTAGCACCTCGCCTTATAATGAGAGAGCAGAAAAGAGTTCACTGTGTCTCATGTGAGGAAACTGTAAAGGGGTATCAGTCTCTCTGATCACTGGACCATAGTGAAACAAGTGAGGGCATTTGGTTATGCGTAGATATTGTGTTTGATTAACTATTAGGGCTTTTTTCCTACCAATGCAGAGAAAGGCAGAGCACAATCCTATACAAATGATATAACTATTAACTTAGTTTAAAGATATATTCAAGAATGCCAGTGACTCGACCTGCTAGAGAGCATTGTGATAATGACCTTTGCACTCGTACTCTCAGGACTGGAGCTTTAATGAAGGTGTCACCCACTTCAATTCACCATTGAACACAATCAATCATCTCGAACCCATGACAAGTCAATAAAAACAAAGAAAGTCTTTGAGAAGAGCCGATCAGAAAGTGTAAAAAAACACATTTTCCAGAATAAGATTACCAAAGATAAAAGTAAAGGAGACAGCTACTGTAGTAGAGAAGCCTAATTGCTAAAGACAGTCAGATAAAAACAAATAAGATATAGTGAGAACTTACTCGCACAGCAGTATCCCATTCTCCAAACCGCCTCTGAAGTCCTTGTCACCAAAACATCTTCCTGTCACAGCCTAGAAAGAGAGAAGAAAGGAATGAGTTAGCAAAATATAACAAAAACAACAAAACACACACCATTAAAAAAACAAGTCAGCCTCTGAATCTAAAGTCTAAACACAAACGCTCTACTTAGAAACCAAGAAACAAGCCCAACAACCTTAATAGAACACTCCTTTCACGTGTTTCCCTCACGATAAATCCAGAGAATGGTCCACAAAGAGCCGTAGCCGTATATCAAGTCCCTCTCTAGTTAACAGCACTAAACACTAACAAGCTTGACATAAGCCACAATCATCCTGACCAAATGGCCGTGGCGGGCTAATGTGTTGTGACAGGGGGATTTAATGGCCAATAGTTACTCAGATCCTGTGAGGCTGCCTGTTTGCATGTATTTGCATGACTTTACAGTACATTTTCAGGCATGTGTGCTTCCGTGGGCAAATATAGCAACTCAAGTGCAGGCTAACATTTACTTACACACAAACACATGGTGGAACATTTGAACAGGTCCCAAACATGTGTAATGGTCTGTCACAGCAAAATGTTGGAAATAAATTGAACCCAAATTGCCGTTTTCTGCATATGAGCTTCAGCTGAACTTTTGACCTTTGACCTTTATTTATGTGAGTGAACAGGGCATCTTATTAATGCGTGTATGCCTCACATGAAAATGCAAAAAATAATCACAAGTGCAACGGAGAAATAACTGTCCCAATCAAGAATAGTGGTTGTTACAGGACTTTTAGGACCAGGCCTACTTATGGCGCATTTCCACTGCAGCGCGTAGCACGGTTTAAGCGTGCCGTGCCAAACCCGGCCCGTTTTTTGTTGCGTTTCCACTAGGGGTAGTTCTGGCTAGCGGGTACTTTTTCACAGTTTTTCTGGCCCTCCAAAATCGTGGTTCTTTCCGGGCCAACAACCGGGCTGAATATGCTAAACTAGTGACGTGAGTGGCTACAACTACAACACAATGAACATATTTTACCATGATTTAATTGTAATACATGTTTCAAAATGATGCCGAAGTAACAACATACTGAAACCGGTTAGTAAAAACCATGAATTAATGCTTTGACAAGTCTGCAGACAGACGGCAAGCGAAACACCTTTTAAAATGCGTGTTTTCTGAATGGAGATTGGCTAAGCTAACGCAGTATATGCTCCGACCGTCCACACTCACAACAACGGCCTATACAGACATAAATAAAGCAGCGACTGTATTCGCCATGACACAGGCAGTCTGTGGTTTGTACTTGTTTAACTTTTGTCTAGTTTCTGAACAGATATGAGGAGCTGTGAGCTCTGAGTGCTAACAGCTAACGGCTGATGTTGGTGTTGTGGTTCGCATTAAAGATGACGTCACGGCTCTGCCTACACTGCGTAACTATAGTTACTGCCCCAGCTACTAAACTGTAATGGAAACGCAGCATAAAGTGAGCCTGGCCTACCAAGGCCTAACTATACCGTACTAAGCCGTGCGAGGCCCTGCAGTGGAAATGCGCCATTACAATCCATTTCTTCTTACAGTGTCACAGGTTTGGTCATACAAAAAGGGAGAGGGGGGCTTTGGTCTGCTGGGTTGGAAGCCAAAACAATTACAAGATTACATTTCCTGAGAGATTATTTGACATGTATTTGCACAGCTGCGGAAGAAAAAGTGTGTCGATGTAGAGTGTCTGGGTCAGCTGTGTGTTTTGTTTCTGTCAGGTTCTTGGCCCGTTGTGAAGCCTAGAGCCGTTACAAAAGGAATGGACTGCTGTGTGTCAGCAAAGAGGTCGACAGTAGGCCTCATTTCTGCTGCTGGGGGGTGCTGGGGGGGCACAGAGAAGTGTCGTGTTTGGTACTTTGGACTTAGACAGAAAGAAAGCACATAAAGATAGAAAAACAGAGAAAAGAGAGAGGTAAATATGTTCCCTTTATGCTGCCATTTAGGTATTCATCGCTGCTTTTCCATTCTACACCAGCAGGAAATGGTTTGCTTCGTGGGTGGACAGTATCAAAGTGATGTGTGAGATCTGAGTGTGAGGCCCATAAGTTGGCCCTACAATTCAACTATATGGTCCACTAAACCAGGGGTTCCCAAAGTGGGGGTCGCGAGCCCGAGTGGGGGTCACGAGATGCTTACAAAATTTAAAAAAAATGTAATCAATTTTTTAACCCATCTGTAGAATTTCCCCGCAGCGAGGCTCCCCCCGTTGACAATCCAGTGTTTCTCCACTTAGACTTTTATCCATTGTTTGTTTTATATGCTTCTTGAAATCCTATAAAACTTTTCTTTTCTACAACAGATTACAAATCGCTTGAAAATGGTACAAACAAGTGGCAACATGTGTGACGAAGGTGTTGCGCTGGGCTAAATCATGCAATCGAAAATGAAACTTAAGCTCGCTCCATTGCGGAGATATTCCCGCGAGAGTGCGCAAAACGTAAATAAATAAATGCATTCACTAGCACCTGCACTAAACCCATGTTCTATGAAAACAGTTAATGGACCTGCTCTTCCTTGAAGATCTGCCACCTAAAAGTTTGTAGATTAAAAAGCTCATTCTGTATCGATATTTTAGATTTTTCTACTTAAAGTAGACCTATCATGCTATATTTGAATAATATAGTGTAGGACCATACCTATATAAGGCATATTTATACTTTTTTTTCCTTCAAAATACCAAACAGATCATGCATTTTAGCCATGCCTCATTTCGCTCAATTTGACATTTTTTAGCTCTGTTTTTGCAAGGGCTGTTTCTGTGAGAACAGCACCATCTACTGGCCTGGCATATGTACTACAGCGTCTCCAGCGCTTTCGAACGGCAATGGCCGTGGCTGTCTCCTCCTGATTGGTGGAGTTGGCCCAATAGCCGTAGCGCCACCGTCCTGATGTCAGGACAGTGTTCAAATCTGGATCAGTTTTTATCAGATCCGTTGCAGCCCCTTTTTTAGAGATTTGGGTATGGAGGAAAATAGAGAGGGTTGTGTTTTCTGACACTTGGTGAGTTCCCTGGAACACCGGGGACACATATTCATGTATAAAAGACGTACAAAAGTGCATTTTGCATGATAGGTCCCCTTTAAGATCTTAAGTCATAATAACATGATTGTAGAGTAGTCAATAACTTTTCTAGGCCTTCACTGTGAATGCAAAGCAATCCCAGAGTTATTACAGAATAGTGTTCCCTGGTTTTGTTCACATTCTGATTTCGCTAAAAATAAAATGGCCAACATACTTTTATATCTGAAGCTTAAAAATATCTGCAGCCAAGAAGATGACCTTAATTTACGAGCCACTCAATAAATGTGTCACATGAATGTTAATGTCCTTACTTCTAGAGATGGATGACCTTGTACTGTTTTGAACAGTTTCTTGCCAAACAATAAACACCTGGTTTTGGGTTATTAACTAAAAAAGGAATGATGCCGGTTTCTGCAGGGATTGAACAGCCTCTCCAATAACTAGGTCAGCTTTTCACTGACCTTGCAGATGAGTATGAGTGTACACGGGAAGATTAAAGTGTCACACTCCCTTGACACGGAGAGATTACAGTGACACCACCTTCATACTTTGAGGGCAGAGTGCAGCCAAGTGCAGGACAACAGGTGAGGTCAGACACAGTATAACTATCACCATTATTAAAGATAACGAAATCTGGAAAAATACTGATGGGGGATAAATTAGGATACAGATGGTATTGTTCAATTTCCAATTTGAAAACAGAAACGAAATAAATGACTTAAGGAAAAAAACTTGCATGTGTATTAAAACGGTTTTTCCATATTCAATAAATCCCCAAATAGTTTCATTTTATGGGCCACTGGTGGACCAGAACCTCCAGCTGGATAGGTTTAAGGTTAGGTCAATTAATATTCTGTCCTTTGGCGTGCATGCATATTAACATAAATGACATATTACTCTTCTAGCTATGACAAGGGAATGGCAGGGATTACTTTTCTCTCATTATCTTGATGTGCAGTTTGGCAGTGACTGCATAGCTGCTAAAGACCTTGGATCATGTTAATCTATGGCTCCCATTGGTGGCGCAAGTGAGCTGAAGTGCACCTGAAAATCCTGACTGACCCGAGGGAGGCCTTAGTTTGATACAATTGGGCACCATGCATGTAATAGAGAATCAAAATGTTTTTTATTAGCAAATGCTGCGTGAAAGGGGAACACATAACCACCATACGAGACGGAACTAAAATACAATTTCACTCACTGTTACCTCAACATCAAGAGGCAGATGGAGAGTGTTACCGTCCTAACTCACACAAACACCTCCTAGAGGATTTGTTGAGGTTACATCTAGGGATGGAAGTTGACTGCATTTCTATAGCATTATTTGGTCTACCGAGCAGTAAAATTGTTTAAAAAAAACGTACTGCTTTTTCAACAATCTAAGTTGCAGGAGAAACTGCATGTTCAGGTTTCTAAATTAGATTAAAGTTGACTTTAAGAGCTGGAAAGCTTATTTGAACTGTTGTTCAATGTCACTTATGTTTCTACTTTAAGCAACAATTCCATCTAACACTAATTCTATCAATATAATGCAAAACTAGGTGGCGACAATAAGTTAATATACATTTCTTAAAGGTCACCTATTATGCAAAATCCACTTTTTCATGTCTCTCATACATCAACATGTGTCCCCTCTGTGTAAAGAGATTCTGAAAGTTTCAGGAACAAAGATTCACTCTCTGTTTGTCCTGATTCATTTATATAAAAAATGAGCTGATCAGATTTTGGCCACTTTATGATGTCATAACGATTTTTTGGCTTGTGTAACCATTAGCCAATCACTAACCAAGGTAACTCCCCCCACACATTATCACCTGAATCTCCTCCTTTGTGTTCTTTTTAACCAAATATCTCTCAGAGGGGCGTGGGGAGGGGCTCCTTATTTTCATCTAAAGTAACAGACAGAGAATCAGCACTTTGGAAACAGGGCTGAAACAGAGGGGATTATGGGATGCTGCAATGATCTGTTTGGTGTTTGGAGCCAAACACTTCAGAGACATGTTTTGTATATATCTGAGGACTATAATATATTGATGAAAAACAGTATAATAGGGGACCTTTAAAGCAGAACACTGGCCAAGTGAATTGCAGAGCACACATGCATGCTGTAACAGACAAGAAACTGCTATGTCATTACAGTTGGACACAAACACGTGAATGGAAAGATGCATCCTGAAAATGCTGGAAACTTCTAGATCTGAACTCAAACCACCGCAGGGTCATGTGAGGGGACTCAATTAAAGAGAGGAATGTGTCGCCTTTGTTGTTTTCAGTGGAACGTCGCCCGCATTGTTCCACAAACAATCAAACAATGCTGATTTGCTTTTTATCCCTCTTTTCACTTCCTTCCCTTTGGAAACACTTCATATCCAGACTGAAGTATTTCTGTATTCATGTCCAAAGTGGCCATCACCATCACTTTGATATCCAAAAAGACAGGATGTCTACAGCATATTTGTTTAGAAAAGGCATGAATGAACTTTATAGAAGTACTTTTGCCAAATCAGGTTTCCCTGAGAAAGCAGTAGTGTGTAAAGCTATTTTTTTGCTTTGATGAAATATACAATATAAAACCCAATGAGGTTTTAACGTGAAAACTCCCAGGAGACATTGCTTTCATGTTCTGAGAGATAAAACCTCAATGTGATGAGAGCAGACTCCTCTACAGTCAAATCATGTCAAGGCAATTTAGTGAAATGAAACCACGAGGAAAATTAGAATTGAACAGATGAAGAATAATGAAAATTTGGTCAGGCAATTTCCCTCAAAGCAACACACACATCAAGAGTTTCCCATCAAACAGTGATCAAGTCCATGACTTTCACATCTTCCCATTTTAACTAGTTTACTTCAATCCCTCCACCCTGGGGGCCATCCAAATAAAACAGATATATTGCATTGTAGCAGTAGTCTCAGGGGCCCTAGGGGGAAAGGCTACCTGTCCTAAATTAACGACCAATAATTCAAGGTCTGAGACAGCTTGGTTTCCGTGACTTCAGGAAGTAAAAGACTAGCTACTTTAAGACCCCGGGGCCAAGTGCTGTCCGCCTGTTAAACACTTGACAGCTGCTAGCTCTATGGCTGGTAAACATAAACAGACACATGTGCTCCCAAGCCACACGCCTGCTTTGTAGTCAAAAGGATTCTACTTTACATGTTGTCTTAAGTGTGTTGCATAATCCTGACTGAATCCAACTCAAGGTTCAAGAACCCATGTAAACACGTATTCTGGCCTTCAGCCAATAATCTTGTTAATTCAATTTGGCTAGAGTGCTCATTCTGTAAATGCTTCTGGTTCCAAACAACAGTACAAAACCACAGTGTGCACCATGGTAATTTAGTAATACAACCTGTTATGACCTGAGTTAGGGGAATAGAAACAAACAATGCTGCTGATGAATGATGTGTGTAGTCTATAGACTGAACAATGAAACCATTCAACTTTTTCAGTATTGCAGAAACTAAATCAACTGTTTCATGACAAGACAAAACACCGCTCTGGAACAGACACTCTTAGTCAACCGCCAAGTTTTTATCATCAATAAAAAAGATTTAGATCTTGTCATTGGCTTTTAAAAAGGAACAGGATATTTTCCAAGCAGAATTAAAATTGGGAACATCTGAGTTTTCATCGGCCTCTGGCTGGGGGTCCTCTAAACTAATGGAGTTTCAACAAGTTCAGCCAAAGGTCTGGGGTGTTATCTGCCAACGATCAACCATTCAGACTTATTTATAAGATGCCACCACTGAAACCACCACAGGGATCCAGTATTGTGACTATGGACTGTCTGCTCTGTGCTCAGTGTGTTGGCATGTCGTCCGACAGACTGAGGGAGAGTTGGGAGTGAAGGGGATGCAGTGTTTCCCACAGAATTTGATTCTATTTGTGGGGGCACCGCACCCCCCCCCGGCAAGAAAAGCCAAAGGCCCCTTAACCTATTCAGGTGGCCCACGCATCCACCCCCCCCTCAAATAAGAAAATACATGCGAGTTCATGGCTACTGTAGACAACGTTCTTGTTGCTCTGTGTTGCGTTGTTAATGAGTGAGACACACCGGAGTTGAGGATCTGTGGGGTTTATTCTCCCAAAAATATAATTTACAATTTAGGCATTTAGCAGACGCCTTATTCCAAAGTGACTTACAATGACCAATTACAGGGACATTCTCCCTGGAGTAACTGAGGGCTAAGTGCCTTACTCAAGGGCACACTAGTAGTGGTGTTCCAGGCGGGATTTGAACTTGCAACCTTCCGATCATCAGCCCACCTCACTATCCATTAGACCACCAAAATTGTAAAAAAAAAAAAATAAAAAAAATAAAAAATAAAAAATAAAAATAAAAATAATAATAATAATAATAATAATAATAATATATATAATATATATATTATTATTATTTTTTTTTTTATGAGATTAATTTGTGGTGGACGATATTTAATAAAAATAAATCAATGTATGGGAAACACTGGGATGATCTGAGATAGTACTTCAACATAATTAAAATAAAGGATGAATACTACGTTTGAGCACAAAAGAAGTCTACTTGAACTTTCTTACATTGAGTAGGAGAGAGTTTGAGAGAGTTCATATTAAACAACAGGTTCAAGGTCCGTGGCAACATAACTTTCGGGCAGAAACATTTAGTTGGTAATCAGTTCGTTAATCAGGAAAATCAACAGAAAATGATTTGGCAACCGCTTCTTAATTGTAAAGGTTTGCTATCGTCTAATTCATATTTCTGAAAATGTAGGATATTTGGGTTTTGTGCTCGAGTCATGATGAGCATTGTTCATCATTTAAACCAAACTTTTTACAGACAAGTGTTTAATGACACAAATATTCATTAGTTGTTTGAAAACCAGGTGTCTAAAGAAAATCTAATAATCTCTGAAAGGATAAAATGAAATAAAATAAAAGACATCACATATCAATAAGTATATGCTACAAGGTATATGCTTTACAACAATGACATAGAGTACTAGATGATGTTACAAACTAACTCCCTTTCAGAGAGCACACTGAGCTGCTTTAGGGATCTGGGGCAAATGTAGGGCTGGAAAACTAAATGTGTATTTTTTCCCTTGATGACTAATTGTTGCATGCATCATGTGGTTTCCTGCATTAGCAGAGGTTTTAGAAGATTTGGGCTAATGTTGGATCATGCTTCTGAAGCCTGCATGGCAGATCACCGCTACAATCAGTTGCAGATCTCACCATCATGTCAGACTGATCCTGAGACACTGACGCCAGGAGATACGCTCCAGTATACTTTATAGTGGGAGACAAGGAAGCACATTCACAGTCTAGAGCAAAATGTAAGAGGACTATGTTTGTGTCGGTTAATACAAATATCACTAGTCAAACATTCATGGTCCCACGCGTCTATAAACACATCAGCATAGACATTTGATGTCAGTTTGTGTTTACAGGAGGTTGACCACTCTTTTTCTTTTTGGCGGGAGATGAGACAGACCGCTCTAAAGAAGCAGCGGAAGTTGGAAACCAATTGGGCCGAGCTGGAGCCGCTGCACAGGCCAGAGACAATGAACAAGAGAGCATTATGAGACAGGGATCATCACAGGTAATGAGAGTTAATACAGTATAATTGGCTTGGTATTATACAGAGGAATCTGCACTGGACCGCAACAGCCGAATTCCAGAGTCTGACCACAGTTTCTGAGGGGAATGTTTAACAGACTGATCTGATGACAGCACTCTATTTAGGCTCAATCTGTTGTGATAGACCACATTTCATAGACTAAAACTAATAGGTAATGGCTAAAAATCAAAAGACCACCAGGAAGAACATGAATTATGACCGCTGTCAGATTAAATGACCAAACATTAATTTAAAAAGCATTCACCAACAAAACTATTCCATCATTTTCTCATGAAATTATGTGTGGGACAGAATGTTATGCAAGATCTTTGTGTTTGGATAACCACAAGTTTACTATTCACATGTGCCAACCACACGCAGCAGGCAGCAGCAATGAATTATGTTGATTGGTAGTCATGGAGAGCACAATAAAAGGAACGGAGAGCATACATAAATGTGCTGTTCAAGATGGGAGAACAATCACTCTGAGCCAGATGCATTTAACAGAAATTCATGGGACTATAAAAGCTAACGTTGCTTGTAGAAACAACATAAGTGAACGCTATCAGATAACCAGACTGTTTGTGTTCACACTGTAAACACGGTTTACAACTGTTTACTGAAGTCAAGAGATACAGCTCGGCTCTTTGTCTCCCCCTAATTTCCGTTATCTAAAACACAAACAAACAGACACTTTTCGATTGTTGCTTTCTCATTTTAACTCAGAAAAGCACAAATGTTCCCATGCACATGGAGGATCCTGTGATAGTCATCTAGCGTGGGAAACCTTACACAACCCCTGATTACTCATGTGTTGCTCCTACTCAGCAAGACGCACTGCTTTCATCTGATCAGAAGCTACATTATATTTGCGTGTTAGATTGTAGCCGTTAGCTGACACACACCGAACACTGGTTAAACTTTAGCTTTAATTTGACCAAGTTAGTGATACATAGATGGAAGTGTTGGGATTAGACCCATGGACCCCAGGTTACAGGACAGTTTTACTAACATTGAATATCCTATATAGGGTATGTAGAAAAATACACTACATTCTAAATACCCAAACATAATTTGACATAAGACCAAGTTTAAGCAAAAATATATATTTTACATTTGATAATATTTGGATTATTATTCAAACTTATTGTCAATCAAGTTTGCCTATGAGATAACATTGAGGCTAAACACTGTTTAGTTCAACAAAAGCTCAAATATAATTACGTTCTGCAGAACAGTTGCAGTCAAAAATACATTTAAATATAACTCAAATATGCAAAGACCTCACTGTAATGACACAAACATATGAAATAATAAAAATAAATCATGGTTAGTTACATGCTTAATGAGAAGCTGTGAAATAACAGCACTCTAGGGACTGCTGGTCTGTCAGCTGTTTCCCCAGAGCGAGGCTGTTTTCGATGTCACACCTTCGTCTCTGGAGAGCCGCCCACTGTCTGTCATCTGATGAGCTCTGAATGAATGTCCGTCTGCCGTTTGTGTTCACACTGGGAATCTGGAGACCACCCAGAACTTTGTTCCATATGTGGCTGAATTCCCATTACTTCAATTCGACGTGATAGACCTTTATTTAATGGATGAAAATATGGCACTATTTTTGCACAAACTGAGAGCCAATGTGGACAATTCTAAAAATTAAACTATGGAAAGAGGATGGACAAAACTATGTTAGTATACCAAATAGTTCATTAGAAAATACAAACTTTGAAGTAATCATCTCTGCAAACACATAATGTACTTCATTTGAATGTAATAATTATGTTGGTTGTTGTGTGTGGAAGCGCCAGTGAATGAGCCCCATTAACTGAGTTTTAAACATCACTTTAAATGGAAGATCCCCATAGGCCCCGCCCACTCGATCGGATCGGCCGATACTGATTCCGGCAATCGGCCCCAAAATTGGCGATCGGAGCATCCCTAGTATATAAAAAAGCGAGGGCCGGACAATTATGATTGTTCCTATTCAGTTCTCAAAGCCAAAACACCACATGAGGCCCGGCAGCCTTAAAGATGACACCTGTGTATCATATAGTGTGTTTCAAGAATATTGTACATTGCTGATATCTTCGATGTTCTGTTCTTGAATAAGTGATACTGTCACAACACTGGATCAGGTTCACGATTAGTTTGTATGAGCAGATTTATACCAACCACTTGTTCTTATCAACCCCTGCTGATAAACATGCGCTGCTGCAAGCAAAACAGTGTGTCACCTGCTTAGGGTTGCAAAGGGGCGGGAAATGTCCGGTAATTTCCATGGGAAGTTAAGCTGGGGAATTTTGGAAATATTCCATATTGGAAACTTTCCATGGGAATGATGGGAATTATTGGAATTTATGGGAATTAACTGGGAATTGAGGGTAATGTAATCGAATTGTATCATATCCAAGCATAAATATAAACATTTTGTTTTGTCATAAGAAAACATCCATGCAAAATGATACAATTAAAAAACATGACATTTCAACAGATTTATTTGTAAGTAGAACAGAACAAGTTTTAATTATTATTGAACAATCATTTGTTTCATTGAAGAACAAAAACATGAATGTTGAGTTAAATATTACTTCAAGAAATCATCTGTGCATGTGATGGAGGCATGCACAGTGCCTGTAGGGGGTGTGGTCTCAATAGCCATGCAGTAAGCAGTGAGCTATGTGCATGTGATTGAGGAATGGCATGGATATTCAAGTGTACTTGGCATCCGTTTGTTCTAGTCAGATTATGCTAAAATATACTTTCCCCAACTATATTTAAAGGGGACCTATCATGCAAAATGCACTTTTGTACGTCTTTTATACATGAATATGTGTCCCCGGTGTTCCAGGGAACTCACCAAGTGTCAGAAAACACAACCCTCTCTATTTTCCTCCATACCCAAATCTCTAAAAAAGGGGCTGCAACGGATCTGATAAAAACTGATCCAGATTTGAACACTGTCCTGACGTCAGGACGGTGGCGCTACGGCTATTGGGCCAACTCCACCAATCAGGAGGAGACAGCCACGGCCATTGCCGTTCGAAAGCGCTGGAGACGCTGTAGTACATATGCCAGGCCAGTAGATGGTGCTGTTCTCACTGAATCTGCCCTTGCAGAGCAGAGCTAAAAAAAAGTGCAAATTGAGCGAAATGAGGCATGGCTAAAATGCATGATCTGTTTGGTATTTTGAAAAGAAAAAAGTATAAATATGCCTTATATAGGTATGGTCCTACACTATATTATTCAAATATAGCATGATGGGTCCACTTTAAGTTCCCTATGAAGAGCCAACCTTCAATTTAGAAAATTCCCAGTTTATTCCCGCTTATTCCCGTTTATTCCCATGGCAAGTTTCCATCTTTGAAAATTCCCGGAATTTTGCAACCCTACACCTGCTCATGGTTACAAGGAAATGTGCACTGCAGACTGAGCAGAAAGCTAAACACACACACGCAGAAGCTGTCATATTCAGCTAAACACTCTGTGACAGTAATTCCAGAAGACAAGCTACACACTTTGTGCAAAAAGGTTTTCCAGTTAAGCTTTCCATCTCACTTCAACGGAGCATAGTAAGGCTGTTCGACATGGAGAAAAATATGAAATGACAAAAATATTTGACCAATTACTTATAGATATCAATGCGATGACGATTTTGTAGGTTTGACCGTTGGTGTGTTCTCTAAATATTAAAAAATAATACAGAAATTAGATCACTTTTACAACAAACACACATGCCATTTTACAATATAAAAGACATCCATTACATGTCACTTGTTAGAGGCTTTTACCCAAAGCCAGTTAAATACACTCGATACTGTAGACCCCCACAGGAGCAATTTGCGGTGAAGTCTCTTGCCCAGGGACACAATGACATGCTAACTGCAGTGGGGATTGAACCTGTGCTCCCCTGATCCGAAGATCAATGCACTATCCCACTGAGCTACAGCTCCCTCCAAATCTTAGAGGGCATCTAGTGTCATATCACGATAATATTATATTCAGGTATTTTTCCAGTCATCAAGCAACAAATCTGAAAGAAGAAAAACACTTCAAGAGAAATGGGAGGAATGTGACCCATCAATATTAACAATGCTTCAATCAGACACCAGAAGGTCAAAGTTCAGAGCTGCAGGGGCTGCTTTCTTCAATCCTTTCTCTTTGTGCGTCTCTCAGTAAGGGATCGTAGCCGTAATGAACAAGCTTCTGCTAATTTGCCATTGATACATGTCATCCAAGTATGTTGTGAATCACTTTTAAACGGTCCTTGTGAAGATGCATTATTACTCTTTCCACCATCAATCAAACCCTAAACACACAGTGTCAGTGGTTGTCATGACAGTCAAACCCATGATGTCAATTAGAAACTATGCGAGAAGTGCTGTCGGAAAAAATCCTGCACTACAGCAAGGTCAACTTTGCATAAAACAGCTTTGTATATGTCACAGTTGCTGTTAAGACAATGACAAATTTAATACAAATTCAACTTTTGCCATCTTGCCAGCAAACTATATTCTTACAGTAAGGAGCATTTAAACAAATTACTACCACATTAATAGGGATGGGTACCGTTAAGGTTTTAACGCTACTACTACTTTTATCGATACCGCTTATCGATCCGGTCTTTTAACTGTACTTTTATCGGTTCTTTTGAAAAAAAAAAAGGTAACTAAACAAATTGTAAACAAAATGAACATTGCTTTTTATTTAAATTAAATAAATAATATTTCACATCAAAAGAAACAACAATGTTTTAGCAAATCGTATTAAATAATCTGATGACAGAACTGTAAACAGAATAGCTGAAACTTTAACAAAATAAATAACTCAGTTACCTCTAATCATTAACCCATGTTTGTATAATTGAGTTAACTCCGTGTGTTGCTGCTAGCATACATAACACCTGACGTGGAAACGTTACTCGTGGATGGGGCTACAGAGCTACTAGAAAGACAGTCGAAAAAGGTGCATGTCTCCGTCTGAACGTGGTGCACTTTTGCTAAATGTTTAGACAAATTGCTCGTGTTACCGCCCTTACATGCTAAACTCTTATTGCACTTTAGGTAACGAGCATTGTCCACATCGAGACGGGTAAAGTTTAACCACACCTCGGAGCGCTTAGTTCTCTCTGCCATCTCCGCCGTGTGTGTGTTGCTGCATGTAGCAGCTGCTTGTGTGTAAACTGCCTCGCACACAGACGGGAGAGAGAGAGATCTTTCGTCTGGATTGGAAAGATCGAAAATACATCATAGACGCATTTGTCTTTTTGCATATTAGAAACGGAGTTGGCGACACTAAGACTGCAATATAATGTTTGTGTAGCATAATACATATGACATATATGTTTTAAATGTCTCCAGTACCGATAAAAAGACCGATAACGTCGGAGTTTAACGGTACCACGGTCTTTAATAATTCAGCCCCGGGGCCCCTTTAATACCGGGGCTCGGTACCCATCCCTACACGTTAACAGTAAACAATTACGAATGGTGTTAAAGATATTAGCACAAAAGGAAAAAAAGCTGTTGGTGAAAAGGAATAAAAAGATTTCAGTGTCAATCAAATGTTCATGCATGCAAGGAGCTGAATGTCTGCACGGAAATCTAACAAGATTATTGCTTTAATTCTACAGAAAAAAATGCAATGTATAAAATCGTCTGTGACATGTTGATTTTTGCCACCAAAGTTTCAGTGATTCTCAATGGAGTTCACAACAGCTTTTGACCTTCGTTAGATTTTGAGGTTTGGTTCTTTCTGTCTGCTTCCTTTCACATGAAAGATCAAAAGTGGAATGGTTCACAAACTCATCATTTGAGGAAGCTCAAAACTAAACAAGGAGGTTGACTCTCGAATGTCTCACAAATGAAGCATAGCCGTTTCATGTCAAACCGTATATTTGTATCATCCTCACATCCGCTCTTTATAGGAAAATACAGATGCAGTATTCAACGTTAAAGAAAAAGCTAGGAAATAAATGTGCAGGTGGGAAGGTAATGGCTCTAGAGATTAAAGTATTTCATAAAACTAAGGACAATAGGGGACACATCTGTTTTTGTAAGTGATGCATATAGGCTTCATATATTTTAAAGGTGATTTATATTTATTAAGTTTAAAGAGAAGTACCCGTCTTGAAATATCAAGCAGTTAACTTTAAAGACTTTTCCTTTCGACATTCAGAGCTCAAATCAATTTGTAAAAAGGGGAGTCTTACTTTCATAACATGCGGCAAGCTATAAAACTTTATCACTCGATTAACGACGATAACATTTGATCAACTGCCACTTTTATAAACATGTATAATCCCTCTAGCTGTTGTCAAATAGTTGGATCAACTGAACCCACAGCATAAGAAGTTTTCTTTACAACAGTGTCTTTCACATTATGTCATTGACTCAATGAGTCTAAAACAGCTTAGCAATGTGCCACACACTCCCTCACTGCAGCCATTCACATGCCAGACTGTGCCATCTACACAAAGGCTTGCCCCGGGCTGTTAAATATTCAGTGAATAAGGACAGGTTGGACTGCCAGAAGCACCAAAGTAGTGCAGAAAACCTCCAAAAGTTCTAAATTAAATGTAGTTTCTGTCTTAACAAAAGCTAGCCTCATAGCACGAGTAACAAACGCTCTTTGCATTCAAATAATTCACCTGGTATTCAAGCAGAGGAGACAGCTTGCTTGTTTTGCTAAGAGCTTAAACGGTCTGAATTCAGACGCCCTGTTCCCTCCTGTATGCCTCCCGTTCCCCTCCACTCTTGATAAGCTGCTCTGATTATACAAGCCAAATTTCCTGCGACTAAAATGGCCTAGCCCTAAGCTAAATGTTAGTATTCCAGCCAGTCCGTCCCATTTCCAGCCTGATTAGATGATGGAACAATGTTTGGGTTGTGGATTAACCCCACTACTGGCCCCTATTGGAGCTACTCACTTCCACCCCCATTCCCTCCCATGTTTTTCTACCCCGTTCTCTTCCAGGTTTGGCGGGCCTTGAGCCCACATGAGGAGAAATGAAGGAGTATTTAGCATTTGGATGGTCTGGCTGTTGTTTCAAATAATAGAGGGAAGGGAACTAGGGCCGTGTATTTGAAAGAATCTGGCAATACGATACCTGACCTGATGATGCAGGGGTTTGGGTTTTTGTGAGAAAGGTGCCATGTTAATAAAAGGCTGTGTAATATATTTATTTTTGTATGCCATCAGAGTGGGGTCTGCCTTTGCATTTATGACAGTGCCTCGCTGAAACATAAAAAATCACATCACTATTTGTGTCAATCTGAGCCACTGTCTACCACAAAACCTTGCATGAAAACTATTGATTAGAGTTTTTGTGAAAAAATACAGTATCAGAAAACGTAATGAAGTGTTACTCAAATGTAGCGATGTTTGCACACACACCTCTGAGGGGGATTTGTGCTAAGGAAAGAGAAAGGCCACATGTGAAAAGTGCAGAAGGAGTGGCGGGCTGAAGTTGATTACTTTGTCCCGTTTCAGCTTCAAGGTGATGCTGACAGTTGTGACTTGTCTGCCAAGTAGTCATTTACCATCTCTGCATGCAAGTGTGTACGAGTAGGATGGAAGGGGGGTTGAATGATGCAGCCACTTATTTTTTTCATTAGCCCAAACAATACTAAATCCAAACACGGCAGTTTGAATACACTAGGAAATAAATTACAGTAAGGTTTTTGGATAATGTATTAAATAATTAATTATTACTGAATAGTTACAATGTCAGTGTGATAGATCTAGATGAGTGTGTGACAATTGTGTATACATGCCATGGTTTGGGTCTATACAGTTTGGAAACCCTCAGCTTTCTATGCAGTGCTGACTGCCACCAGGCCAAAGGCTGCTAAGGAAGGACTGTGGTGAAGGAAACTGTCTGATCTCACCAACAATGTCCCTTTAGAGGACCTGGAGACAAGTATGGTGGGACAGACACACACAGGGGTTTCATTGTGTCGCCTCACACTGGCTTGAGGAGATGTGTGTGTGCACAGACACACACACACATGCTCAGTGCACACTCCAGGGTCTGCTGAACTTCCCTCAGTGGCACAAATGCCACCTCTAGTTTGAGCCATTACTCTGAGTGTGAGGTTACAAATCCCCACTCTACTAACCCAGCTCATCTCATGCACAATTTCATTTTAGTGAAATGGGACACAGGAAGTGAAGAGTAAAGATTACATTTATCAAACACAGTGGCCCATGATGAATATCTACTGTCATGAATAGGTAGTATGACAGTGGATATATTACAAGATAACACCTTCAACAACTAATGCCCCTGGGTATGTCAACGTAGATCAAAAACATCCAAACTGCGGTGGTTTCCGGTTTAACACAATAACCAACCTATGTAGCCCTGAGAAATACCTTACCATAGCATATATCCCATACCAAACAGGATTTTTGTGACAACCCCCCACAGCTCAGCAAGATCAGAAACAAAGAGCCCCCGTGTTGACACCAGCTCTCTGAGCTAAGCTGCCTTAGCAGCGGGGCTTTTCCAGGGGCCTCCACTAGTCCCTAATATCCTGCCTGCTACAGTTTCCATGAGGCCGAGGGCAACATCCAGCCAGCGGCCACAGATGCAGCTACAGTCAGAAGGACAGACAGGCAGACAGTCAAAAGGACAGTCAGAAGGACGGACAGTCAGAAGGACAGACAGACAGACAGTCAGAAGGACAGACAGACAGACAGACAGACAGTCAGAAGGACAGACAGACAGTCAAAAGGACGGACAGTCAGAAGGACAGTCAGAAGGACGGACAGTCAGAAGGACAGACAGACAGACAGTCAGAAGGACAGACAGACAGTCAGAAGGACAGACAGACAGTCAGAAGGACAGACAGACAGACAGTCAGAAGGACAGACAGACAGTCAGAAGGACAGACAGGCAGTCAGAAGGACAGACAGGCAGTCAGAAAGACAGACAGACCGACAGACAGACAGAAGGACAGACAGACAGACAGACAGTCAGAAGGACAGACAGGCAGTCAGAAGGAACGACAGACAGTCAGAAGGACAGACAGACAGACAGTCAGAAGGACAGACAGACAGACAGTCAGAAGGACAGACAGACAGACAGTCAGAAGGACAGACAGACAGACAGACAGTCAGAAGGACAGACAGACAGACAGTCAGAAGGACAGACAGACAGTCAGAAGGACAGACAGACAGACAGACAGACAGACAGACAGACAGACAGACAGACAGACAGACAGTCAGAAGGACAGACAGACAGACAGTCGGACAGACAGACAGACAGACGCCCCGGTCTTGACCTGCTGGGATTGACATCTCAACACCAGTGTTGGATCAGTCACGTTACTTTGCACATAAAGAGCTAATTTAACGTTTTGTTTTGTTTTCTTCTGTAGAACTAGTAATTGAATTAGTTCTCCATGTAATTAGCTGTTTTAATTAGTGTTAGAGCGATTGATTGCACTGATTTATGTTATTTTAAATGTAGTTTTAGTTTCAGTTGAGTTTGGGACATGTATCATGATTAGTATTCTCACCAGACCTCTGTCTTCAACCAATTACTGCAGGTACCAGATTAGCATCATGGACAATTGCTGCGATTATATTAAATCACAGGATGTCCCCAGTTAATATCAAGTCCCATGGAAACAGAGCTGTAGCTCCAAGCTCATTGAAATTAGTGAAGTGTGATTTTTCTTGGCGGTGAGCAATAAGATTTGGCAGTGTGTGTGTGAAGTGCACCGTGCTCAGCACAGTATCCCGGCAACGGATATTATATTTTAGTCAATACAAGAAGGATGATAACCCAAGGATTCATCAGAGAGGACTGTATGCAAGCCAAAACAAACAACAACCTTTCTGAACTTTCAGTTTGATAAGATGCTTGGTAAGGAACACGTTCAGACATGCCCTCCTCTCTCTCCTCTTTACAAAGCTCTGTCCTCGACCACGCTGAGCTGATCAGGAGCTTCACTGACAAACTGTGTCAACACTGGGGCACAATGCGGGTTAATAATCAGCGAGTCTACGATGGCTTCTGCACTCACAGGTGTTGGACACTCTAGGGCCTGTCGTGTAATCATGCTGTAACATCTTGAGATGCAAATGAACACTAGTGATGGGAATTACAAGGGAATTGAAAGGAACCGGATCTGATTGCTCTGTTCCTTTTCGAGAGCCGTTTTTTTTGGGCGGTGGAGATTATTTGTTGACCCTGCTTTAAATGAAATATTGGCTTTATAAATGTTGCACTGTGCTTTATCATTGCCTATGTTTTTGTTGAAGTCCATCCAAATGCTGCTGCGATATCGCGTTTGGCTCATTTCTTCACCGAAAAACACGTAGTTTACCTGTACCACATGTGCATGACTTCTCTCTCTCATGCATATTTGGTTAAGACCTACCCCTACTCTGCCTCTGATTGGCTAACCCTAACCCACAACATCTCACTCCTCGTGCCTAAACCTAACCAATCAGAGTAGGGGCGGGTCTTCACGGAATACGCTTGAGGAACAAAATCAAGCTTTTTCACTGTTCACGTAAAAGGCGAGTGGATTTATGGCAGGTAGTGAACCAGCGATAAAAAGAACGGCTCTCACCAAGTTCGACTCGGTTCCCTTCGTTCTTACTAAAGAGCCGTTCAAAAGAATCGGATCGTTCGCGAACATAACATCACTAATTAATACTGATTCCATTACAACTTGATTTCCAATACATCTTCAACAAAACAGTCTCCTGGCATTCCAAAAGTACACAATGAGACATTATCATTGGTATAAAGTTCTGAAATATCTAAGATGAATACACAATAAAACCAGAAATGTTCTGAGTGATCTACATACAAATAGGCTACATGCGCTTCATCTAAAAAAGTTATACTAATTACTACTTATACTTATTAATAATAATAATAATAATAATAATAATAATGCATCAACTTTTTTATTAGAGCACTTTTGAAGGTGCTCAAAGCACTTTACAATTACACATTACACATATTAGACATAAGAGTCATTACAGTGGACCTTACCCACAGGAGCAAATTCGGGTGAAGTGTCTTGCCCAAGGACACAACGGCCTGACGCAGTGGCGGCCGAGGCGTTTCGAACTGGAATTCACCAACGCCCCTTGATCTGATGATCAACGCTCTAACCCACTGCGCCAAAATCGCCCAATTATTAGTGAATTAAAGACAAATGAGTGAACTGTAACCGTATAACGACTTTATTTGGAATAGTGAATCAATACCATAGCGCAATAGGATGAGTTAGCCAGCTTAAGGAGTGTTATTTTTGCAAGTGGATCTCTTGGATGAATGCCGTCACTGGATGACACTAAAGTCATTATAGCTTTTGTCTGACATGGTCACTTGTCCTGTAAAGCTCGGAAATTCACCATCCCATATTACGGATTCAAATTATTTAATATTTAAGTGGACCTTAAAAGGAATCCCTGTTCCTTGACAGTTTCCCAAGGCTAAGCCCCTCTGTCCCGCCCTGGGAACATGAGCATCTGTCAGTCCAAGTTATCACTGAGCTCCCATTAGGAAAAGGAAGTATAGAGCCAGGCTTTCCTGACCCCAAATGCACAGAAATCCTGCTATTGTGCCTCTCCCCAGGGGTTTGAGATTTTAAGAAGATTTTAATATGTTGACTGAGAAAGAGGTGAGCTGCACAAAGATTATGAAAGTTGAAAAGTGTCTGCCAGATTGTTTATCGATGACATAAATCAAATAGTAATATAACAAAAAAATAATGACCAAAGAACATAGCACTGTGGGATTGGAAGCTAAACCCTGAAAATGTTAAAATGCGTTGAAATGTAAGCAAGCTTCTTAGCAGATTTGCAGAGGAAGTTATTTCTAAGATTAAGGTCTGCTTTGCATTGAAAGATGATGTCAACCAATAGCCCACACTCCTTTACATAGTAGCACTTAGTCATATTTCTCATGATGCCTACACATGCCTGTACACTTGCAAATACTGTGAGAAATGTGAGATGGACTGATGACTGGTCAGGTCAGGCTCTAAGGATTAACATTAGTGTTGGAATTAGCTTTGGAAAAGAGAATCTACTTAAGTTATTTAGCAAAGTCTGAATAGTTTCGCAACAGCTATTACGGCTAAAATGTTGGAGGGTTCATTGACTCAAGCTTAGGCTTTGCTCACATTGCATAAGTTGCTTAGTGGCTGTTTGAATAACTGATTATATCACCGAGATCATTACCAGTCTATTGCCAAGTTAGTGCACAATGGGAAAATGAACAAAGTCTGAATGTGTTGGTCTGCATACAACAAACAAAACTGAATTCAACGTTTGATTGAATCATTTTGACCACCACTTTGATTGCATTTATGTGGTAAACGTAATCATAGCAACAGAAACTTTCAACAAGAGCTGATACAGTTTAAAGAAAGAAAACATCTATTGATATCCTTACAGCGATCAATATGTGATGTCTATTGCATTCTTGGTGTTGTTTCTGTGCTCTCTCATCTTGCCTTGTTCACTTCAACTCAAGATTAGTGAATTCCTAGAAAGCCTTTCAACAACCCCCAAAGATGGGTCATGACTTCATGCTTTCAGCACAGATGGGAACAGCGATAGCAACACTAGAGAGAGAATAACAGATGGGCATGTTCAAGTGAGAAAAAACAAACATGTACCACAGATGAAAGAGTTTACAGGTTTCACCTCCATCCATTTCATTAGGTCTCACAGGTAGCCAAGCTTGTCATGCTAATGCTACATTTCGCTGTGTTCTGCCACATAAGGACTAGGGCTGCACGATTTGGGGAAATAATCTAATTGCGATTTTTCTGACAGATATTGCGATTCGATTTGCGATATTTGTTTTTAAGCGACCCAACGGACGTTTATTGTAAAATGCGGCCATATCTCCGGCTAGGAACGTCGTATCAACGTGCTCCCGTCTCTAGCACCCCCGCAGCCAGAGCTACGAGTGAAAGAACTAAACTTACATGAAACTTCCGTTGGGTTGCTTTAAAGTCAAGCTTCAGTTTAAGATTCACCCTGTAATAGATGTAAAACATGTGATGGAGCATTACTAACCTGACTCAGATGGTTTGTTTCACCAAACCATCTAGGAAAGCTCCATTGGAAGCCATTTGGAAAAGTATTTCAAAAATACTTGGCAGGTGATTGGATCAATCTGTCGATCACCTACTATCATGGGCCACTTCTGATTGGTTAACAATGACTGGTACATGTGGAGCACAGCACCTCTGATTGATGAAGAAGAAGAAAGAAAACAAATTGTAAAGGTTTTTTTAAACTAAAAAGAATCTTGCGATTTGATAATTGCATCATTTCAAATCGCGATTTCGATTAAAAATTGATTAATCGTTCAGCCCTAATCAGGACCACAAGTTGTATCTTAATGGCTGCCTGATTTGGCTTGAATTTGGGGGTGAGGAAATTGGGCCCATTCAGGCTGAGCTCCAAAGTCCAGCCGTCAGTCCAGTTTATATACTTGGAACATTTCTAATCGACCATTCATTGTATCTTGAAAGAGTCTGGAACCTTTCGGTTCTCCTGATTTTGAGTCAAGTGGAACCGCTAAAGTTTGATCTCATCTTATATTCGACCCAGGTAAATGATGTACAGCAAAAAAAAAAAGCAATATCTGTGTTCTTTACTTAACAAGAATGTAAATGGTAAATGTCACAGTATCTAGGTAATATGTGCAGATAAGCTTCTTGAATCCTTTTACTGATAGTGTCAAAGTTGGACTCTGGCCACCCGAGAGAGCTGTCATACTTGCCCCAAGAAGAGGTGCAGCTGGCTAGATTAGTTCAGGATTAGAGTTGATCCCCTGCTACCGATGATGGGGATAACAGCACTCAGGAGACCAGTAGTGTAAGATAAGCCATTCCATCGTAGGTTTAGTTGACACTCTTAAGTAAAGAAACTTGCAGTAAATTAACTGCTAGTGTTTTGATCAAGCACTTGTTTTACTGTTTAATGGCCACTACAATAGATCAAGATATTGTTGGTTAAGCATGGTCACTAGTAGGCCATCTTAAATTCCGTGTAATCAACTCAAGGTAGGAAACAGCAACAAGAACGAAATAAATAAAATTTCCTTTTAGACAGCATGTTAGGCGTACAAGTTGGTACATTATCACCGTTTTGAAAAATGTGTCTATATTGGGTTAGTACTCTAATGAGAATTGCTAAATGCCAATCACAATTCAATTGTTACCAAGAATTGACAACTAGACTCCCTTATTTGCATGGTGGTCCCGACCTGATGCTGGCTGTTGACCTTCGGCCTGCTGCTGCCGCTACACAGACGCAGACCTGCTGCCGTCAGAGAGAACAGGGCTTTTACTGTACAAGTCAAACATATGCCACTTAGAGGAAGCTTTATCCCCTCACTACAGCGACTGCTTGTCTTTCCAGCATGGTGTGGCCCAGTGGAAATCTGAACCCTTCACCCTGGCCTTGGCAGTGCCGGGCTGCAGCCACTGAGCTACAAACAATTCAAAACTGAAAGTTAAATCTGGTTGCCAGACTTGTAACCAGCCAGCAGCTTTGGGTTGCCAAAGCTGACAGAAGGGTGGCATTATTTTTTAAAGTTTATAAAAAGGGTAACAAGTGGTTACAATAAAGATTTTTTATGAATGTATTCTTTGGTTCTTTCCCATTCTCTATACGTCTGCCACAAACACACATTTAAATGTACAAGATAACACAAAAGTTGGTCAATTCTGACAGGCGGACAAATTGCTTTGTGTCCTCAAGTATGAAGGTAGATATGGTGCAAAATGCGAGAGCTTGTAAAACCTGAAATAAATCTGAGCTTGTGTGCAACTGTGCATACATTTACACTTGTATAAAATATTCACGTATCTGTGAACCAAATTTTAAGTCACAGAAAGAAAAAAAAAGTTTTGTAGCTTGTAGAAAAAAAATTAACTTAGTGATGAACGGGAAGGCGTGTGGCGCAGTGGGTTAATGCGCTGATCTTCGAATCAGAGGATAGCAAGTTCGAGTCCCACTGCAGTCAGCATGTCGTTGTGTTCCTGGGCAAGACACTTCACCCCAAATTGCTCCTGTGGGGATTGCCCACAGTATTGAGTATGTAAGTCGCTTTGGATAAAAGCGTCTAACAAGTAACATGTAATGTAATAATGAAATGTTCACTTGCAGAAAAATATATTTTTTTTAAATATATTTTCCATTACAACTGCAACTTGGTTATTACAACCTCTCAAATCAGTCATTACAACTTCACGAATCTGCTCTGTGGCAGTATAAATCCCAGAATCTGCGGCCTTGACTTTTGCTACACTTCTCGTGATGAATGTGTCGCTAAAGTAATTTTCACCTGTAGATGTGGGGGAGGGGGGAGGTTGGAGCGAAGGGGCGGAGCTATCAGAACGACGAGGCGCAAACTCGGGTCAGTCACACACAAGTCACAGCCATAGTCAGGTCGAACCGGATGACTGCGGGGCCCTTACTTTGACCATCCGTTCGCTGTTATTGATCATTGTGGAGAGCAGGCAGACGTTTTTCTATCGGATGGAATCAATACATGGGCTGCACAGGTTGCCATGCCTGTAGAAAACGGCTTATGCCACAAAGGATAGCAACAAGTAGACAATATAGTCAGTTTACATTTGGTTGATATGATTTTGCACCATATCTACCTTCATACTCAAGGGTGATCATAACAGCTATCATAAAACGTTGGTTTTGTTTTGAATTTTTCCGTCTCAGTTTTGCTACCGTCTTGTGGTTACACTCCAATAGGTTATCGCTTAACTTTAATGGTTACTGTAAGATCAAAGTTACAGTTTCACCTGTGGACCATGCAAAGCAAAGTGACAGAGAGAAGTTTGAAAGTCGCTACAAATTTATTTTTTGTAATAAGATATTTTTCTTGTATATTTTTGGTTGTGTTTTAATCTTTTTAAAAGTGTTCTGTCTACATTAGAATGAATGTAAATCCCACAGTCCAGCCTAACTGATGGTGTGTATTGCTTCAGATGTTCAGTCAATGAGGTTAGAGTTGGACAGCAGGTGGAGCTATGGATTCAGTCATGGTGGTTTCATTACTGATTACCCAATTCTTCTTCTGTTCTCCGTGTTATTGCTGCGACTAGTATCAAAACAAATAAATCATACTGTGCCTAAGGCTTGTCCCATACAATTCTTCTTTCACACCAAGTACAGAAGAGCAAATCAAACCTATATAGATGCTATGATCTTGGTAATAATGAATTTCAATATGTTATCATGCTAAATGTTAAGCTGGTAATGTAGTGAAAAAAGTTAACCAGCCATTTCCAATTTCCCTGCTCAAGAAAAGAGTAAGTAATCAAGGCAGGAAAGGAGGGACCATCATCCTTGTCTTAGCTTCCCTATATTTTACACAAGTTCATGCAGAGAGCGTAGGGGCAACAGGCGCTGTCAGAATAAATCAAAAGACAGGTTTACTACTTAACATCTGCTGAACGTACATTTACAGGGATGTGGTTTAAACCCTTTCAATTACTGTACACTTCATTCTCACTGGTGACAAGTTAATAACTGTACATATTAAAAACATGCAACTGGTGACAGGACCACCTAGAGTTTAATTTGAGGTTCACTCTTTGGGGGAACTACATTGAACATCTCTATTATAGTGTTTTCCAATAAACAAACTGATTGGTGAGAATCCACATTTAGGTCCTGATAGCTAAACATGTTCAAGCTGTATTCCTTCTTCCAAGGCAATATAGGTTCCGCAGTTGACATCTCAGTCCCAAGAGCTAACTAATATATCAAGTGTGATATCTTCATTCTAATGTTGTGCAAAATATAAACAAATACAAGTGCGGCACAGAGCAAGCATGAAAAACGTGAGAAAATATAAAAAGCAGACGCTTATTGTCATGGAAATAACGGATAATGGTTTTAGCTGAATACTATTACTAAAAGAGTCAGGAGTGGAAACACGGGGAGAAGGAACCTCCCCCATTGCTCATAAAAGGTTTTAAATTAGCAAAAAACTGAATGAAAAGTTTCAGAAAAGAACAAAATAGTAAATACCTGAAAAATGTTGTACTCCCTAAATTACGTATTAATGGAAGGCCTTCAGTAGTAGTAGTAGTAACATTTCTGAAGATCGATTTGTTGACTTCAAACTGAATTTTGTAATAAATCCTATTGAAGGTAGCTGTACAGAAATACCCTTCATGAGAGAAATAAAGTGACAGCAATGCTGCATCATGCAGGCCTGTCCAGACAAATGCCAGTCAGCTGAGAGGCGATTGTGTCATTTTCCAGAGTGTGGTGACAGCGTGCATTGTTGTTGGGGGGCGACCAGCTGGGGAGCTCTGCAAGAGTGTGCGTGTGTGTGTGTGTGTGTGTGTGTGTGTGTGTGTGTGTGTGTGTGTGTGTGTGTGTGTGTGTGTGTGTGTGTGTGTGTGTGTGTGTGTGTGTGTGTGTGTGTGTGTGTGTGTGTGTGGATTGAGGGACACAGGAATGCTGGGGTGAGTGTGCATGTGTATGAGACAGTGTGTGTGTGAGACAATGAAAGGCATCCCACTCAGTTCTAAAAGCCTCCATTGATGGCGGACCTGAGTCATCTGGTTCTCTGCAGCAGGTCTGAAGTCAGGAGTACCATAGCTGTGCAGTGTGTTTCAAGTTTATTCGTCAATGAATTAAAACAACAACTCCTCAAGACTAGCGGCTGGCCCTAATGCTAGCAGCTACAGCAACGACTCGAGCTCAAGACCAGTTATTCTCATGGGAAAATCCACTCTAAGTTTTTACAGCAACCGTTTATGGTTCACAAGGTTAACCACATATAAGACTGTAGTCTGGGAAAAAATATGTTTACCCTCAAAACATAAGGGAAAATACAGTTTTATGGGAAATGCTTTTTTAGGAGACAGACCAGCATTGCCATTCATATATCTATGGCGCTAGAAACATTTCCTGTAGAGAGACAGCAAGATAGAAGGCAGGGAGAAAAAAGGCAGAGAAGCTTTTTTTAAAGACACAGTGTCACATAATGCCTGTATGAATATCAGTCGCGCTGCCAAACTGTGCAGGTTGCACTAGCTCCCTCGACAGTCAGAATAAGTCCAGCTCCCCTGTGCCGCATCTCAGAAAACTAAGAAACCAGATCAGCCTGCATGACCCAATTAGAAACGTCCTCTGGATGATGGACAAACTTCAGTTTCTGTCCTATCCATCAAACAATATGCCAGCTAAGAACAGCTCCAAAAGATACAGGCAGAAGTGTGAGGAATATGTTGTGAAGTAGGGCTGTCCCGAATACCATTTTTCGGGCTCCGGATATTCGGTAGTAATCAGCAGCGAACCGCTTCAACACGTGTATTTCGGTTTATTCACGGCATTAATTTTGTTATTCTACAGTATTGTTGTTTTATAGTTATTTGTTAATGTATATATAACCCAATTTGTGTTCTTTGAAATTGAAAAGGATATTGCATTGTGTTTGTTACTTTCGTTGCAGTTGTATGTCTTAAAGGTGGGGTATGTAATTTATTTCAGATACACTTTTTGTTATATTCCATGGAATGCTCTTAACATCCCGATAGCAATGAATATATTAAATGCTTTGACAATAAATACATAACAAAATGTCATCTGTGGAAGCCGTAGCGCTGTAAAAAGCACGACCAATCATTTTAGCCGGCCCGGCTAAAATAACTGGATGGCCTACCTGCCTGTCAGCCTTCCATCTGTGCACAAACTTACCTCGTGCCCTCATTGGTCATGTGCGCGTTCGTGTGTGTTGGAGGAGGGGCTCTGTAAGGATGTGGCAGATTTTTTCCGGTTGTGTATTTTCAAATTCTAGCGATCTCGAGCTGGTTTCTCCAAAATTACCTACCCCACCTTTAAGTGTAATTTGGCTTGGCTTCCTATTTTGTATGGACATGCTTTTATTTTGAAGGAGAATTAGCGCTGTTGACAGGAAGTTGTTGTTGCTATGGAAACGGAGAAAAGTAATATAATTTACATATAAAGACAGAGAAAGTAAACGATAAAGTTTATGGTTAAGTGTTAGCACCCCCCGAAGAGGCACAAGCTCTTACGTTGATATTGGAGATTTCAATTTTTTTTAAAAAGAGTATCCGAATAACTAAATTGAAACCCGAATATTCAGGTACAGCCTTATTGTGAAGTATATTGTTTACACTCTTTTTCCACAGCCAACACTATAGATCTACACATGCTAGCAACCTAATAAGCTGCAGCACACTATTGACTGAACGATATTTGCTGGAGGGACTGAGGAAGAGTCTTACACATTTGCAGAAATGTTACTAACCGGTAAAAGTAGTGGAGCCTGTAATTTATCGCTTAGAACCACAAAAACAATCCATAAATCTGAGTTGAATGGGACACATGATGCAAAGTGACCCACATTGGCTGCAATGAATAAGGGCAATCAATAGAGTGATGGCAGATTACATGAGAGCGGAGATTCGGCCTGTAATTATGGGTAAAGATTAGAGAACACGCTTGTGACTGAAAGCTTTGAAATGGTGAGATGAGAACATCAGTTTGGAGGAAGTGAAGTATTTTAACAATTACCGTGTGGGGGTGGCGATATGATTTAAAGAGGACAAGATAGAGAACCTTACTACAGAGTTCTGAGAGTCTGGTTCAAGGTCATCTTTGGTTTCTGACTGCTGCCTAATGAAAAGGAGAGTAGATCCTTCATGTTAGACTTAAAAAAGCTTCATTTTATTGTAAGATCAAAAGGAATAATAATAACTGAACAAATTCCAGGGCTTTTTGGACATGCTGTGGCTTTCATGATGAAGTAGCACATCAAATAGCAGGAATTAACATGATATATTTTACTTTAAGAGTGCCTCAGAGTGCTTTTGTTTTTCTTTAAAAATGTCAATGTCTTAATTGAAACAGCTGTGGTTAGAACAGAAACCAACAGAAGGAACGTTTCACCGGCTCATTAGCTTTCATATTCACTCTTGATAATTAATCATTAAACAAGGACTTCGTTTGAGTTTCATCCTTGTACCAAACTGGCCAACACCCAATTACAGTACAGACAAACGTAGAGTATAATGTAGAAAAACAAGGTAGATCTTTACACACAAGGGTGTTTTGCTGACAGTAGTTACATGAAAAAAAAATCAAATTGCAAACTTCAGCCTATTCTACTGGTGATAATGTAAGTCATTTTGGATAAAGGCATTCTCTTCATGCTTGAAATATACTTCAAAATGCCTAACCTCCATGTCCTCTCAGTTGTATGCTTTCAACAGCCGTCAGTTATGTTTCTTTTCAGAGTGAACAGTAAATGCACTGGCACGTGTCAAGTATTAACAATTGTTAACAGCTTCCCTGTAGAGCGTTGCTGTGCAGCCCTGGCACACAGCTGCCTGTACTGTACCTCCTTCTCTCTGCTGCTCAGTGTGTGTGTGTGTGTGTGTGTGTGTGTGTGTGTGTGTGTGTGTGTGTGTGTGTGTGTGTCGCACTGCAGCTTGAGAGCTAGTCTGCCTTGCTCTCTACACCTTGAAAGCTCCTATGCTTTTTCCAATGAATGAACACAGAAATCTGATAGCTGAACAAGATGGATATCTACATCAGGCACTAACAGTCACACAGAGACAACGCAATTATTTAATATTTTTTATGGCAACGTTTTATAGCCTTCTTTGCAAACTCAACGAATGTGACCACAGAATCGTCCAAGCTATGCCAGTTTGTGAGTAGGTCTTAAACCTATTCTTAAGCCTTTAGACACGTTTAAATAAAACCTTAGGCAACCCTTACACTATTTACCCTTAAAATAAATAAAAAGCCATTTTGAAATGTAAAGTTTACACTGAGTAAGAACAAACACGTTGTGAGAATAGTGTTGTTTGTGATAAGTTGTCATCAACCTAACTGGATGAAGCTGTTTTCAGCTTGCCTAGGAGCTTAGTTTATTTGCATATATTTGCTTGTGAAATGAAGCCTGCTGATTTTACTAGATAATCGGAGCCATTTGACTTTTTCCTCCATGCTTCAGCAGAGCACATTACTTGTGCTAGTCTACTAAAGCCTTCAGATATCCACTTTGCTGTTATTGGAAGTGAACAGCAGCCAACTAATGCACTGCTTTATTTGAAAGCTCCTTGAGATAAAGGGCGTTACACAAAACCACCAGGAAGGACACAGAAAAACAGGATGGCTGTTGATCAGAGATGTTTTCCTTCAATATCAGCTACAGAAAATATGAAACAAACAAGCAACTGTTGTCATTATTTGTCAAGGTGTCACTGCCAGTATGACACCGGATTTCAAGAATCATTAAATAGCCTAAAGTGTATTCATGTTGCCTAGGTGATAGCATGAAAACAAATATACAGACATGCTAACATAGAAAAGAGGGAGGGGGGGAGGGGGGCTTATCTCCCATCTACTCTGGTAATCCATCACACGATCATCCCTCACCCCAAACATGTATGTGTTCATAAAGACCCATCTGGACAAAGTAGAAGCCATTAGTTGACATCATGGTTTTAGTAAGTGGATATCCCCAAGTATGTCATGAAATATGTATTTAAAAACTATCCAAATCAGACTTGAATGCATTCATATCTAACACATGAGATGCCTCTTATAACGCTGATATACATGATAAGGTGTATCTATCATTTGGAAAGATATTGGTATTAAGTGGCTGAAATAATAGGCATAGGTGTAATAATGACATGGTTTGCTGCTCTGAAACATCAAACTCACTAATGCCTCTCTCTGCTTCACCAGGAGAGGACAGACGGCTTGTGCTGAGATTAAGGAGATCATAACCACAGGATTAGTGATTAGCATCTTACTTTCAGGGATTTGTCATTTGTGTGAGTGACTAAAGCTGCGTGGCTGATTTGTACTGGCAAATAAGGAGCTCCAATCAACTTGTAAGAAATTACAGCATCCAATTTTGTAGTGCACTTAGACGGTTATGTTCAATCAATAGTCCTATGGATGATTTAATATAGACGACATAAACACATGTCAAACAGCTATAACTCAGAAAATAAAGCTTATTCAACACGGATTGCTTGTGATTAGTTGCATGTTGCAGAGCTGAAAGTGTAATCTTGGTAGCCTCACTGTCCCCTGAGTAGGGATGGGTACCGTTAAGGTTTTAACGGTACTACTACTTTTATCGATACCGCTTATCGATCCGGTCTGTTAACGGTATTCTTATCGGTTCTTTAGGAGAAAAAAAAAAGGTAAACTAACTAAACAAATTGTGAACAAATCTAACATTGCTTTTTATTTAAATTAAATGCATAATATTTCACATCAAAAGAAACAACAGTGTTTTAACAAATCGTATTAAATAATGTGATGACAGAACTGTAAACAGAATAGCTGAAACTTTAACAAAATAAATAACTCAGTTCCCTCTAATCATTAACCCATGTTTGTATAATTGAGTTAACTCCGTGTGTTGCTGCTAGTATACATAATACCTGACGTGGAAACGTTACTCGTGGATGGGGCTACAGAGCTACTAGAAAGACAGTCGAACCCGGTGCATTTCTCCGTCTGAACGTGGTGCACTTTTGCTAAATGTTTAGACAAACTGCTCGTGTTACCGCCTTTACATGCTAAACTCTTATGGCACTTTAGGTAACGAGCATTGTCCACATCGAGACGGCTAAAGTTTAACCACACCTCGGAGCGCGTTCTCTCCGCCGTGTGTGTGTGTGTGTGTCAGCTGTGTGTGTAACTGCCCCGCCCCCTCGCAAGCAGGCAGGGGAGAGAGAGATCTCTCGTCTGGATTGGAAAGATCGAAAATAATCATAGATGCATTTTGCAGTCTTTTTGCCTGTTAGAAACGGAGTTGGCGACACTAAAACTGCAATATAATGTTTGTGTAGCAATAATACATATGACATATTTTTAGATGTCTCCAGTACCGATAAAAAGACCGATAACGTCGGAGCTTAACGGTACCACGGTCTTTAATAATTCAGCCCCGGGGCCCGTTTAATACCGGGGCACGGTACCCATCCCTACCCCTGAGGGATCCATAAAAGACAAACAGTGACAATTTACTCTGCATATGAAATTAGCTTAAATGGTACTTATTTTCCCTTAGTCCAAATTGCATTAATTTGACTGTACTTAGAAGACAATGAGAGCAGATAACTTCAGCTCTGAATTAGGGCTGTGCAATTAATCGTATTTTAATCTCGATTTTGGCTTGCAACGATTACGAAAACAACGTAATCAAAATAAAATAAAACGATTAATATTTGTAATAAAAAAAAAAGAAAAATTGTTATTATTATTATTTATTTATTTTATTGGTTTTTCAGTTGAATTAGACTTAAAGTTCAGGGTAATCAACTGTTAAACACATATTGTTCGAACATTTTTTTCAATAAATTGATGTTTTCAAAGTAAGTGGATAATGGTTTTTAATAATCGTGATATCAATTATTGACCAATATAATCGTGATTATGATTTTTGCCATAATCAAGCAGCCCTACTCTGAATGCAGAGAAACCAAGGGACAGACTCAGTTCAAATAAATCATGTTTCAACTGACTTCTTACCCTGGAATAATACACTAAACGGTGTACTGTAAGCGAGTCATTCAAGCGTAAAAGTGAGCGGGGCCGTTAGACCATGGACTTCCAGTTCATCGGAGTACTAAGGTGAGTGATGAAGGGGACATCCTCAATCTACCCTAAAGCCTCCTCTGACAGACACTTCCTTCTAAAATTACACTCCTCAGTGGCTCGGAGTCACAGCAGTGCATCTCATGTACTTTGATGGTAACTGACAAGAAAGCTCAGCACTTAACACATCAGTCCATCGTGTTGGAAAGAATGACAATAGCCCCTAAACTGGGAATGACATCATAGATGAATTCAGCTCTTTCTGAGCACACGGCGCCGGTTTGCTAGAGCAGCCTGAGGCCAAAAGCACAAAGATGAACTGCATTGGGTTTTTTCAAGTTCTGTTCCTATCATGGCGTCCAACTAGCGTTTAGCAGGGCAGGTACAAAAGAGTAAAATGTACAGTGCTGGTGAAGCTAATCCTCTTATTCAGCACATCAGTCAAAGACATTTTGACGGACAAATGGCTGTTGATGGATTTGCTTACACCAGATGTCATATTCTTACAATGCGTGAGAATCATCATCACTGTACTTGGCTTCCGTAACCCCGTTTTCCCAATTTGCCTGGCTTAGTTCATTGTTTCCTGGCACCCTAACTTTTAATTTCCGTGACAAACATAGGAGCTTATATCAAGTCTAGTCTCGTCTGCCACTTTAACTTCATATAGTGGATCTCATTCCAGTTGGATTATGTCGGTCTTAACTGTCAGTACTGCACTTGCACGGTGATTGATTTTAACCTGTTTGTTAAGCAGTGCGTCTATTGGTTAACTGCTATTGACCCAGTGCACAGGACGCACGATATGATATATGGCTTTGGGATTTTTGTATGATTCATTTAAGATTTTCAAGAACAGATCACCAAAAGAAGGTGGCATAGCGGCTGTATTTTGCAGTTCAAGAAAAAAAAAGTGTGCGTTGACTTTTACAAAACACATTACAATTCTGCGCACATACCAAAAACATAAAAGCTTTGTATACATTTTGAAAGCTAGAGTGTCTACTCTGAAGAGAATTTAATAACATGGACGAGTCTGGTGATTAGACTGTTCAGTACAATGATATCATTGAAATGATACTCTCCATTGACATGTAGATGATATCTCTTTCCCTTTCAGGCATGTCACAATGGAACTTCTTATCATTCACAGCCCCCTAAACATGCCATGACTTGGACAGGAGGTGGGGGTTCTATGGTGAAGAGAAACCCAGACAATACAGAGCTAATAGAGAAGAGATTCTGAACAAGTTGAGACAAGATCTGGAAAAAAGACATATTGCCATGAAGAATTATTACAAATTATTGACACATGATGCAGGTCTATCAAGCATTAACAAGACAATGAGTGCCATCGCCAAGCAACCATGTAAACAGCCTTTTTCTGCATTAAATCAAATAAATACAGGAACCACACTTGGCATGAAGATGTATGCAAAGAACACTGACCAGACACACTGATTTTTGTTGCACTCAAATTGTAAAAACGTCAGACCCAAACAGACTTATTCTTGCCTATCCCTATCAATGGCTTTAGGCTGTCAAAGATGCTTTTTTGTACGAACAGCAATGTTGCTTCAGCTGTCATGGCACAGTCTCAGCTAGAAGCAGTTTTGAAATCATGAAGTGTTTTCCAAGCTGTACAAGATAGCTCTCTGGCAGCGCAGCTCTACTGACAGTCTTTATAGACTTCAGTCATTATTCAACACCGTCTGCTTGTATTCAGTAAGATTGTGCCTATAGGAAACCACCATGACATAATTCAGTGAGTTACTCTCTTGTTAAAAACTTGGCAAGATATCTTATTACCCATTAATTGTCAAACTTCAAAGTTTTCAGTTACATCGCTTAAACTGTGTCCTTTTGTTCCAATGCAAAATCTTCATGTTTATACTTCTTATCATAATAATGAGGGCTGGAATTACACAACTCAAGTTATTCTCTCATATTTACCCTTTGATGAAAATGTGCCAACAGCAAAGTCCTTCACTCAACTGTCATTCAATGGAAAGACATTCATCAAACCACTAAGATGTGAGCTGGGGGAAAGAACCAGTCAGATCATTTTATTGGGTTCCAGTTCATGCAAACACCCTTTGCAGTGTTTCCCCTAGGTTTACTGCTTTGGGGGGGTGCTGCTGAGCAGGGGGGGGGGCTCCGTTGGCGGGGCGCAGCGCCCCTCAAAGACAATGGTAGGGGAAACACTGCCCTTTGGCTATATGACATAAATCAATGCACCTCATCAAAAGGCCCAGACAGGCTCTTCTGAAGTTCTGAGGAGTCTAAACACCTTCATTACATTCTGCGTTACTGACGGGATGGTGAGAGGAAGTGGTGGGAAAGGGAGTTATGAGTGCAGGTGTGAATACTCCATTAGGTGATGGGAGCGAGCTGTAATGGCTTTAGTTTGACGATTCAGTTAACCTCTCCCTTTTTGGAACTCAAAAGGAATTTATAACTTTCTCCAGCAAAGTCATTTCAGTGCAAACCAGTGTTTCCGCCAGACCAGGGCTGAGAGGGCGTCCACCCTGAGAGCGGGGTGTCCACCCCGCTCTCGTGTGATGTCACGTTGTATCACGTTGTGTCACGTGACTTGAATTTTGAATTGAGCCGTCCCTTAAGTTATAGATACTATCTCTTTACGTATTAGTGATGGGAATTCCGGCTCTTTTTAGTGAGCCGGATCATTTGGCTCGGCTCACTAAGAAGAGCCGGCTCTTTCGGCTCCTAAACGGCTCTTCATGTTACCACAGTTTACCACGGAGCCTCAGTTTCGCTGCTGCGAGGCTCCGGCGCTCGCAGTTCACGCACGTGCTCCACTAGCCGCCCCCCCCCCGTCAAGGCTCGCCGGCAGTACACTTTCCATCACAGGAACACGCTTTGCTGGCGGCAAACAGAATCCCACCAGACTCCTTTGCCCCTCCAACAGAGGGATGTTCTTGTCCTTTTTCCTTTTCAAGCTATAAAAACTCGATCTTCTCTCGAATTATTATTTTTTTTGGACGCCCTCGGCTCGAGTTCAGGGCGTTCGGAGCTGAATAAGGGCGTCAAATGACGGCAAGACGCCCCCCTGGCGGAAACGCTGGTGCAAACCACATTGTGAATGAAGTACAACACATATAATTGCTTTGTGAGGAAATGTCAATATCCTGCTTTACAGTTGGCAGAAAAGTGAATTTTGTCCCATAACTTTGTAAGGAATATAATACATGTATGATGCAGGTTTGACAGTTCAGGATGCTGTTGTGATGCTGCTGCAACCTTTTGGTCAAAATCCCACAATAACTATCAGTTTCAGGATGCAACTATGGTAAGAAACACCAGAAGATGAAGTTGACAGAAAAGCATAAATCAGGCTTTCAACAGAAGTCTTAAGGGCTTCTGTGTGGTTACAAATATTCTCACCTGCCAAAACAATTCAGTAGGGGCTCCAAAGAAAATCATACCAAACCCATTTGTTGTGAATAGGGCCAAGAACGACACACCAAAGTAATTAAACATGCCTTTGTGAGACATGTCGATGTTATGATTGCCTTTTTATATATTTAACATGGACGGGCCATTGTTTGAAATGGCAAACTTTTGGAATGTCAGAAGATTGAGATGGCTTTGCAATCAAGACGTCAATATTGCACTTGGGTCTTTGACATCATTTAAATGAATAAAAACAGCTAAGAGTACAAACCCAAAAATGTAAGAGAGGACTAGAACAGACAAAGGAAGTGAACGTTCTGCTTACAACCAAAGATGTAAGAATGACAAAGTGAACAACACAGGGCACATAAGTCCTCTGAGGACGCTGTCTAGAGACAAACAAGGGGCCGTTGTTATAACATCTAGCCTGAAGTCCTGACATCATATATGACACAGCAGTTGTATATAATAAATCAAACTCAGGCCTATGGGATGCTGACTGGGGCTTTGTGTTGGTCTATTCAGTCAGGATTCAGAGACCTGTCTCTGGTTGCCTGAGGTGACTGGAGGACCGTCACCAGGTGTGTATGGGTAATGAAATCAGTCCCCACGGGGTAAGGGTGATAGAAGAACAACAACACACAGGAGTGGTATCAGTTCACTCCCGCCTTTATAGCCTTCATTCCTGACCTGCCTCAGAGATTCTGGGTCAGTAGTGGCTTTTTAAAGACTTGATAAAGTCCTTCAAATAGTTTGGTTCTGCTAAATAGGCCTGTGATGGTGCCTGACACCTTTAAAGAGGCTCTGTCATTTTCATTACTGCTTTAAGATGTGATACACTCAAATCTGTTTAAACACGGTGTTGTAATAGCGAGCTACACATGAAAACATATCAGGTGGTATGTAAAATACCAAGAGTTGAAAACCCCCTCAAAAACACAATTTCTCAAACGAGACATGTGTATATTAACATGCTCTCGACACTCTTGAGAATATAAAAAAACAGTTGTTACTGTCAGCCTGGAGGCAGCATTGAGAAATGCAATGAATATAGCACTGATGATTGGTGGAACAGTTGAGACAATAGAGATGCAGTGTGGCTGCTGATGACAATACAGATTCAATAAACATGCAAGGATTCAACAATATGGCTTAGCCAAGCCTTCATAAATAAAACAAAAAATGACTGTGAAATTAATAAATGTACTCAAAAATCGAAACATAAGGAAAAAAAGTACACCTGTTGGCACACAAAGACAGTAGGCAGCATTATTTCATGAGTCATCCCATTTTTCTATTGTAGGCTATGACTAGCAATAGGCCTTCGAGTAATACAATCTGCAGTGAAATATTAAGCCAATGTTAACTAAATGTTAGTCTAGTCAAGTAGAGTAGATCTGTACCATGTGGTGGAACCGCAACATTAGAGCTGAGAACTTGTGATCAGATGAACAACACTCTTAGGTTATCACTAAGGCTATCGCTCACCATGACATTTATCAGTTACATGTAATTGATTGAAGAGTATGGGGGGCCCACAGCCTTTCTCTTTGCCGAGGCCCCATAATCCCGACCAACGCCCCTGCTACATTAAATCACTCACTTTATGCAACGGTGGGCTCCAGATCACATTTTTAAGCCTTTATGTAAACCTGCAGAGCTGTGACAGCATTACAACAACATGCAGCAGATAATCAGCCGGCCGTCAGGGCTTGAAGGCTGACAAGAGCACAGCTCACTGCAGGATGACAAAGTCAAATGCAATGAGGGCAGGCAAGTGTCGTGATTGAAATTCTCCCAGAACAAAACCTTGTTTGTGTGATTATTGTTCACCAGGCTCGCGATGAGGCAAAAATCCATTCCACATGATGCATTCATTGTTTGCAGCCAAACACGCAACAGGCCCCACAGCAGTCACAGCTACTGTACAATGGCCCTGGCCAAAACCAACTGAGAGCCTGCTGCTACATTAGGAGAGTCCAGCACAACTAGGTGCAATATACTCTTTAGTTATTTTTGTATTTAGGCTATATCATTACACATTAAGAATGCAACTTTTTATTTTTAAGGGTTATAATGTAGATGTTCACTCAGTATTTGGTTTTAGACTCAAGTAATTATAGGAATTCAATATAGCAGAAGATCAGAAAATACCAATAAAATCCACATATTGACAAACAATGACAACAGCCACAAAGTAAACCCCCCAGAAGAACTTAAAGAATGTTGTTGGAAAGATTTCGTCAGAGTCTGAGTCAAATAATTGCAGTTTGAGTAACCTTTCAACAGGTGACGAAGCAATCAAATCAAACTGCGGTTTAAAGGAGAAGGTGCTGCAAATACATGCTGCTAACCAGTAACTAAGGCCACACAATGACAACAAAACACCTGTGCGAAAAATGAATCAAAGTCCTGAGGAGTTAACACAGTATTTGGACTCTGTTTTGTCACTCACCTCTATCCATGTCTGCGCCTCCTGAAACGCGGAGTCTGCGGCCGCCTCGCTGACAGGGGGATGCTGATGAGACTGTCCTATGTCTGCAACCGGACTTGCCATTGGCGAGGAAGCTCTTCTCTCAAAGTATACAGTAAAGCCTTTACAAATGTGTGAAGGCAGCTCAATGCAGCGTTATTCCACCAGACTTTTGGGTTGGTCAGCCGGTTGTCCTCAGTCTGTTGTAGGTGTTGCAGCAGCAGCAGCACCGGCGAGGCGAGCGGACCAGTTGCTGCTCTCCAGTGTCGCTCCTGGTGGAGTCTGTGAGGAGAAAACCAGCGTCAAGTCACACACAGTCAATCACAGGGCTTCCGGTGTGACCCTTCAAAATAAAAGCTTTAGCCGAGGAAAGCACAAATAATGTTTTTTAAGTATTTTAATAAATGCAACAAGATAATTCCTTGTTAGACAAACATTGTGTGGCTTCTGCCTAATTCAAATACTATTTTGAGATCTTATTTCCTGTCAAACTACTTCTGTTTTGATAGCTATAAGATATTTTCCATGCTACTCTGTCCCGTTAAAACAGAATACAGGAAAGTCCTTACTCTTAAATGGACTCAAATTGCTATTAAACAACCTTAGTAGTTTGTAAGGAGCAATTGTTCTGTTTGTGGTTTGTCAGGTACACATGTATTGCCGTAAAGCTAGCTAAAAACGGTTTCAAAACAAAAGCTTTAGCCGAGGAACATAGCCTACTGAACAATTGTCGGCCTCCAAATACAACATAAATACTTTTTATTAAACCAAGCAACAACAAGAGATAACCTTGTTTATCTCGCTTCTGCGATTTATATTTAAAATATCAAATTTCCTGTCAAACTACTCATGTTTTGAAAAGCTATAAAATATTCTCCATGCGCTAATCTGTCCTGTTAAAGCTAAAAACATAAAATGTCTTACTCTGAAATGGACTCCAATTAGTATTGAGCAACCATGGCAACTATAGTTTTTCCGAATTAAGTTGCTTTTGTGGTTTGTCACGTTCACATGTGTTAACGTAATGTTAGCTAACAACTGACGTAAGCTAGCTAGATAGTTCGTTTCTTGATTAGCTTAACCAATGTTACAGTTTAGCTCCTGTACATGAATTCGGATAATGTGCCATAGAGAATGTTAAGTTAAACTAGCCTGGTAATGAAACATTGAGGGCGGTGGAAGACCATAGATGTATAACGTAAAGGCAATGTTAACTTCCGTTTTATTCTCCCAGACAACACTTACCGCTGTTTTGAAGACATTTCAAGGTTCCTCAGATTCATTAATCCAAAGAAGGGAAATATTATTTAAACCGCTTCACAATTTAAACTGTGTTGCCAGTTGCACGTCTCGAACTCCAACGGCAACCGGAAATTAATCTTCTTCTGGCTTTATTTTGGCGGTAACGTAACATCCATGGTAGGGATTTACCTTTATATATACAGTCTATGGGATTTACACATCCAAAATGCTTTTTTTGCAGAACAAAACAGCAAGAAACGTGATTAATTGTATGTAGTATATGTGTTGAAAAGGTGTAGCCTTATATTTATGTTATTATTGGACAGATTTGTAGGGAATTTATTTGGAAATGTCTCTAAATGGGGGTGTTTCTCAAAGTTTTCCTGTCATGTTTTTTTTACTATTCAGAACTAATGTCATTATTAACAGCCTTAAATGTTGATGCCTTTCTGATTGTGAATAGATTCCTACCCATTTTTAAAAAACCTTTATTAATCGAGAGTAATTTGCAATAACATGTGAATAACATTGAATGGTGCAAATACATTATAGATTAAATACATTTCCATTTATGTATGAAGTGTTTCTTAACCAGATCAAATGATTAACCAAAAATTACACCTTTTTTTCCTTTTAGCTTTCAACCCATTGGTCTCATGGATGTATTATTATTTTTGAAATCCACCTGCCATTAGTTAAGGCTCTTATTTAGGTAACAAAGCCGCGTTGCTTCCGGTAGTAGTGTAGTTGTTTCTCTCTGACTTGACGCAGCTGGACTGACAGGACTACTTGCACGCCGCAGTATTATCCGCTCCAATGGCCAAAAATACACAGAGCAGTGCAGCCAATGAGGGCAGCAACACACAGGGGATCTCACACACACTTTCACTATGTGGGGCAACCGAGAGAGTAGAGAGTTCACTGAATTACAGCAAAAACACTCAAAACAAAGAGCCAACTCTGATCTCCAACTAAATTATACTGTTTTAGAAAATGTCTGTATGTTTGCTCTCATAGCACTTGCATCAGTTTGATTCTGGAACATAGCTAAAAGAAAAAAATTGATATAACTAATTAAACTACCTTTTGCAATTTACAGTCAGGTAAACTAAATTCACCTCTACCAGGTTTATACCAAAAGATGAATAAGCCTAATGACATATTTATCAAGTAATACGGAAGGCCCTAATATAAACTTTGTGTTGAATTAGAAAATCCATAATGTGTTTTAATGGTCAATTCAAATACAAATTCCTCAGTCAGCTAGATTTTTAGTTTTTGTTGCCAGGGCCATTGTTAAGGCTATTTTGGGAGATAAAAGGGATCCTCTATTTGGCAAAAAACAAGAACAAACCCGCATAAACATTGTTTGATTAGCTTTCATCTTGTATTTAAATTTGATATCTTCCACCTTTCCACCTGTAAACATAATCATTTGTGTTAACTGGAGTGTACAACCACGTTAATGAATAATAACTTTGGATTAAAACCAACTCTTTCGCTCCAGAAGTATTTTAATGACATTTCTAACACAGTCTTAACGTGTAATATAAGCCCACTTTGGTCAATGAAATGATTTAGAAAAACAAACAGCCTACACAATTATTATTATTATTATTATTATTATAAGTCACACACACATGATTTCACAATTTTAAAACACTATACAAAACAGCATTAAAAGCTATTAGTTTAGGAAACTGTATCCTTGGTGAAATGACACCCACATAGACTGTTCTGGAAACTGCAGCATACCAAAAGTTGTCCACAGGCTCTGTGTAAATATCTCTGCTGACCTCTGGTGGAATAATGCAGCAGTACTGAACACAGGGAGGAGGAGCTTCAGGCAGTGTGTGTGTGTGTTCAGTCGCCACTCCTCTTTCCTCAGGCTTTGATTTCCTGGATACCAGAAACAGTTCAGTGTTTTTCTTTCATTCAGTCTTTCTCCCGAAATATCTGTCTTTAAAGGAAATCATGGTTTGTTTTTCAGTCAGCCGGCTGTTTCCTTTATGCTGCTCACCCTCTTGACTTCCAGGAGTCACACACCATCTGTGTTTGACAGGACACACTCTTAAATCTGGACGGGCAAAGGGCAGCTTGGCAAGTAGTAGCCTACCTACACCTCTACTGCACATATTATTACTCATGTATTACTTCTGTCTAAATAATTCCTTCAATATTCATCTAAAAAGGTTACATTTTACACGTTGTACATTTTACTCATATAATCTGTTCAGTATTTATACTCCATATTCCATATATTTTGAATATATATATATTTGTATATATATATATATAATATCTGCATGTATATTTTCTATTTCGACATGTATATTTTATATTTAATATTTTATTTTATTTTTCTTTCTATTCTTGTATATTTTGTAGTTTTGTTTTATTGTAAAATGCCTTTTATGCTGCTGTAACAATAACAATTTCCCAATTTGGGATCAATAAAGTACTATCTATCTATCTATCTATCATTTCATTGTTTTTAAAGTGACTAGAACTACAGTGTCCACTTTCTTACAAGTGTAAAGACCTATAATTCAGTCATTTTTTGTTTCTAGAAGAGGATGCTCATAAATCAAGGATATTCATTCCTAATTAATAAACAGCAGATGTATTCAGTGAAGGCATTTCCTGTTAGTCAAGAAGTTAAATATGTCTCTCTCTTATGAATTCTACTGTAGTTATAGCTATATGTATTACCATAAAGTGTCTGCAGAGGGCGCCAGAGCTCTGTGTTTTTTAGGTTTTATTTGGTTGTTTACTTGTTATCAACAATAACCAATAATTATGAAAACATTTAATGATATATATAACGCCAATTTGTGAAGGCTTTTTCGCCCATCGCACTAGTTCCCTCACCTAAAATATTTTTGGATTATTACAGTAAATAAGCTTAGTGGCAAACAAACATTTCTGATACTGCAAAATAAGACTGAAAAGGACACAAAACAACTACAAATGAATCAAGATTAGAACAAAGTTTCAACACGATTAATAGACGTAAAAATAATATAAAGGGAAGCTAAACAACAAAACAACCAAGTGGGTGCAAAACGACTTATAATTGACTAGTAAATGGGCACATTTCTACAACATCTCCAATTCTGTCAAACCTAAGAAGAAAAACACGTGAAACAGTTAACATACAACTTACAACATACAAAACATTGGACATTTATTTTTGTATTACTATTTCTAACATAGTAGAATCAGAAAATAGCTCATGATTTGTGGCAAACAGTTGCTTAAAAAAATCTGTTGAAAACAAGGAGAGTTTTTACTTTGAACTCTTGATCTGGTCATTTGCACAAATAACTAGAGGTGTGATTGAACCAAACGTTAAGCTAAAAATAGCAATTCCAACAACTATGTGATACCAAATGTGACACTTCAGTCTCATTCCTGAGTTGATTTCAGCTGATCTCCTTTCAGGTTTCAGCGCTTCCTTCCGTCTCCTCCTGAGTTTTAAAAATGTGGCTCCTGGTTGTTTCCGCCCCGCTGCTTCCCGCCATCTTCATGGTGTCCAGGCGTTATCGAGTCAAAGTTTCCGCACTGTGCCACCGAGCCCTTGCCTGGGCTCTGAGGCTGGTGAGAGGGAGAGTGTGTGTGAAGAGCACCCACGCCTTCGTCTTCTCCAGATGCACCCATGGCAAAGCTGACAGCGTCCTGCAGACCTATGACCTCTACGCCAACACACACCCCTCACTCTGCATCAGCCCACACATGAGTCAGTATGCTAAATAATTACTTTATGTGGCAGTGCATTAAAGGGGACCTATCATGCAAAATGCACTTTTGTACGTCTTTTATACATGAATATGTGTCCCCGGTGTTCCAGGGAACTCACCAAGTGTCAGAAAACACAACCCTCTCTATTTTCCTCCATACCCAAATCTCTAAAAAAGGGGCTGCAACGGATCTGATAAAAACTGATCCAGATTTGAACACTGTCCTGACGTCAGGACGGTGGCGCTACGGCTATTGGGCCAACTCCACCAATCAGGAGGAGACAGCCACGGCCATTGCCATTCGAAAGCGCTGGAGACGCTGTAGTACATATGCCAGGCCAGTAGATGGTGCTGTTCTCACAGAATCAACCCTTGCAAAAACAGAGCTAACATTTTTCAAATTGAGCGAAATGAGGCATGGCTAAAATGCATGATCTGTTTGGTATTTTGAAGAAAAAAAAAGTATAAATATGCCTTATATAGGTATGGTCCTACACTATATTATTCAAATATAGCATGATAGGTCCACTTTAAGCTACAAGGCAATGTCTTTATATATCAGTGCAGACAATTTCTATTAAAATCCAACAGATCATTACTTTAAAAACACTTCTGTAACTTTCAAAATGAACTGTAACACTTGACTGTCTCACCCTATTTGTTTTCTATATCACCCTACATCTATTTCAATATCTATGTCATACGTTTTTCACATTATATTTACAATACACCACTCAAATGGATAGTTCAGATGTTTTTAAATGTGGTTGTGTGAGGTCTTATCCATAATCAGTGCATTATCTTAAGTAGATGACAGTAAGCATGGACCAGTTTCGAGAAGCAGACAGATGCTATGGCACAGGAGCAAAAAAAGTACAGTTGTGGAAAGGGGTAACATACTTAGGACACCTAAAAGAAGCCCCACCCAGAAGAATATGCTTGGCTTTAGCAATCAGAATCAGAAACGGGTTTATTACCAGGTAGGTTGACACGTACGAGGAATTTGACTTGGTGTCGTGGTGCATACATAAAAGTAAAAAAAAAACACAGATAGCGAATAATTATAAGAACACTATAATATAAAAATTTTAAAAAAAGTATTTACATTGAAATAGAATGGAATATGTGCGGTAAAAACACCGCACATATTTTATATTTGATGTATTATTATTGTATCTATGCAGTGAGTGTCTCTAACGGGGACCTGTGGTTCCTGAAGTCATCATGAAGCCTGGTCCTTGTCCTCTCTGTCAGGTGGGGTGTTGGAGGAGGCGGTGCAGAGAGTCCGCCCCCCCCTGGTGTTGGAGCTGGGGATGCACTGTGGGTACAGCTCTGTGCGCCTGCTGCGTCTGCTGCCCCCTGCTGGCAGACTGATCACAGTGGAGCTGGACCCCCTCACTGCAGAGCTGGGGGAGGAAATCATTCTGGTGTCTGGCTTCAAACACTCCCAGGTACACACAGAGTGGATCAGCTTCTTCTATTTACTACATTCAAATACAAGTGCTTTGGAAACACAGTTGATGATTTTTTCTCGTTTAAGCCTTACACTCAGCAACTACTGAAATACTGTTAAAAATGGGTTTTATTTTAGAAACAAGTCTTGCTTTTGCTTGAATGTATTCTGTAATCATGTATGTGCTGGACTTTTCCAATGTTATACACAGGCATGCATCTTCACAATGCCTACAAAGCCTGCATACGCTCTTCCATGATGCACTGAGATGTATTAGTAATATCAAAGCCCTAACCCCCCATTGCTCTCTGTATTATCTGCCTTGATGGTCTGCCTTGTGACTCCTGGATTTAACCATTGGACTATTCTTATATATATAATGCTATCCCTGGTCTGCATCCCAGGACTTACTCTGCTCCCTGCAAGTCCATACTGAAGGGGGAAAAAAGGGCATTTCAGTTTACTCTCTTTCGAATCCGTTGCAAATCATATACATATTCAAAAGCTGGTCCTATTCAAGGGACACAACGAAAGGGATTCTTAATCATTTGGAAGCAGGTACAGTTGCAGGTCTTTCATATCTAATTTGTTTTTCGTTTAGATGTGTCTTTATGTGTTTTATTTGTTTTGCTGTCTGTCTTGAAAAGAGTGTTTTGAATCTCAATGAGTCTTCTACTCCTGATCAAATAAAGGATATAATAAAATAATAAATAAAGAGGTCAAGTGGCAAACTTGCTACTCTTAACAGAAAATTCTAATTTAAAGGAGAGATTCTAACCCATCTTCCTGTTCTCTTGTATTCTTTGCAGTTCCAGGTGTTGACTTCTAGCTCAGCTGAGGCCATCCCAACGTTGCCTTCTTTACTCACTGATCTTGATAAAGGGAGCAGTGAGGGCTTCAGTCTGGTGCTGATGGACCACGACCCCCAGCAGTACCTCCCTGACCTGCTGTCTCTGGAGAGAGAGGAGCTCCTCCGCCCCTCCGGCTGCTCCTTCCTCCTGATCCACAGGAAGCAAAGAGATCTCAGAGAAATCCTGGATCACATCGGAGCGAGGCCCGACTGCTACTGCATCAAATCAGAGCGCCAGGGTGTGACGGAGATCTTCTACCAGAAGGGAAGCACAGGGTTAGATAGGTGATACAGAATGTAAATATGGAAGTGAGTGCTTTTGGTTTGTGTGGACTAGATCAACCAACAGTGTTAAACTTCCTTATATTACCATAAAATGGTCAAAGAATTAAAGGAGCGGACATGAACTACTTTCTAGAATTTGTCAAACTGTTGTTGTTTTTCGTTGGTTGACATTAAAAATGCTTTATTTATATGATGTGTTTTACAATATTTGTATGTTTACAGTATTCGTGCTATAAATGACATTCGATTTCGACAAATTTAAAGCAGAAAAGGAAAGTATTATATTACAGATCTCTTATTATTTCTGTTGCCTCTCAGATGGCTTACAAAACCAATGTAACACATTATTTCAGGTGACACAAAACACGACTTTCTTTTGTGTGTTATATCAGCACATTCACAAAGGGCTTGCACCATCCCTTTTCCTCACAACAAAAGAAACAAAGAAAAATACGACTAGATGTAGATCACTTGGTAACCACTGGATGGCGCTCTCTGCTTTTTAAAACAATACAAGCTGAGGCTTTGAATTGGGTTTGATAGAAAATCCCGTAAAGGGAAATGTCAACCTTTTTAGGAACTTGAATATTCCTGCACTCAAGGACAGCTCAGTTAAAACCAGTAAACATATTTGTTGATGCAAACAGGAAATGAACAGCTTGCGTTCTGATTTATTCAAGATTTGTTTTGATGCACACTCCTTCTTGTGCATGATGTGATTTTTACTCTCAGTCCCCAATGTCAGTGTTTACAATCAAAAATAATCTTTCTCGGGAAAATTGCTCCCTAACCCTTTCCTTTCTCTTTAGAACACATCAGCATTCTTGCGCAAACTGGCCATAATGTCTTGGACTCAGAGTCTCAGCATTCACTAAATGAGGAGAATCACCGTTATCCTTTGGGCACAACTCATAGCCAGTTTCCTGATATCGCTTCTAATGGCACTGCTGAGGCTCTTATAGCAGCTGGAAAGCCATTACATGGTTTAGAGACAATTTAGTGCAGCATTTAAATAAATAATATTGCTGTGAAAATGCAATTTAATTAAATGCGATATTTCCAGGAGCCTAAGAGTGGGTCTAGACTTGAAGTCTTTATTCTTACACAACAGCAGGATGAATGTAAAACTATGAAAAGTTAGAGAGAGCTTGACTGCAGAGACGCGGGGGGGAAAGTGGTGCAAGTGATCAGATACTACATTAGATATGGAGTTTACGCAGTACATGCCCAGGGATGAGAACTTTGTAAATCCATCTAGTTTAACTGTTCACTGTAAACATCTCTACAAAGCAAAACAGGCAATGGAGATGGAAACAAATTGATGAGTTGCATGAATACTTTATGACCCCATAAATTGATCAATTTATACAGGAAAGCATTGGATTGTTGTCTCCTCCCCAACTGGTAATCGGTGTGGGAGGAAGTACTCGAGTCATATCCTTTACTTAAAGGGGACCTATCATGCAAAATGCACTTTTTTATGTTTTTTATACATAAACATGTGTCCCCGGTGTGTCGGGGAACTCACGCAGCGTCAGAAAATAAAACCCTCTCTCTTTTCCTCCGTACCCAAATCTGTAAAAACAGGGCTACAACGGAGCTGATCCAGATTTGCGTCCGATATGACGTAATATCTTAAATGTAGGCTGGCTTTACACCCACGGCCCTATCAGAAACGTTGCTATCAGAAACAATGCCCGACTGTTTTGGACGTAATATGGTCGGTGCATGTTTACATTAGCATCGCTAACACTCAGAGCTAACCTGTACTGGAGAGCATGTGTGTGAAGAAGCAGGAAATAAAAAGGAACTCACCTTGTGGTATAACCGGCAAGAGAGAAAGCCTTTGAGCTCCATACTGTTTCAGAGAGAATCCTTGATAATCCATGATATGGCGTTTCATCACGGCAGAATCTGCCGGTAGAATCTCCCGTATGAGCTCAGCCCCCTCCAATTTTTTTAATTTTTTTTAAAGCTTTATACCCCAAATCAGCACTTTTGAAACAGGAAGTGAAATAGAGTGATATGAGGCATGGCTAGAATGGGTGATCTGTTTGGTATTTTGAGCAAAACACTTCATAGACATGTTTTTTATATATTTTTATATATCTGAGACCTATGCTATTGCCTAAAAATAGCATGATAGGTGCACTTTAAGTACAAATATGATGGTCTTATACTCCACTACAAGTAAAAGTCCTTAAAATTATACTTAAGTGAAGTATTCACATCAAAAATATACTCAAAGTAAAACTACTCATTTTGCACAATGAACTTTTTCAGAACAATATAAAGAACAGAAGTATTATCAATGTACTTCAAATATCAACAGTGAAAGTACTCATTATGCAGAATGGATCTTTATCACAGTATTTGATTATTATGGTTATAATAGTATCCTGTTTTTATACATGTAAGAGCATATTAGTATTGCAGTTGGTCAATTTGGACCAAATTTAGATACTGTGTAGATTAGTAGTAGGCTACAGTATTGCATTATACCATATCAGCATATCATGTGTTATTATGTGTGCAAAGTGACTAGTAACTGTTGAAAAAACATATAGTGTAGTAGAAGTAGAATGATAAAGAAGCATTAAATGGAATACTGAAAAGTACTTCTGTACAATAATTGAGTAAATGTACTTTGTTACTTTCCATTACTACTGGTAATACTACTCCTGTTTAGAGAACTGCAGAAGCATAACCCTCCAACTGATTTGTAAGCAAAGCTAGTCTCAGAATCGGTATCAAGATAAAACTTTCATTCTAAATTTAGACACGTGCCATTTGGAAAAAGGTGACGCCCACTCATGAAAGTCAAACTACTGAATGTTATTATCGCTAATTAGCAATCTGGAGCATTTCACTGAGAAAATAGCAACATACAGGGTGGGTGTTACTGTCGGTGCATTTCTTTGTATCCACTAAAAGCAGGTTTGCAATGTGTGTTTTGGCACAATGATGAAATTAAAGATTCATGGCCAATTTGTTTTTCTTTGTAGATATTACATGAAAGTTTCTGAATCAGTGTTCTAGTTTTTTTAATTATGCATTTGATATTCCAGTAAACAAAGAAAAACAACATGGTGTGTAAATCACAGTCATTTGACTCAATTTTTTTTAAATCTAATTTGCACAAGTGAAAAGAAAAGCGGGAGCATTTGTTGGCTGCATGCAATCTGTGTTTGTATTCATGTGTCATGCTGTTTATCATGTTGTTTTGTTTACACATTTGTCTGTATTTCCTTACAACAAATACACTTAGAGATGACTCTTTGATCCTGTCAGGCATTTAGAGACAATACCAGAATTACAATACTTTCTCGCTGTACACAGAATGTCCCCAAACAGCAAGTATGTGATTGTAATTACATAAAGTAGACCGCCTGTAATGATTGCTTATTAGCTTTCACTAGCCAAAGCTCCCCAACACACCAGAGCAGGACGTGGTCAATCTCTCAGCTGTCAGACGTGATTTAACATTTCCTTGCCCTCCTTCAGAGCAGTATACACAATGATGTACAATCAAATGTAAACAACAAGCTCTATGACCACCCCAACCTTCCCCTTTCTCCAATTTCCCCCAAAAATGCCTTCTTTAATGGGTTCAATTTCGGGGATCCTCCATCATCAGGCTTTGAACTGCTCTCTGTGCTACGGACGCTGGAGAGCTGATGTAAACACAGCTTTCAATTATAAATCAAACTCTGAAAAGGAGCAACACTCCATTGCCCTCGGGCCCTCTGCACAACGGTCCAGCCTTCATACCCCGATGCCCCACATGGCACTGCTAGGAACGGATATAAACATCTACATTGGCTGTGAGCGTCAAAGTTATAGAGAAATTGTTGTGCTACTCATATACATGTTATACCGTCAACAGTGGCGGACTGGCCATCGGGAAGTTCGGGACGAATCCCGATGGGCCGGTACAGAAGTGGGCCGGTCGGACGATGTGGGCCAGTCGGATAATACACTAGTATGCCCCCCCCCCCCCCGTTGACAATTTACTAGCGGTATTTACTTGCGGTACCGAAGTGGGCCGGTCGAGAGTCCCGGGCTGATTTTTAGTCTCAGTCCGCCCCTGACCGCCAATGACTCTGTGTGACACTTAGAGTTGCAATGTGTAAGAATTTTAGTTTCAAACGTTCAAAACATGAATCAGCAGTGTCAACAGAATGTGAAGATGAAACAATTTGAGGTCAAAGAGGTCAATGTGTTGTGTTGGAGAGAGATCTACTGAAATTAGCATGCTATCTGACTTGCCCCAGGCTGTCTTGTTATACAAATTGTTTCATGAGAGATGAGCGATTGAGTCAACCTATACCTCTTGAGATACTTGGACTATGCTAAGGCTATGTTTCTGTTAGCTATTGTTCTTTTATTAAGTGCTTTGGTTAATTATTCACGACAGGTGACAGTGCCCAAACGCAGCCTTAAGTGCAAACGGCTGAAGAGTTTTTTTTATACGGTATGCTTGTAAGATGCTGGAAGTATGCACGTTTTTGACCTTTTAAAGTTGTTTGAGATATTTAATGCAGTGTTTAAGTATTTAGTAGTAAAACATCAACTTGGTAGTGTACATTGAGACTAATTGGCCTTATTAGGACCTTTGTGGATTTTATAATCAGCCAAAATAGCGCTTTGTCATTCGGTCATTTGGTGCCATCTGGTGTGTCGATGGTGATGAGAGCGGTGAGACTGAAGCAAAACAGTTAAATTGTACGCTGAGAGAATAACCCAATTAATTCAGAGACACTCAAACGTTCCATTAGACTGAGTGGAGTGGACGTCAGCTGTAAAGGACAGTCTTCAGGGAATATACTTTATTATGACACTTAACCCAGAGAATACCCAGAATTCACATGGACATATAATGGGAAGGACACAGTTTGATCATCTTCAACCACAAAAAGATTAGTTTTATGATCAGTGGAAGCAAATGCTATCTGTGAGGAGCTCCACTGTCACAGCATGTCAATCTTAACTGAGGTACAATTCCTCATTCTACATTTTTTTAAATTGTGTTGTAACTGAATTGGCCCACACACCTGCAGCACAACAATTGACTATCAGTAGTGATCATGTGTTGGATGAGATGGATGTTGTTTACAGCACAATCTTTTTAAATTCAAGCCATGTTTCCTCTCAGGCAGTGAAGGAACAAAGTCTCCCCGTCAGCCCCTGGTTCATCAGCAGAGTGGGCAGAGTCAAAAGAGACACTTGATGGCCTCTTCAGACACAGAGGGACTTCTATATTTGGTACCCTGTGATAGACACTCCTTCATCCACACACACACACACACACACACACACACACACACACACACACACACACACACACACACACACACACACACACACACACACACACACACACACACACACACACACACACACACACACACACACACACACACACACACACACACACACACACACACACACACACACACACACACACACACACACACACACACACACAAGTACAGAGCACATTTAATAATGTTCACTTCAGGGATGTGTAAAGATGTCTCACATTTAACCACTGTCACCATGTCATCTGAACTATTTTAGATGTGAGGATGCAGCCTCATTTTTAGACTGTCTACAGTACATTTTTTAGATGTTATCATTTTACATAAAAGAGAAAATATGCATGTATCTGTGCATTAACAGTATTTCTGTATATCTATGTACCTACTACTTACTTTGTTTATCATTTCCATTGACATAAGATTAACTTAAGTTAACTGGCTGCTCCCTTATGTCCTGTTCCTATACTACCTCCTTTCATTCATACATTTACCAGTTTTAATTATTATTGTAAACATAGCATGTATAGCCTACATTATCTCTGGTTACTACATGTGCTAATATGCTTCTGTCAATAACTTATTTGTAGAGCCAACATGCTTAACTAAAGATCCCACATAGAAAAATAGCGTGAAGATGTTACCAGTTTCGCTGAACAATTCAACCTCCTTTGTTTAAACCTCCAACCAGGAGGTTAGGTTTTTTTCTTTCGGTTTGTTTGTCTGTTTGTCTGCGAGATTACTGGACAACAACGTGCCGGAATCCCATGAAACTTGGTAGAAAGGTGGAACATGAGCCAAAAAAGAACCCATTAATTTGAGTATCAGATCTGAATCAGGAGGCAGACACACAACCTATGTTTCACTTTGGTTACATTGTGAGAAAAGGGCCTTGGCGGAGATCTTGGCACTTCTAGTTTTCATAAGTAATAATCATTTCTTGATGAATCAAGTTTCAACTAAGCCGTGATTAAATTCAAAAGCCGTGTTCCTTTCTTACACACTATTCTGTTTCATGTCTATTGAAATAAATGAAAAAGTTTTCTTTTTAATCTGTGGGAGGACCTGACAATGTGAAGTGACTTTACCACCCGCCTCTTACCCAGACTTCAACCTGCTTCAACACACACATATGCACTCACACACACATACACACCACCTGTGGAGAGAGGGAAGATTGAGAGAAAATGGACCTCCCACTGTGCGGTGTCTTAAGAGGGCTGAAGCCTCTCAGAATTTACTTTCTCTGCGGCAGGTTGAAGAGACCTCCTGTGCTTCAGATTTCATTTTCAGGGGGAAAGCAAGATATGCTGTCCATGTCACATACTTCAGACATTAAGAGAACTTACGAGGTGCCGAGGGAAGATTGGACAAGCACTACAACTGTCCTCAGACATTTTTAGTATGACATGAAATGATGAGAATTGAGTTAGAAACACAAATGCATCTTGTGGTGCAGTTTACAGCTTATTTATGTTCCATCAGTTTACAGCTTATTTATGTTCCATCATAACAGTATGAAGTCTTCATTACCGCTAATATTTATCTATTGACATTGACACTTGCAGAACTATTTCTAATCCATTAAACTTTTTCCAAAAATACATTTAGAATGCTAAATGATTTGTATTGGTTTAGTATCTGTTCAAGCGCAGAAGACTTCTAAGAAGAAAGCTACCAACATACCTAGCAAAGCTGATCTAATAAGCTTGACTGCTTGATAGTTTGCTAGCTATACATCACCTTGCTCAACACTTTGCTTTGCTAATTGCCTACACATTTGCATAATCAGACAACATAATTACATAATGTAACCTAGCAAAGCACTTGGCTCATTGCAGGGACCTCTGTTGCATTTCTTCTCCCCCCCCAAACCACATTTCCTTTCTAACAATTGTCAGATAAAAGAGAGAAAATCCCACCTTAGATAATCTTAGCATCATGCAACCTTTGTAAACATGACTAAAATATTGAGCGTGTTTTGCCACTATAAGCTGAACAGTGATAGTACGCTCTTTAGGAAGTGAGCTTGAAGCTACAGTAGATAAGCTAATGTAGCTCAAGAGCATTAGCATCGTGCTAATTGATAGACAAAATACAGAGACAAATGTGTTCTCAGACAGATTACAAAGTGAGTTTTTGCGGCTGTTAGTTTGCATACAAAACAAATTGAGAGACACGGTTGGACTCAAATTCGGTACAGCTAAAACTTCAGCTTTTACTGCACAAAGGGGAAATGTATACTTTTAGTTTCATACTTTATGTTGCGATGTCTTTCCAAATGAAGTAATTGGCTGCAGGTGTTTGAATATTGTAGGAACAGTTGTTAGCCTATGGCATATAATTGTGATAAGAGACAAAAGGATTGAGCTCAGCCTCTGAACCCTAAGGGAGAGAAAGATGGAGACACAGGACAGATGGAGGGTCGATGAGGGAGGTGGAGGGGGAATAGTCTCTGTGAAGAGATGGAACAACTGCAATTACTTCAATAAACGTACATCGACAGGACATCTTATTATCATTGACCTTTTATGTATTATTCAAGGCCCACAGATTCAAAAATAGATTGTGTGCCAAAACTGTGTGTGTGTGTGTGTGTATGTGTATGTGTGTGTGTGTGTGTGTGTGTGTGTGTGTAGCCAAATGTTCGTTCTCCTGTTCAGTATAGATTGGACTTGACTGTTTTATGAATGGATCAATTGTGTTTCTGCATCATCAACCATTCAAAAGCCCACTGAGGGTGCATCGATTTCAGCACAAAACACACACACAAAGGTGGGATGGAGAAATGTGAATTCATTGATCTATAAGTTACAAGGGAAATGAGGAATGAATAGCCACTAAAAGTTCTCACAGGTGAGCAGAACAAAGGATTGTTTGATTGAAATGCACAGTGCACATTCTCCATCACATACAGTAGATCCATCAATTCAGTAATCACAGAGAAATATTGTAGATTCTTTAACAAAAACGGATATTGCTACGTGAAGGATCAGTGAAAGCAAAAGGACACATGGAACACATTTTGAGACCTTGGTGCATTTTCTATACACAAACAAGACAATGGGTAAAACGGTCAGGGTTGTTATATTGTCGGGTGATGTTAAAGCAGTTGCCTGGATCTGTTCACAAACAGATTTTACATTGATGCCCTATTATACTCCCTACATCAAAGCATTATTGTCCTTAAATGGCATTTGAGTCTTCTACAAGCACAAACTAAATGCCAGATCAAGCTAAAGCGGCCGTATTATGCTTATTTTGAGGTTCAAATTTGTATTTTGTGCATGTCTCCATGCTTTAATGTTCAAAAAGCTCTTTATTTTTCTTGAACTGCCTGTAGCACCTCTTTTCACCCTCTGTCTGAAACCAGAGCCCAGTCTGCTTTGATTGGTTAGCTGGACGGCTAGAGCAATGTTCAACTTTGGAGGCTTCGACGGAAGCGTCAGCCAATCAAATCATATGCCAGTATACAAGCTCTAGCCAATCAAACCGCGTGCTTGTGTGTCCGGGGCGGGAGATTCATGTGATTGGTTGTTGGTCAAGTTTCAGACACGCCCGCCGGCAAGCTTCAACGCACGCCGCCATGTGGACGCTGCGTGAGAGTCTTATGCTTCTACTGGGACATGTCTCCATGCTTCAATGTTCAAAAAGCTCTTTATTTCTCTCATACTGCCTGTGCTGCAGCACCTCTTTTCACCCTCTGTCTGAAACCAGAGCGCAGTCTGCTTTGATCGGTTAGCTGGACGGCTCTGTTGTGATTGGTCAACCGCTAAGAGATGTCCCGCCCCGTACAATGTGTTGGAGCTCTACCCAATAGAAACCTGCCTGAGTGTTACATGGTGATGTCACAATGCTATGGAAGTAAACAAAGGAGTCCAATAGAGGCATTTCAGGCAGGGGGGGGAGTGTGTGGGAGAGAAACGGCCTCTGGAGGGAACAGAGGGATTTTAACCTTTGCAGATCATTGACATGCACACAAATCTATATAAGACACTACAGGAAAGGGAAAGCCCAGAAAGCGAGCCCCTTTAAAGCAGTTTATCAAATATTTACCACATTTAATACATCCCCTCATACCCTACATATGCTCCATGCTGCCCCTACAAGAACATCCCATAATGAGCTTACTTCCAGATGGAGAGTAATTCCAACAAAGCGCCATGGGTGGAGAGGAAGCGGTTATGAAGCCACTGAGTTTATTTCCCACGAGTCTATTGCTGCTGAAGTAGCCATGGATATATTAAGCCTCGGAGCAGAATAAGCATCGTGTGATCTTTGACCGTATTGTATAATAGTTAGTAACCAAAGCATTATTTGAAATGTCAATTGTATTTTTCTTTCATTTCTGACCAGCACATTTGAATTGAGGCCATCTCTGAGAATCCCTAATGGCATGAACTCACTTCCAGGGTCCTCGCTGTTTTTATTTCACTGTCCGTGCTGTGGTACTTTGTTTGATTTCAGTGGAGACTCCCCTGCCCCTAATGGCCGCTGTGAATGTCTAATCTGATGCATTGCACTGGTCCCTTTCATCTCATTTGAGAGTGGAGGACAAGTGTTCCTCAATCCCCCCGTGTTGACTCTCATTTTATAAGCCCACATGAGAAAAGGAGGCAACATTGCTTGTCGGCCGAATGGACTTTTCATTAGGACACAGAGTGGGTTTGGGTCACAGCTGATCAAATCTCAAACAATGGAGCAGCTTGCAGACCTGGAGGATGTTCCTTTCATTAAGTGGCTGTTTTCTTTGTTGCTGAATCCAGGTGTGTGTGTGTGGGGCGGTGTGTCTACTGTATGTGTGTGTGTGTGTGTGTGTGTGTGTGTGTCTGCCAATGTTGGATCTGTATAGTATAAACCAGATCTGAGGCATTAAGTATGTCTCTGTGAATTGTGACCATTAGTTAATTACTATAGTTAGAGGGTCCTGATGATGACACTAGTGAAGATGTTTTTGTACCATGTATGATTTGTCAAGATCATCCAATAAAAACTTCCCCTGTGATCACGAAGCATTGTTTAAATACAGATGTTGTAAACTCAAGATATATCAATTCATTAAGGTGGACACAGGATATTTATTTTGCTCCGAGTTGGGAAATCTAAACTTTGAAAATAGGTGTAATGGATTTATATAAGAACCTTATTAGACACCTTAAATCTGTTCGCTTGATATAAGCTAGGCTATATCAAATATCCTTTTTAGGCAGTTTAAAATGGTAAAACAGTGTACAAAGGCAACACAAACTGCATCTCTAAAGCCCACTATCAAAGTGATCATATCTGGTATGATTGGGCAATACATAAGAACAAATTATAAAAAGTAAGTAATTGATATATTATATATTGTTTGTTTGATCTTCAAAACATTTGATGAATTGGGACAAGGACATTTGTATAAAATAAAAATATATATTTCACGTGAAGCAATGTCATGACAATTTCTTCCATGGCAGTGATGGCGTATCTGCAGTTTTGGAAAGTTCCAGAAAGAAACACATCATCAGTATGTACAGTAACTCTGTGATAACTCTTTAATTGTCACACTTTAGTTAGGGTACGTGTATTTGTGTTACCTTTGGACAGAACCAGGAAGATAACTCGCTGTTTCAATTTATAGTCTTAATGCTAAACTAATCTAACTGGCTTTAACTGTATATTTACTGAGCTTAGTATCATCCTTCTCATCAAACTCTTGCTCAAGAAAGAAAATAAGCAGTTAAAAATAACCAAGCATTACTGTAAGTGGACATCATGAAATGAATGTTGTTGCAAAAAAAGATCTGATCAAAAGTTCGTTTCAGAAGCTGTTCTGGAGCTTTTAATCATATCACTTTTCATCAAGAGACGGTGTTTGCTTCGTGGTCATGGAACTGGAAATATTCACATTTCCATTTTAAGTACTTTTTGTGCATGTCGGCTGAAAAGCTGACGTTTAAACCTTAAAAAACAATCTCCCCACACGGTCCATTTAGTAGCTTTTCTACAGCTTTGATGGCACCTGCTGGCCTTTACAAAATGTTCTGTAGTCTGATTTAAAAATGTGCGTTTAGAAATGTTGAATTTGTTCTTTTTGGTTCACGGTGTCCAATAACAAAGAGAGCATGAAAACAAAATCCAATGTTTATTGGGAAAATGTTTTGTGATTATTATCCTGCTAAATTGGCTGCTGTTGGATACTTTTGCAGTTTAACACACACACACACACACACACACACACACACACACACACACACACACACACACACACACACACACACACACACACACACACACACACACACACACACACACACACACACACACACACACACACACACACACACACACACACACACACACACACACACACACACACACACACACACACACACACACACACACACACACACACACACACACACACACACACACACACACACACACACACACACACACACACACAGTACAGAGCACATTTAATAATGTTCACTTCAGGGATGTGTAAAGATGTCTCACATTTAACCGCTGTCACTAAAATCTGTTTTCTCAACACGTCATCTGAACTATTTTAGATGTGAGGATGCAGCCTCATTTTTAGACTGTCTACAGTACATTTTTGAGATGTTATCATTTTACATAAAAGAGAAAATATGCATGTATCTGTGTTTATGTCTGCACTGTGCATTAACAGTATTTCTGTATATCTATGTACCTACCTACTTTGTTTATCATTTCCATTGAGATAAGATTAACTTAAGTGAACTGGCTGCTCCCTTATGTCCTGTTCCTATACATATATAAAATGTTTTGTGATTATTATCCTGCTAAATTGACTGCTGTTGGATAATTTTGCAGTTTAAGGCTTTTCAAGCACAAGTAACTGCTGGTTATCACATGTCAAAATACAGGTGCATATACCATGCACCCATAATGCTGTGCTTTATGCCTAGTCGCACTACGATAATATTAGATTTCTGTTTACTATCACTCTCTCCCCCATTTCATGGCCATTATCCTCTCTGAGCGTGTTGAGAGCAGAGAATAAAAAAAAACGTCAATCCAAAATGTTCCCTTTTTTCCACTTGTAGTTCTTTGATAGGAAAACAAATGAGTTTATGATGTTAATGTGGCACAGAAACATTAAGTGGTTAGAGGTTGCAAATCAGCTGCTGATTAAATCTGTCTAGGCCAGAGCTGTCCATTTGCCTTGAGTGCAAAACTGACCTGATTTGGGTGATTTTCGTGTCAGGTCTGTATATCACCGCGGGTGTAACGGCACTGTGGCACATTTCATAGCAACAAAGAAAGCCGAGGTACAAAACAAATCCTTGATAGCACTTATATGACTTGAGGGAAAGCAATAGAGAGCATTTCACATTTTATTGGCTCGTCAGGATAAGGGGAACATGGGTGACATTTTTCTTTCATATGTTGTCCTTACTCTAAATCCCTTTTTGTAAAACATGGATTTGAATGAAAGAAAGCACCACACGCTCTGTTCTTTTCTCTCTTGAAACATTTCATCAGGCAAGTGCTTTTTCTCCCTTTTGAAAACACAGACCTGTCAAGGCCAGTTTAAAACCGAATATCTTTTCTACTATTTCCTCTCTCCTCTGTGCTGCAGGAGGTAGAAGGTCACTCTGCTGCAGTATCGAAGGTTCCTCTTTAATAAAGTAGATCTGAAAAAAAAAGCTTTAATGAATCAATGCACTTATACCCTGCTGAAAAAACATGTGCTGTTATAAGTATAGATGCCAAATTAGGAACTAAAAGTCATCCTTTGTGAAATGTTGTACGTAAGGTGCATGGTTTTCAAATGTGTTACCAGAAGATGATGTTTTTGTGGATTACAAAACGGCTCCCAAGGTGGATTCTCAGGTTATCCTTGTATCTTTTCTTCACTTAATAAGGTGAGCTTTCTCATTGAAGGGTACATGTCAAGGCTTCAGAATAAAACCCTCATTCACGACCACATAGTCAAACTCACAATAGTATAATACTGAATTGAAAGCCATTGCATTGTGCTCTGAAAGCCATTGACACATTTCGTACAAAAGCTTTCTGATTGTGTTGTCGCAAAGCACTTTGGATTTCTTTGCATGGAAAGTGCGAATGGTTACTTGAAATTTTTAAATGTGTGAGTACAGGCTCAATGTTGGCAAATGAAGCCGTTTTACTACTTGGCTTTCTCCTGATCCTTATTCAAGGTACTTACATAAAGATTGATTTCTTATTTCGACTATAGGAACCGTGTCATTAACAATGAAGCCGCAGGGCAGTACGAGGGGAAGATATGAGAAGAATATCAACGCAAAGAAGCAGCCCTAATCAACATTCTTATATAAACACGGACCACAATGAGTTGCTAATTGAGATGAAGCCACAGAAATCCATCAAATATCTCTGCATTCCTTTCAGCTTTTAAGGGGCCGTATTATGATCATTTGTAGGTTTCATATTTGTATTTTATGCCTCTAGAAACTCCGTCTGGAGGAAACTTTAGCCTTTGACCATTTCGATTAGATGCACAAAAACTACCGGAAAGGGAAAACCTCCCAAAAATGATGATAGGGCCTCTTTAGGGGTTTTATATTTATTCTCATTGTCACTGCTGTGTTGGATAGCTGTCATCACTCTCATTGTGCTATTTTTGGCGAAAGTTAGAATTACAGTAGTTTTTCAGCAAAATAGATTTTAAACATTAAGCCTTGAAATTCAACCTGTCTTTTCTTGTTTAAAAATCACCTAAACAAAGGTAAAACTGCTATTCAATTTGAGCAAGTTACAATACAATACAATACAGCTTTATTTATAGAGCACTTTAAACCTCCAGACCAAAGTGCTGTACAGTCAAATAAACACAGCACAGCTCACACACCATAAAACAAGTACAAGTAAAAACAATAGACAATTTAAAAGCAATAAAAGCAACGCTCTAAAAGATGTTAATACGCCAAGGAGAAGAGGTGGGTTTTAAGAAGCGATTTAAAAACAGGCAGTGTGGAGGCCTGTCTGATGTGCAGGGGCAGATCGTTCCACAGTGTGGGAGCCTGTCTGATGTGCAGGGGCAGATCGTTCCACAGTGTGGGAGCCTGTCTGATGTGCAGGGGCAGATCGTTCCACAGTGTGGGAGCCTGTCTGATGTGCAGGGGCAGATCGTTCCACAGTGTGGGAGCCTGTCTGATGTGCAGGGGCAGATCGTTCCACAGTGTGGGAGCCTGTCTGATGTGCAGGGGCAGATCCTTCCACAGTGTGGGAGCCTGTCTGATGTGCAGGGGCAGATCGTTCCACAGTGTGGGAGCCTGTCTGATGTGCAGGGGCAGATCGTTCCACAGTGTGGGAGCCTGTCTGATGTGCAGGGGCAGATCGTTCCACAGTGTGGGAGCCGCTACAGAGAAGCAACGGCCCCCTCTGAGCTTTGACTTGGTTCTGGGCACATTCAGGAGCAGTTGATCCGCTGACCTGAGAGGGCGGTTGGGCGTGTAAGGGTGTAGCAGCTCAGAAAGATATGGTGGGGTCATGCCATTTAGGGATTTAAAAGTCAATAAAAGGATTTTGAAATGAATCCTAAAATGTATTGGCAGCCAGTGGAGAGAAGCCAAAATGGGGGAAATGTGGTCATATTTCCGTGTGCCATGTTAAAAGCCTTGCTGCGGCAAGTTCACCTCAATGGACTGAATGCAAAATATATGTTCCTCTGTGTCACTTCGGATGGTGTAACAATTACATTTGACACCATATTCAGCTACGTCTTGACATAATGTGGGTTACAAACGCTTTGCTTCTGCCATGTGCGAAGAATAGCTTTTACACATGTACAGATTCACCTTTTAACATAATGTTTTCCCGCCGTGGTTTGCGCAGCCCTTTTATAGCTCCTGAAAGAGATTGTGAGTGTTAGAGAGCAGCTATATGAATCCAATCAAGTGCTCGTTGCACAGCAGCTCGTTAAGTATTCACAAAGCATTTGGAATCACACTGCCTACTGTCGTCACCAGTAGAATACGGGGCTCGACCTTGTTTTCCATATTATTCGCGTTGCTGCGCGTCATCTTACGTTATATTCTTGTCAAATGCAGACACCATAATAATCTGTGGACGTTCAGAAAAACAGGGGCTCTTATAATTAGACCAATCTGCATGCATGCTGTGTGTTTTGCGCTGTTAGTTCTTGGACTAGAGATGCAAATTGGATCCCACAAAGCCTTAAAAGTCACCTAACGAACCTCTTAATGCAAGCTTTGATTGCGTTTCACTTGTCATAAAAAGTGATTTCAAAGCCCCTCTGTCTGCATTAAATCTCCATAATGAAGCGAGACCAAAATGCCATGGCCATTAGCACATGGATTACAATTTTGAATCTGCTGAAGCTCATTATGTCTGGGCTCGTGTGCAGGAGGGAGATTATTCAGAGGAGAAATAGTGGTATTATTTGTTATATTGGAGGTAACATCTGTTGTTTACTACAAAATGGGATGTGGTTGTGTGGTACAGTGATAATGTCTTTTGTTTAGTGCAATACACTTTAGAAACAATGTGGATGAGCAACAATTCCCCAAATATAAAATTGATTAAGTCATTATAATATTATAATATGAGTCTTGTGATGGACTGAATCCCAATGCATGCTGGAAGAGTTACTGACACCTGAATGGGAAGATGCTTAAAGAAGATGGTTATTCCAATTGTTCTAAATTCGTGCAATTTAGGATAACCCTTTTTTTCTCTGATTAAACAACCAAGAAATTACATTTAATAAGTGAGCTTTAGAAGTGCTGATTTCTAAACATTTTGGATAGGTTTTTTAATTCCTAATGTTTTGCCCATGCTAGCTGTCACCTCCTCCTATACGCTCTTTATGCTAAGCTAAGCTAAGCTAAACATCTTCTGCTCCAGCTTCATATTCAACAGACAGACAGGAAAGTGATATTTATCGTCTTATCTTAATCTCAATCAGAAAGCAAATAAGTATATTTCACTTAAAGTGGACCTATCATGCTATATTTAAATGATATATTGTAGGGCCATACCTATATAAGGTATATTTATACGTTTCTGTTTTCAAAATACCAAACAGATCATGCATTTTAGCCATGCCTCATTTCTGCTGTTTGCTGTCTACGGGGCTGATCTCTGTGAGCTGCAGCTGACCACGCCCCCCTGCAGGACAGGGTAGCCGTGCTCTGATCAAGTCAAGAGGGGGAGAAAAAAAGATCTCCGTCCTCCGTGTTTTATTATATTATTATAGGCCTATAGAGTCGTTATTCGTTTTAAAGCTCAATAAATAACAAAGAAGAACTTTGACCGGCACTTTTCTAATTTTGTCTGGAAGATTTAAACTTTAACGGACATCTTGACCGGCGAAAGAAACTGAAACTGAAACTCTGCAGCACGGTCCCCTCGTTCCTTGGAAGAGGCGGAGAGGTGGGTGTTTGTCATCTGCTGGTGGACTAACCGGAGAGAATTACAGTGCTTGCCTCGACGGGGAGGGATTGCATTGAATTAAAGCAGCAGGAGCAAACGCTTGCCTCGGGGAGGGAGAAAGAAAGCCACAGCGGAGAATAAACAGAAGGGTAACCATGGTAACTATGGGCGGGAAGTCTTCTTCGCTGCTTTTGTGGCAGACTACAGCGCCACTTACAGGCCTGGCATATGTACTACAGCGTCTCCAGCGCTTTCGAGCGGCAATGGCCGGCCGTGGCCCAACCCCACATTCCCCTGATAGGTGGAGAGTTGGCCCAATAGCCGTAGCGCCACTTCTGTGACGACATAGAAGTGTTCAAATCTGGATCAGTCTGTATCAGATCCGTTGCAGCCCCTTTTTTAGAGATTTGGGTATGGAGGAAAATAGAGAGGGTTGTGTTTTCTGACACTTGGTGAGTTCCCTGGAACACCGGGGACACATATTCATGTATAAAAGACGTACAAAAGTGCATTTTGCATGATAGGTCCCCTTTAAGATATCCAATAGCACAGTGAGTAATACTATATGAAAAACCTGACAAAACTACTCTGTGGTATCCAAGTCTTTGTTATTTCTAATTGTGCACTCAAAAACGAAACAAACTCAATACCAAAAAGTAAAGTTAACGTCTTGGTCATTGATAGTTTGGACCAAAGAAGCCCATCTGTAGGTGTGGTTTCTTCCTAAATAAAGACACCTAACAAGCAAAGAAGCTGAACCCCAGCTGTAAAGCCGTCTCACTGTTTTCCATTTCAACTTTTCCTGTATAGGGTTAGTGTCCCTGTGCAGCAGCTGCAAACATACAGCAGTAACAACAGCTGACCTGGCGGGTCTCGCCTCTTGACAGCTCGCTGTGTTTGTCTCTGTGTTATTCCATAAATACGAGATAAGGGCCACGGCCGACCCCATGTGTAGCTGTGTGGTTAATTGAGACGTAGCATCAGTGACCCGGTGTGTGCCTAAGCCCTCCACGCAACCACCTATCAGTCAGGCTGGGTAATTGGTAGCACTGCAGCCAGAGAAAGCTAAAAACTACAATAACTAAAACGCTGTGACGGACAGAGTTCTGTTGCAGAGTTTCTTAAGGACAAAGGATAGGTTCTGTGTGGTTTAAGACAGCTAAGGGATGTAGCTGATACTTTGTTAAATGTATTGTGAAAAAGTATTTTGTCTTCATTCATCACATGCAATGAGAAGTGCCAGGCACGTCTGAAATCACAAAGTGCTAATGGAAGAGTTTCTCATTTTCATTCTTTGAGACAATATCACTCTATATCGAGATGAAACTGTGGTGTCAGATGTGGCCTCTTTTTCTACAAAGTGAGCGCTTTATCAGAGGAAGCTGAATGGGCTGTGTCTGAAATCACTGACTTGTTCCCTCATTCTATTTTCCTTGTACAATAGAACCTGTGGTTTACTCTATATAGAGCAGAGAGCAGAGTTATTGGCTTGTAACGGGATAGTTGGTGCAATCAATTCCTATAGGTGTCAATAATGAGGAGACATTAGTGGATAAAGTAAGGTAAATGTTACGATTAACACTTGTTCTTCTTTTGTGTCTTCACAGGAAGTAGACAATGGATACAGTTCCTTTACCAAATGTGTTTCGTCAACAAACAACAAATATATTAAATATATAATTGCATTTTATTGGCAGTGTTTGGCAGTTTGAAATCAAATTAACATGCAAAAAAATAGCTTTGAGTACAAATGTAAAATAATTCTACATAACGAGACGATAAGCAAATACAGTGTGTGTGTGTGTGTGTGTGTGTGTGTGTGTGTGTGTGTGTGTGTGTGTGTGTGTGTGTGTGAGAGGGTTTTGTATTGTCTCTATAAACGCCCTCACACAAAGAATTAGTAGAGCATTCAGAAAAACAAAAACAAAAAACACTCCCCCATCATAATCGAGCAGCTTCGAGCTTCATTGCATCTCATATTCATTAATCAATAGTTAATTTCGTCCTTTAGATCTCAACTTTCCTTTGAGTTCAGACACTTTTCTACATTCAATTAACATGAGCCTCACAAGAATATGCGCTCTGCTGCGACTGCATTCGGTTTCATCCTCTCTGAATGACATTTCCCCCCATGGAAGAGGTGACACAATGAAGAGCCCCAGGTATTTCTTCACCCCTCCTGAACGGGGGGGAGGTGGAGGGGGTGAGTGTATGTATGTGTTGGGGGAGATTGGGGTGAGGGGAGGGTGGTGCAGTATCCCCAGGGGAGGGCAGCACAAATCCGAGGGAACAAAAACGCATCCATATTTGGCAGAGCTTTTGTCTCCCCTGACAGCTGAGTGTGCGGAGGGGGGGGGGGCCGCAATAATGAATTGGATTAAATGTGAAAGTAAGAAAGCATGGCTCCTCAAAGGCCAGCATTTGGGGGGGGAGTGAATGGGGGATTGGTTGGGGTGGGAGGTATGCTAATGTGTGTACAGTTTCAACACTGAATCAAAGATGCAGTTTGAAAACAAATTGAGATTAGTGATATAATAAAACTATTTCCCTACTTGCTTCTTCCAAGATTCAAAGGCCTTATTGTCGTATGCACATTAACAACAGTTTCATTTTAGCAAAGACAAGCTAAATTCCCAGGCTCCTCCAACGATGCTACATACTTAAAGGGGCCAATTTCTGCTCAATCTTAGGTTCATCTAACGGCCCGTCCACACGGCGGCGTGCGTTGAAGCTTCAACGCTTCTGCCCATTCACTTTGAATGGGGTGACGTCACGCTTTGCCGAACTGCATTGTGGTTCTGTCGCTTCACTTTTGAAGCTTCGACGGAAGCGTCAGCCATTCAAATCATATGCCAGTACAAGCTCTAGCCAATCAAACCGCGTGCTTGTGTGTCCGGGGCGGGAGATTCATGTGATTGGTTGTTGGTCAAGTTTCAGACACGCCCGCCGGCAAGCTTCAACGCACGCCGCCGTGTGGACGCTGCGTTAGTGTCTTATGCTTCTACTGGGACATGTCTCCATGCTTTAATGTTCAAAAAGCTCTTTATTTGTCTCATACTGCCTGTGCTGCAGCACCTCTTTTCACCCTCTGTCTGAAACCAGAGCCCAGTCTACTCTGATTGGTTAAGCTGGCCGGCTCTGTTGTGATGTCCCGCCACTTAGCCTATCACGTCCAATGTGTGGGAGCGCTAGCCAATAGAAGCGTGAGTGTTACATAGTGATGTTAAGTATGTTACATAAATAAAAAAAGGAGTCCAATGGAGGCGTTTCAGACAGTGTGAGAGAAACTCCCTCTGGAGAGATTTTATCCTTTGCAGACCATTAACATGCACAAAAACCTATAAAAACACTACAGGAAAGGGACAACCCAAGAACATATAAAAAAACCTCAAGAAATTCCTTTCCTAATAGGAGAAGATGAGCATGGCGCTGCAGTAAGTGATACATACAGTGTGTAAATCACCAGCAACACACACAGCCTGTAAGCAGATTAAAACTCCTGATACCAAACAGGATAGTGCATACAGAGCTAATTTAATCAGCCATCTTGCTCATTCTTTATTCCATTAGTCTACACTCTTTCAACATGACCTTAAGCCTCAGCGGATTCCTTTTATTGCTGCACTTTAATGTATAAATCTCCCAAAGAGAGAGCAGCAGTGATTGTTGATTTGCATTTTATTGAGCTTTAGATTGGCGCTGGGATAATGATGAGATGTGAGGGCAGCGTTAATGTTGACCACCCCGTTGGACCTCTTTGTCTCCACGCTGTAGTCTCCGCTAGATATGCAGCTTATAATTACTTCCAGATATCCAATGGCTTGGACCTCGCAGTGTGTCGCTTACATGGAAAGAAGCCAAGCTGAATTTTATTGTGAGTGTAGGGTCACACAGTTATTTGACTACAAATTTAGACCATGAAATCAGGTAAAATGTCACACTTTCAACTACGCATTTCATCCCTGAGTTCAGGTTAGAATTGGGCCACCAGGTACGCTTTTATACATATAGGGGAATTATAATAATAATAATAATAATAATACATGTCATTTATATAGTGCTTTTCCTAGTGCTCAAAGTGCTTATAACGCCCTGAATTGGCTGCATGATCAATAATCTGGCCATTGGACGATTGTAATGCTTTTCAAATAATCTGATCGGCTGTTTTGTGTTTCATCCATGTGCTGTGATTTCCCACATGGCTGCTTTCAAAAGATTCATAATAGATATTATTGATTTGTTTAAATAGTACTGGCCTGGTATTGGCTAACTTTAGTCTTGACTGTGCTGTGATGTGTTTAAAATCCAAATCAGAATCATGTTTTATGCAAAGTATATTAAAGGTCCCATGTCACGGCCATTTCTACTGATCATATTTCCATTGTTAAGGTCTACTAGAATAGATTTAAATTGTGCAATTTTCCAAAATCACATTGGTTTCTCATACAGCATCTCTGTATAGTATGTGTATTCACCAGGTATTATATATCATAATGTCTTAAAGGTCCCATGTCATGGCCATTTCTACTGATCATAATTCCATTGTTGAGGTCTACTAGAATTGATTTATATTGTGCAATTTTCCAAACTCACATTGGTTTCTCATACAGCATCTCTGTATAGTATGTGTATTCACTCTCTGTCCTAAACGCCTTGTTGGAGCTCCTGCCCCCCCCCCCTCCCTGTGAGCCCACTGTGCTCTGATTGTTCGGGACGTTACGAGGCTCGTTGCTGCGAGGAGCGGACGGGTTTCCGGGTCGGCGATACAGCGAGACACAGTGAAACTCATCCTGAGCACACACAAACACTCACAGCCGAAGTAAAAACAATAAGTGTGGCTTGATATTAAGTAAGAAAAAGGTTTATAACGCTGTGAGCATGGGTCTGCTGAGAGCATTTCTCCGCGATCCCAACTCGTCTATTACCAGCGTTCAGGGAGCTCTATGCAAGTCAATGGGGACTCCCTGTTAGTTAGCCAAGGGATCCTGGTGTGTGAGGTGCTCCGCGGATTGGTCCATTTGGGCCAATCCGGTCATTTGTTGTTGATTTGGGTGTTCACACGTCACAGAACCCAGGAAGCAAACAATGGAAAATGAGAAATCCCCAACGAGGCGTTCTGGGGCAGCATAGACAGGTCTTTCTGTGTTAGAGTTTTACTCGCTACAGGGTGTACTTTGAGGGTTTGTGACTCTGCAGACCGTTTACATGCAGAAACATCTTCATAACACACAAGGGGACGGGTAATAACCAGAAAAGCATGACATGCGACCTTTAAGAGATACAAGGATTTTGCCTTGGTGTATAATGGTGCATACATTTACAGAGTAAGAGGAATTAAGTAGTAAAGAAATAGCAAATATAGAAAAAATAATAAATAAAACTATGATCCAATTAAAAGATTACAATTAAAAAAAAAAAGAAATATTATAATATGATGAATTACTGTGAAAAAATGTATGCAATTCATCAGAAAGAAAATACATTAATTAACTGCATCTAGTATATGCCAATCATTCTGCCTATCTTGTTATTATCAACATTGCTTTTTACAACAAGTGTTATTGTCAACACTTCATACAATGGATATAATCAAAACTGTGATATGTCTACCCTATTAAACTAATGTAATAGATCATCTTTGCAAAGCAATAGTTTCAGATATCTATCATTCATACAGCACATGTGGTCAGGCTGGAATCAAAACAGTCACATCCAATGGTTTTCAGAGACACAAAACGGCATGAAAATCTCCTCAAAACCTCAATACACGCATGCATCTTAATCCATTTCTCTGTTTTCTATTTTGTATACTCCCTATGTTCAAACAGTCACTATTGTGCATGTTCATTTGGTTAGATTTATTAGACCACAACGTGTTTCTGAGGGGTTATTTCCTGGAGAAAAGTTCAATCTTTATGGGGCATGTTGCTCATGATTGACAGCAAGTGAACAATAACATGCAGCAGTCACATGAAAACACTCAATTCAGTTATAATAGAATACAAATAAAAACTGAGATCTTGATCAAACTGAATTACAGCTTGATGTTTCCTGTGATGAATCACCTCACTGTGTGGAAGTTGTTTTTCATAGTTTTGCAAGAATGAATGGCAGCTAACAGCTTTTTCTGAAGGGGGGAACAACGGTGCTGAGTTACAACATAAATGATTGCCACGGTTATTCAGAAAACACTGGTATTTCCACTTAATGCTATCCATCATTGTGTCAGTCAAGGGTTGCATATTTTAAGTATGGGTAGAAATATTGAATTAGATGTTTTTTAACCTCTCAGATGGCTGTCAGCACATTGACTCTGAGCCATTTAATACAAGAGTTAAAAGGAAAACTGCTGTCTCTAAAATAAAACACCACCCAGCACTTATCAAATAAGTGAGGGCCTGATCAATGGTTTCAGAGTAAAGCAGAGTTTCTGTTTAGCTGATGCTTTTCAGCTGAACTTTCTGTTTCTATAGCAACCATTACTGTCACAGTTCCATACCATATTGTCAAATCTAAAACAAAACAAACAGCCATGTTTGATCTACTCCCCCCCCAATAGAGTATGGGAGGAATGAGTCCTAAAACCAGAACAATGAGTTAACATTTGACCACCTCTGGTTTTAATCTACGATATAAAATACATTGAAATACCCCACTGGTGAATGTGTGAAGCTTCTTCGTGTCATAAAAACAGTGTTTGCCAACTAGTGACTGACTTATTATTATATTATTATATTACATTTGTTAGACGCTTTTATCCAAAGCGACTTACATACATTCAGTACTGTGGACAATCCCCACAGGAGCAATTGTGGGTGAAGTGTCTTGCCCAGGGACACAACGACAGACTGACTGTAGTGGGACTCGAACTTGCTACCCCCTGATTTGAAGTCCATCACACTACCACTGAGCCACAGCCACCCCTACTTATAAACTAAACTGTGTGAATGACTGCTAAATAGCTCTGGGGCTAATGCATTGCTAATACATTCTAAGAAATGTCTACCCAATGGTAGGCTAACAGGAGCAATGAAGCTAATGTGATGGCACGTAGTTTCTTGTGGACAAAACACAGGCAGCATAAATGACAATGCTATTTAACCCTATTGTGCAGGGGTGTCAAACTCAAGGCCCGTGGGCCAAATCTGGCCCGCGACCTCATTTTATGTGGCCAGCAAGAGCTTGCAAAGAATATTATATACAATACAATTGGTGTAATTGTTGAATATTTGCTTTCAATTGTTTGCCCTAGACCTCTGCTTTCAGACGTAGTTATTATTGGAACTGATAATAATCCAATGCAGAGCCAATAATGTAATATAATACATTATTTAATATATATTATATATATGTATATTTATATAGAGAAGCCAAGACTGTGCAAAGCTGTCATCAAGGCAAAAGGGGGGTCATTTGAAGAATCTCAAATATAAATCATATTCTGGATTTTTTAACACTTTTTTGTTTACTAGATAAATCCATATGTGTTCTTTTATAGTTTTGATGTCTTTAGTATTAATCTACAATGTAGAAAATTATTAAAATAAATAAAAACCTTCGAATGAGAAGGTGTGTCCAAACCTTTGACTGGTACTGTATATTTAAATAGTTACAACCGGCCCTTTGAGTGTAACCATAATGCTGATGTGGCCCGCGATGAAATTGAGTTTGACACCCCTGCTATAGTGAGTTAGTGTTGTTGAGTCAAATTAGATGGAGACATGCTTAGCGAGCTAATATTGCCAGAAAGATGTCACATAATCTATATTATTGTTCCCTTCAAATGACGTTAACATAACTGAGATCCAGATGCTAAAATCTTCCTTAGAGTGTGGGTTAAACACCCTTTTTCTCAATCTGTTATTTTTACAAAATCTGTTTAACAAGACATTTTTTGAAAACCGTATGCAGCTTGCTAGCGCTATATTTTGTGGGACAAGAATGTTGCTTTCGCCAACCAGTGCTACCAACTGCACTAGTACCCATGTTGTTTTCATAACTACTTAGATCACACACAAAAAAGTTGAACAATCTAAGAAAAGCGTACAGATCTCTTTCTCTGGTCGGCTGTATACATTCTCTTTTTCATTTCAAACCTTTATTTAACCAGATTGGTCCCATTGAGATCATATATATCTTTTTCAAGGGAGACCTGCAGCAAATAGGTTCCACATAAAACATAAAACAATAAAGGACATCATACATTATATTTACAGGTTACATTTACATAGTTATCGACATTTACAAGTGCCCATAGTATCAAAGAGCATTTCATTTAGCCTAGCTTTAAAAACATGCAGAGGAATGAGATTGCTCAATGTGGCGCTTAAAATAAAATGCTTTTACGAACCCTAACCCAGTTTCCTTGTTACTCCACTTTAAGTCTTGTTTACGACTTATTTTGTCTAACTATTGTGTATGGTTTGTTTTCTTTTCTGATTCATCACTTTTGTTGTCAACACAGATTTTGCCACTCTATCTACAGCTTCCAGTAAAAACTTCAAAGACCAATAATGTCTTTAAACGTGATTTGATGTGTGTGCAGTTTGCCGTAGATCTGTACTCCTGCACACACTGTGAGGACAGAGGAGCTGCTCTGTTCTCTGCAGCAAATCCTCAAAGCTACATAACTAGTTTAGGAATGCAATGACAACAATTGCTCATGAAGGTTTTCTGATCTCTGTGGTTGGTCTGGTAAATTCACCCAACAAAAACCCCTTAGTTAAGGTTAGAAAAGATCACTATAATGTACGGTTGTAGACTCTCTGCAGACAGTGACGTCTTCCCACACCAGATTTGTAGAAGCACAACAATTGCTTTGCTTCTGGAAGAGGAGAGTGCTCGACTTCAAGAGGTCCCTTGTTAGTGAATGTAAACATCGCTCATTATAGGTTCAGGAGGATTGCCTCATTGTGGGCTGTAAAGCTGTAAAACTTCCGGTCATTGGCCGCATATACTACAAAAAGCATTTCCCCCCCAAAAAAATAGCATCCTAACAATCTTAAGATCATGTAACACAACACAGTGAAAGCTCATGTTTACCAACGCTTCAGTCTCGAGAGGACGAGGCAGGGCGGATGATGTGACATTGATGGAAGTGTTTGTTTGTGTTTGAATCGTGTACACCAGAATAACACCTCTGATAGACATCACACTGAAATGTTACCTGGTGCAGCTTTAGCTATGCCTCTCATCCAAATACAGTGACTCGAGACTGCAGGGCAAAAACAAAAACACATTCGGGGCAGTGGCGGCCGGTGGTCTTTTTTTTTGGTGGGGCTCTTGACGTACCGTAAGTGACCTACCCGGGGGGTCCGGGGGGTTTCCCCCCGGAATTTTTTTTCGAGAAATGACCCCTTAAATGATGACTTCTGGTGATGTTAGAGGGGGGGGGAAAGGAGAAATCGAGGCTTAAAAATATGAGAAGACTGATCAATACCTCCATAATCTTCAGTGTGGAAAATATTATTTATCAACCTGAACATCTACTACTTTACCAGGAATTTGTGTTCTCAGAACTGGTCTGTTTTTTTCTTTCTTAAAACTGTTCATGTTTTATGAACCAACACCTTCACCAAGTAGCTTTACAGTGAACTGCATGTGAGATATAAAATTAATAGCATCTTTCAGTAGCATTAATTATAAATATTTAAGTGGTTCAATACAAGTCACTACAGCATTTCAAACTGAACTGTGAATAAATGCAATTTAAAAAAAATAACCACAGCACAAAATGTCATAAATTGTGTTTTTTCTTTGTTTCTCTGAGGATTATTTACAAACAGGCTTATTTACATATAGCAATAACTCAGAAATGAAAAAGCTACATCGTCTAACACGAACAACCAGTTAGCATAATGATAATATATGTGTTATGTACAATGTAACTGGCAAGGCTAGAGCAAGAAAGAACATAAAGTTTGCAAAAGGTTTAAATAACTTCAAGTATCTGTCTTCAGATTACGTGGAGGTTTTAGTCCGATGGGAAGCAGATTTTAAGCGACACCGAAGATAAACCAAAAATGTGGTGGAGCTGCAAACCGTGTAGTGTTGCTGGGACAGAACAGGAGCTATAACCGTTGGAAAATACATCACAGACAATGCAACAAACGTGGAGACAGAACAATCACTTCTGTGATAAATGCCCACTTATTAATAAACTTCTAACAACCATGGGAAACCTCCTCTCTACATATAAAGTGATATCCAAGCATGGGAAACAAAAGACAGCATTTACCTGTTTGCATCCAGCTAGCCAAGCCTTTCTTGTGTACCAGCTACTTGTGAAGCCTCGTGTATAAATGTTGTCTTTTTCACGAGATTGCTGCATATATTCAAATCGGGTTGGTCCGGTGCAAGGTCTTTAAGCAACAATTTATCTGCCAAACTTCTCCTTTCGAAAGGATTGGAGATTAGCTCTTGAACAGAATTAGGCGCGGACCGAGGTCCGGAGACTCCACCTGCACACGAAGCCATCCTCATCAACTACTGCGTCAACCGGATACGAGTCACTGTCCAAACTACTCACAGACTGCACTGGGCGCTGACATTGGCGCCCGGTGACCGTCATCTTTGACGACGCTGATTGGCTGAAATTATATTTTCGCGGCATAGTTTACACGTTACAGATAGCAACAGTCAGCTGCTGGTGGCTGCTGCTGCACTGGTTGAAGGCTCCTCTCTTAGCGCCCAGACGAGAGAAGGTGCATGGGCAAGGCCAGGCAGGAAACATGTGACTTATCAGTAACTTTAGACATCGTAACACAATTTTAAACGAGATTTTATTGTAGATTATACATTTTACTGATACCAATTATATAATATTTACCTTGTTCATTAAAAATAAAAATAAAAACATATATATTTTTTTAAACATATTTTTTTTTTTTTAATTTTAATTTTAATTATTATTTATTTTTATTTTTTTCAATATGGGAAGAGGTGGGGCGGCGCCCCTAGCGCCCCTATGGACCGGCCGCCACTGATTCGGGGGTGCACTGTTTGTGACAGAAAACAAGTTCAGTAGGGGTAATACCAGAAACCGTGCACTCAGGGCGTCCCTTGACATGGTTAAACTACACTGGAATTGCATGATATTGCCCTTCGGCTGTACGGATCCGGAGAGCCCAGAGGGGAGCGCCTCTCCTCTGTGAATTTTAAAGGTCACAGCAGTTTCATTCCCTCCATCTCTTTCTCTCTGCATCGCCACTGAGAACAGAACATGAGCTGATGGCCTATTGAGAATATTGTTTTCTATCTCTGGGCCCCTATAGCGCATTTTCCAACACTGCCCTTGGAAATGCGTTGAAAGGCAGCTCACAGCATGGCAAAGCACACAACACGCTCTTGTTGATGCCCTTGGTGCCTCTCAATATGCAGACCATAGATAATGGCATTCACTGCACAGTTGGTACTGACTTCCTCACCCATCTTTTCAACGGGTACACTGTCTCATACTGTGCTTTGTGTTCTGCTCTCTTGGTAAACAATGAGGGTTGCATTGATGGCGAGGGAAATACGGATAATATCTACACCCCAGTAACCCAGGGGAGGATGAGCCTTCGTATTTCCTAAGCAATATCGTCATGTTTTTTTCATCAGGCAGCGGTACAGGCACACAGTTCGGATAGATTGAAGCTGTCTTGCCACAGATAACAAGCTGCACTCAGCCCTCGCTGTACTGCAGCAGAGGAAACAAGATATCTGCTCAGTTTGTTGACAGTCAGGTGATCTGATCAGGGAGCAACACAAACAGATGGTGTAACATTTGGGAAATACGGTTGCACTGTGGTGAAATCGCTCCCCGGTTTTGTTTATTTTCATTTATCAGAGTCAAATAAGCAGTACGCAGAACAAGCAGGGAGGAAAAAATAAACTGGGCAGATGGTTTAATCCATTGAGATGTACTGTTGATGTACATTTGCTTTATGATGTTGGCATCAGCTGATAATTAACCAGGCTGTACGGAAGCTGATCGTGCTACAAGCTCTGTGGCCTTTGGACATTAATTATATCTGAGTAGAAGTGGGTCATACACTAGTATAAACCACGAGAACACAAATATTCACTTCTTTCTTCAGAGATGTGGATACAATGTGCATGTTTAACACAACTTGGGTGTGTTTGGGCAACAGAACTGCTTGGTTAGGTTTAAAAAAAGATCATGGTTGGTGGCTTGAATCCTTGAGGCTTGGTGATGTAAATTAAAAGAGGCCCTATTGTGCTTTTTGGGGTTGCCCTTTCCTGTAGTGTGCTGTAAAGGTTTTTGTGCATCCCAACGTTTTCTCAAGGTGGAGTTTCTGTAACAATTTTCTCCACTAACTTTTGACAGAAATACCTACATTATGTACTTCACCAACAATTAACGAAACACTGACCTCTCTTCTCTAAGCTACCCTTCTTAAACTTCAACATTCCTGTCAACAGTCACATTTCTTCACCAATAACACTTAATAACAACTATCTATTTAGTCCATTCACCACAGCTCATTAAAGGTGGGGTATGTAATTTATTTCAGAAACACTTTTTGTTATATTCCATGGAATGCTCTTAACATCCCGATAGCAATGAATACATTAAATGCTTTGACAATAAATACATAAAAAAATGTCATCTGTGGAAGCCGTGGCGCTGTAAAAAGCACGACCAATCATCTGAGCCGGCCCGGCTAAAATAACTGGATGGCCTACCTGCCTGTCAGCCTTCCATCTGTGCACAAACTTATCTCGTGCCCTCATTGGTCATGTGCGCGTTCGTGTGTGTTGGAGGAGGGGCTCTGTAAGGAAGTCTGAAGGAAGAGGCAGATTTTTTCCGGTTGTGTATTTTCAAATTCTAGCGCACTCGAGCTGGTTTCTCCATTCTTAAGATCTCTAAATAACCAGGTGGGTTTGCTTGCCTAAGAAACATTTGCAAAACCATCAGGGAATAAGTGCTGTCATTTATTTGAATGCACACTTTCAGTGAGAATATGAATAAGTGTGCATGATGAATATTATAAACGCTGACGTTGTACACAAATGTATTGTCCAACTTCACTTTCTGTAAAAGTAATTCCCAGCTGCAAGAGATGGAAAAATGTTGAGTGAGTGCACACTAGATGTGTAAATAATTAATCAAAAGACATCAAACAACACATTTAGTGTGACATTAAGTATTCATTCAACTGTTTATGCAAGTTGTCTTTTACATTGCTTTAAATAATAAATAAATAGTGTTTTTAAGGATATATAGTGCCAGCTATAGCTCTGCCTCAGGGGCAGCTATGGTTGAATCCAAATGCATAAATAAGCATTGAACACATGTCCTTATATACATTAACAACTGCCTATTAGTGCATTACAAAGCATTTCTATAGTGCTTACAGACGCTAAATGGTGAAGTTATTGTAAAAGAAAGTGTAACCCAGAGGCAGTGTTGTTCTTTAGACTCAGATATATAATGCTGTATCTATGTTTAATTTCAGACAAAGAAGTGTCTTATATTCTAGCTGTTGTTCTACAGGCAGGTTGACTAAGTCTGATTTGCAGCAGCAGCCTGCAGGAATAGCTCCGCTGGGATCCAGGGATAAACACACATATGGTTGCATACACATCGCTACTTAAGCGCTCTGATGGTACTTGTTGAGGGAAAGTCATTCTGTTGTTTATTCAAAGTTGCACCAGGCAAGATTCACATCTAAGAAACCCACAACTTAATTTTTGAAAGAGGGGCTGCAATATAAGGACAAGCAGTTTTCCCAACCAAAATAAGTCGCTGAATATTCCCTATATTTGCAACAAGGTACATTTAAGTGTACAGTACCAAAATCCTAATTGTAGGCAGGGTAAACTGCACTGTAAATGGTTGTTTTTCTCTCCTTTGGTGTAGCATTTAGTGCAACTTGAGCACGCACTTTACTGATAACATGTGACAGGTTTGCAGGCAGTTTGAGTTCCAATTGCCCTCTGCTGACATTTTGGGCTGCAGCCGTTTCATTTACATTGCAGAGTGCAAATACTAACATAAAACAAACATTTACTGATCTGCACGGCAAATAGTAATCACTGTAGTAAATCGGGTGCAACACAATTACACTATAAACACAGGAACTGCATAGACAGCGAGCACTAACATTGCTATTATAAATAAATACAATACCAATGTCGTAAAGCAGAATTTACAATTGAGGAATGCAATAAAGAATACTTTTTACATTTGCTGCTAGATGATGGGCACATTATCATGCAAGACTATAGTCATATAAAATGCACTGTGGGAGACTGTTAGTTTAAAGGGGCCCAATACTTCTAATTTTCAGGTTCATATTTGTATGCTGTACCTCTACTGTGACATGTCTCCATGCTTTAATGTTCAAAAAGCTCTTTATTTTTCTCATACTGCCTGTGCTGCAGCACCTCTTTTCACCCTCTGTCTGAAACCAGAGCCCAGTCTGCTCTGATTGGTTAGCTGGACGTTTCTGTTGTGATTGGTCCACCACTTAGAGATGTCCCGCCCCTTCACAAACAATGTGTTGGAGCGCTAGGCAATAGAAGCTTGAGTGTTAGATAGTGATGTCAATAGGCGCTTTCACATCAAGTACTTTGCCGTACTTAGTTCCCAGTACTTAGTTCATCAGAACTCTTTAGTTCTGATGAACTAAAGAGCAGATCGCGTTCACACCGGAATAAGTCCCTGAGGGAGGATTAGTCAAATTAAGCCGCTGACGTCACTTCTTCTTCTTCTGCTTTGGGTTTACTGGCAGGCCGCAAACCACTTCACGTCGTATACTGCCACCTGAAGTCCCCGGGCGGAAGTCCCCAGAGTTGGGGACTGGCTTCAGTAGAAGCTGCTGGGACTCCCAGCAGCTTCTACTGAAGCCTTCCGAGTAAATCGCCAGAACGCCGACACCTCCTCATCTCCACCGCTCCCATGTTTTATTTTGTGTTGCCATAAGTTAGTCTCTCTGCGTTTGTGCGCTGGGCGAATGCTAATGCTAATAATGCTAATGCCAGGATAATAAAATGGCGGCTCTACAAAACATTTCAGAGTTGTACGGGGCGTGGTTTGCAATTCGCCCAGCCAATCAGAACTGGGGCACTTTTTTCCCCCAGGAAAGTACCATCTCTCAGCAGGCACTAAAAATGGGGGTAAAAGTTCCCGAGATGAAGTGCTCTTTTTGGTGTGAACGCGACATAAGGGGTACTAACGGAACTAAACGCGAAAAGTACGGTGAAAAGTACTCCGGTGTGAACGCGGCTATTGCCAGCAAATACAATGGCGGCTTCACAAAACTTTTCGGAGTTTTACGGGGCGTGGTTTGCAATCCGCCCAGCCAAATCAGAAATGGGAACCTTTTTCTCACAGGAAAGTACCACCTCTCTAGCAGGGACTGAAAAGGGGGTGGAAAGGTTCTCATGAACTCTCATGTGAACGCCAAAATTTCAAGAACTATCGGAACTATACTGGGAAAAGTACTCCCATTATGTTCAAAAGTAAACAAAGGGGTCCAATGGAGGCGTTTCAGTTCCCTCTGTTGTGGACTTAGGTATTTTAGCCTTTGCAGACCATTTACATGTACACAAACTAACACACTACAGGAAAGAGAAAACTCCAAAAGCATAATAGGGCCTCTTTAATTTTCAAACTGGATGGAAAATGCTTTGCTCAGGGGGCTTTTAAAGAAAGCATGATGTTAAAAATACTTCACATAGATGAATAAAGATTAAATAAATTGCAATTAGGTGCAGTTACACTTTCGAATAAAACCAAAGCTGCAATTGAATTACATTTTAGTAATCTTGCATGAATTACATTGCGAAGGAATATGCTGATGAGAGAACATCTACACATTCATGAATCCTGCTCGGCTACAGAGAAGCAGGTTCAGTTAAAGATTCATCATGACTGACGCGAGCTAAAGAGCTGCTGCCTGAATCTGGCTCTCACAGGCTGATTGTTGACTGCAGTTTCATTTAAATATTTATCATATGCATATTGGACCCCTAAGGGCAGCATTGGAAATTACAACAGTCAGTCCGTTAATTGCCAAAAATACCACACAAGCTTTGGGATCTAGATGTTCCATTTTATTATTAATGAGCCAGAGAGTGCAGTTTGACATTTGTGTTGGGCCTGCAGATGCAAATGAGTCTCTGTATAGGAGTCCAAAAATGAAACACATGCAGTGGTAATTTGATTTGTGCTAACAGAGGAATGCAGATTCTTTGTACTGTTTTTTTGCTTCATGCTGAACACGTTTTTTTTTTTTAAATCTAATAATTCAGATGTCAATGTTTTATTCAATCTGAAGTGCTACAGTAACAGTTTCACTTCTGAGGAGGTCAGTTGATTTATGTTGAGAAAAAGTCCTGACGAAGTAGAACAGACTTTTTGGGAGAATTTAAATTTCAATCGAATCAAGTTTATTGTCATTTTAACTTGCATCAGTATGCAGGGCAGAATGAGAGAGTGTTTCTCTGGGACTGCGATGCAACATCAATAAATAACACTGTATACACAAACATTTATACAACACAGTCCCTGAGCCTGAATACTCAGGACTACAAACTGAGAGAGGAGAACATACCCTTCCTCATCAATAAGGACTTCCACCATCACTCGTTTTTATTCAACCCCACTACACTACATGCTACATTAATATAAAGCCTCCATATCTGACTCACTGTGTTACATTAACTTTCAGTTTTTGTTATCTCTTGTAAGAAATTAAAATCAATGTTGATATGGCGTAATTTAAATTAAATACAGGGTTTTAATTTAAAGCTGTTTTATTCTGAAAAACCGGAAGTTTACACTAACAATACAATACTGTATTCAATACTAGTTTCTCTTTTGCTTTTCAGCTCTGGACAGACCACTTGTCAGTTTTCCCAAATTCAGACATCAATGGACATCCTAATCCATTCAGACTCGAGCCGTGTCCGAACGAATCGAGCCTGTTGAAATATGGCACAGACACAGGTCTTAAAAGGTTGTTTCTAATGCAGTCTCTAATGGGCTTTCCATATGTTGTTAGCCCCTGCCACCTGAATTCCATCAGGCCTGTAAAGTGTGTGTGGGGGGGGGGGTACCGGCCTCCTTCCATAAACATCTGCCATTAGAGTTCAGGCTACAGAGGGCGGGATTAAAGTCTCCCAGGAACCCTGACAAGATAACTTGTAAAAGCTTGTCTGAGGGTCAGAGATCGCAGGTATCAGCTGAGGTTTATTCCCCCTGTGAGCGGCCCTGTAAAGATGTATAAATCACCTGGACAGCTGCACCCGCATATTTGTATCCTTCCATCTTTTTCTTCCCTTTGCGAGGCTTAGAGATCCAAACAGATACTTCCTGCACTGTAACACCCTGAACTTTGGGCTTACTGAAGGGAGGAGATGAGGACAGGGAGCTGCTGACACAGTGACATTGATAAAGCACCACACCAGGGCCTGAGACCACTACAATTTAGAAAAGATTGATTATCCAATTAACATCTGGCACTATAGGGTACTTCGCATGTTGCGGAGGCACTAACAAGATGCAACTGTCCAGTCCCGCTTTTATTTTTCTCATAATGAGATTCCTCGTTGGAAAGAAACATTTCATTTGGAAGTGGAAACATTTTTCATAATTACATTATTCCCTACCAATCTGCAATTACATTATGAGCATTCTCTGTAATGTATTCACCCAGCTTCTGGCTTTGTGTGCACTGTGCACCCATTGTATGGATTGATTAATGTAAATGTTAAGGGAAATATTGCACCTCATCGCTCTGAATAGCGCAATAAAAGAATGATGTGATCTGTTGCAGATTGAAAACCGGCCGGCCCAAAACACTGAAATCAGAAGAAACGCTTTGCACTTTCAAAAACGATGCAAATGAAAAAAACACAGATATTCCAAAACACATACAAATGAAGAAAGATCCTCACCAACTTGACAACACACACGCAGCATCAAAACTTAACGGTAACGGGGACTCTAAAAAGTGACGGCTGGATATTCAAATTGGCCAACTGTCGCAAAGTTACTCTGTTTCCATAATTGTAAGTGTTTTGTCAGTACCGGTATATTTGAAATGACTAGGTTAGCTACGTTAGCTAGCTAGCTTACAGCAGATCTGCATCAATATCAGAAGCAATCATGCTTGAAATTGTTCAGTTTCAAGCTTCTAGCAGCGGTTTTTTATTTGAAGCGTTTTGTGTTTGCAGCATTGTGGTTATGCAGTGCATTTATCAAGTCATCGGCATCAAGCTGGACCCCTTTGAAGCTGTGGTGGAGAGGAGGACACTGAACAGGCTGTTGTCCATCATGGATAACCCCACCCATCCTCTCCACCTGCAGCTGGACAGTCAACGGAGCTCCTTCTCCAATAGACTGCTGCAGCTCCCCTGTCACAAGGACAGATACTGGAAAACATTCCTGCCCACTGCAATAACACTGTATATGAGTAAAATGTACAACGTGGTTTAATTTCTAGAGAAACTATGGAGCAGAGAGTTCTCTCCCAGCCAGAGGTGATTTATTGTACATAATCTGTTATAATATTTATACTCCATATTCCATAATGTCATATATTTTGAATATATATATATATATTTGTATATACATTTATAATATCTGCATGTATATTTTCTATTTCAACATGTATATTTTATATTTTATTTTATTTTTCTTTCTATTCTTGTATATTTTGTAGTTTTGTTTTATTGTAAAATGCCTTTTATGCTGCTGTAACAACAACAATTTCCCAATTTGGGATCAATAAAGTACTATCTATCTATCTATCTATAATAATAATAATAATAAATCATTGGATTTATTTTAGTATTAAAGTATGCGCATGTTTCTTCAAGTTGGTGAATGTTTTCTCGATGCTGCGCATGTGTTGTCAAGTTGGTGAAGAAGTTCTACATTTGCATGTGTTTGGCACATTTGTAATATAAGTGTTTGGGCCGTTGTATTATAATAATAATCCTCACTTATGTACGTAGGACTTAAGGTTTGCCTTTTAAAAGCTAATGTACTCACACCATTCTTGCTATTTTTAGTTTTATCTTCATGATTGATTGCACAAATTGTAAGTTACTTTGAATATAGCATCAGTATAATGTAACACACGGGGGTCCTTCAGGGGCCAGATTTCAAAATGGAGTTCTCAAGTTGAAGTTTAAATTAATTGATATGTGTTTTCCCGCCCTTTTTCTGTAGTGTATACTTCAGTGTGTGTACAAAATAATTTCCCTTATCTTAATTAAAAACACAATTGATGCAGGCGGTAAAATGGAAGGCAGTATAATCTTTTATTCTGCTGGAAGCGCAATCACACATCTCCTCGACACCAGCTTGTGTGCGACTGAGAAATGAGATTAAGACGACTCCTCGCCGGCAATATTCGTGGTCGTAATGTCACGTTACACAGGTCATTAAGCCAGCAGGATAACGAATGATTAGTCAAGGGCCACATTTTATCTCCCCTCCGCTCTATTGTTGAAGTAAATTTGTGTCAACACAATGGCAATAAGCCGTGCCATGTCAAGTCAGCCGTTCAAAAACAGGATTTAAAGTCTATTGTGTTTCAGCACGCTTGACGTATGTGAGGGAATTTGCTTCAGATGTCCCTAATGACTCCCCATAGGGAGTGCATGTGTTTACCGATTGATTATATGCCTGCTGCTCTTTGCATTTCCATAAAAGCTCTTGGATTATTTGACCACTGCTGATGTTTTGATTCTAGCATCGATTTGTTTCAAGTGTTCAATAAGTACACAAAAACTCCAGGACATAATAGTGTTTGTTCAGCCAGGCTTTTTAGTTTACATTCATTTAGCAACAGAACTGTATGTTCACATTTCTGGTCAACAATTAGGAAAAAGGTGACTTGTGAGGATAGTTTGTTTCTCTAGTCTAGCACATGTTGTTTTTCCAGCTGGCCTGCGCGTTAGATACTTGTAGAAACATTTCATTTCATTTGTATTTGTTCCGTTCATGGTATGCACAACTTAATAATAATTGTTAACAAAACATGTCTCTGTAAACACACCATTGACCGAAAAGGAGCAGGGAGAAGAACATAATCTTATATTACCTACCCCCTTCTATAGAAATAGATGGTCTGTCCTTCATATTTCGTATTCACAGCCAATCATAACAGTATCGTAGGATAATAAGAGAAACACAAAAAATACTTATTTCCTACTTGTTATTTTAACATGTGTTCTTCTTAAGGTTAAAGTTAAGGGTGTTCAACTTACTTCCAATACACTGTTCATGTGTACACATGTCCATGCCACATGTTTATATATCACTACCGTACACAGTATTTTTTCTACTGTAAAATATTTATCATTATATTCTTTTTACTTAGGCTTATTGTATCTTATACGTATATTTTTCTATTACATTACTTACATTTAATCTGGCTGATATTTTTATCCAAAGTGACTTACAATAAGTGCAATAAACCATAGAAATACATTTTTCTTTTGTGATAGTGTTAGGTTTAATGACCAAGGTACAAGCCAAACAGGCGGGTTTTCAGTCTGCAACGGAAGATATGTAGACTATATATATACATATCAATGGGGAGCTACTTCCATAATTTTGGAGCCAGGATAGTGAAGGATGTGTTTTTGTTGAGGGGTACCTGGGTCTAAAGGCCCGGACACACCAAGCTGACACCAAAGAACTGACACAGACGGACCCCCGACTGTTGCGTCGCCTCGCGTCTCTGCGTCTTGGCCATGTGTCGCACTGGAACACACCGCAAAGACTTCAGCCGACTGCCAAGAAGCACGTACGAACTGCGCATGCGTGAGTGGCAATAACTCTCCTTACCAGCAGGCGGCGGTAGTGTGTATTCGTCATTCAAAAGAGGCAACAACCGGAAGACAGACTGCGTGATACACCGAGAGAAGAAGAACAGACTGCGTGATACACCGAGAGAAGAAGAACAGACTGCGTGATATAAATAAACAACAAATAGTGTGTGCATTCCATTTTCACTCTACAGCGAGAAGCTCAATCGGCGGACAAAATCGGCTTGGTGTGTCCGGGCCTTTACTCGCAGAAAGGGAGTTGCAAGCTAGATGCAGAGCAAAATGCACATGATGGAGCACCATTATATCAATTGCACTATTGTATGTTGCATTGTTGGAGAAGCCTGAGACTTAAGATTGTCAACTACACTGTATCTTTTGTCCATATGACAAATAAAGCCTTTGAATCCTTTTGAATCCCTGAAAATAAACTCAGTGATATAATCTGATGACGTTCCTTAGAATTATTTTCCTGCAGATCCCAAAGGAAATCTACTTGAAACAGCTCATGAAGGATGATGAAAAGAAATAATTTGTTACAGTCCCTAACAAATAACAGCTGCCAATATTTTGTATTCAGATTACTGTAATCCCCCTTTACATAGAATCTGTTACCCCTTAACCATTCACCTCTTTCTCTGGGAGCAATTAAAACAAGCTCTTGAAGCTCGGGTCCAACAGGAAGCATTAGTAGACTTTAAAAGCTGCGCTCAGATATACCACAGTGAGATGTGTTTTCAGCCATCGCTCCATCACAACAGTTTTTCCTCTCCATAATGCACACTATCGGTCTGGTCTTTAGTGTTATCAAAGAACATGTGGTGGAAACAGGGAAATCAACATTTTAATTCCAGAGAGAGTCAACAGCTGACAGCTACAAATGATGCACAAAGGAAGTGATTTGAAGTCAGTCATTGGACCCTGAGCGGTTTGATATGCATTTGATTTGCTCACAGGACCCCTGGTTGTGTTTCCTCATGCATGTGGCTGATATGTAATTTGGCAAGGCAATGGGGGAGAGCCCAGCAAGTCATGGACTGTGAATTTGTATAACCCTATAGACATGTTTTCTCTCTAAAGCCTTCACTCTGTCCTTTATTTCTTTTCTTTAGCGCTGATAAATGGTAATTTTTCAGACACAGACACATCCTTTGCATTGGAAGTTGTGGCTGTGGCTCAGTGGATAGTGTGCTGGACTTCAAATCAGGGGATAGCAAGTCTAACAAATGACATGTAATGTAATGTAATGGAAGTGTTGGTCTTTTACATGCCTGCATGTAATAGTGTTTATACAAAATAAAATACCTCTATAAAACTATTGTTATGACTGTGCACCACATGTTTAAAATCTAAAAGTAGAAATGTTTCCACTTTGCTCTGCCAGCCATTTAGTTTACATTACTTCAATTACGCTCTGATTAGTAATTCAATGTTTGAATTCCTTTGAATGCCTTAGTTAGACTTTGTGGGAGCGATTTTCATATTTGTAAAACCTCCTTATGAGCACACACACAGCGAGGCTGCATCCCTTTAATCTGAAAATCCAGATGAGTGAAAGAAAAGAGAGGTAAGAGGAAAATTACCAGCAGACTCATGCTGGTACATTTTACTGTGATTGGTAAAATGTTCCTCCACACTGTCAGCTCTCATCTGCAGTATTTATGTCTGTCCCCATGCTAGAAATGATCTGTAACTGAAGAAAAAAAAGAGACAATTGTGTTTGTATTTTCTCCCTCACTGTCAATTGTGGACATAAATAACATTTTTTGCATTTCCTGCTCTAATACATTGCCACTGTTTGCCAATTCAGGAGATAACAAATGGGCCATTTCCTCAGTGGTGCACCTCCTCTCACTAGGTCGCCTCATTGCATGCTTACACGGCACATGAGACATGCTACCATTGATTAGGCTAATTGCCTGCCCAACCCTAACCTGCCCTCCTACTCCCAAACATTCCTCTGTTACCTTGCTCTTCCATTTGTCTTGTCTTTGTGTAATGAAATCCCAAAGGATCCACAAGCTGTAGCACCCCACTGCAAGAGCTATTGAATAGAGTGACACAAACGACTGCTGCACTCTTATCTCTGGCCCTGTTAATCCCAGACCTCTTCCACTCTGCAGCCACTAACGTTATAACCCTGAATCAATGAGACAAGCGCTGGGATTTAACTGTGAGTGGATGGAGTGAACGGGGTGAAAAGAAAAGTGTAAACAGACTGAAGGAGGAGTAATTGTGTGAGCAAGCTGCATTTCATTTGTCTGCATTCCTCCTGCTAATCTTATCGCTAATGTGATGCTAATACTAGACCTTTGTGAGGAGGCACTTGCATTGAAGAAGATGTTTTGACTGTAGCATCAGGAGCAGTGTTGACTGTACACCATTTCAAATATATACTTTTCAATGTAACTTTCTGGCACTGAAGCCAGACAACTGTTTGCCCATTGTTCACAACAATGACAGCTGATTTTACCCCTGAAAATGTGGAGTAATTTCCAAAACAAAAGGTCCTTGACAGGCAGTGTAAGAAAACAAAAGCAGGTTTCTCCTTTACCCATTGATTGTATTGGCTGAAATAACAACTATCATATAATACTACTAAAGCTACATGTCTCTGCAAAAATATTTAAAAAAATGAATCCAGCATTGTGGTAACTATTTCTTCACCAAGTAGTGATAAGATTTAACATTTCAGTTTGACTTTATACTTAATTTCCTCAGTGGAGGATCTTGTTGAAAGTATAAAGGACAACCTGACCCTCCCCTGTTCTCATTAATGATCCATCCTGTCCTTCAGGAACAGTTAGCCTTTTTCCTCTATAAGCAATATCCCTGATTAGATGATAACAATGATGATTGTAATGGACTCTCTTCACTTCGCTAATTACTTTGTGGCATTAATATACAATAGCGAGCTCTCACAATCAGCAGTGTGAGCCAGGCAGAAACTACTAATTGGATTTGTAAAATCCATCGCTGCTGTTTTTTTTATTCTGCAGAAGCAGGAAAGATTGGATTCACTTCACCAACTCAGACACATTACTCTCAACACAAACAAGATGATGTAATGCCGAGGATTAACATAGCTAGCATGCGGCTTAATCCGCACCAACAGTAAATCAGGGAACAAATGGAAACCTGAGCATGCGGTGGGAGTGGTAATATAGTTTCTAGTTCACTGGGCTGTAGTGGCTTTCTGTGTTATGTGAATGCACACCATGAACCACCAATGCAACCTCTGCTATCTCCCAGCAGGAAGACCCCCGTTCTGAACTCGAGTGCAAAGCATGATGAATGGTACTGTAGCACGTAAACGGCATCATTTCTCCGCCTGCATAAGCAGAAAAACAAGCTTAGCCCAGCACTTTGAACATTTGCTTTAGCATCAGGAGGATGCGGCTCCAGATTTTGTTTTTCTATTAAAGGTCCCATGTCATGGCCATTTCTACTGATCATAATTCCATTGTTGAGGTCTACTAGAATAGATTTAGATTGTGCAATTTTCCAAAATCACATTGGTTTCTCATACAGCATCTCTGTATAGTATGTGTATTCACTCTCTGTCCTAAACGGCTTGTTGGAGCTGCTGAGGGGGCTGCACCCCCATCTGCGAGGCTCCACTAGCACCCGCACCCCCAAACGCGGCGCACCTACAGTGTAAGTGCGCCACAGTTTCGGCGATGCGAGGCTCCACTAGCACCCCCCCTCCCCCCACCAATGGGTCCATTTGGGTATGGGCACGTCACTGTACCCAGGAAGTAAACAATGGAAATCTCCAACGAGGCGTTTCGGGGCAGCATAGACAGGTATTTTCTGTGTTACAGTTTTACTCCCTACAGGGTGTACTTTGAGGGTTTTTGACTCTGCAGACCGTTTACATGCATAAAAACCTTCATAACACACAAGGGGACGGGTAATAACCGGAAAAGCATGACATGGGACCTTTAATTTATACTGTGAGTATTTTTTCTCTGATGGCAGAATAAGCCTTTGCAGAATTGTGATGAATTCAATGGGGGCCAGTGGTCAAGAGGTGTTTATTTCACGGGCCCCTTCCCCTACTGACAGGCTTTTCATATCTGGACATGATGTAGAGCCCTGACCTGGGGACATTACGCTTCTGGAGTGCAAATATAGCTCTTCCTTTTGAAATTCAGCAGACCAGCAAACGCAGGAGCCGTGAAGCGGCTAACCTCTCTGTCTTGTGTTACAGTTCAGAAAAAAGGGGGCTGTAGATAAAGTGTCATCAAAAGCGGCTCAAAAGAGTCCGAGATTACAGCGGTACAAATCAGGTCAAGCTTGCCTGACAGAAAAGGGAGTGTCCATATCTCATCCTCAACCTCCTGCAAACTAAGGTGATTTATGTGACAGTAGCCAACAGCACAAAGAAGAGGTCACTGAAGGAAGAAAGGGTTGACATGACTTCAAAAGTTTAAGTGCTTTGATGAAGATACTTCCACATGTTTGACCAAAGTGTATAGATGACAATACCACCTTTGTCCAGACTAAAATACCGCAACAACTATTGGACATTTTGTCGTGAAATTTGGTTCAAACATTTGTGGTTGACAGAAGATGAAGTCTACTGAATTTCATAACTTCACCTACTATTACTTTAAACACCACCAGGAGGTCAAATTTCACATCTTTCATCCAAATGCCTGCGAAACGACAACAACGTTCCCATCAGACTAACCTGCACTTGCTAACTAGCAAATGTTAGCATGCTTATATGCTAAGATAAGCCGGTGAAAATGCAATATCCCTATACGTAAGCATTGTCATTGTTAGCATCCTGACATCCCCAATTTAGTTCAGTACAGCACTAGACTCTGACAGCTGCTAAAATATCCCTGGTATTTAGACTCCATTGATTTTTCTTCTAACGCCCCCATGAGGTCAATAGTTTGTTTAATGGTTAAGTTTAAGTCCAAATTCCTGAAAAACTATAACAACGTTCCCATCAGGCTCACCTGTACTTGTTAACTAGCAAATGTTAGCAGGCTAAAATGCTAAAACAAGGCAGTCAATATGGTAAGCAATATACCAGAAATGTACTATTGTGACTGTTAGCAGGTTAGCATGCTAACATTATGGCTTTAGCTCAGTACAGCCAATTGTATTGTACATGTATATGTTTGTAGACTTGTTAGAAACAAAAGAACTGACGATGCGCAAATAAAAATGACACTAGTATTAAAAAGATATTAATGGAGGTTACCTACCAGTTATGGTCTGTTTTCTAAGATTAATCATTAAACTACGTGTGATTGTTCCCTGTAAATATGTCACAGTAAATCAGCAGCTGATCACAGTCCATCCTGTACCATGCTGTGCCCTCCACTGAAATGACAAACCATGAAAACGTCCCTCTCTTTTTTCTTTTCTCAACCTTTCCTCCCCTCCATTCCCAGCACACTTGTAATCCAATATCCATGTCAGCATGGAAATGAGAAATAACAGGATTAGGAAACAATTTATATGAATCGCCTCATGTTCACTCGCTGTTTACGCTTTCTCGGGAGGGAAAAGAGGGCTGCGGTCTCCATGGAAACTGTAGTTGGCCAATGGTGGGTGTTTTTCCCCCGACTGTATGACGAGCTGCCTGTTGAGACGGGATTGAAGTTGGCTGTTGGAGTGTCTTTCAATCATTTTGTAAAAAAAGCGAAGTAGGAATCAGGAGAGAGATTATTTTATCTCAGGCTGTTTGGTTTTTTACTCTCGTCAGGTTTCAGTTCATGAGCTTCTTTAGACAGCAAAATACAACCCGAGCTGTAACTAAATATGTATCTGCTGTCCTTGTCGTTAAATAACAGTAACTTCAAGCTGAAATCGCAGTTTGGTTTTATGATTTTCAAAAGTGCTGTGGCAGTGTTACAATATTGGTTCTGCATTAATGTAGAGAAAGTGCATGCATCTGTGTTTTCTACTCATATCTCTCCCTTTTTTAATTTATTTGCAACACAAATACAGTTTAATATATAATGTACCAGGCAGATGCAGCTGAGCCCTCAGGAAAATGTGCTGCTCCCTGTTCTGGGCAATATGAGCAGCGGCCTTGAAACTACCTGTCGACATTGATCAGTCACGCGGCGGGCTTTCTTTGAGATGGGACTTGCAGTTATTAGAGCGAGAGGCTGTTAGATGGAGAAGCCTGTCGTCCGCTGCCTTCGACAGCTCAGGTAAGCCCTGAGGAAAAACTGCCCCCCCGAGCACACATCAGCCCTCGCCATCACTCGAATTTCAAGTCAGCGGGCTGGTGTGATGTATTGGCTCTCACCAGTGTGCTCTGCAGAAGGAATTGTATGGCTGTTGAGTGCCATAGCTGTGAAAATGAGGACATCAAACCATACTGTAGGCGCAGTTTTTTTTAAGGAGGCAATAAGTAATATTTTACAGCTCCTGGTAAAAAATGACGATGTATCTGGTTTGATGGGGTTGTTGTGATCAATAAAGATGCCTCAACGTTTATTTTGCACACCCTCAGCTCAACTTGTTCTGTGTTTAAAACCTTCCTGCTCCCATTTCAGATGCTGTTAAATGATACACATTTCAGCCTCATCCTCAAGTCAAATCATACAGCTGCGTTATTATTACTCTATTATTCATGGTGACATATTCACTTTTTACGAGACGTTTATGTTGGATTTCAGCTCGTAATTAGCTTACCCCTCTCTCGCTGTGGAAATATGACTTTATAATGTGCATGACTTTATAAATGACAGTCCATAATAGCTCAAGGGTATGCAATGAGTGTGAAGGCTGTTAAACATTCTCTGAGTGTAAATCTTCTGTCTGTTGTTGGGATATGATAGAGGGCGTAGATTACAGAAGTGTAAGGACTTTTACAATTTGGTTGACTTTACAGCCAAGGTTTACTGTTAAGTGCTGAAGCTCTGATCATTTGGTTGGTATCACATTTAAATTACTAGGAAGATATAATGTGTGTTAGAGTTGAAATCACAATTTTCTTTATGCCTTTCCTACCTTTGATACACTCATCTCTTTTGCTGTTACCTTAAGACGTGGGAACACTATTTTCCAGTGTGATGTTCTTATACATGGAGGAGGTCAGTGTGAATGATGGGTGTACAAAATGCAAGTCTTTGACACCGCAGACTGGTAAAAATGCGTAAAACCTGCATTTAGTTTAAGTTGAGGGACATATTGTGGTTGATTAAAAGCATGCTAGTTGCTAAGTGCGCATTTTATATTGCAAAATGGAATATTGAAGGAAAACCAAATCTGTGTCAGAGAACATTTAGGTGATGTATGTAATTTATTGCCTGCTGGATACTCGACACTAATTAGAACATTTGCACATTATGCTGTTTAAAAACTTAGTCCGGGTGGTATTATGTTACTTTCTAAGTGTAATTGCATTTACAAGTTAGTCGTCTATAAACGTACTTTCAAGGCGAGAGTGTTTATCAGAAATGTACAGCTGTCGAGAGGTTTTTGAGCAAACAAAACACAATGTACTTTTTTCGCAAGTTAATCACAAATGTACATACCTGAATCTCACTGCCTCTAAATGTCCAAGAGAAGATGAAAACATATACATGTGTCTTAATCATAATATTTTACCAATTTGAAGACTTTCTTTTTGCATTAAAGACATCCTTTAAGTAAGCAATTTCGAATATTGTCTAATTGTGACCCCATTGTCAGAATGTGTTAGTTTAGAGGTAACCTTCCTTATCATTTCACAAATACTGAAACTAAAAGAAAAGAAAAGCATAATTTTTCCTATCAAAAACTGATCATATATAAATATATTTTTCCAGCTATTTTTCTGTCCTGTTCATCCCCTATACATCGCTTTGGTTTCCCTTATCCTAGAAAGTCCTAGAAAGATACACTTAAAAGGTAGGGTAGGTAAGAATGGAGAAACCAGCTCGAGTGCACTAGAATTTGAAAGTACGCAGCCGGAAAAAATCTGCCCCTTCCTTCAGACTTCCTTACAGAGCCCCTCCTCCAACACACACGAATGCGCACATGACCAATGAGGGCACGAGATAAGTTTGTGCACGAGATGGAAGGCTGACAGGCAGGTAGGCCATCCAGTTATTTTAGCCGGGCCGGCTCAGATGATTGGTCGTGCTTTTTACAGTATTACGGCTTCCACAGATGACATTTTGTTATGTATTTATTGTCAAAGCATTTAATATATTCATTGCTATCGGGATGTTAAGAGCATTCCATGGAATATAACAAAGTGTTTCTGAAGTGAATTACCTACCCCACCTTTAACTAATGTGCATTTTAAAAAAGAGGAATAGTTTCGGCCAAAACTAAACGGTACCATGGGGTCAGATTAGAATTTTCCAAAGGGGGGTTCGTTTAGCATGAAACACTTGAAACAACTAAAGGATAAGTTAAACAAGAAAATAAAAAGAATGGTCATAGAAAACTATTTTTGCTAAAAAGTGAGCAATGATTGAGAGTCAGAGCTAAACATTTCAGACTTGTATTCATGTCCTTTTGTTATTCATGTTTTATTATCTTTGCTTTTAAATGAGTGTTTTTAAATGCCATTTCATAATATGTTTCTTAAAGGTGGGGTAGGTAAGTTTGAGAAACCGGCTCGAGATACACTTTTTGTTATATTCCATGGAATGCTCTTAACATCCCGATAGTAATTAATATCTTAAGTGCTTTGACAAAAAATCCATTAAAAAATGTCATCTGTGGAAGCCGTAGTACTGTAAAAAGCACGACCAATCATCTGAGCCGGCCCGGCTAAAATAACTGGATGGCCTACCTGCCTGTCAGCCTTCCATCTGTGCACAAACTTATCTCGTGCCCTCATTGGTCATGTGCGCGTTCGTGTGTGTTGGAGGAGGGGCTCTGTAAGGAAGTGGCAGATTTTCTCCGGTTGTGTATTTTCAAATTCTAGCGATCTCGAGCTGGTTTCTCAAACTTACCTACCCTACCTTTAATGCTCTTAATTTCTTTCATTTTTGAAAAGCACTTTGAATTACCTTGTGCTGAAATGTGCTGTATAAATAAACTTGCCTTGCCTTGTGACCCACAGGTAAGGAACCATTGCTCTAATTAACAATTTATATTTTTAGACGTAGATATTTCTTGTTGGAATTGACAACACAATTAGACAGCTGTTATGTTTCCGTGTTATCTTTGCTCATCTGTCAATACAAGTCAAGGTATTCAGAGGTATTTGAAATATGTGTTAATGGCTCTGCAGAAACGCGGCACCCAGCAGTCGCTCTCTGCTCGTTCTTATGCTTTGTGAGTATTTCTCTAAACCTCTATTCACATACCCATCCAGCCTCTGTCTTTAGAAACCCCCTCTGTCCTATAGACCCTCCCAGCAGGCAGTATCTCTCTGGGGCTCTTTCACCCCGTCAGCCCATCAGAGAGCAGAAACCCGGGGTGTGTGCATCCATCTGTTCTCCGCTGTGGTCCGGCTCCATCAGGAGGACGGGACCCCTCAGACTTGGGAACCCTTTTAATCAATGGCAGAGATTACAGTAGTCACGACCAGCTGGCGCCAGCTCGACACCGATGTCTTTGGAGTGCATGCAGGGGTCGGTTCCCCCCCCCCGCCCGTCCTGAAGCCTCCCTGCTACGAGGAGGCAAAGCCCACCAGCGGACTGCAGTCAAACACTGAGCCTGTGATTGACGGCGCTGTTGTTGCAGAGTTCCCCCTCACAAAGATGTCTTACAGTGCATTGTAAAAGCAAAGTCGTGAACTTGTGTTTACCTTCGCATGGTGATTTGTATATGCTGCTGCAGGCTGTGTTATTTGAGTATAGAATAGGGCTGCACAATTACCCAAAACTTTATCAAAATGCAATATTGGCATGGCAATTTTTAAAGCGCAGGTAGCAGAATAGTTGTTAAAGGCTAACTCTGTGTAAAAAATCCAAAATTGAATGAAGTTTACAGAGATATTGCAGCCTATACATTGTATTCTACAGACTTAAAGGGGTCGTGTTATGTTCATTTTCAGGTTCATATTTTGTATTTTATGCTTCTACTGTGACATCTTCATCTCTTTTCACCCTCTGTCTGAAACCAGAGCCCAGTCTGTTCTGAGTGGTTAGCTGCCCGGCTCTGTTGTGATTGGTCAACTGCTTAGAGATGACCCGCCCCTTATTCTATCACGTACAATGTGTTGGAGTGCTAGCGTTTGCAGAACATTGACATGCTCAAAAACCTATAACACACTACAGGAGAGGGAAAACCCCCAAAAGCATAATAGGACCCGTTTAAGAAGAGAAGTCTGTTTGATACAGAGCCTTTTTAAAAAGTCTCATCATGTTTCTTTTGATATATTATTCAATGATAATGAGAATTATGATTAAAACATTTTCAATCCATCCATCCATGTGTATCATATTGCGACATACAGTAAGGCGCCGTTTACACGAGGACAAAACGGCTTGTATCTGCATAGTTTCGCGTGCGTATAGCCCTATTATTTACACGAGGCCGATAGAAACGGACCCCACAAACGATAACGGGTCCACAGGTGGATAGATTTGCAAACGAAACTCTCTGGGGGGTCAAACGAGTCCGTGTAATCGCCTCTATACGAATATTTCCTGAAAAAATAATGATAGCCCCGCCTCTCCTGCTCACTGCTGTAGCATGGCCAGTAGCCATCTGTAACGATCAACTATCAAAAATAGCTGTGTTAATTAAACGCACAAGGGGTTCTTGAATGAAATAATATTATAAAAGGCAAACCAGAATTGTTAACGCCCAATATACTCCTTAAACAAAATAAACAGAGTCAGATTTCATGCATTGATCCATTATATTGACAATTTTCCAGCCAAACAACACAAACAAAATTAAACCGTCCGCTCTGCGATACACCAAAATTGTCTTTACTGCCTAATCCAGGCCATTATTGTTCATTGCTCACCCGGTGTTTGTAGAGAATATCTCTCTTTCTGAGCGCGTCCTCTCCACGGAGACGTGCTTCTTGGTCGGTCGATGCAATATCCACAGATTCGGTTTCTTTCAGTTAACTTCCCCGTTGCATTTATCCATATATTTACATGCTGAGGAAATTACTATATCCCGCTGAATACCAGCAATCGCCACACACAAAATAACGATAGCCCCACCTCTCCTGCTGACTGCTGTAGCATGGCCAGTAGCTACTGTCAGTAGCTACTGCTAGTGCTACTGCTACTGACCATGCTACAGATGTTAGTACAACATCTACAGCTCCTCTACCACAACCATCAGCAACAAGTGGACATGGAGAATTACATTAACTACTACATGTTGCTAAATCCACCGCGGGGCATAAACAGAAGGGTAACCATGGCAACATTGCTGCAGGGCTGCTCCGGGGTCTTCTTCGCTGCTTTTGGTGTATTTTGGCGGAAGTTACAGCGCCACTTACAGTCCTGGCATATGTACTACAGCGTTTCCAGCGGTCTCGTTTTAACAGACACGTTAAATGAAACGAATGCATGTGAACGGAAGACTTTTTTGAAAGCGCATACTGTGCATAAACGCAAACGTTCCCGTGTGCACAACGGTTCACAACTAGTTCCTTTTTCAATCATGCAGCCCTCTTATCTTGTTTTTGTAGCTTCTGTTAGAGACAAGATCAACAACACAACGTATTTAATACAGTGATTTATGAATCCATGCTGCTTTCACTTCCCTCTTGTTTCCCTCTCGCTAGCTCCCTGTTGACAGGCTTGCCATACTTCCCAGCATGCATAATAACACTCTTAAAGAGAGAGAGAGATCTTTATATCTTAATGTTATCTTTCCAGCAGCGGCAGCAGAGATTTGTAAAATATTCTCGCTCATATTGGGTAAACCTCAGGCTCCGAGGTTGCCGGGGAAGTGTTGATAGAATTTGTTTCCCGCAGCAGCTGCTCTCCTGAACTCAGAACTCTTTACAACATCTCTGCTTGGCTCCATCAGACCAGGCACTGTGAGTCTGTGAGGGTAAAACCCACTTGTTTACGTTCATTCAGAAAACAAATTCATTTTTAATGATGTCTTGATGGCAACCATTGATTTCACATGAGTACGAGTTTGGATCTGTTTATTTAGCAGTGTCTATTACAGGATATATATTTGCTGCTGCTACACTGACAGTTTACCATTGAAGTAATTTGATGTTACAGTCTACAGTAGGACTGGATTAGTTTGAGCTGAATTTGTTTTTGTGAACTTTTCAGTATACTTTATTACAAGTAAAAACAATTTCCTTAACCTGCTTCAATCAATTTTATGTTCACAATGCATCAAAAGACTACTGTATGTTACGGATATGGGCGGTGGTGGCGAAGTCCATAGGGACTTGGCTTGGCAACTGGAAGGTCACTAGTTCAAGTCCCGGAAAGACCAAGTGCTACCGAGGCGTCCCTGAGCAAGGCACCGTTCCCTACACTGCTCCCCGGGCTCCGGACATAATGGCAGCCCACTGCTCCTAACACTAGGATGGGTCAAATGCAGAGAAACCGTTTCGTTACATAGTACCTGTACTACGTAATGACAATAAGTTGAATCTTCAATATTCAATACACAGTTTACGTTTCACTTTCTTTAACCTTGCAAGTTACATGCTGCATTATTTGGAAAAATGGGTTCTCAACTGGAAATATTAACCTCCTCAAGTTGGAAAAGCAACCAGGAAACAGATGTCTTCATGTTCAGCGCTCTGAGGAATACAATGGTTCTGTTTTAGGGTCTTCATGTGTCCACATTACAAGCTTTCCAACTCAGGAAATCTGATTATACGAGCAGCCCATGAATGCACCACTGGCCTTGGAGCCTTTCTAGTAGAGATATGCTGTTTTTGTTCACTCTCAGTGTTGCCCTCAGTATTATTCTCAGCCATTAAAATGAGTAAAAAATAAACGTCTCCATGCTATCTGCTGAGCGTTAGACGGAGACAAAACTAGCAATTAACTGGTGATCATAGCAAAGCATTATGAGCAGATGGTGAACAACACAAAGAGAGTAAATTCAGCGGGACAGACATAAGACTGTCAAAAACTGTTGTTAGTTGTTGTTTAGTGGACTGTACTCTGTCTTTAAAGTGTATATTTAAGTATACTTTCATTTAGCTAATCTGTAAATATGTTCTCAATAAGACTGATGACTGTGGTGTAAAGTGAAACTAGAGTTAAACTTCAAAAGTATCCCTCCAGATTGTCAAAATTACCAAATTGATTGATGTGTTTTTCATTCAACATCAATACACATTTGAGTAGCCGGATCACTACAGAGTGTTGTAAAATTAAAATCTACATAAACGAAGTGACTTTCCACGTTCCTCTTAAAGTTGACCTTGGACGACTCATCAGACGAAAGCTGCAGAGGGAGTTTCTGGTGGAGGAAACAAGCATCGAGGTGAAAGAGCTTCTTGTCTGCAGTCCGGTACGAGCTGTTATGAATGTGCATGTTATATCCTCCGCCAGGTGAAGGCACAATCTACCGGCTGTTAGCGGGAGTTTTCGTTGGCCGTGTACAAAGTAGCAGATTCAGAAACACTCAAAGGCATCATACAGGTCTTGTTGGCTGCAACTCACCCTGCTGCTTCACCCCCCAAATGATGATAGAGAGCGGCTACTCCAGGTGATGCTTTGAATTTTTAAGGGATGTTTGTTTTCTCTGGCATGAACGTATAGAGAGGCTGTTTCTGTAAAGCCGGTTCAGTTTGCTCTGCGATTCCTGGCAAGAAAAGGGTGTCAGGCATTTTTTTTATTTGTGTTGATTACACTCTGTACCTTTGGTGTGTACGGTAGGGGACCTGTCAGGACATTAGATGAAGATTGACAGCACCATATTACAGGATTCATGACCTCTACATCAAAGGTAACTGTGCTGCTGCCGACACTGACTTACACATTATTGTATCAATGTCGTCTTGTTTGTCAAACAATGAGAAAGCAGCACACTTTGAGAGCATGTCATAAAACTGTGGCAAGATGAACATGCTAGGTAGTCAAAAACCTAACCTCCCGTCTTTTAAGATGTGTTGTGTGATAATGTGATTAAACACATTACATTAAGAAGATGCAACATGGCACAAAAATGATGGGCCGGAGAGAAGACAAGGCTTCCTCTGTTTGGTGCTGACATGCAGATTCCCAAATATATTGTCCAATCAGATCAGCAGGAATCAGTTAATACATAAATCAAGAGATTTTTGTTGTTGATCAATTTGCTCATTTGATCGACGATCCATTGAATGCATATAGTTGGTCAGCAATTTTTGGTTTCAGCTCAGCTTGGCTTACTTACTGAATAAGAGAGTATCTTCAGAATTGTAAAATACACTATAGATTTCTTTCTGACTAAAAGAAGAAAATCTTGATCGTGACTCAAGCCTATTTCATCATTGCTTCTCAAGTATTTCAGTAAGTGTTCTAGTGTACTACTTAGGTCTTAAGTTCTAGCCTTCACTCCTAATGGTAATAAAGAACATTGCAATCTGTTGTATAAAGATAATCGCTGAGATATGGGAACATCTTTATTATTTTTTGAACAATTGGATGAAGAAACACAAGAAGCCAAACGATAATCCTACACATTGGACATTGTGACCATGTAACCAAGTTGTTTTTGAGGAAAAATAATTTCTTAATGTATTAATTTGTAAAAGACTGATAAATAAAAAATATAATCAATCGGTGCATTCCTACTTTAATGGTTGACACATCTTCTAAATGGGGTGGAAATCCCAGTACGGTATTTAACTCCTGAATTAATAGAATTATACATGGATTTAATTACTTGGCCATCACACTGTGTGATTAATGCCGTCTTTATGCCCTTAACTGTGAACTATAAAACCCTAATCCCACAGGAACTGGACACTGCAGACTCCTGTGTGCATGAACTAAGTAACTAAAGTTACTATCATAAATATTTAATCAAGGAAATTGCTTTCAGTCATAAATACATGATTTAAACGGGGGACGACTGGAACGGAGCCAGACCTCCAGCTACAGAGCAACACGATATGCATCACCTCGTAAAAGGCACCAATTAACCGGGCCCTCGTATATCAGTCCCTAGTCACTTACAAAGTCATTGCCTTCCTTCCTGCCCTCATTATCATCACATACAGTAGGCACCCACTAGAGTGCACTTCACAGTGGTCGAGGGGAAGGCGAGGTATTGTTTTTTTTGTCAGCGAGGGGTTTCTTCCTGTGTTCCCCAGGGGCCCCAGGGGCGGAGAATGGGGCTGTAGATTTCCACATGTCCCGGTGTGACATCTCCATTGTGCGGGGTGAAAACACTCATGCAGCGCGCCGCAGACAGCATTCTGACGAGTATGAATTTTGACAGAGAGACATATATCAAAGCAGCTCCTCTGCATATCACAATGTCCCACCCACCAGCTTCACTGGTTAGAAACAATGAGACGGAAAGTAACAGGCATGTCCCGAGTGTTTGTGATTTTCACTGACTTATGAGGTCAGGCAGTATTTGTGTCAAAGGTTGCAGAGGCCCTGTGCTCTGCAGAGGTTCAATGCCTCAGGGATCGGATCGGATTGCTTAGCTGCTTGGATCAATGTTGTGAAATAATAATACAATTGCACAAAAGAATGAAACATTTACTCAGAAATGTTCAAGATGCTACAGATGAAGATTGTTAAACCACAGCTGATCCCTCATCACAAGAAAATGCATTTGCCTAAACCTGATTTGACCTTTGACATCAATGCATTTCCTATGCACTCCTTTATTACCTGAATGATTACACTATTTCTAAAATATGCAGGAATGGATACCTGGAGTTTATTACATTTTATTACCAAAGGATGCAATATCAAAATATCTAACGGAAAATAAATGCTTTTTTATAACTCAATGAAATGAACTCAATGAACTCACAATGAAATGGTTCAGTGAGAATAAATCCTGAAGACTTTGGCTATCCATTAATGTTTCATGTAGTGCCACCAGCAGGTCTTAATATGCACCTCATATCTAAAGATGCATTGGGCGGCCAACATGTCGTTATAGATTTTAAGGGGTTTGGGAAGATAAATCCTGCGGACTGGTGATTTTATGACATCGCCATCATAGTGTCAAAATGTCAACTGAGTTTCTTATTAAACATTTGCAGAACTAGTGAGAGTTTATACATGTTCCCCTCTGTGTTCAATGCTAATTATTAAACGTTGGACTGCTAACACACCATACATTTAAACATGGTAAATATTACTCATACTAAAAAGTATGTTAGAAAAGATATAAGCCCCACTATAATCTCAAGTATTACCTCAGATTCCCCTTTTCTACGGAGGTGTGTTTCCAGCGTTGTTTGGGATCTGGTGCCTGAATGCTAGTGTGTCTCCACTGTATGGACTCGCCACCAAAAACCGGTTCAAGTCAAGAAACAAGAGTTTACCCGGCATATTTTAGAGTCTGTGTCAGAGCGACAACAGTCCATAGCAAGAATGGAAAGTTATTGCAGAAGCAGCAGCACCAAGGGGCTACAACGCGACCACTATTATTATAATTAAAACACATTATTTTGTGAGAAAAGGTAACATTCGGAACATTGCATCATGCACACAAACATACAGTCTCTGTCACCTAATATAAACATTTTGGGAGAAAAAAAACTCACACAAGTGCAGCCGCTTTGCCCAAAAAGCCAACAAGAAATCTAGTTAGGACACATCTGGCTGGTAGATTTAGCTGAAATGCTGGTGTTGTGGTGGCAATGGGAAAATGAGGCGGCTCAGATTGAGACAAACAGCGCTCCGGTGCTTTTATAGCCGATATCTCCTCACAGCAAATGGTGCTTTGCGCCATATCTGCCCCCTACATTATTTACACCTCGTTTTTATTAGGGCAATCTTGACACGTGTGCCCGGTGATCGATGGGAGTGCTTTTTTTTTTTTTTTACTAGCCCTGAAGGGTAGCTAAAGTGGGCCATGGACTTGGGTCGTTCATAAAAGAAATAAAAAAAGGAAAAGGGTTAATATAATGATGAGGTTTTTACTGCCTTTGTTAAGATTTTCTTTTTTTACACAAAGGATTTTGGACGGAAAAATTGTCAACACATTTCTGGGGGTAAGTGTGGTGGAACACCCAGAGAGGCTGCTGGGAGTCGAAGACCAACATGTAAATATACCTCTTATTTGAGTAAATGGCTTGACCCGTGAGTCAACATGGATCCAATTATTCCTTAATTTGAATCACATGGAAACTAAATCCAGAGCCTTTTACTCATCATCCATGACCGCAGTATCTAATCTGCAGTGGGGGTTAAAAGGATATTTCAACAAATCCACTTACGATTTTTCAAATATATGAAATTGTTGAACCCATGTGGCTCAATGCAGGAGGTAATATACACCACACATTATGCAACCAGTGCATAGTGCTCTTTTTTAGTTGCCATGATTGACACGTCCATTCAGTAAAAACCAATAGTGCAATCCTGAAAAGCTCACCTCAATAATACATATTTATATTGGTCGCTGTTGAAATGCTATCCAACTAGATCTGACCTTGCCTCATCTGGGGAACCAAAATGAATTATATATAACCCATACAGACTTCACTTGGCAAATAAGGGGGAATAATACATACTATGAAGCGCTGAAGATGCACTTTTCAAGCTCTTAAGCCATGGAGACATCCACATTGGTGAAATGTCAAAGCTTGAAATCCACAGGAGATACATTCCTGGATTTGTAAAGGGATTTTCTTTGAAGCAGATTCTGGTGAATATTAATGTCCGGAGGAACTGCGATTGTCTGGCTTTGTGCGGCTCAAAATGGTCACGACAGCATCAAGAGAGACGGAACCGGTTGTATTATTAAAGTTATCACCCAAAATAACATTAAATGAATCTTGAAATACCTCCTGTCCTTACCTGAGGTCTATTTTGCTTCTCTGCATATAATCTATCAGAAGTATTCAACTAGTATTAAACCTGTATGTGAGAGAGTAAAGGAAGTAACGGATGGTACAGTATACATACAATAAATGTGTACTGTATGACTTAGAGTACTGTAGCGTGCATTATAGCAGGTAGTTACTATCAATGGTGGGATGTACATATACTTAGTCAGTTGCTTTGCTGATCATACTTTAACATTTTCAAATTACAAATATGAATACACTAATATTCGACATGTGCGCTTGACATTTGTACAAGACACAACCAATGAGAAATAGCTTTGTGTAAGATATCATACAAACGTTGAACAGTGATGGTGACAACGGAGTATTATTATCAACATCCCTATGGAGTTATACACTGGAGACAGGTGATGGTAAACTGGCAGCATATTATGAGCATAATAGAGTGAAAAACCTCATGTTTAAACACTGGTTGTACACATTGTATTAAAGAGATGACTTGATATAACATAAACATGTATTAGATTGTAATACTACGTTTGTCAAATGCCATTTACCCTCCATTAACCCTCTGTGAATGGAGTCCAACCCTCTGTTAACCGGGCACAGTACAGTGTGAGCCGTGTGATGAAGGTGAAGCTCACTGATGGATTTGACTCCAACACCTCTATCATTTCAATCAGATGTATTATGTTCTGCCTGCATCTCTTTTAAAGGGGGTCACGGGGTCACGCCGCAGCAAACGATGAAGTCATGACTCCATTTTATTTTCTATCACATCTCCTTTGATTCAGTATTTCTCTCTCACGCTGATGGCTCAGTTACAGAGTCTCCACATTAGAACACAGTCTCCTTAAAATGAGTTATTCACCCATTTTTCTTATTTTTTTTTTACTGAACTTGATAAATAATATAAATGCATGCGCACATGAGGAGAATAAAACTGCAGTGGAGGAAAGACATACTTTCTTTCAGCGGCCAATCCTCTTAGGACCACGTCTCCAGGCTTCTACTTAACCCTCCTGTTGTCTTACTACTTTCATCAATCATAACTTTTTTGTTTTACATTCGATTGCATTAAGGCTTTATGATATCCTTCAGAGTAGACATTTGAACATATACAATTGCTGATCACCACTTTCATTGAATTTTGGATGATTTAGTCAACTTTGTAACAACCATGGTGTTCCCGCCATGACCGCCATAAAGAAATGGAATTAGTAACTATCCGGATCAGATGATCACACACACACACACACACACACACACACACACACACACACACACACACACACACACACACACACACACACACACACACACACACACACACACACACACACACACACACACACACACACACACACACACACACACCACACACACACACACACACACACACACACACACACACACACACACACACACACACACACACACACCACACACACACACACACACACACACACACACACACACACACACACACACACACACACACACACACACACACACACACACACACACACACACACACGTCCCGCTCTTATGTGCCCATCCCCCCACATGGATCACACCTGGCACACGCAATACATGTTCAGTGTCTGTTCTTTGTATATGTACTGCAGATTTTCATGTATACCAGTAGTCTGATACAATATGTACAGTTTGAAAGGGTGTTAAATGAAATTTGGTGATGATTAATGGTTTTTGTGTTAATGTAATAGCAGTTAAAACGGGACCGGTCAAATTTGATGGCGAACACCAAAGTAAGGGGGAAACGAAGACAATAGGAGGGTTAAAACAACATATGTATGCAATTTACAGGTTAATTAGAAAACAGTGAATGCGTTCATAAAGATAATGAATGTACATGCATACCTTTATGGACTATCTACTTATCTATACAGACACATAGGCACAAAGTAAAGGTTATCTATACATGTATGGCTTGAATCTGTCATTAATCATTAGTACATTATGTAATATAATAGATTAAAGGTGCCTATTATGCTCGTTTTTAGGTTTTTTGTGCCTCTACTGTGACATGTTGCCATGCTTTAATAACACTATTTATATTTATACACGCTGTTGACAAATCATCACTACTACTGTATATAGTGAAGACAATTCATTATTCATTTTCAGGACTTTTTGCTGCTGTAACAACAGGAAAAGTCGTTTTTGTTCTACTAATGCAACATAGATTGAGCATGGCAAGACTCTTACAAACTACTGACAAAAGTAATGTTTTATTGGTGAGAACTTGGAGGGTATTTTCTTGGAAGCAACAAGATTTTCCTTTTTAAAGCCAAACAAATATTTTTTTCCTTGCAGCTCTGTGGGTTTTTTCTCCTGATTAACTCTGGATTGTTTGAACAAACCTGCAGGACTTCCTCTGTGCAGTATATTAACAGTTAGACTGGACAAACAACCAAGTTATTCTTCATCTTTGAAGACTGTGGACTGCATGGCTGATATATTTTCTGACAGTAGGAGGTGATAATGTTGTTCCCAAGCAGGCAGTAAACAGAAGAATGTGTGCTTTCTTTTGTAAAATCACATTGTTTACAAGTAGCATATATTACAAAACTAAAAACATATAGTACTTTGATCCATATGACTTGCTGTAAACACTTTAGTTCACTTGTACTAGTGGGCGAAAATCCTTTGCTTCACACAAATTGAAACTAAGACTAGAACAAGAAGTGCGTATTTACACAGGAGAAGCAACAGCAACCACAACCTATAGAGAAGGGTAGTTTTCCGCCTTTTTGATGAACCAAATGGGACTAGAACTGCATTTTGTTGCACAAATCTGTGTTGTACAACTACAAGAAATTCTCCTTGTCCTTGAAGAAAGACATCAGAGTTTGACTGATTGTGACTGACGAGTGATTTCTCAATTAAAATCAAAGCCAGACACCACAACAACAAACCCTTGCTAAAGATGTTGCCAGAAAATCATCTCCGTGTTTATCAGTTCAATGAAAATAAGATTAGACTAATGAAGAATTAACTGATAACTCATCAAGGCTTGATACGAATAATAAACTTGTAAATAGAAGCAGCGTGATGATTAATTCCACAGTGACAGACAAAGGTCTCTGAAAGTCAAAACCTGTCAGATATACTCCACCACACAGGCTTTTTGCTTTTAAAGGTCCCCTATTATACTCTTTTTCAACTATATATTAAAGGTCTCATACATACAATACATGTCAAAGAAGTGTTTGGCTGAAATACCAAACATATTATTTTAGCATGCCATAAACCCCTCTATTTCAGCTCTGTATATTTAAATGCTAATGCACTGCTGCTGGCCACGCCCTTCTGTAGATGTGTTAAAAATCACAATGGTGCTCTAGAAGGAGATTCAGGTGATAAGGTGAGCGGGCGTTACCTTGGTTGGTGATTGGCTAATGGTTAAACAAACCAAAAAACAGTTGTGACATCACAGAGTAGCTAAATCTGATCAGTGCATTTTTTTATATAAATGGATCAGGACAAAAAGTGAGAGAATATTTTTTCCTGAAACGTTCAGAATCTCTTTACACAGAGGGGACACATGTTGATGTAGAAAAGACATGAAAAAGTGGATTTTGCATAATAGGTGACATTTAAATGTAAAAACGAACCCTTCAGAGCCTCTGATCATCAGCTGCTGCAGAGGAGGAAATAACGATTTGTACATGAGGACGCTGTGCTGCTGCGTGCCTGCACTAATAGCAGGACAGCGGATGAAGTTAAGAGACTTGGATAGGAATTTCAGTGATGTCTTTTCCACTGAGGGAACTGCCGGAGAACACCATTTGATATAATTGCCTCCATATGTGGAGGGGCTCTTGAGATGCAGTTCTTCTCCCTCCATCAGATACCGGGGTCTAAGAAATAACTCGGAGCCTCCCGCCTCTCCCGTCTCTGGGCCTGTCATGCTGCCGTGGATAATAACGCTACCATGTGGACCTGGTTCAGGAAAAACACTTCCATATGTTGTGTGTGCATGCTTCCCTTTCAAGATTTATGAATGAATAAGCTTCAATCGCTCCAGAGTCCATGCGGCCGCTGATGGGCTCATGTTTGGAATTTCACAATGAAATCCATTCTCTGTTCTGCAGTGTGTTTGTTTGTGGTTTGGCCGGAGAACTTTCTTTAGACGTGGATATCGGGGATTGTAACTGATGTTGTTCCTCTTTTACAATTACGCCTAATATGTGGTCGCACAGTGACCTGGTTTTCATTGTTAGCTGCAGTGGATGTAAAGACATGCACATGGAAACGCCTAAAGAAACTTTAACTTCAAACATGATGATATAACAGTTCTCTTTGTCTCTCTGTGTGTGTAACTATGAGTGTCTTTTCTGTATTATATCTGGAATAACACGCATTATTGGGTCACAGTTATGGATCATTCTGATGTTAATGAAGATAGTTTGGTCCATTTTCAAGGTTCAAGGTTCAAGGTTCTTTATTGTCAAACTAACATAGCTACAGAGTAATTATGTCGTTGAAAATCTTATGTCACAGGCTTCTCCAACAATGCAACATAATAATAATACAGATAGTAAAAGTAATACAAAAAGAAAAATAGTTCTAAAATAAAGTGAGTATGTGGAATAGTGCAGTACGAGTCTATATACAAGTTATTGGAATGATATATATTAGATAGTAGATATATATTACTAAGTAGAAGATGAATGTTTTGAAATTGTTTCAGCAGTTCAATTGTTTAACAGTCTCATTTTCCCAGTGTAGGTTGCTGTAAAAGCGACAAAAAGGCTATAAAGAAGGCAAACAACAATGAAAAAGGATGCAGTATAACCACTTCTTGTTAACTTCCAAATATACATTGTTAGTCATTGTCTCTCAAATATTGCAGACGGTAGTCAAATTGCTAAAACTTTCCCAAATATTCCCAGTCCCAAGGTTTATTAGCTACAACGGCAAAGAGTTCATTTTCTTTTAAGGCACAGAAACAAACACCCAAGGGCGACTGTTGACAGGAAATGAGAAGCTAACGGCAGGATTGTTTCTAAAGCCACACATCAGCACCAGCATCCATCTCACTGAAACATGTTGTGGCTTCATCACAAAGTCAAGATAGTTCCACCTTTGCTCTTAAATCAAAGAGTCATAATTTACAGGGCTGCTAGAAGTCTCTGTCAGTTAAACATTAATAATACCGTTTGACACTTTTAGTAATTTAAAGAAATGACGGATGCTGTTGTTTTACAGATAAGGAAGCGTGCTATGACATACATTACGAACACCTTATAAAGAAGCTGACATGAAGTATTTCTGGCCAGCACAAACGTTCTTTAACATTATTTACAAGCAGCGAGGGACCTTTCACTTTAGATTACGCTGTGATACTTCTTACAAAGCCATGTTTAGTGTAGTACAAGTTACGTTTTTACTTTAAGTGTTACTTGATTGGCAAGATACAAATACGAGTTGTTTGGAATAAAAAATGTAAACATGAACATTCAAATTGCGGATTGACATCTCTGAAGGTCCTTACACACCAAGCCGATTTTGGCCGTCGATAGATGTCGATAGATGTCTGACCGCCGATGAGCGTCCTGTCGCCCTACTCAGATTGGTGTGTCCCGCACCGTCGTGTCTTTTCGGCCGTGCCGACACCTTCCGCCGCCGATTCAACATGTTGAATCGGGAGGCTGTCGGCTAAAGGCCGTCGGCCAAAGAAATCACTCTGATTGGCTGTTCAGCTTAGCGAATCAGTGCATGAGAAGCGAAACGGAAGTGGGGGACCCAAACAAACTATGAAGAAGGCAAATCTGAGATTTAATTTAACTGCAGCTCTCGACACAGGTTCGGGAAAGCCCCATGAGCTTCTCGCTGTAGACTGAAAATGGAACGCACACGCTATTTGTTGTTTGTTTATATCACGCAGTCTGTTCTTCTTCTCTCTGTGTATCACGCAGTCTGTCTTCCGGTTGTTGCCTCTTTTGAATGACGAATACACACTACCGCCGCCTGCTGGTAAGGAGAGTTATTGCCACTCACGCATGCGCAGTTCGTACGTGCTACTTGGCCATCGGCTGAAGTCTTTGTGGTGTGTTCCAGTGCGACTGTTGGCCAAGACGCAGGAGACGCAGTCGTGTTCCGTCGGGACGTGTTCTTTGGTGTCAGTTTGGTGTGTAGGCCCCTTAAGACCAATCACAACAGAGCCGTCCAGCTAACCAATCAGAGCAGACTGGGCTCTGGTTTCAGACAGAGGGGTAAAAGAGGTGCTGCAGCACAGGCAGTATGAGAAAAATAAAGAGCATTTTGAACATTAAAGCATGGAAACATGTCACAGTAGAGACACTACATACTAATATGAACCTGAAAGTGAGCAGAGTAGGGACTCTTTAAAGGATTGGAAATATTGTGCTTTTCCAAACCAATACAAGTGGTACATAACTGACACTAAAACATGTGTACCAGGCACATGAAAGTATGTAAGACAACCAAAGACAGACGGCATGCAACACAACAATATTTTGAATATTTGTATCAGATTTAGTTTGATCTGCTCCAAAACTACATTTCTTCCTTGGCTCATGGCTACACCCTTTTAATCAAGTTTCATAAAAATCAGGCCAGTCGTTTTTTTCCATAACCCAGCAAATAAAAAAAACTAAAATATAATCTACTTGGTGGAGGTAACTCGATGCAAACTTTTCCACTTTTTTCTTTGTTTTACAATTCAATGGTTCTCTTTGCCCTTATTTACATCTCAAAGACATGATTTTGACCCCTCAGGTCTTTAGAGCCAGTTTACCCTAACAACTTGAACCTCATAGAAAAGGAAGTCCTTCAGTGTCTGACTCTGACCTTTGCTCTTGTGTGTGGACGCTGCTCTGCAGAGTCGTGTTGAGCCTCTTGAGGGCAGTGCTCACAGTGCGCTCTGCAGAGGCCTCCACAAGCAGCCGCTTTTTTCTCCTATTGACATTTCCCATCATGCCCACACAGCCTGCATCAGTATTCACAAGCTGAGTGGAGGAGGCCACTGGAGGGAGGAACACAGTGGAGCATTGAGCCGGGTCATTTAACTCCCTATCTGCACTCTGCTTATTCAGCCACTGCTGTTATCTTTTGGCTGGAGTTTCTAGTAGTTCATGAGTACAAAACAGTAAATGTAAAAGACTGCTCATTGTGATAAATGGGAGTTCAGGCTTGCAAAAAAAAGGGAGAAAGATAGACAAATAGATCGAGACGAAGAGAAGTGGTCTGATTGCTCGAGCACCATCTTGGCCCCCCAAGCCCAAGGTCTCAGGAAGTGATTAACCCTCCTCAGATACCACAGGATGATGTGTACATGCACGTGTGTGAGTGTGTTTGTGTGTGTGAGTGGGAGTCGGGCGTGGGCAGCCAATCTGTAAGCCCTTCTCCTGAGGCTCTCCCTAAAAGTGGGGTCATCACCCCTTGATCTTGAAATTGAATTCCGATGATTCTGGTTTCCCCCTGTGTAGATCCTCTCCCCTCAGGGCGGCTCCACCTACACACCGTGCAGACCTCCACTGCAGCTTCCTCCTCTCCTCGGTAACATCGGAAAATGGATATCTGGCTAAATTGGACACTTTTTTAGTTGGCTGATAAGTAGCTAAAACCTACCTGTTTCAAATGCTCCTTGGCCAATAATAATAGCAAATAGATCTCAATTGTGTACGTAGCACTTACAGTGGATTGTTAGGAGGGTAATGTACTTATAGGATACTTTTTGAGTGTGTTTCTTACGGCGGCTGACGGGTGGAAACAAGTTGGCTCAACACATTTTTAATTAGGAGAAATGTGCTGCAGTTTCTAAAACAATGCAATTAAAAAAAACACAAATGTTCTTAAACACATGCAAATGAAGAAACATCTTCATCAACTTTAACACAAAAGGCGACAAATACAGAAACGCTGCCAGAAGCTTAAAATACAACAGGAACGGGGACACTTAAAAGTGATGCACTCAGCTGGGACCGAAGCACTTGTTGACATTTGGGGATTATAAAGTTGGCCAACTGTCACTGGAAACTTACCTAAAATGTAAATTGTATCGTCTTATTTTAACAACTTGATCGCATGAGTCCTTCAAATATGATTGCAGATCTGCTGTAAGCTAGGTAGCTAAAGTAGCTAACCTAGTCATTTAAAAATATACTGACAAAACACTTATACTCAGGCAGCGCATTTATGGTGAATGTTTTCAAATGTGTTTTTTAATTTCTAATGGATATGTTTTGGGCTGTTGTAGCACATTTGCATCTGTCGGTCACCGTAGTCTCTTCATGGTTGAATGCACTTATTGTAGGTAACTTCCGATAAAAGAATCAGCTAAATTGAATGTAATGTAAAGGTAAAAAGTTGTAAAAATGGATTATTTGATACCAACTGTACTGACTGAACGGAAAACATGCTTGAAGCCTGGAATTCTCAGCAGACACACGAACCTAACCCAGCAGCCAATCAAATATCTTATCAGCAAGGCAATGTTTCTGGTACATTTCTTCAGTTGTGCACAAAAGCTCAACAGCAATTTAATTTAAGCTCAAAGGCAATTTAATAATTTCCAAGATGAGGCCAGCAGGCGCGGCCAAACTCCAATTGGAGCGCCTAATTGAGATTCTGGTTTTGGATTTGAATCTTGAGGTGCTCTGCAGATAAAGCGGCACATTTGGCTGTCATTCAGCGTCGGGGAGGGCGAGGCAGATGTTTTCTGGGTAAATCTGCCAGAGGAGAGAGCCCAGCCAGTGAAGCGAGTGGAGAAATGCGTACAGGAGTGTGGTGCTCACCACAGCCCCAAACACACCGGATGCCAAGCGTGAGGAACCACATGTCACAGTGAACACAGCAGATGCAGCAGAAGTGTTCGCTGCAAGCAGGAGCCACAAGCGTAGTTTGACCCGTACTGAAACCCTTTAATGGACAGAGGAGGGGATGCAAGGGGAGATGCATTCATCCAGTTTTTCACAAATACAATGACACACAAAGTCAGTGTTAACAGTACAACTACCTTAATATAGAAAATACAACAATGCCTGGAGTTATTTCTATATGGAACATAGGGCACCTTTTTACTGCTAACATCTTTTTATTCAACATATGTAAAAACAATTCAACATATTTGCATTCTTCACAATATTCAGTCAGCAACCAAAGCATTATTCATTTTCTTTTGGATCAGTTTAGGAATCCCATTTGGTTAGATAAAGATGTATATTTGTTTTAAATGTGCGATTATGCTATCTTGAGGAATGACACCTGACATATTGACTTTTTTTTTTACATATAAAACCCAAACCAGGATCTTTTCACTCACCTTCAACTTCTATACAGAAAGTGACCTGTTAGCAACTTTGGGTTCTAAACACACATTCAATGTATTACCACATGTGCTATTTCTAAATGGAAATTACCATTCAGTTGCTAACAGACTCAGAGCAACATTAGCATTTGTTTAGAGTCATGTTGATTGTGACCGGATGACTGTAAGTCCCCTATTTACTCTGTTTTAAGCTCTGTGTTGGTCCTCACAGCTCCTGAGGACACTATCTGGCTGTAAGTGCTCCATCATGTTCAGCAGCTACTTGCACAAATGTGTCTGTCTGCTGTTTGGTAATAAGCAGGTTGTTATAGCAGCCATTCTTTTATTTTGTTATTGAGCTGCTGCCAAAATCAATGTTGATGACTGTACCAAACAACCGAATAGAACTGAATTGAAATGCCAGATGCAAAAACATTTGGGCACATAGTCAAACCAGTAAAGGGGTCATTGGCCTCCAAAGAAGTCCAACTTGGTTTTTATCAGCTAAGAAGGACATAAAGAACTTTATATGTCCGTATGCTCGTAAGTTCAAAGGAGTAATGCCTGTGTGACACTTACTTTCTGGGGGTTATCGTCAAGAACACAACTTTTCTTTGTTTAATGAAGTGAATATCCGAAGGCTCTTTCAACTTGAACTTAAAAGTGAAAGAGACTATCTGTTTGTTTTCCAGCTGATCCTCTATATTCCCTCTTGGATTCCCCGAGTCGTGGCCGATGCTCAGGCACAAGCAGTCAGGTTTGATGCAAGAGCTCACATCATTACACTGCTGCGCTTAAAAAGGCGAGCTACAGGCTTAACAAGGGCTTTTTACCTCACCTTTGACATTTAGCATGTCAATGAAGCGCTCAGTAACTCTGCAGCGCCTCTCCTCATTACCCTCTTTGGCAGGAGAGGGCCGCGCTCTTCAGCTCTTTCTTTCTCCTTTCTATCTTGTAATCTTTCTCCCCTTTCACTCCGCCTCCCCCTCCCACATTCCCTCTCACTCTTTCTCTCTCCAGCAACACATCCATTTCACTCTGCAAATGACTGCACCTGAAGTCAACTGGAAAGCAGGAGGTCTGTCGGACCAGTAGGGCTCCGTCTGCAGAGTGAGTAGCTCTCCCCTCTCCCCCCCCCTCACATGTTTCGTATCCTAGGGGCTATAAGGCTCAGCCCCCATTCTTTTCCAACCTGGATAAAGTATGCTCACTGTCAGCACTTTCTGCAGCAGCCTGGCACTCTGTTTATTTTTGCAAGACACAGAGCTGAATAGACTTTAATAAATACCGTGGCCTGAGAGTCAGGGAGCCATCTGAGCTTGTCACAACTTGTAATTTAGCTGGAGCACTAGTTCAGACCCGCCATTGGGTGTTCACTTAACGGATGACTGAGTGCTCTGCTCTCTCACCGGGGCCCTTTTTGGAAATTGTTCTGATCAGGGGAATCACTGCCGCACGCATTTTACTGAGTGTCACATGTGCACAACCAGGCACATTTAAACCTCTGCAGAGTTTAGATGGAGAATCTTACATAGATCAGTAGAGATATACAATCCAATGACTGTTTTCACAGGATAAGTTTGAAATGTATTGATGTGAATGCAACAAACCGTTAAAACTTCTTGAGTTTTGATACATTATAGAACATGCATGTTTGAACTCTAGTGCTGCCGGTCTATAAAACGTATCTTCAATGCACCAGTCATCATGCATTAGTAAGCATTCATACAGATACCTCTCTGGTTTGTTTTTGATACTATGAAGTAGATTCCTGATCAAATCGGACATTCGACAGGTTTACCCGGTTCATAACAGACATTTAAAGGTTCATTTTTGCTCATAACTAGAGCTCAGTGCTGCTTGAAAAATGTTCCATTCTGCTGTGGTTTGAATGGATTGCAATACCTGCAGGGGACCAAAGCAGAGAATAAAATACTGCTTTGAAATAGAAAAGTTATTTCTGGAGAATGAGAAACAACATTCACCCCATGCTTTTTATCACTATTACTATTAGTTTGATTTGCTGTATGTATTTTCTCTATAAAAAAAGTTGATACCCCTAACTGTTAGGGAATAATTTGCTTAGGTATTCAACCTTCAACCCAGTTCATCATTTTCTCCTCTCACTGTCTCCTTTCCCATGGCATAGGTCTACGGCCTTGGGTATTGCTGCTATCTCTCTTAAGGAGGAGCAGCTTGGGCGCATTGTTGTTGCCAGTCTATGACAGAGCACAAGCTGCCATGAGGTCGTTTACTGTTCAGGGACGTAGGTTCCCTGGCGCACATTCTTTTCTATGGACGAGAGCTCTAGCTAGATTCAGGGTCCATAATTGTTTAGTCTCACTGATAAAGAATGTTGATTATTACACTCCGAACTAGTTAAAACCTCGAGCTGCAGAAGAGTTCTTCAGAATTGGTTTGGTAACCGCTGTGTCAACTCGTGACACACCACCTGTTTTGTCAATTCTCCGGCCGTAACTCCAAATAAACCATCAGTGTCTGCCATCAAAGCTCCAGCTCTCCTCGTGTCTCTCTGAGTCCTGTTTCCAATTGCTTCAGAAGTTTCCCCCACACTAACTGCACTGTAAATATGAAACTACCTCAAGATACGCTTAGCAAAAAGTTACAACACATGTCTACAAGTTCCTCTAAAGCTCACTAACTAACAAATGATATCCCATTTGTTTAATCCGCCAATGACAGACCTCAAAATGGCCAAACTTATTTTTGTATTTACGTTATAGTAATCCATACAAACATATGTTATTGTGCTAAACTAAACTAACTACCTGCTAGCGGAAGCTTCAGATTTAGATCTGGATCAAACTCTCTGTAAGAAAGGGAATATCGTATTTCCCATAATGTCAAAGATACTTTAACATCTTTGTAAGCAGAAAACAATTAGACTATTATCTTTCTGTCTGAGTAACATGTGACTTTAGATCTTGCTGGTCACAGTTTGTTGGTTTTAATGTATATTATGTGAGTGTTACACAGTATCATTGATGTTTAGTTGCTGTTATAATGTCAGAGGTATCTTTAGATGAATTAAGATTGGATTTTCATTCATTTCTTGCCACCTGAAAATCAATGTTGACTGGGAGCAGCTCATTATGTATGCTCAGTGGTGCTTTATTATTCATTGCAAACTATTGGATTGACAACAGCGACGTTAAAGTGATTTCTTTGCTGATGACTGATGTTTTATAAAAGTACAATACATAAACAAAGTCATAACACAATAGGGTATACAAGTAAATAACAATTGTGATAAACGCATGAATGCATGAATAATTTTCATCCAGTAATTTAATATACATTATTCTGAATCAGGCCTAAATTAGTACTTTTACGAGTAACATTTGATGCCAATACTTTTACTTAACTAAGATTTTGATGCAGGACTTTAACTTGTAATAGTATTTACAATTTAGTACCACTACTTTTACATATTTGACATGTTCCACCACTGCTGATAATCAGGAAGTGTTTCAGGAAGTGTTTCAGGATGTGCAGACAGGAAGAGACCGCAGAATAAAAATGGCTTTGAAACATGAAACAGCATTGAGTAAAGGGGATATGGCTATTTAGTTCATCAGTGGACGGCCAATCATTTCTTTGTTGCTACTATTGACTCCTGTTCTTCTCGTCGGTGGGTTTCAGGGTTTAACTCGGAGTTGCTGAGAATTCCACAGTGGTTTCATCCGGTGTTAATCTTCAGAGATTTGCATTAGTGTCCAGAGACACCTTTGATCTTTCTAAAGACTTTGATTGGATGTGTGAACGAGGGGGCCACTTTCCCATCATGCCTCCACTGGATTAAAGCAGGGGATGGAGGGAGGGGAAGGGGGGCTTATTTATAATTTTGGAAGTTGTTTTCAGGTCAGTGCAGGCTTTCAGGAGCAATCAGACAAACACATTTCAGTGGCAGTGGCGCAGAGACAGGGGAAGGGGGCGGGCGTACGGTACGATTTCAAACTCAGTGAACTTATGACGACAACGCTCACTGTTTCAGCGGTTTGTCTGAGTCAACTGTGGTCAGATTAATGAAAGTCAGAGAGCACAGGGATCAGGCTGGCAGTGGAGAGGGGGAAAACCCTGAAACCATGAGGGGTTTTAGAAAGTTACAACCAGTGTAATCAGATCCTTTACTTAAGTGCAAATATATGGTCTCAAAGTACTCAACTTACATTTCAAGTCAAAGTTGTGATTTTCAGATTCTACTCAAGCAAAAGTACAAAAGTTTTAGCTTCAAAATACTACAAAGTACTCATTCTGCACAGTGACCCATATCAAAACAATATAAAGTACACACGTATTATCAGCTAAATGTACTTCAAATATCAACAGTGAAAGTACTTTTATTATTTAGGTTATTATGTTATTCTGTTTTTATGTGTTGTAGTTTGTCAATGTGGACCAAATGTAGATAGTGTGCAGATTACAGTAGTAGTACTACAGTACTTAATTAAACCATATCAGCATACATGAGTTATTATGTGGACTGTGAGTGTACAAATAAATGTAGTGGAGTACAAAGTATTATAAGAAGTATAAAGTAGCAGTACATAGAAATACTCATGTGAAAAACAACACTTGAGTAAATGTACTTTGTTACTTTCCACCACTGGTTGTAACAAAAAAACTGAATTTACCTAAGTCTAAAACTGGATAATGCACTTTGTTTCACTCAAAAGCACACAAAACGATGTCTGATCCCTCAGAAACGGTATTTTTAACTTGCAGTCACATGTTGTTACCATGGATCTTCACCCTCTGTGGTGTGAAAGCCATCTTTGAGAGCAATCATTAACAGCAGAGCCTCTTTGCTGACTCAAATCCTTTGGGCTTCACCGACAGCTGGTCTCTGCCCCCCCCCCACCTCCTCCCTCCTCCCCCCCCTCCCTTCGTCCATGCTTCACCTTTCAGGAGAAATCAGAGCTCGTAAACATCGTTTCAGTGATGCCTGAAACAAGTTTCCATGCCACATTAATGTGTGCAGCAGCGAGAGCGAGTCTCTGGTGGAACAGCTGCCACCCTGTCTGCTGGCAGCAGCGCCGGGGTATTTGCCATTAATTTGTCGCACCTGACAGACGACTCTGCTGGGTACCCTCCGTCTACACCACTTTGCTGCTTTGTGCCTGGGAGGGACATATCTTGCCCTTGTGAGAATAAGCCTGAAATATGGTTAGGGAAGAGAATGGTACAAAATAGGAGCCCGGGGCCTGATTCATTTCATGTGTATCTAGGCCAGACCGCATGATATGGTGGAAAGTTAGGACTGCAGGGATAAAGTCCATGGGGTGAAACCCGCAGCACCACCTTTGGATGTAACTGGGACGACTTTCCCACCTTAGCCAAGTCAGAAATAAGAGCCCTTCCAGAGAGTTTGAGTCCAAGCCCAAATGGAAATGAAACAAAGTCACAAAGTCTTCCTTGAGAATAGTTGTGGAAGAAGTGCTGAGACCTATTTAGGTATAACTAGCAGCACTAAATTGTAAAAAATAACTATGTTTAAAGTTGTCATGGTTTTGGATTTATGTTGTTTTAATTTTCCACCTTTTATTTTGAAATGTTTTCCTCCTTGTGTCTTGTCTGGTCCTACTTCCTGTGTTTGCCTCCCTGTCTTTAGTTTCCCTGGTGAGTCTGATTGTGTTCACCTGTTGCCCTTGCTGCCTCCCCTGCCCAGCTGTGTCTTGTCCTGTGATTACCCTTCTGTGTATTTAGTCTTGTCTTCCCCTGTGCTCCATGTCTGTTTGTCGTCGTTTCATGTCCATGCTAACTGTCGTCTCTTCGTGTCCATGTTCCCTGCCTCGCCTATGCTCGTCTATGCTTGTCCTGTCTCCATGCCAGTAGTCTGCTTACCAGCGATTACATATCTTGTCTCAAGCCTGATTCATGCTCCTGAAATTCTTTGTAAGTTTTGTTCCTCACTTAGTAAAAGTAAGCAAAGTAATATTAAAGATGTCAGATAAATGTAGTGGAGAAATAAGTACAATATTGGTGTCCAAAATGTGTAGTAGAAGTGTAAAGTAAAGTACAACAACTTCAAATTTGTACCCAAGTACAGCTTGAGTACATTGTCTTTGTTCCACTCCACCATTACTCAAGAGCATTGGTCATGGACTGTTCTGTAATAAATACATTACCTTCCATCTTTATGCAGACGACTCACAGATATATTTGTATATATCAACACAAGAGGTCAATATACAATCCATTAATACAGGTTTTCTTAATTTGTTCAGTGAAACTCCAACAGTTATCGTAGGTCAAGACCAAGCAGCCACGACCAGTACAGAGACATGGATATTATTGATTATATTTAAGAACTAGACATTTTCACACCTGCATATTGTCTGGCCCCTGCAGATTGAACCTGAGGGTAGTCAGCCCTTAGAGCAAGTAGTTTGATCTACAGGGAGGAGTTTGTTATGATTTGAGCGACAGTTGAGTTGTGTTGCTACAGAGGAAGTACATTCCTGATGAATATAAAAAAGCAGCATGACTGACACACAGAATAATGAATTAGATGCAGTTGAAGGCAGCCTCGGACAAGCTGCACAAATGTGGGATTTATGTAATGCTTTCATGGAGGAATTACATGTTTCACACCAGAGAGGAGGCTTCAAGGAAAATAGCTTCTCTTAAACATGGACCATGATAAAGTGTAATTTATATTCAGAAAGTCTTATTCCAGTAATCGGTGTCGGAAAATGTGTGAGGAAATCAGGGTGGTGTGTATCTTTATTTGACAGTTTAATGTATCAAGATCAGAAAAGGGTTCAAAGTGACCTCTTTAAATAACATGTCTTCTCTGCCCAATGTTCCTTTTTATTATATAGTGATACAAAATGGATACAACTAGTAAGAATACATGTTAAAAGCTAATGTTGGATACTTGAAAAACATCAAAATGATCAATCATTTCTGTAAATTGAGTCATTTGTCATTTCAGCCCTAAAATGGATGGCAATCAGTTATAGAAAAACACAAAAATAATATAATAAAACTGCCTAGATGTTGTGTTTTCAAATGGCCATTACTCCAATATAAGCTGGTTTAATCTTGATTTGTGTTTCCATAGAAAACCTTTGTTTTGTGTGCAAATGTGCAAGCTGTCAGTTATTTTACAAAACAACATACATCAGATAATATCAAAACAACAACAACCAATAACCTACGAGTCATTATTCAACATCTTGTCTCATTTAACAGATCTGGTGCAACACGGTGATACTAGATGACTATCAATTGTCCCTATAAGGTACTCTACCTGTGTATTGTGTCATCTATCTGTGTGTGTACAGGTGCCAGTATGGTGGAGACAGGTTTGTTTTAGTTGCAGATATTATTTTGAATCTCTTCGTGTTTTGAAAAGGGCAATTAAATTGAATCTGACTGTGATGCATTGTAGCACTTCAGGCTTATCTGTTCCCTTAACATATGCAATGATTTACTGTGGCATATATCATTACCTGGAATGACATGAATCATATTTCAAAGTATATATTTCGCGGCCTTAGCCTGTTCTCGGCTCGCTGACATTAAGATCCGTCTCAGCTCACTGCTAACACGCGGAGACAAACATGAAGGCAGGAAGGAGAAGACGAAACTTGAAGACGTTTGAGAAAAGATGAAGATTAATGGATGCATTTTGTTATTGATGAGCTTGGCATTCACCTCAGTAATGGAGGCAGTGGTGAGTTTGCAGAAGCAGATTGTGAGCTTGCATTTTCGAGTGTTAAACGCTTAAAAATCAATGCCATCGCCCCTTCGAGTGAAGCACTTACTGTAACCCCCCCCCACCCTCTGATGTACGATCTTATTGTAACATTATTATCATGCAAGGCAAACATCAGCAGACGAAGCAAGAGCTCACGGATGGACAATAACATTTGACAAAGAGCCGCCATAAATGAGCTGTGAAGGCCGGGCCTCTCACCTGTCAACATGTGACACTTAAAACAGTAATTTGTTCCGCCCGGGGGGCTGTACCTTTCAAGGTATTGAATTTCCCTCTGGAACCAAGATTATTCAACTATCACCTCAAGAGAAAGCAATACCTTTTTAAAGACGGCTTAATGCCACGCCAGAAACTGCACTTTTGAGTTGGAAAAAAAGAACAAATGAAGACACAAATGAGTCCCTGAAATGTGAGGATTTGTCAGAGTGTAATAAAGATCTACCCCGAGATATGCAGTGAATAACATTTCATAGCTGTCATCGTCGCGCAGCTCATAATACCTTAATCTTTTATGCATATTTCCCCTTAAAACAACATGAACAGGCCCTTCTTTGTCGGGGGTGAATGTCAACATGGCTGTTATCCCGTCAGCTCCCTCTGCCTGAAACCTTAAACCGCCAAACACCTGTTCTTTTGTGCGAGCTGGCATTTTACAGCAGGGTCTCTCCGACATGCCTCTCCCCTCGCTCGTCTCCCTCCCTCTTCCCTTTTACATGTCGTCACCCCTTCTCTCTCCCCCCCCCTCCCCCTCCCCCTCTTCTCCTTTCACTCGCCATTGTCATCTTCCCCTTCTGTCTCCCCAGCTCCTTTTACCAGATCTCCCCTCTTCCCTGCCCATCTCCTCGTTCTCTTTCAGGACCCTCTACTCGTTTCCCTCCCCTCATTTCCTCGCCCTCACGTTTACTAATGACTCTCACACTGATACTTGACTCACTTCTCGTCTCTCTGGATCTTCCTCTTTCTTGTCATACCCTCTTTACAATTTCATTTTTTTTTTACCTCAGTCTGACACTCACACATCATCTCATGTATCTCCTCTCTTTGTCACTGTCTTCTTCTTCTACAGTCCTTCTAAAATGGGAAAACTATTTCCTTTTCGAGCTGATTTGATGAAACATTTACAGCTAGAACGCTACCCAAACATGGAAACAGGCTTTTGACTAAAGTATCTATTTTTTTAAATCGTAAATACATTTGTGCCCATCTCATATACAGTAATGAAAAACATCCCAAGGTCAGAGTATGTGGACAAGAGTGAACAAAGTGCAGAACTGTGATTACAGTAAAGTCCCTTTTGTGTAAAGTTAATAACAAGATTGTGGTTTTTGGTAACATTTGAATAAACACATTTATATAAAATCATGTCAAGGCACTGAGGACTTTTTCTGTATAAAACCAGACACAAAAACATACTCTAACTTTAAGAATGTGCTGTGATTGCCCAGAGATATTAAATGGTCACGATGCGAGCAGATCGGAATCCTTGGCAGAAAATAAATAAAAACATGTATTTATCACGTTACTGTAATTGCGGGTTGTCCACCAGCTGGGTGATTGTTTTTACAAGCAGCTTATTACAAACCATATTTAAGTTTAAGAGCCTTCAAGGGAACAAAGTCATTAAGACAGGAGGAAAGTAGGATGTCTTGTGTGAGTCAAACAAACACAGTCAAACACAAGACTCATGCAACTTGAGAGCATGTCCTGTTTAAAGCCAAAAGTCACTTCTCGACAAGTTGTGTAACGTAATAACTACATCCCATACTTACTTGAATCAAAACCTAACCCTTTCCTAAACAAGCATGTCTGTAACCCTATCCCTTACTTTAAATTGAACAGTGATTAACAGTCACGTTTATCTTTTTCTTAAACAAACCGAGTCCTTTAAGGTGATTAGCTGTGGCATGTTTAAAGCTGCTGCCATGCTACCGTTTCACTAACGTTAAATGAAGCGGTCAGATATGTCGTCACATGGCAATCGTCTGTTTGTTGTTGAGGTGTATTGTGTAATAGAAAACATACAATCTGGCAACAAAACACAGCCTTCAAAACATGCTTTCCCGTTGAAAATACGTGGGTTTAAAAGAGACAAGGTCCACCTATACATGTGTTTCCACTGTGTCCTCACTAGGGCAGACTTGATCCGACCTGAAACGATGTCCTCTCCCAACACAAAGCTGTGTCTTGCATTGAGTGGAAACGCTCAGTACTCGTAGCCTCTAACTGAATCTCTGTACCGCAGTTTCTCCCCACATGCCTGCCTTGGTGATGCAAACCAAATATGTCTTGCTGCTGTTTCACATTCAAGGTTGTCCAGTAGTTTTCCAGTATTGTGAAGCAGCTATAGGAACTGTGTTTATCCCTGAGGTTAGCATTAGTCACAGATGCTATTCCTCAATGAAAACAGGTCTACACAACCAGATATATCTGTTGGAGGAGCTGCAGAGAGGCATTTCCTCCAACATAGCCAACTTCCAGCATGTCATGAAGGTAACATCACCTTTAAACCTGCCATGCTGTCCACCATTGAGTGGTCATGGTTGCTCACTGCAGCTTGTCACACGTCTCTCTACCTCACATTGAAAACACTAGCAGTGCACCTCACATTTCTTTCCTTTCAATCCCTTTCCCAGCTATACGCCGATCGTCTCTCTCCCCTTTGTGCCTCTCTCTCGCATTCACACTTTATGTCTCCCCACTGTCCATCTCCCACTCTCCAACATCTCTTCTATCCCCAGTTGTATGGAAGATGAGGTAAAAGGAAGAAAGAAATAAACCCTTTAACCCTTCCCTTTTTTGAAAGCTATAGCCTTTGTGGAGCTTGGGGAGCTGCTCCAGTGTCTGCAGCCGCAGCCGGGCTCTTTTCATCGGGAGAGGTTTGAAATCTAACTGACCCTATTCATGCACTGCCAGGCCTCTGCTTGTACTCATGCTACATAATACGAGGCAATGCAGCGACTGGGGAATGTGAGTTATTCAGGGAAGGGGGAGACAACAGTAAAGGAGCATAGAGGGAGTTACAGGGATTTCAAATGCTGAGTTTTACACGGAGAAACCTTTTCACCTATTTCTCCTTTAAGGTGTGTCATTACCTTAAAGGTGCCCTATTATACTGTTTTTCATCAATATATTATAGGTCTCAGATATATACAAAACATGTCTCTGAAGTGTTTGGCTCCAAACACCGAACAGATCATTGCAGCATCCCATAATCCCCTCTGTTTCAGCCCTGTTTCCAAAGTGCTGATTCTCTGTCTGTTACTTTAGATGAAAATAAGGAGCCCCTCCCCACGCCCCTCTGAGAGATATTTGGTTAAAAAGAACACAATGGTGCTCTAGGAGGAGATTCAGGTGATAAGGTGGGGGGGGGGTTACCTTGGTTGGTGATTGGCTAATGGTTACACAAGCCAAAAAATCGTTATGACATCATGAAGTGGCCAAAATCTGATCAGCTCATTTTCAGACAGGTTTTTATAGAAATGGATCAGGACAAAAAGAGAGAGAATCTTTTTTCCTGAAACTTTCAGAATCTCTTTACACAGAGGGGACACATGTTGATGTAGAAGAGACAGGAACAAGTGGATTTTGCATAATAGGTGACCTTTAAGATCATCATCCAGTAACTGTACAGTATCACAGATTAATGTGTGACTTTCAATATGAAAACTGGCTCTCTAAAATGTTTTATTTTCATGTTGGATACATTTGACTTAGCATGCATGCTGTTGTCTTTTTGGCCTGCACTCTCCCTGTCAGTAACAAAGCTAGTCCAAGAGTATGAGTATGTCTTGAAAGTAATTTTCTCTGGACGATTATCTTCTGTATGAAATATGACAGTTATAACTGCTATTACCAGTCATGCTTTTATTATCTTGCAATTCAAACTGAAATCCAATGCATCTCCTGAGAACTCATTTCATTATTTTTTTGTGTGAGGAATTGTAACCATTCACAGCAGTCTCTGATGTGAGGATGAAACCCTTATTTTGCTTGCCCGTCTCTCTGTGGTTTCCAGTTTCATGTTAGTATGAGCTGATGTTATGCTGGCGGAAAGACTGCAGTGGTGGTATGTGCAAAGCGGGCGGTAATGACAATGAAAAAAAAGGCAGGGGAAGTCAAAAATAACGAGCTACATGGGTTGTTCCTCTATCACCTGTCAACGCTACTAACATAATAAAGTTAATAAATTGGCCCTCTTCAGTTTCTTTTCATGTGCATGAAAACAAACCTAATAATGCATGTCTTTAATTATGAAGTCTTGCAGTTGGATTTGTCTCGAGTGTGACATGTAACACAAATTAGTCATTATAATGGGCCAGTAATGTACTTAAAACGTTGCTAAATGTACAATGTTTTTTCAACAACTTGTCTTTTTTTATTTTGCCTAGATTAAACCAAATGATCTACTGTATTAGCAAGGTTACAACGGGCAGCAAATGTTTTGGATTGGACAGCCACTATTCTCTTAACTCCTATTATTGCTTTTGACTTCATTTAGTCTGGACTGCCTTTGGACTTGTCTTGGACCTCGTCTTGGAATTGACTTGAACTCAATTAAGTAGGTCTTGAATACAGAACGCTTGTGATTTGATCCACATTTCTCTTTTTCAAATTTACAACAGTATGCATTATTTTCTAGCTATTAAATGTGAGTTTATTGCATCTTTCAGCCCTAGTACAGTATATGTTCCATGGACTATGCATCCTATCTGAAGGCTCTCCAAACAACAGAGAGAGAACACATTATATTTCCACATCTTCACAGTCTTAAACTATCTAAGAAAAGTCCAGAGAGTTTTTCCAAAGATCCTTCTCTGTGCTGCAGTAGAAAAATGATGCTTTCACAGCAAAATGAGGGCATTTACTTGTAATTTACTCGTGTAGAATCATGATTGCAGCCAAGGCTTTATTTTTCGACACAGCGCTTTAGGCAACTTATAGCTGAACACGCACAGAGAAACAGATTTGGTCATTTTGTTTACACAGCCTGCAATCTCTGCAGACCCTAAATGATTCAGTGATTGTGGGCCTGCGTGCTGAAAGCAGCATGAGCGTGAGCTTGTTGTGGATTTAATTACAATTGAGTCTGATCAATCAGTCACAGAGAGTCAAGAAAAACAAACATTCAACATGAAAATGGGGCCGATTATTACTCTAAATGTCAGAGCAATTTCTTCATCTGAATAAAAACCAGTTCTGCTGATTGTTTGGCAATAAGAGGGACTTAAACTTGAACTCCGGCACTAAAGGGCTTTACTAAAGTGTTGAAAGTGATTATGCGTTAATGAAAATTCATTATATTTAGCTACAAAAACTTCCTCCGAACTATTACTGTGGCCTGAATATTATACTAAGAGATGACCTTTAAAAACTTGCTGAATGTGTCCCTGTAGGTCTGGCATATGCAATAAGTTCACAGTTATAGAAGAAAATATCCTTTTTCTGCTTCCCTCTATAGTCCTACCCTCCACCTCATGCAGCTAAACATGAGTATTGTCATCATGTTTGTTTCTGTTTTTGTCTCCATTTCAGTTGACTGAGCACACACTTCCTTTCAGCAGCACTGCTTTATGCTTACAAGGTTACACATTCACACCTTAGACCCCATTTACACGCAAACGCATACGAAACGCAAACGAACCGAATACGATATCAAAATAGTATTCCGTCCACACGAGACCGCTCGAAAGCGCTGCAGACGCTGTAGTACATATGCCGGGCCTGTAAGTGGCGCCACAAAATACACCAAAAGCAGCGAAGAAGACCCCCGAGCATGGTTGCCATGGATGCCCTTCTGTTTATGTCCCGCGGTGGATTTAGCAACACTTAGTTCATGTAATTCTCCATGTCCACTTGTTGCTGATGGTTGTGGTAGAGGAGCTGTAGATTTTGCACTAACATCTGTAGCATGGTCAGTAGCTACTGACAGTAGCTACTGACCATGCTACAGCAGTGAGCAGCAGAGGTGGGGAGAGGCGGGGCTATGGCTTCATCGTTATCAGGAAAATGATCGTACACACGGAGCCGTTTGGCCCCCCAGAGCGTTCCGTTTGCAGATCTATCCACCTTGGGACCCGTTATCATTTGCAGGGTCCGTTTCTGTGTTTCCGTTACAGCCTCGTGTGAACGAACGGGCATTACGAAAGAGAAAAGTAGCGGGTACAACCGTTTGCGTTCTCGTGTAAACAGCACCTTAATGATAGGGTACAAATCTTTACTGGAGAAAATGCAGATCCTTCACATGATGAGGTGCTCATATTCACACTCTACTTAGCATTTCAGCAGAGTACTAATAACGACAAGGACGCATTTAACTATGAGTGACTGTTGGGATTGGGACCGTAACATTTTGTAGAAAAACTTTTTTTGTGAGTGAAATATAATTATGGCAGGTTCACTTTGGGTTTAGCTGTTTTTATATTTCATTTAATTAATGTTTTGTAATATTACTTTCACCTTAATTGCCTGGAATCAAATGTTTTATATCACACAAAGCCTGTGTCGAAGGTAGAGCCGCAATTATAAGTCGACTAATGGATCATTCGATATATGATGTTTCGCTCCTTTCTATGTTATCTTTGGGTTTCGGACTGTTAAAACAATACCTCAGAATATATAACTTAGGAGGGAACTGGGATGGACTTTTTCAATACCCTTTCGCATTCATCTATAAAATGATTTGCTGAATGAATTGATAATGAAAGTAAATGCAGCCCTTGATGACAACATGTTTTCTTCCATTTGTGATTTTTAAGTATTTTGTGTTTTTCGTGAGGCCAATACAGTGAATTTCCTTTAATCCTGCCTCTAGAGACCATTATAGAAACTGCAGTCGCTATTTTAAAGCCTTGCTGTTTAGTGTGATCACATACTTTAAGTGCTTCAGCAACTGCAGTGTTGAAGCATCTGGATAAACAAGAGCATCCTGAATTAACCTTCACATGAATCACATGACTGTCCCTGGTGTGCAGGACTCACAGAGTGTGTCGGAGTCAACACTGAAAGGATGATTTGAAGGACAGAGCTTTTCAGAATTGACTGTTACACTATTATCATCTGCTCTCTGGCTATACTGCAATATAAGCTTTTATTATGTTAAGACCAAAAGACAAGAAAGAGGCTAGTCTGCTTAGGTGAGAACAATAGGAGGAACATTTTGAAAGTACCCACAAGCCATATTCTATATTGTTGAGTATGAACTAATCTCTCCTATGGCTAACATTCATTGGACTCCAATAATGACAAGTGTTCATGAAAGACAAGTAGAAACATCCGTAGAAACTTCTGAAATTACTCCAAGTACTGTTTTGTTGTCCTTTCAAGTAGGGCTGTGCGATTATGGCAAAAATCCTAATCACGATTATTTTGGTCAATAATTGATATCACGATTATTAAAAACGATTATCCATTTACTTTGAAAACATCCATTTATTGAAACAAAAATGTGAACAGTATGTTTTTAACAGTTGATTACCCTGAACTTTAAGAATAATTCAACTGAAAAACCAAAAAAATAAAAAATAAAAAAATAATTACATTTTTTAATTTTTTTATAAAAATAATAATCGTTTTATTTCGATTACGTTGTTTTCGTAATCGTTGCAAGCCAAAATCGTAATCGAGATTAAAATACGATTAATTGCACAGCCCTACTTTCAAGCTTATTTGATGTGTCAAGCTAAAAACAATTCATCAGTAAGAAATCTTAAAATGTATTTATCATTTATAAAAAGTAATATTCATTTTGTTCTTTGCTAAATGAGAGGATTTTTATAGAATTATGAGAACATTTGACATTTTGCTTTTCAAAACACTACATTTAACACTTAAATATGTACACATGTTTATGTCATGTGTTAATATTTTAATTTATCTTATTGTTTACCTAGTATGTCTGATTTGGATTTTCTGTGGAACTGCAGGATGGAGCAGAGATATTCATTACAGGGACAATAAAGTATGTCATATCATACATTTGTAGACACCACTTTAAACTGTGGGCATTTGAGTCATTTTATGGATGAAATATGAATCAATGAATCAAAAACAATGGCTTTGATAATTACTCGTTGCCATTCTGACTTTTTTACGCACATCATTTTCAATACAGCAAGAGTTTTTTTGTTTACGAACAAAGTATATTGTCTCTCACACAGCGAGGCCACACTGAGTAGATGTGCAAAATGTGCTTGTGTCAATACAGACGAGCCAAATGGTCTGTGTGTTTAGACTCTTCAATGGGACGGCACTGGGGCTTTGGCGGGTTATAATGGGAACACCAGTGTGTGAAATATGTTATGCAAAGGAAGCAGGCGAGTGATGTAGCAAAGGGCCACCGTTTGGCACTAAGTCCAGAGAGTCAGCAATAAAAAGATCGCTAAAGTAAACAAGCTGCTGACAGTTTTTGGCCGCCGCACCGCGAGCAAGAGGCGCCTTCCAAAGTTGGCAGAGCGTGTCCTCAAACACACCTCGCTCTGCAGGCAGGAGGGAGAGATTCATTGTTTGGAGCTTTACTTTAAATATGCACATATAGTAATTTACAGCACGTTTTTGTGTAGCTAAAGTACAGTGATGTAGGTCATTTCCCCTTGAAGAAAAAAATAGCTTTGGATCTGGATCTTCTATATTTAATCAAAGATTTGACATGAGTAATAATCTTAGATGTCTGATGAAACATTTCAGCAGAATTGACATGAGGTGTTACATTATTTATATTAAAAAGTATAGATAATATCACATACGATTGAGATACTTTCTCCAGAAGTAAAACAGAACCTCCTTCTGTGAAACATATTTTGTAATCCACAAAGAATGTCTCTGTATTCATTTGCCGCGTTCACACCGGAGTACTTTTCCCCGTACTTTTCGCGTTTAGTTCCGTTAGTACTCCTTATGTCGCGTTCACACCAAAAAGAGTACTGAGTGCCGGGAACTTTTACCCCCATTTTTAGTGCCTGCTGAGAGATGGTACTTTTCTGGGGGAAAAAAGTGCCCCAGTTCTGATTGGCTGGGCGAATTGCAAACCACGCCCCGTAAAACTCTGAAATGTTTTGTAGAACCGCGATTTTATTATCCTGGCATTAGCATTATTAGCATTAGCATTCACCCAGCGCACAAACGCAGAGAGTGGAGATGAGGAGGTTTCGGCGTTCTGGAGATTTACTCGGAAGGCTTCAGTAGAAGCTGCTGGGAGTCCCAGCAGCTTCTACTGAAGCCAGTCCCCAACTCCGGGGACTTCCGGCCGGGGACTCCGGGTGGCAGTATATGCCGTGAAGTTGTTTGCGGCCTGCCAGTAAACCCAGGGAACTTATTCCGGTGTGAACGCGATCTGTACTAAGTGCCCTGGGGTAATAAGTGCCGGCACTACGTACGGCAAAGTACTTGGTGTGAACGCGGCTATTGAGTCTGTTCTGATTGGTTAGCTGGCTGGCTCTGTTGTGATTGGTGAACTGCTTAGAGATGTCCCGCCCCTTAGCCTATCAATGTGTTAGAGAGCTAGCCAATAGGAGCGCGAGTGTGACAAAGTGATGTCACTATGTTAAGGAAGTAATCAAAGGAGTCCAATGGAGGCGTTTCATGCAGGGGAACACAGGGATTGTAGCCTTTGCAGACCATTTACATGCACAAAAACATATACAACACTACAGGAAAGGGAAAACCCCAAAAAGTACCATAGGGCCCCTTTAAGTTTGAAAGTTGAACAGAAATGGATTAAACATTATAACAAAACAACATCTGCCATGCATTCCTATTACTTTTTATATGATAGAATTGTAAACGTTGAGTGGGAGTTCTGGGGTTGAGCTTTTATGTAAATGATTATCCTCGGAGCCCATTCATTTTGCTGGCCTTGGTTCTCTTTCAATTCTCATACACAAATGTCAAAAGAAGTCATTGCTTCTGACAGCTGAAATATTAACAGCAAGTGGTGTGGAAGTCGCAAATTATGAATAAAACATAACGTGTCGTGTTTGACAATTCCATCATGGCAAATAAAACCGTGGGCGTGCTGGGCTTCATCCCACTGACAGCATTAATTGAAATGGCAACGTAATTAAAAATCCTATTAATCATGCAGCCCTAATGGACAGAAAACTGTAAAAACTGAGGATTGACCTTCAAAATGGAATTCGTTCTATGCTCGAACGTAAAAAAAACAATATATATAAATATTTCTGGCCTTTCAAATTAATTGGAGAGTTATAATATTTATGCCCGGAGACAAACACGCAAACATTAATTTGGGGTTGAATGGTTTGCGGCCTGGCTGCCAATTTAATTATAACCAGTTGTTTAAGGATTAGGACATTAATGTCAGAAACTGCATGTGAGATGATCCAAATGAATGCAAAAGGATAAATATTGAAATTAATTTAGGAAAATACTAAAGTTAGCCAAAAAGAATGAACACAATTTGCCAGAAATTGCTTTCGTGGAAGTGTAATGTCATCGGTAATGCTTAAAGTAAAAAAAAAAAACACACTTTTTTATATTAGATACACATCATTTAATTTTCATAATAAAAATCTAGTCATGCATCACTGTAAAATGCACCTTTAAACCTCTAAGCCTTTAAAAACAAATAAGAAGATTAGCGTTTCATCCCCTCCAGCAGGAACACAGGTAGCGTGTTGATCCATTTAATCGATTACTAGTCGTGTGGGAATAAGTCTAATCCGTCTTTTCTCCCTGACATCGACCTCTGGGCCCAGCGATGATCCTGTTTCCAGGATGAGTCTGACTCACAAACAAATGGAGCTCAGCACACATCCCGGGAAAAACTCATCCGGACACATTCAGCCACAATAGCGTCACGCTCGGATTGGCTCTGTGAGCACTGTCATGGCCTTTTGAGCACGAAGAGAGGTTTTGGATGGCAAAGGCTGTGAAATAACAAGAGGAGGGGGGTTGACACTCTGTGGTGTGTTGACTGTCTGTCTTCAACTCTAAAATGCTGCATGCGAAAAGCAGCTGCACTCAACAATAATACTAATGAAAACTTCAATAAAAGGGGACGATATTTGTCATCACTTTACGGATCTTGACACGGATTTGCGTGCCTCACTGCTTGGTGATTGCTCCATTGTCTACTTGATTCTGCAGATTGGTAGCCAATAGTGGAACCTGGAGGCTAAGTCGTTGTTCACGTCTGCTTAACTCAAGAATCATCCCTTTTATGTCAAAATAGCAGACCGCCTTCTTTTCCAGCAGACACTTCAGAAAAGCAAACAATCGGGTCCAGGAATAGCAGCGGTATTGTTGCGTCCCCAGTTTCTCATAAGGGCCCTCCATTCCTCCTGCCCTCCTCCCAGAGTTTCAATCCAGACCTGAATGAGGCCCGAACAAAGAAGAGCTGTCAGTGGTCTGCGAGACGGGGTGGATTAAGCAGAAATGAAGACCTGTCGCAGACTTCAGCCAAATAGACTCCCTGTATCCAAGCGGCAGTGGCAAGGAGCCACATTTCTTTCACGACAGCCCTTTAATGAGCTCTAATTAAATATCTGAGGGCTCAGCAATTGTCCAGGGGTAAGAGTTGGATCGCTGGCCACCTAAGAGCAGAAAAATAAGAAACAGGAGGAATGAACTCCCATGGGATAACCTGCTATGACCACCCTGTCTTTCATTTGTATTTTATGAACAGATAGGATTATCTACTGTGATGCTTATTATGGAGAAAACCAAACTGGTGGTAAGAAAGGTTGGATAAAGTTCACAAGAAACATGATCTACATATTTGTATGTGTTATAAAGAGCACTAGGAATTGCCTTGTTGTTCATAGGTGCTACAAATAGACTTGCCTTAACAAAGTCTATGGTAATTCATCCATAGTTGTCCAGACAATTCATTTTGAACTTCAAATGTCAACATGCCTTTAAAGCAAGAGGAAAAGTCAGGCGATCCCCGGAGTCATTAGGACTCATCATCTGGGAACAATGAACGTCTGTACCAGGATTTGTGCCAATTCCTCCAGTAGATGTGGGATTCATCCAATGTTATTTGTGCAAAAATATGGAGGCAATCCATTCTATAGTTGATATATTAGTTGAGATTTTTCTCTACAAACTAAAATGTCAACTTTATGTTGAGCCCTAAAGAAACAGACAGTGCTTCGTCCAGATAGTGGTGTAGGATTCACTGTGAATGTCGTTAAAAACCAAGAACCATGAACATTTCATCGCTATCAATCAAACAGTTGTTGAGTATTTTTTGTCTGGACTAAAGTGGTGAGCGAACCAACCCAATCAACCCAATGGCCATTTCCCAGCCATGTGATTACGATGTCTAAAAACCAAAAACCTAAACCAACATCTCATTTTTTGTTCTCTAAAGGCCCGGACACACCAAGCTGACACCAAAGAACTGACACAGACGGACCCCCGACTGTTGTGTTGCCTCGCGTCTCTGCGTCTTGGCCATGTGTCGCACTGGAACACACCGCAAAGACTTCAGCCGACGGCCAAGTAGCATGTACGAACTGCGCATGCGTGAGTGGCAATAACTCTCCTTACCAGCAGGCGGCGGTAGTGTGTATTCGTCATTCAAAAGAGGCAACAACCGGAAGACAGACTGCGTGATACACCGAGAGAAGAAGAACAGACTGCGTGATATAAACAAACAACAAATAGCGTGTGCGTTCCATTTTCACTCTACAGCGAGAAGCTCATGGGGCTTTCCCGAACCTGTGTCGAGAGCTGGAGTTCAATGAAATCTCAGATTTGCCTTCTTAATAGTTTGTTTGGGTCCCTCACTTCCGTTTCCCTTCTCATGCACTGATTCGCTAGCTGAACAGCCAATCAGAGTGATTAATTTTGCCGACAGCCTTTGGCCGACTGCCCACCGATTCACATGTCGAATCGGTGGGTTTTCGGCCGAAAAGGTGTCGGCACGGCTGAAAAGACACGACGGTACGGGACACACCAATCTGAGTAGGGCGTGTCGACGCTCGTCGTCGGCCTGACGCCCATCGACGGCCAAAATCGGCTTGGTGTGTCCGGGCCCTATAAGTCTACTGTTTTAAACATTGTTTGGCTGACCCCATTGATCAAAGTGACTTATAAAAAGTGCTTGTAAACTAGATGTGATTAGAAATAAGAAGTGCATCCCTCCTTTAAACATGAGATGTAAGCAAGTATGGGTTGTGTTTTCAGTCTACAGTGTCAGCAGTTTATATGTATAACCTATGTGTTACTCATGATTCTGCCAACAGCAGTTTTTTTTGTGTTGAACATTCTGTTGCTATAGTTACCACTTTAGGCAAAGTTCCAACAGCAATTTAACTGACATTGTTACAGCCACCATTTTGTCAGATCTGTGAGTAAGCAAATATGTTCTTATTTACGCCCCGTATGCTTATTAAAACCCCAGGAGCTTTTTTGTAGGTGTTATACTCTTTTACTTTGTTTGTTTTTTCCTTGTTGATATATCCGTTCGTATTTGTATTTTCTGTGATCAGTTCACGGTCACTGTGCTAGTCAGTATGCTAGCTATCTGAGGCTAATGTGTTGCTGACATTCTGACAAACTGTAAATTCAGTGTTCGGCTAACTTGTGTATTTACTAATTTTACTTTTTTGCCATTACTTATTGTGCTGTACTTGCTCTGAGGACTTTCACTGGGGTTAAGTTATTGCTGATATGAGCGACCATGTTACTAGATAACCAACCTGTCAATGTAATTGAATTGATTTTAAGAATAGTTTCACAATTGCTAACCTCCTGCACACAAGGAAGTCAATATGATGAATAAATTATAGATAAATAATCTTGACTGTTACTGAAACCACAGAGGAAAAACCCCAGGTCAAAGCAGGTGATGTGCTGTAACTCATCCTACTCAATTTAGTTAAGTGTTAGCACCTGACGTAAGGTGTGAAACTGGAAACTAGTGTGTTTAGGCATGCATGTAGTTTCCCCTAAACTCATTTTGCACATAAAACCCTGGGAAAGATCGAGTTGTCCATCTTGTACTCGAAGAATAACGGGAAAACAAAAACAGGTTAAATGTCTATTATTCTGTAATGCTTAAAAAACGTCCTGAGGATCTGCATTAGAGTAAAAGTGAAGGCCATACGAACGCCTTGCTCTGCAGCCTACGATTCATCATTATGTGTCACATTCCTGTGCATGATCCGTGTGAACACCTTCCAGCGAGGGCCATCCCCTCCACCTGGCCGTCTTTTATTCATGGCTTCCTCTCTCTGCACCATTAAGCGGCAAAGGTACCTCTGCTCCAGGAGGACGTGTAGCATGTGGTACACTTATAAAGGAGGTGATCAAGTATTATCTGTAGTCTTCAAACATATAGTTCAAACTGCTGGAAGAAACAGACTATATCAAGCCAGAGAATAGTAAATAGCACTGGCATAAAGCTCCATAATAATAATAATACATTAGATTTATAAAGTGCTTTTCCTGGTGCTCAAAGCGCTTACAAGCAAGTAAAACAAAATAACAACAAAAGTAAAAAGTGCTAAACTAGGTGGAATAAGGGCGAGGGGTTAGTGGATTAGGAGTTGAAGGCAAGAGTGAAAAGGTGAGTTTTGAGGGATTGTTTGAATGATGTGAGAGTGTTGGCAGATCTGATGTGTATGTCTGACTCAATTAAGACTCAAAGACAACCGGTAGTGTTGCACGCATACTTGCCAACCCTCCCGATTTTCGAGGGAGACTCCCTATTTCATAACCCTCTCCCGGTTTCCTCCCGGGGTCATATTTCTCCCGCATTTCTCCCGATTTCTGACAAAATCAGATTTACCCTGGACTGTTTCCACTCTGACTTTAATACAGCTACACCATTGTTTGGTTTCCATGGTAGCGCGTCTCTTTAGTAGCGCACGCAACTGAAAGTCTGAGAGGGTGAGGAAGATAGTCACAGTAAACAGAACAAGAATCGACAACTCCACCCTCTGCTCACTCCTTTCCTGGATACAGGTCCAGCCCACACATATGCTCCATGGTGCTACAGGTATTGCACTTACAACTACAATAAGCATGTTAATGTTAATCTAAAACAGCTCCGGCGATCCACTAGCAGCCCCCCCCCCGCAGTGGTTTTGAAATGCTCCCGATTTCTGAGGTCTCAAGGTTGGCAAGTATGGTTGCACGTTTGCAGGACATACAGTAAACCAAGACTATCATACACATTAAACAGCTTTAAGTCTGTATGCAGATCAGTTATTCTCAACAAATGCCTGTTTTATAGCTAACATCCAAACTTAAATGCCAAGGACAAGACTCTGGTCAAGAGATAAGAAAAACAAATAGCATGGACCATCTTATCGATATTGCCCTGGAAGCTAACTACTTAGCACACTAAAGGCTATTTTTAACCAGGTTATAGTTTGTCTTATTTGATATCAAAAGGCTTTACGTTTTGATGTATTGTTAACCAACTCTTTTCCAGATATTAATTGTAGAAGTGGCAACTAAGCAAAAGTTCAATAATGTCCGCTGTGGCTCTAGAGGGAACTTTCTAAAGTTTGAGGAAATGAATATATTGCCATCACACAGTTTGCCTTTTGGGCTAGACTGCAACTTAAATGAAATTGTGAGTGAACATCTTGATCAAAATGTGTTATGGTAAGTAAGGAATCTAGTTATTGACCCATAAAAGTCAGGATATATGTTGATGTCTGATGCATTGAGTTTGACCGTTCCTTTTGAAATCTCTTTTGAGGTTTTGGCTCCATTATTACTTAAAAAAAACACCTGTCAAAAGAGACCCTTTCACTAACTGGCAGCTTGAAAGAACACTATGTAAAACTGGAACTGCAAACCTTTTTTTTTCGACGTGCCATAATATTGCCTTCTCCTTCAATTACAATTTTCCTTTTCCACAGAGCTGCAATCTAAAACCACTTATCCGCACAAAAGTTCTCTCGGTCGGTCCAGCCACTGAGGTGAATCAGCCAATGAGATTATTTCTGCTTGAGCAGCTGAGAAATGTTCCTGATTCTGAACCATAATCATTGGGCAAAGATAATGTGTTTATAAATGCTGCCTTGTATAACGGCACTTATATTCCTTTTAAGGTTGAAATAGACTTGTTTATGGAATGTTTCAAGTCCTCCAGATGATATTTGGAGGAGGGAGGCATAATGTCATGAGAGGAAGAAATAAGGATACAAGACAGAGAGACACAAAGAGAAAGAGACGCCTGCACAACTTGTCTGAACTGAGGATCTGTCTCATGACTTAAACATTCTGGGGGATGAAATATGCCCACACTGCAGGGATTCTTTCCGCAGCAAAACCTGCAGCTTCAGCAGTGTGAGAGGCATGAATCAATGGAGTATTGTATCAGTGTGTTGTGATCATATTGCGCTGCCTCATGGTCGCTATAATGATCACACTGTGGAGTTATGGAGAAAGTTGTAAAACAATACCTTTGCATCCAAGAGAAACAGCATAGTAATGGGGTATAATGAGACACTGTAATATGCCGTGTAATGAAAAAAGCTCAGTAGGTATCTCCACTACAGAAGGAGACTTTTTATGGCATCTCCTAAAGTCAAACCTGGGGCCTGTAGGTACAGGGTGTTCTCAGAATAAAAATAAAGCACTATAATACGTATAAAGCCACTTCATTCAGAGTCAGGACAGGTGTTATAGGATCAAATATATAAAAAGGGTCAAAAACATTGAACTTTTTAAGAAGGCTGTGTCCCTTGTGAAACCAGAGAAGTTACGTGACTTCCAAAGTTAAAGTATAACGCCCCTTCCGAAGTTATATAAACCAGAAGCAAGATATCTTTCTAAATCCTAATAGTTTCGTAGCCCTTAAAAGTTTCTAAACTTCAGGGGCTTTGGCAGGGGCACTGGTTACTATAGTGTTGCTGGACATTTATAGGAAGAACAACTAATTAACTAAAAACAAAAGATAATCATTTGACTAGTGGACCTCTGATGTCCTATACTCTACTGTTTTACCTACCCCTCTCTGCTGTAAATAAAACATCAAGGTACATACTTTTAAAAGCATCAAAAAGAACCTCAAACACTGATATACTGTATAACATTAAACACACTACAACATTGTTTACCCCTCAGGATATACATGATTCAAAGGTCCTTCAGTACACCAAAGGGGGCCTGAGTTTTTTTACATTTCCTTTCTCATGATTCAAGATATCTAAACATTCTGCTAAACATTCAGAGCTGGAACCAGACGTAGGAAATACTAGTGTACATTCTCCACAACATGTTCAATCAAAGACAAAGTATAAGTCTCCCAAACAGCTCCTTATCATCCATGTCTGTGGGATTAATACCATCCTTCAAAAACACAATTCCCTTAATTGTCGTTTTGAGGATGATGTTGTGACATTTGTATACTACAAATATTCGCTTCACCTCCAATTCACTTCAATTGAAGCCTGCACAAAGACACATTTACTGCTTTTCCTGCTTTTATGCACTCTAGCAGACTCCAGGGTCGGAGTTTCGAATGAAGAACCTACATTAATATAAATTAAATCTCAACATTAATATAAAAAAAGAGCTCCGAGCTATCTTTAAATGCCCTCTCCCTGCAGTTACAACGGCAAGGAAATAAACCATATCTAATGAATTCTGGAGAGATGGGGAGCTGTGTGTTATTCTCAGCTGTTATTGCCATAAGAGCTGCAGTAAGGCCGCCAGAGGCTGACTGCCACACTTTACATTAAAATAAATACCAACCAGCAGGGTCGAGCAGTAAGAGACTGCACTTGTGCCTCAGGGTATAAAAAACATCATCATGTGTCATTTACTTCAAGGACAAAATGCCTTTTTTTTGTATTTTTTTCCATAAGAAACATGATTTGAATATATAAATAAACATTTCATGGCACCAGTAACGGACACACAAAACAATACGTATGTAGCCATTTAAAAAGCTCATGATCACTATGACTTCATGTTCAGCAATCAACCCTGACCTTCCTCCCTCATCAGAGGAAATGCTCAAGAAAGTTTAGATGTGGTTTTAAAAAAATATGTTTTCTTTGATTGTACCTCAAGTAGCCTTGCCCCTTAATGACCATGGATTGTCCGGTTTACCCTTCTGTAAATAAGTGAGGTGGAAAGCTGTACTGTATCTGTAACAAGTCAGAGGGTCCATCGCGGCTGTTGCTAACCCTCGACAAAAAAACTGGAATGCAGTGAAGGTCAGATTCCATTAGAGAAGTGTTATACAACCCGGGGTGGGCGGGAGGGCACAGAGGAGGGCTTTCACTCGCTTTCACTCGCTTGCCTTGCTGACTTCAGAAGCACCACAAATTCCTCAAGGGTATTTATCTGTAGCCAGGTGATTTCCAGTCCTGGACATTGTCAGATTGAGTCACAAGGGAAAGGGAAGGGATGTATAAGGACCCAGGTGATCATCAGTTTAAAACATAAAAAGGAAAGGTTAGGTTACCAAATGTGTACCCAGGTCATTTACTGTACCGGTGGGGTCAGCTTCAGACTATGTCAAGGAAAAGAAAAAGGATAAGTGTACCTGCATCAAGATGATCTGGAGTCTTTTGCACATTCTCAGCATGTGGATAAAGAACAGGACAGGAAAAGGAAGAAAAGGAAATAAGGACATTCAAGAGGATTAAAGGAATGGGTAGTGTTTATCTACATACAGGGAATGTACAGGTTTTCTTGTTTTCTGGATGAACCATTAAAGGGGAAGCAATTTAAATATTCTTACAACCGGTTTACCTGCCTCAGGTGAAGAGAAGGAGAAGAGATAAAGGGAAAGGAACAGAAAGGAATTGTGAGGAAAGGAAAGGAAAGGAAGGAACATTGGTAGGAGGAGAACGTTTAGTTTGTATTTTTCAAAGGCTTCACCAGGTTTAGCCATCTTCTGACTGAGAAGTAGAGGATGGAGGAAAAGAGAGGTAGAGTGCAGGAAGGAGAAAAAAGACTAGTCCATGTCAGGAAAGGAAGAATGCAGTTGAGAAAAGGAAGTATACTCTCAAGTGATACTTCTTTTGTACAGTAATTAAATAGTTCAACCATCATGGCATGTCTTGATCATACACAGTGATGTGTGGCAATTCTCAGGAGGAGGAGAAGGAAATGCAGAGAGGAAATCATAGGTTACTGTTTAGTGTCTATCCAGGTGACTTACAGATGAACCTCTTCAGATTGAGCTGAGAAGGAAAGGAAACAAAGGGAAGGAAAAGAGGAGAAGGTACGGTAAGGAAACGTGTTTTTGAATCAGTCAAACAAAATGAAAGAAAGACGTAAGAAAGGTATTAAGGGAAAGGAAAAGGTTACTGTTTAGAGTATTTGTTCAAAGATGAGATACATGTGAGCCAAGAAGGAAAGGAAAGGTTAGTGCAGATTGTGTCATACTCGGGGCCGGCCCTGACCAATTTGCTGCCCTAGGCAAGATATTAGCTTGCCCCCACCGCGGCCGCTTGCATCACAGTAAATTCCAATGTTAAAAACACACAGAAGCTGTATATGTTATTTGGGAGTTTGATTTATTTTAAATTAACACAAATACAAAATTAAAACCTATTATTTCAAAAAAAGAACTATTCCACATAAACCTCTGGTTTTTACTGGGGCTGGGGCAGTTCAACTTACCTGATTTGGGGGGGGGGGGGGGGGGGGGGGGTGCGTCATAGTTTATGGGCGCTGTACGCAATATAGGCGTAGTTCTGTTAGTATCTTATAATAAGATGCACTTTGTTGAGCCAAAATCGGGAAATAGTTTTGTTATGAATTTTAAATAAAAACATTTTTCTTTCTTTTACATTTCTTTTTGTTCCTTTCCCCCAATTTTTGGCGCCCCCCATGGGTTGATGCGTCCTTAGCATTCGCCTATACTGCCTATGCCAAGGGCCGGCCCTGGTCATACTTAAAGGTGGGGTAGGTAAGTTTGAGAAACCGGCTCGAGATACACTTTTTGTTATATTCCATGGAATGTTCTTAACATCCCGATAGCAATGAATATCTGAAGTGCTTTGACAAAAAATCCATAACAAAATGTCATCTGTGGAAGCCGTAGTACTGTAAAAAGCACGACCAATAATTTTAGCCGGCCCGGCTAAATCCAAATGTACTTTGGATTCCTAAAGCTTTTAGTCTACTAACCCATCATCCAAGGGTAGTTTTCACTATAAGTAAAAAATTATTTTTGGACAGACACTATAATTTAAATTATTTTACTATGTTCAATCTGAATTTTCTTTAAAATAAAAAACATCTATATTGATTCTGACTTTTCTACATCCAACTCACAGGTTTGTCATTACTTTGAGAAAAAGATTATTAATTTAACCCTTTTAGAAGGGAAGATATGGTCATTTGTTCTGGGAATGTCATTTTCGAGCCTGAGACCTGAAAAACAGGCTTGGGGTTTAACAGGTTAACTAAGAAGGAAAGGAGACAAAGGGAAGGAAAAGAGGGGAAAGGTCTGCAAAGGTGATCCATGGTTTGAGAAATTAGTAGGAGATAAAAGAATTAGAGAGGAAAGTAATACAGAAAAATAAAAAGGTTACGGTTTAATTTGAATAGGTGAGTTATGGGAGAAACCATCCTCACATTGAACCTAGAAGTAAAGGAAACAAAGGGAACGAAAAGAGGTATGGAAGGGAAAGTGTTTTAAGGTTTTGTCATCCATAGATTTAAGGAAAGGGAATGGGCATTTTTCTGCAATACAGTAAACGCCCATAAACCATAATGCCTTTTAACTCAATCATACGCTATCAACCCAACCCCCACTGCAGAAAAACACTCTCTCCCTCACACACTCTCACTCTCTATATCACGCATTGGTGCCGTCCTTGTGACAGCGGATACAATGCTATCTCTGAAGCCTAATCCACAGCAGCATGGGGATACTGGAAGGCTCATGACACAAATTGGACATTTCAACACGGTGTGCAGGAGTGCAAGGACCAGACTTACCCTATCAGAAATCTAAATGACGTGTCCTTTTGTGCCAATTCCAGTGTACGCTGTAGGAAATGGAACAGGGGGATTGTGGGAGACATCTATTTTATGTTCTAAACCCTTCAATAAAACTCTCACTCCTTTTATCCCCAGCACCTCCGTAATAACAAAGGAGGTTACTCTGTCTGTGGAGCCCACTGTGCCTCCAGTTTGATGCATTGAGACATTAGCATTTAGATAACCCCTCTGAATATAGGACGGGAGGGAATTGCAAACAGGAACGGAATAAATATTGTGAATAATCAGTAGTTACATTTGGAATTAACATAGGTTTATATTCCATCCTTAAAAAAAGAAAAGGCCGGTAACAACAACTGAAACAGCTGGTTTGTTTTGCTCACTGAAGGAGGGAGACGGGTAAAAAAGAGGGTGTTTTATATGAAAGCTGTGGCTAAATTGACTGATGCAGTGATTTAAGTTTCACTTTAATCAAATCACGGATGTTTTGCATCTGTATATTAAAAAGAAAACCCTCCCTGTCTCCTAAAATGAAGTTATTACATCGTTCTCTTAGTAATGGTACCCGGACTTCTAATCAACATAACAATTCAAATACTGTACAAATTGTCCTCGCTTTTCATCAGTTTTCTTTCTTTAGTTTCCATTTTCAACATGGTCAAAATGCTTTTTTGCTTTCAATAGGAAAGTGAGAAGAGATGACTGATACCTGCTGATGTCTGTATGTTAAAGGTCACCTATCATGCTATTTGTAGGCAATAGCATAGGCCTCAGATATATACAAATATATAAAAACATGTCTATGAAATGTTTTGCTCCAAATACCAAACAGATCACCCATTCTAGCCATGCCTCATATCCCTCTATTTCACTTCCTGTTTCAAAAGTGCTGATTTTGGGTATAAAGCTTTAAAAAAAAAAAAGAAATTGATACAAAAAAAGGAGGGGGCTGAGCTCATGCGGGACCCGGCAGCTACTGTCTAAACTAAATACTGCCGTGATGAAACGCCATATCATGGATTATCAAGGATTATTTCTGAAACAGTATGGAGCTCAAAGGCTTTCTCTCTTGCCGGTTATACCACAAGGTGAGTTCCTTTTTATTTCCTGCTTCTTCACACACATGCTCTCCAGTACAGGTTAGCTCTGAGTGTTAGCGATGCTAATGTAAACACCGACCATATTACGTCCAAAACAGTCGGGCATTGTTTCTGATAGCAACGTTTCTGATTGGGCCGTGGGTGTAAAGCCAGCCTACATTCCCGATATTACGTCATACCGGACGCAAATCTGGATCAGCTCCGTTGTAGCCCTGTTTTTAGAGATTTGGGAACGGAGGAAAAGAGAGAGGGTTTTATTTTCTGACGCTGCGTGAGTTCCCTGACACACCGGGGACACATATTTATGTATAAAAGACATCAAAAAGTGCATTTTGCATGATACATGTAGGTCCCCTTTAAATATGATGCTACAGCAACGAGGGAATTAGCAAAGACTGTTAGCAGAAGGAAGTAGATGCCTTTGTCCAAAATGTCTAAATGATATGCCCACTAACTCACTTATGTTATATCTTGTTGTTTAGCCCAATTATCATGTTACTGTTTTCTTACTTTAATCACATAATTAACAATGGGCGACCTGGCCAAGAACACATAGCAGAAATGATGTAAAAATAATACCACTTACGCACATTGACAAGCACCAACCGCTGCAGTTTGTTTTTCATTATAATCTAATCATACGATTCTTAAAATCCAGCGGGGTTTAAAAGTTTGAACTCTTTTTGAAGGCTATTCCAGGTGAGGGGAGCACAGCACGGTTCAGTTCAAGCACTCGGATCAGACAACAAGAGCCACATCTTGTGATCTAAGACTATAACTACATTCAGGTTTGTGTGCAATCAAAGTGCAACAACTAAGATAACCAGCTGCTGGCTGCGTAACGGATGTGATACCGATATCGTTATCTAGCACGAAAGGAAGAAAGAAAAAAAATGAGCTTTTTCCCCAAATATTCCTGTTAGATTAGGCAACATACGTGCAGAATGTCCAAATCAAACCGCTATCATTATCTTTCATCAGCAGCTGAATGTCAAATAATATGTAAAACAGTGCCGTGTTAGTTATACAATAAAATGAATCCAATCTTGGTTCTCCATTTGAAAGGTCATATTTTAGTTTTACCTTTTATTCCTGTTCCCCAGAGCAGCTTTACCAGATTCAAATTGGTCACTTTAAGTAATCAGCTGAGGAAAAAGTGAGATAGAAAGGTTATCATAATAGAAGACAATTTGGCCCATTTTTGTCATCATTGATAAGCGCTGCAATGTCCGTAAAACTGAGGCAAACCATTTGGTTCTGATGTCACGGGTCTCTGGGTTCTGCCCTGATTCATCACTCATAATTCTTCCCTTGTGCTCATATATTATTTTCACATCCAGGCCTTTTATTTGATTTGAGTCGCCAATCAGAGCGTGATGAAAGTGGCTGGAGCCTCACTGAGATCGATTTGAGCTTCATGCTGAGAAAGACATGGCCAAAATATTCTCTTAAAGGCACACTCCACTGATGTCAGCTCAGATCATGTTATTCTGTAAAAAGTAGACTTCAAGTTTACTTCAACAAGTTCCCAAAGGTTTGGTTTTTTACTTTTGAGTGAGAGGAAAAAACTAAAGAAATGCCAAGTCCCTGGAGTTAAGCTTAATTAAAACTGAAGCAAACGTTGGTGTAGTTATTTTCTTTTGATCTCATTGTGCATTTTTCTGAAACTAAATCCACATTTAATCTGAACTGCAGAGAGAAAGGGACATGTTGGTTCTGCAGGGAGACTCTGAGGCAATCAGTATTCCAGTCACCTGCTGCACAACATAAAGAGCATGCTAGCAAGCTGTGGACAAAGACACCCCAACACACAGCCGCCCACCAATGCATATGGAACCACACACACACACGCACACTCGCACGCACACACACACACACACACACGCACACACACAATCAAACACACAGGCTTTCAAAGAGCTTCATTGAAATAAATTGCAGGGTCTCGAGCAGGCTGCACCTACAGCAGTTTCTTGGCTTCAGCAGCCGGCATGTTGGAGGGTGGGGGGGTGCAGAGAGCCAGCAACAGATGATTAAAGCTCGACAAAAGGTTAGGAGACGGGACAACATGGCTGCAAGTCAATCAGCAGGGAGCAATATGAGCACCCTTCCCAGATTCCAGGTAATGGAGAAGAGGAGTAGAGTGGGAGGGATAATGGGGTGATGTTGCACAACACGATCAACTTTCAAGATCCTTTTGAAGTCCAAATTTAGGGGGAAAAAACGGGCATTTTCGCCAGACAACATTAGTGATTAAACGGTATTAGTGGGGTTTCCCCCCTGGAGCACTTGAATAACAACAGGTCAGATGGAGCATTTGCAGCAAGTATACGTCTCTGAGTAAAAACTCTGAGTGTTTCCGAGGGCCTGTAGCCATGGCAAGTGGTAGTTAACATTTCAAAGTGTAAGCCCTCCTGAATTCCTATGATGATTTCTGTGTGTGTGTGTGTGAGAATAAACAATAAAGAGAGCACAGGCAGACAAAGACTCCACCTGAATGTTAGGTGGTGTTGTGGTGACGGAGGGAGGGAAGGCGGAGCCCAGAGAAGAAGAATTTCAGAGCTGTCACGTTACAAAAACATCTCGCTGTGTTATCACAAGGGCATTTTGTCATTGACGAATCCACTACCGCTGGATTTATAGTGGAGAGCCAGCTATTACCATTGATAATTGATGGCCTGTGGGTGTGTGTGGATGTGATGGTGAATACGTGGGTGAGGATTCATACATACATGTTTATTAAGTGTGTGTCAGTGGGGGCTGAATCCACCAAGTACCAACACACACACCCTCCCCCCCCCCCCTGCCTGTCAGTGGTATGGGCCTCTGATTGGGGGCCCTGGGCTCAGTCGCCACGGAAACTGCACCAAAGCAAACAAAGAGGTGGAAAAGAGCCGAGGGAATAACGGCGACACAAAGGGACTACCTAGCACGGTGGAAGATTTCAGGAGAGACTCACACAAAGCCGAGCCCGACGCTAAACCGCAAAGACGAGGCGGACGTGGCTCGATGTGTCTCTCATTAACACCAACAACAACAACAACAACAACAATGCATCTTAACACTGAGATTCAAGATACAAAGGCTTGATTGTTATGTGTACAATAGCTACAGAGTAGTTTTGGAAATGAAAACCGTAAATCCTAGATTACTTCAACAGTAAATCACACAGGAAATAGTGCAGAAGAAATAGAGAAAATGGTGCAAGTACACTGAAAAAACTGAAATGTTGACTACAATGCAGAAATAAGTAAACTATATACATGTAAGATAAGATAAAAAAACGTAAAAATTGAATGTAAGACGTTATAAAATACTGCAAATTGTAATAATATCTTAATAAATATATACATGTGTCCTGATATGTGCAGTTTGCTGCTCACAAGCCTCTGGATTTCAAATTAATTCCCCGTCTTTCTCTTTCTCCCACTCTGGAATTGCTTTATTAACATATGCAAATGACAACGTTGGAGACATGATTAGGGAAATTGCACACATTTTTTTGTGATTTTCCATGCGGCACAGAAATGGAGTCGGTCCAAAGTCATTTCAATTCATCCTCTACTTATCGCTTTGCATTTTGTCAATCAAACTGCGGCGGCTGACTTTAAACCGATAAAGCTTTGATACCGCTTTAATTCCCATTGAATCTCCGGTAGCATTAGAGGATGCATTCCCATCAGCCATAACAATAACAACAAAACAATAAGGATATTAAGATTAGCTATTGTCAATAAACCGATTATGGCAAATTAATCTCCAGAAGCTGCAAATTATATAAAATCCATTAATAAGGCGATAAGATGAAGTACAGAGAACTTCAAATACTCCGACATTTCCTCAACCAAAGGACCGTAATTCTGCACATGAGAAATAAAAGCAGACATGGGGACATACAGGAAGTCATTGTGCTAAAGCAGGGGATTACACTTTGTTCGGGGCTGTGGTTGGTCCTGTCCACTGAGACTCATTAAGAATGGCCTTGACATTAAGGGCCCTCTCTCTTTCAACCTGTTTGCGGCCGTGATGCTGAGATCAAACAGAGTGCTATAGGTGAGGGCACTCTCAATGGCCTAAAGCTGGTCATTCATCCTTTTTAAAGACAGGAAATCAGGCTAAATGGAGGCCCGGCTCCTCCTTCTCCCCGCTAAAGAGCCTTCAGAAGCTGCAGAGTTTTTGCAGTAAAGAATTTCAAGTGGCCATGGGCCTTTGAGGGGGAGCGCAGAAGCAATAAAACCCAGGATTACTTGTGTCAAAGAAACACACCTGCATTTCATACATTGTCAGGGCCTTTTTCTAATCACTGCAGGCAGAGCTGTAATTAAATTCCCTTTTTTCCAGGGGGAAATTCACCTATGTTTTAGAATCTTTTTCACATGTTCTTACTTGTCTAGAAGGCATTTCTCAGTGTTTATGTCTGGGTGGTTGAAATACCACAGAGGGAATAAAAGCCTTTTGTTTAGCTGACACATCCTTGACTTTTTAGCCGAGAAGTCAGTGTGCTTTCTATTCTTCTCTGTGCATGAATGCACTTTTACTACTCTACATAATAGTGAATTACAGCTACATTGTGTTGCCATTATTGACACTGGTCAGTTGAATGTAAGGGGACTATAGGGGTGTTTGGACTTTCTCATTATACAGTCATTGTTGTGGAAATGAAATATGTATTTGTCCAATAACAGTCGTTGCCACCAATGCAGATGTCAATAATTGTCCATACTGTATTAATAGATTAAGTTGATCTTCTTCTTAACCTGTTAAGCCCTGAGCCTGTTTTTCAGGTCTCAGGCTCGAAAATGACATTCCCAGAACAAATGACTGTATCTTCCCTTCTAAAAGGGTTAAATTAATAATATTTTTTCTCAAAGTAATGATAAACCTGTGAGTTGGATGTAGAAAAGTCAGAATCAATATAGATGTTTTTTATTTTAAAGAAAATTCAGATTGAACATAGTAAAAAACTGTAAATTATAGTGTCCGTCCAAAGATTCTTTTTTACTTATAGTGAAAACCACCCTTGGATGATGGTAAGGTAGACTAAAAGCTTTAGGAATCCAAAGTACAACATATAATAAGTACCCTGTATCAAGATTGATGCAAAACAAGTGACATTTGACCTTTTTAGAGAGATTTAGCAAAAAGAAACCACTTCTGGGGTCATTTGGGTGGATTTTCCATATCTCTGGCCCCCCTTGCTCGATTTTGATGGTTGACACCTCTTTCTGACCGTTAGAGCCAATAGAACCGAAGGGGGAGTCCCCCCCACACACACGTTGTGAAGAGAAAAGGTGGGGGCTTTGCGCATGTAATTTTGCATCAGAGTGGACCTATCTCTAGCTTTGACATCTGGAAACGGAAAAGCCGTTTTAATGCTTATGGATTATCAGAAATCATTTCAAAGGGACACAGACACATTAGATTAACCTATGGATTAACTTCAGCAGCGTTTTTATCGTTTTAATGCCATTGAAGACCACTTTGGAGAGACTACAGAGCCAAGGTAAAAATGTTAGCATTTTTAGCTACCTAGCGTCACCTGTTTTGATGACCGTTTTTGCTTATAACGTCGCAAATACGTATAATTCAGTGGTAATGTCGGTGTCAATCGATTCTGTGTCACCTCACGATGTGAATCGATGTGTTGGATGTGGTGAAAAGATAAATAATAAGGTTTTGTGAGTGATTTTCGGTGCAGTAAGGTGTTAGCATTTTTCGATATAAAACATTCATAGTTTTATTAAATGAACATGCCCTCAGACACTGTTTCCTGCAAGATGTTGCGGCAGTACCCCGGTACCGGGGTCTCTCGGGCTTAACAGGTTAAAATGTGACCCCTGTCATGACACCAAATCTTAGGATGTCTTCGGACAGAATGCAAAGTAACGAAAACTGAAACCAAAGTTAAGAGTAAATAAAGACCACATGAGTCACAGACATAGTTTAAGTTCCTAGTTAGTTTTGAGTTCAGTCTGACCTGACCAGTGGTTGCGTTAGACTTTTTCGTTGTCCGTCATTTTGACGGACGGGATCGTAAAATTTCCGTCATAATCCATTATTACCCGTCGTTTTATTTTTCATGTTTTAATGACCTGTAAGCCCCACGACACTGTGTCTCTGGGCTTCTTAGTATTACAAAAACTATGAATGTGTCATACCCTCCTAATGGGAAGAAACTCAGCTAACTGATGAAACGAACCATTTTTACCGAAACAAAACACAAGTCTCACAAGAAGGGTCTAAATGAGCCCTGAGCGAAAACATGGTAACGCACTTAGCACAAAACTCTAGGTATGAATCGATCGATATACTTATCGGATCTGCACAAACAAGCTTAAATAACATCCTGAGAGTCCACAGATTATAGAAATATAAGGATCATCACTGAGCGATCATCACTGAGCGATCATCACTGAGCGATCAGAACTCGCGACAGGGGAAGCAAATACAGACAACACACGAGTAGCTTTACGTAGCAAAACACGGAGATATGCTCACCTTTAGCTGTTATTCTGATCAAAAGTTGTGTTCAATGGCATTAAAACGAGAAAAACGCGGCTGAAAGTTAATCCATAGGTTATTCCAATGTGTCTGTCACTTTGAAAAAATATTGATAATCCATAATTCCATTTTTATGTAAAAATTGGAGAATTAATATTAGCTGCTAATGGTAGCCACCAGAGTCTATCGCAGCTTTCGGTTTTGGCTACGCGTCTCTCTCACTCCTTATTTGGTAACGTGAAGGCTCGAGTGATCTGTGATCTTGAATAGCGGTGAATGCTACAATATGAACAGGCTCATGCTTGGCCCACTGGTATTGTTTGTTTATTTATTTTGAAAATTAACTAGCAACGCTGTGCTGTCATAACTGTCACTACCCGATCGGTCCACCTGCCCGATCTGTACTGCGCATGTGCGAGATGGTCCGCCACTACATACGGCATCTCTACTAGGACACTTGACACAGTGGCTTTTGGCAAAGCAGAAAAAGAACCGAGAGAGATGAGTTATTGTTATTACAACAACGTGACTTCACTATAACTCTTTTTATTGGGTTCTTTTATGTGGGTTTAAATACATTGTCAGAATAAGTGAGACATGGATTTAACTTCTGTTAGACAGCTATATGCCATACATTTTTGCATAAATTCACAGTAAATATTTATTCAGTATGATAGCTGTCTAACAGAAGTTAAATCCATGTCTCACTTATTCTGACAATGTTTTTAACCCCAAATAAAAGAACCCAATAAAAAGAGTTGTTAAATAATAGTGAAGTCACGTTGTTGTAATAACAATAATCTCTCTCGGTTCTTTTTCTGCTTTGCCAAAAGCCACTGTGTCAAGTGTCCTAGTAGAGTTGCCGTATGTAGTGGCGGACCATCTCGCACATGCGCAGTACAGATCAGGCAGGTGGACCGATCGGGTAGTGACAACAGCAACTGCTAAACTACTGCAGCAACAAAATCCTGGAGGTAATCAACGAGGTCAAATACAAGACTAAACAATAGCTACTTAATATGCACACACTCGCCACCAACTGGACAGGTGTGTGAATTACTAAATAATAGTTACAGTACGCTAGCGGTTATTGTTGTTGCATAGCAACCACCTCGCACCAGAGATGGAGTACTCGAGTCCTGGGGCCGATTTTCGGGACTCGTGACTCGACTCGGACTCGCGCACTGATTGACGCGACTCGGACTTGGACTCGTGAATTCTCGCGCACGATGACTTGGACTCGGACTCGGACTCGTGAATTATCGCGTACGCTGACTTGGATTCGGACTCGTGATTGTTTCCCCCCCACGATGACTCGGACTCGACTTGTACATTGACGCTCCGACTTGGACTCGGACTCGGACTCGAGCAAGTTTTCTATGGAGTCTGATGTCCTCTATCCTGGCGTGTGCACCGGCTGCGAGGTGAGTTCACGTACTGGGCCCCGCTGTTCCAGTCTAAAGATGTCTAGAGACACACCCCGCATCATGCTGTATGCTTTCACACATTCTGCTTCCACATTGGAAAAGAGCAGCGCAAAATGCTCTATGTGGAAACAATATTGAAGAGAAGGCTCCGTAACACATTACTCTAAGGATCGAGTTCAGACATATAGGCTGTCTTGAACACTATCATCAGAGTAACGTGATCTAATCAATAAATAAAGATTCAGCCGATAACACGAAAGCACATGGCTACTTAACATGCAGAATGACGTCATTTTGCATGCTAAGTAGCCATGTGCTTTCTGGGGCTAAATCTTTATCAGTAAACCGATTTAACCGGTAAAAGTTCCTTCAAAATAAGAGTCCCGATCTTATTACTATCAAAATAAAAGTGCAAAACGAAAACTTTACCATAGGAAAATATTGGCATACAAATATAATCACTTCTCTAAAAGGTAACTAATTTTAAACATAGTTTATTTATATATAATAATAATAATATTAGTAATAAGCTTTATATTTGTATAGCACCTATTACAAGAATTGTAGCCAAACTGGCTTCACAGCAGTTCAATAGACAGATTAGTATAACATGACAGGATAAAAGCAATGTAGAGGAGCAGCTAGATTTCAACACATATATCCACGAAGATTAATACATGAAGACTTGTGACTCTGACTTGACTTGGACTCTTCTTAGGTGACTCGGACTTGGACTCGGACTCGAACACAGGTAATGATGACTCGGACTCGACTCGGACACTCCTTGGGTGACTCGGACTTGGACTCGGACTCGAACACAGGTAATGATGACTCGGACTCGACTCGGACACCCCTTGGGTGACTCGGACTTGGACTCGAACTCGAACACAGGTAATGATGACTCAGACTCGGACTCGACTCGGACACTCCTTGGGTGACTCAGACTTGGACTCGGACTCGAACACAGGTAATGATGACTCGGACTCGACTCGGACACTCCTTGGGTGACTCGGACTTGGACTCGGACTCGACTACGACTCTCCCTTGGTGACTCGGACTTGGACTCTGACTCGAAGAGTGGTGACTCGAGAGTGACTTGGACTCGTGAATTGGTGACTTGACTACAACACTGCCTCGCACTATGTGTTGTGCAGAAGGCAACGGAGGGACTATTTTATTTCGATTTTTAGTCCCAGTCCGCCACTGAACGTAGCTATTATGTAAGGTGCTGGTATATATATACTAACTGTGCTTTCCCCCCCCCAAAAAAGTTGTAAATTAAACAAGTGAAGTACATGTTATGTTATAAAGCCGTGGAGGGCGGTAGTTTATAAACCAAAGAGTAACCGCCCTTACGGGACGCTCTAATGAGTAAAGCGAACGCACCCGCAAGGACACCAGGCCTCCTATTGATTGAGGGATTTTGACAGGGTTGTTGCACAAAAGATCCAAGCGCGCACAGCAGAAATCTGAGAGCAGACATTTCACGAGCGCACAGAAACAGCCTGAGTGCGAGGAGAAGGTTTTAAGCTGGAACACAGGAAATCTGTAAACACAGCAATATATCTGAGTGCAAGCGTACAGTTTAAGCAGAAGCAGAGCTAATCTAAGTGCAAGCAGGCACTGTTTGAGTGTGAGGACAGGGTTTGAGGGAAAGAAATACATAATCTGAACGTGAAATCAATAAAGTATGCTCTCAAATGTAAAGACCATGCTCTTGAATAAAGATAGGGAATAACCCCCATAGTACAGTAGATCGCCCTCAGTCAACCTGGCCACTAAGGATGTAATATAACGTGGGCCGCTGGTGGACATTTTGGCGCTGTTCCGAGTTGTGTTCTAATCTGTCAAAATGACCGACTGCTTTCAGATTTTTCCGTCATTCTTGGAAAGATTCCGTCATAGACGGAAAATATTCGGTTAACGCGACCTCTGGACCTGACACACTTCAATCACAAAGGCCAATGTTTGCAGGTCAGTGTGAAAGCAAACTATGGCTCATACTGTATATTGGCTTCTTTGAGACGAATAAAGACTGACTGCAAAAGCACTCCTGTGATCAAATTTGCATTAATGAAGCAAGACGGAAATTAATTTCACGCTTAATCTGAATGCTCTTTCACAGGAAATCAGTGCTGTCTTTATAAATTAAGCCCTGTCATGAAAATCCTCTGAAACTCATCAAACAGCATGTTAGACCTCACTAAGCAGAGATCTCTAGAGTAGAAAAAGATGCGAAAGACAGACTGGATATATAGAATAATTTTAATTTGATAGCATTAGGAACCCACAAAAACTAAGGTGTCTCCGGTTAGAATATTTCACTTTGTGTACATGATACTGACTGGACATGATACTGTAAGACAGTGTGTTTTACTGTAAGACACTCTTAACAACCTCACTTGGAAAACTGTATAGGAAAGGGTTAGCAGTAGCACATCTAAAATCCAGCATGATGAGCAATATTCTTAAAGGGTCCATACTGTGCTTTTTGGGGTTTTTCCCTTTCATGTAGTGTGTTATATACAGTAGGTTTTTGTGCATGTAAATGGTCTGCAAAGGCTAAAATCCCTGTGTTCCCCCCAGACGGAGTTTCTCTCCCACACCCCTGCCTGAAACGCCTCCATTAGACTCCTTTGTTTACTTCCATAACACAGTGACATCACTGTGTAACACTTCTGCTTCTATTGGCTAGCGCTCCAACACATTGTACATGATAAGCTAAGGGGCGGGACATCTCTAAGTAGTTGACCAATCACAACAGAGCCGGCCAGCTAACCAATCAGAGCAGACTGGGCTCTGGTTTCAGACAGAGGGTGAAAAGAGGTGCTGCAGCACAGGCAGTATGAGAAAAATAAAGAGCTTTTTGAACATTAAAGAATGGAGACATGTCACAGTAGAGACACAAAATACTAATATGAACCTAAAAATGAGCATGATAGGGCCCCTTTAATATGCCCATGTGGAAATATACTGAATATTTAAGCTTTATGAATGCTGGTTAGGGACAACCATTGATCCAATCTACCCTTTGAAGTCAGGCAAGTATAAACATTATAATCAAAGTGCATGATTAGGCTCCTACATTTTTCTAAATAATGGCCAACACTCCATCCAGCGGTGCAGGTTCCCCCTTATACAGAGCAGTATCAGTACCGGTATATCTGACCTCAGGGCTCTGTATCCCTCACCCTCTGCCTCTATATCTCTGTTTTTCCCTCTCCTTCTCCCTCTATATGAGAGACAGATGTGTGATTGATACCCGCGGTGCCGGGTGATACGCTGTTTCTAATTTTAGCCTCGCTCGCTGGGGAACTCTCGCAGCAACAGGTAAATTGGACGCCGAAGCCACAGTCCATCTGTACTGTAAATAGGCAATGATAAATTATTCTCCATGACAGCCACAGATATGAATGATGTAGCATGTGCTGCTTACACAATGGCACACACAATCTATAAGAGCAGTGTATTTCTGTAACTTCTGCACAAGCTCAACAATGTTTACGTTGTTCCTTTTCTGCTTTGGCATCTAGATGTTTTGTGTGATGAGAGGAGAACCAGGTGAAGGTAATATTCCTTGCAGCGATTATCTGAGAATGAAATCAGTCATAAAAACACTTCAAGGACTCAGAAGAGATAACATAAATGAAGGTAATGTCATGAAGCTCACAGATCTTGTAGTAAGAAATAAACATAAAGCCATGGCATTGAGAGATATCGATGTTAAGCTGCAACGTGATCTCATCCCTATCACTATAAAGAAAGGGGAAGCCTTTTTCATTGCTTATTGTTACAGAGGTGAAGTTCAGGCAACAAAACAACTTTGTTAGGATTAGAACAAAATTATGGTTTGGGTTCAAATAACTACCACAGATGTAACGTCATGAAACTCAGCAATATAGCACTCATGTTACAATATGTCATTAGTTAGTTACAAAAACACTTCACAACCATCAGCATCCCCTCACTCAGTTTAGCAGATTTTTCACTCTTTACAAAGCGACACAAAATGATGCAAATTGGTGTTGAATTGAGTTGAAAGCTTGGTGCCTTACATACAGAGTGGAGTGAAAACAGGCTGTTACTAGGTAAGTGATTAACGTATTACAATAACAATAGTTCCATATTTGCAGGTAAAACTTGCTGGTGCACAGAAAACTGGTTAAGTGGCTCCAACTTCATATATTCAACCCGACAAGTGAGATCATTTCTTCCCCCAGAAGTGCTCAAATATGAAGCCACTAAAGCTCCAATGAATGGATCATCTGATCACAGACTCACTGTGTATTGGCTCAATAGTGAACTGCACTCAGATTGAACCTGCAGACATCACACCTGCAGTAGGTCGATGGTGCCTTTGAGCCTGATGGCGTCTCAACAGAAGTACACAATCAATTACAAGGGATTCTTTGTTACATTTGGTATTGACTGCAGTGAGGATTTCTGTATGTATGAAACATTCCTCTCTTGTCATATCCGTAAATCATCGCCTGCAGGGACGTCCTTCAATCACAGGGACAAAACATTATTGTTCACACTTTGTTCATGTCACAAAGCCAGGATGAAACTGGGTCATATTCATAATTTGAATCTCATAAAGTAACCAGGCCAGCAATCTAGCAGGTACATGTAGGTCGGAGTCCATCTCGGTTCCCGTGTGGTTCTGACCGCCGTTTCCTCCCGACTGTCACTCGTGATTAATCTGCTAATGTCCGCATGCAAATTCTCCAAATAGGCCTCCTCGGTGCCACTATGCGACTAATGGGTGTCAGCGGAGACTGTTTTGCGGAGTCATGCATATGTATGAGCTTGTATATTTAGCAGCCAAGTTGCTTTTGATCACCAGGAGGAGAATGAGTGGGCTGAGATGAATGGTGGTCCAAAGCTGGGGCACATTAGCTGCTGACCACCTGCCTTTCATTTCAAGCAAAAACAACAGATGGGCCAAACAGACTGCAGCGCCACGTGTAAAGCAGGGAGGAGATAGTTGAATGCTTCACTAAGCCAAAACACTGTAAAGAAAACAGTGTATAGAAAACACTGCATAGAAAACACTGTATACTATGACAAGAAAAGGATTATGCGTTATATTTCAGGATTACCGCAGCTCGAATATCAGACAGTTTACGTACAAATGTAGCATCTGCAGATATTTGTCAAGAATCAGAATTGTAAATACGTTTGCTGTCTTTTCAAATCAGCTTGATAGATGCTCCTTGTCTCAATTTAGTACAAGAAAGTTAATCTAACAATGTAATTTACATGTAAGCTAACAAAACACCAGAGTTGCAGATCCACCCCTGCCTCGATCGGTTACTTAGTTTGTGTTTTAGTGAGACATTGGATAGGTAGGATTCAACAAAGTAACACAAACAAAATAAATGATCATGGCAGCGTTAGAATAGAAACTCTGCGAAGTGAAATTACTCTATTTCGTCAATGGAGTCTGGTGGCTTTGGCAAGAGAGTTTATCGATAAAGCTTTGGTTCCCTGTTATAAAAGTATGTCTGTAGGAGAGGTAAAGCAGTGAAAATATTCGAAATAAAGCTTACATATGTTTATAGTCTTCATATCCATTTGAATCCATTCACATTTTCAGCATTTTTCAGCCTTTTGCTTATTTGAACCATATAGTTTCAATATTGTATGTCCTTTTCTTGTTATTTTAAGTAAATTGCATTTTTGGAGGAGCCTGAAACTCAAGACTTCAAAAGGCATAACAACACTGTAGCTATTGTGCAACAATCAATCTTAAAATCTAGACTTTAACTGATTTATTGATGTCGCTTAAGTACATTTTGCTGCTGCTGCTCTTCGGTTATTGTCTGTTTCTTTAAACCAGAGGAATGCTGACCATCATCAGGTGAAACACTGACTATGGTGAAGTTCTGCATACGTCATCACTTTTTCTTCAAAGTAGATTCATAGCATACAAAGTTTGTTTGTATATTTACGGCAAGGCATTACAAAGAGCTTTACAAAAGACTAAAAGAAAAAAAGCACTTTTATATAGATTTTAAAGAAAAGAATGAAGCTTAACCCTTGTGTTGTGTTCGAAAGCTGTTACCGTTCATGGTGTTCGCGGGTACATTTTGACCCATGATTTATCTCAGTCCAAAACACTCAAAAATAATGACTATCATCCAATATTGTTTTAACTACATCATAACTCATTATGCATTCATAACCGTACAATCATGTTGTAATTTAATGTTATGGCCCAAAACACATTACACCACATATTTAAAGTGGACCTATCATGCTATATTTGAATAATATAGTATAGGACCATACCTATATAAGGCATATTTATACTTTTTGTTTTTCAAAATACCAAACAGATCATGCATTTTAGCCATGCCTCATTTTGCTCAATTTGACATTTTTTAGCTCTGTTTTTGCAAGGGCAGATTCTGTGAGAACAGCACCATCTACTGGCCTGGCATATGTACTATGCGCTTTCGAACGGCAATGGCCGTGGCTGTCTCCTCCTGATTGGTGGAGTTGGCCCAATAGCCGTAGCGCCACTGTCCTGACGTCAGGACAGTGTTCAAATCTGGATCAGTTTTTATCAGATCCGTTGCAGCCCCTTTTTTTAGAGATTTGGGTATGGAGGAAAATAGAGAGGGTTGTGTTTTCTGACACTTGGTGAGTTCCCTGGAACACCGGGGACACATATTCATGTATAAAACACGTACAAAAGTGCATTTTGCATGATAGGTCCCCTTTAAGTAAAACATGTGATTCAATTAATTTCCTATAGTGAAGACAGTGGATCATTACGTTATCTGACTATATTAGACTAATATTAGAATACAATCTCCCCAAACAAAATTATTGTTACAGTGGATGAAGGGGGTGGGGGAGGGGTGTCTAAAGTCAAAGATGAATCTTGATTGGGCCAAATTTGACCCCGAGTCACCCACAACAATTCTGCTGGGTCTCCCCAGACCCGAACACCAAATTATACACTTTTTTTTTTTAGAGACCTTCAGACTTGTCTAACATTGTCAAAATCTATTTTGTAGTGTTTATATAGCTGTTGTGGAGGATATCATGAAGCCTTGTTCCGATCAAAAAAACTAGAGCGTAGTTGTCATATAATTTTAACTTGAAACGGGTCACGGGAGACCCGAACACAACATAAGGGTTAATCTGTCTTAAATAGAATAGAACAAACACGCGAGAGAATAAATACAAGAGTTGAGTGTGATGTTGATAAAAAGCTGTGGCAAACAACAACATCTTAAACCCTAATTTGCAAAGCATTGGTGTGAGGCACTGTTTTATAAGAAAAGCATTAACTTTAGAATCATCAAGCATTCCTTACTTGCCACAAATCATTATATATAAGTAGATAAATATCTTTTATTTGTGATAGCACTTTTGCATTAAGTGCATCCAGCATGAAGGAACGGAATAATTTCCGCTATAAATGCATCGCCGCATTCATTAACTTGAAATTAAAATTCGGCACATATTCTCCATGCTTCTTTGCGAGTCTCCAAACAGAAATAAGCTCCAGTGTTTCTGGGGACGCTGGGACACATCTGGTGCCGCCGTGTGCCGGGCGGGTATTTAGCAGATTGTACCAATGAAGAAATCTTTCGATTAGAACTAGGAAATTGCTTCTGTCAAGACCACTCAATGGGGCGAGATAGCTTTTGCTTGAAATGGGTCTCAATTTGAAAAAGAGGAGTAATCTAATGTGGCATCTTGATAGCATGTATCATGGAAAAGAAAGAGAAGAAATGTCTTGCTGCCAGAGGACTTAGTATTTCTTTGTGCTGAGTGCAGACGTTCTCCTAATGCGTTTAAATGTGTGGTCGAAGCCTTATGCAGTTTGTTCTGGATCACACTGAGCCAGATCTCCCGCTATCCACCAATAATTCAGATTTACTCAATAAAATCAAAGCCTGCACCATTTTAGGGAAAACTCATTATCACAGTGGAGCGGATTTGGCCTGCACAAGCTCCAATTAGGACCCCTAAATGTTTAATAAGCAACAATCAATGTGCAGAATGAAGTCTCCAACATGGGGCTTCAAACGGAGTCGAAGGAACTGTTACTCTCCGCGGGTTACCTTTACCTTGTGGAGGAACAAAAAACCTTTTGTTTAGTACTCAGGCATTCCTTTGGTAACCATTTTAATGGCCAATGCCTTCTGGTCAAGAGGTGGGCGCTGAATGGACTAATTCTGCAGGATTAGTCCTCTGTGGTGGTGATCCAGCCAGCCAAACAAATGTGACCTTCTGGTGGAGAATCTGTGCGTGCACGACTTTACATTGACTCCATAGGAGGGGACAGCTCAGTCAAGGGATTAGTGGGAATTGACCATTCAGGCATAGACAGACGTTTTCAGATTCTTTTTCTTGACTTTGAAAGACTTGTTTAACAAAAATTACATCACAGGAGGAGGGGGAACCAGTGGCAACACGAGCGAAATACCAGCCAAATGAGAAGAGAGGAAATTCAAAGAAAGGTAAGCCTATAGGCAGGAGAGCTAAGCAAACTCATAACATCCACAGTTTGTGCTCCGGGGATGTGTTTTCAGTCTCCAGGGGCCTGAAAGAGAGTGCTGGGGGATAACACCACAGAGAGGTGGACATGCTAGAGCTGGGATACACAAAACACAGGCTTCACATGTGTCAGGTGACCTTTTGTTCCCAACAGGGCTCAGTTCTGCAGGACTGCACAGCCAAATAAACAATACATGTTCCAAAGGGAGGCCTGGTGCATGCGCTTAAGTAGCGACTGACAGACGATACTCCAGGAAAGATAATGCAGCTGCAGTGTCTGCTGCTACGTTTCACCGACTAACACAACATGATGGTGACTCATCCTGTGTGAAGTCCATGAAAGACTTTAGATTGTTTGTTTTAAACACCTTCTGGTGAATCTTTTTCTTGAAAAAATCCTCTCACAAACCATTAGACACACCACGGTTGAAAGATGACTGTGCCATGTGCAATATACACGTTTACACACTATTAATGTTGTCCCTTACTGCTACCATATTACTGTATATGTTGACTTAACACATGCTGCAGACATTTTGTTCCATGCATGTGTACTTCCATTTAAAGGGGCCCTATTATCCTCATGTTCAGGTTCATATTTGTATTTAGTGTCTCTACTGTGACATGTATACTTTAATGTTCAAAAAGCTCTTTACTTTTCTCATACTGCCTGTGCTGCAGCACCTCTTTTCACCCTCTGTCTGAAACCAGAGCCCAGTCTGCTCTGATTGTTTAGCTGGCGGCTCTGTTGTGATTGGTCAACCGCTTAAAGACGTCCCGCACCTTAGCGTATCACGTACAATGTGTTGGAGCGCTAGCCAATAGAAACGAGAGTGTTACATAGTGATGTCATTATGTTTTAAACACACTACAGGAAAGGGAAAAGCCCACATGGACCCTTTAATCATTTGAGCTTGCCTCGTCTTTATGTAATACGTTTCTCAACTACTCTACTAATCTTACTTTTGCCTTCTCTTCTCTGTAACATTGTACGTTTTCCCGCCGTGGGGGAAGAAAGGATTTCTGATTCTGAATCTGAAGTGGTGCCTTTAGTGAGTCATTGTAGATCTCGTGCAGTAACTAAAATGCTGGCACTTTTTTAAGGTGCTGGAGTGGAACAAATGGGGGCAGGGGTTGATGTGAATGATTGGGGGGAATGAAACTACATTGATTTTGACATCTACGCCTGGTGCATGAGTGCACATTGTATTTCCCTTCTGCAGGGTTCTGTACGACTGAACAGTGCATACCGTGAGTCCCCTGAGCAGCGTGCATGGGGAGACAGTGTTTAAACGTAAACAAACCAATCAATAAACACAGCGGGCCCCGAGGTGCTGCTGCTGAGCGACTAATAAACAGAACAACAACGAGGCGCAGAAAGAGGATCTCTGTCAGAATCTCAAAGATCATTAACAGAAGAGCCACAGGAAGAGCTGCTCCGACTGTTTGATGGATACGTTCGCTCCAACACTACAGCACGACTTCACAGATATGAGGATGTCAAGAATTATGGTTGCAGAGGGAATATGATTTCACATCAGTGCTTACACTCAAAGATTTCGTTCTAAGACACACAGGAAATTGCTGAAGCGCTCAGACAGCATACCTCCACCGCGGCAAGCATGGTGTGAATGTGTTATTTTAATATAAGAAAATGTCAAGCTTTTTCAATCTCTAATTAGATTCAGGAGGGGATCAAAACACACACAGCGAGAGAAAAACCCACTCATGTTTGGTACTATGCTTTATAGGGTATACATATGAAAATAATCCACTCAAACAGACACGGCTACAAGCAAGCAATTCCTGAAATAATGCTCAGAACATAAAAAAACTCAAATGTTCTGTAATAATCTAAATATCCTACAGTATATGGTGGATACAAATGTATGTTAGAGTAAGAGAAAAGCCGTTTTGTAACATGTAATATGGCTGGAAAGTGAGTGTAGCCCACTGACAGATTTAGCTTTAATAAAATAGTCATATTGCATCAACACATTGAGATATGGGGAAAAACATAAAGCGGCGTCATCTTTGAACTGATGCAATAATGTCTGTCTTTCTGCTAGCAATGTTTTTCCTGCTGAAGAACGTTAAAAGATGACGTGTGATTATTGATGGTTCGACTGGACAGTGTCACATAATCAGAAACACGGTAAAACATCTCTTCAGACACGTACGCTTGGCGAACTTCCCCTTAGTATTCTGTCTCTTATACTGTTGTATAACATCATAATATACATCGTGAATCACCAATTAGTCTGCCTATCTACTGTTTTATATTCTAATGTCCTGAGTGTTGAAGTTATCACTTCCAGCGCTTTTTAGATGGACATGAGATAGGGATACAACTCTCAATCAGCACCAAATGTATATTCAATATGAAAAACTAAGAAACTACAAACAACTCGACACATGACCTATAACAATTATAACTTTGTTTAGGCATACGAAAAAAAAGCTTTTATGACAAAGATGAACTGCTGTTGCTGAGCAGATAATACAATTACATATAGTCTGTTAAAGGTGGGGTAGGTAATTCACTTCAGATACACTTTTTGTTATATTCCATGGAATGCTCTTAACGCCCCGATAGCAATGAATACATTAAACGCTTTGACAATAAATACATTAAAAAATGTCATCTGTGGAAGCCGTGGCGCTGTAAAAAGCACGACCAATCATCTGAGCCGGCCCGGCTAAAATAACTGGATGGCCTACCTGCCTGTCAGCCTTCCATCTGTGCACAAACTTATCTCGTGCCCTCATTGGTCATATGCGCGTTGGTGTGTGTTGGAGGAGGGGCTCTGTAAGGAAGTCTGAAGGAAGGGGCAGATTTTTTCCGGTTGTGTACTTTCAAATTCTAGCGCACTCAAGCTGGTTTCTCCATTCTTACCTACCCTACATTTAAGTGAAGGAATAGTTGTATGAATCCACAATCTGAAGACTGGTATTATTCGGTTCATAATTCTTTATAAAGCCGATATCCGTGCTCCAGATTTGAGTATGCACTCTGTATTAATTATTGCTGTCTGATAACATGGATGCCTTTGATTTAACATGAGTTCCTTCACTCTTCCTCCTCCGTCTCCCCCTCTCTCCTCAGGAACCACAGGGGCCGTTAACATTATCGGCTTTATGACATGACTGCTAAAGATCACCGGGATCCCTCCGAGCCCCCATTCCTCAGGTTTAAGTCCTCCGACCATATTCTAATGCCCTCTCTATTAAAAAGCATTTATGACTGCGGTGACTGAAATGAACTTAACAAGTCTGTCATCGCTGCAGCTTTGTTAGCATCAGTTGAGCCAATCGAATGTGAAATGGCTCGCCGGGTGACGAAATCCCCGACAGTGATCTCTGAGGCGGAGGACATTGGTCCGGGAGGACAGGTGGTTCCAGTGGAGAGGCAGGAGCTCGGTACGGAGCCTTTGAAAACCCCTCAACTGGAAAATTTGCCGTTTTTCAGACGACAAGAGGTCTACACTGCAAACTGAGTCATTGCAGGGTCTTAAAACCTAGTGTAGAGCTGATAAGCCTAACAAGAGCTTTACAGTTAAAACAAAGAAGATCATTTTAAGAATTCAAACACAGGGTTAAAGTGAGTGAAAAAGTATGAGTCATTGTGCGACATAAATAAGTTATCTCCCCTTCGGATTTCATAAGAGTTGAAGGTTGTTTTCCAATTCAATTGTAGGTCATATTTAGACAATGTCACCTTGAAGTAGGTTCCAATGCACCGAGGCAAATGAAGTTATACGAGTTAATGTTGTTTTTCTACATGAACAACATAATGAGAACTGTGGCTTTCTTTGGCCCTGCAGCTACAAATTGCTGCAGTTCATTTTCAACAGATTAAATGTATTTTAATACGTTTGCAAATTGAAAGAAAATGCAAAATATGCAGGTGCATCATTTAACATGGGATATGAATCAAAACTCCGGTTTAGTTTCTTAAATCTGACCGGAAAAATACAGATAGGCTTCACATGTTTCTCTTTTTTATTTATACAGTATATGTGACATGTGAGTGAATGGTCCAGTTATCTGACGTTCACTCCCTCATGACAGCTGACAGGTGAGAGGAGGATGTGTGAGGGCGAGATATCTTCCTGAGGAAATGCCAGAGAAACTGACCTGTGAGTTTCACTTGGATCAGTGAACACAGTTATTATGGTACCACACACACACACACACACACACACACACACACACACACACACACACACACACACACACACACACACACACACACACACACACACACACACACACACACACACACACACACACACACACACACACACACACACACACACACACACACACACACACACACACACACACACACACACACACACACACACACACACACACACACACACACACACACACACACACACACACACACACACACACACACACACACACACACACACACACACACACACACACACACACACACACACACACACACACACACACACACACACACACACACACACACACACACACACACACACACACACACACACACACACACACACACACAATGTGTTCATAACACACTCTCACACGATACGCTCTCACATACACAAATCAATATTCTGGCATGCGAGTGCACAAATGATGTTGTGGACGTTAATGAGGAAGGGGCCACGCTCATTAAGGCAGCTAATGACGCCAATCATGGAAATATCGCACTGATAGCCCTCGTAACAAGCCATCATGTCACTGAATGCGTCATCAATTAAATGGGATGGTTTTTTACATGGGGAGCTATTCCTGATTCAAGCCAAATAAACCAATCACAAGCAAGAGCAAATAAAAACACCATGTGCGACCCATTAATGTTATTCCATCTAATTCTAATGTACTTTGAAGCATATTTTAGATAATTAAGCAATATTTACATTTATTTTAGTGTGTGACCTTGTGGATGCAATTTAAAAAAAAGTTGTTTTAAACCAAACATATTCACTGTGTTAAGTTTAATTAAAAAGGAGCATTACAAACCCTCAACTAATATTTTAAACATGAAGGATATCTCATAAAGATTTTTAGTCTCATGAAACATTTCTGTGTGATGCATCAAATTAAATGTTCACAAAAAAACCTTCAATACTCCAAAATAAGACGTCTGCTTACTTGCAGTTTGAAGCTTTCACTTTAACTAAATCAACCACCAGTATCAAGCAGAGTTAGCTAAGAAACAACAGCTTATTATTACCAGTTCCACCAAAAGTACAATCATGTAAAAGGCCAAATAATTACAATATTGAACAGCAAATGCTCTCAATGTCATGTAAACAACTTCTAAACCAGGGGTGTCAAACTCAATTTCATGGCGGGCCACATTAGCATTATGGTTGCACTCAAAGGGCCGGTTGTAACTTTTAAGACTATATAAATATAATACATATATAAATATATTATATAAAATAATGTATTATATGACAGTATTGCCTCTGAATTGGATTATTATCGGATAGGGTAATAACTTCATAATTAACTACGTCTGAAAGCAGAAGTCCAGGGCACATGTCCCACAATGCATCTCGTTTTGTGACATGTAGTTTATGGGCAACGTGCTTCTGTAAATCGGCATGTAACTGTATAATAAACGTATTATATTCTTTGCAAGCTCTTGCGGGGCCACATAAAATGAAGTCGCGGGCCGGATTTGGCCCCCGGGCCTTGAGTTTGACACCCCTGGTCTAAACCCTTCATTCCAAATCCAAGGTATTATTCCGCCCCTTAACAGCATCAGCTCTTGTGATTTCCATCCGATTTTGGGAGCTATCTTCAGGGATTTGCTCACCTTCAGCCAAAAGAGTATTAGCGAGGTCCAACTCTGATGGACGATAAAGCCTGTCTCACAACCAGAGTTCATTCATGAATTTTTGATTGAGTTTAGTTCAGTGCTTTGTGAAGGCCATTGGCGTTGGAAGCAAACTACTGCCTGAAATATCGATGTTTACTGGGGAATGAAAACATCCCTGCATTTGAACTAAGAAGCCCAAACAATGCTTAACCCTTGTGTTGTGTTCGAAAGCTGTTACCGTTCATGGTGCTCGCGGGTACATTTTGACCCATGATTTATCTCAGTCCAAAACACTCAAAAATAATGACTATCATCCAATATTGTTTTAACTACATCATAACTAACTCATTATGCATTCATAACCGTACAATCCTGTTGTAATGTTATTGTATGGCCCCAAAACACATTACACCACATATTTAAGTAAAACATGTGATTCAATTCATTATATTCCCTATAGTGAAGACAGTGGATCATTACGTTATCTGACTATATTAGACTAATATTAGAATACAATCTCCCCCAAAAAAGTTTTAAAGTATTGTTACAGTGGATGAAGGGGGTGGGGGAGGGGCATCTAAAGTCAAAGATGAATCTTGATTGGTCCAAATGTCACCCCGAGTGACCCACAACAATTCTGCTGCGTCTCCCCAGACACCAAATTATACACTTTTCTTTTTAGAGACCTTCAGACTTGGCTAAAATTGTCAAAATCAGTTTTGTAGTGTTTATATATCTGTTGTGGAGGATATCATGAAGCCTTGTTCAGATACAAAAAACTAGAGCGTAGTTGTTATATAATTTTAACTTGAAGCGGGTCACGGGAGACCCGAACACAACACAAGGGTTAACAGGTTCAGTTGTACTGTATTATGATGAGAGGACATTCATTTAACTATAACTTTAAAGATAGAGGAAGAGAAATATGAATAACATATATTTGTTAGCGGGAAGAAACATAAATATTAATTAGAAAAAGTCTTATTAAAACTTGAATTACTGGCTTTGGTTTCCAGCTCAGTGGCAGCCTTTAATATCGTTTACCATCCTCCAGCTGATTGCAAATCTGGTTTCCCCTTCTATATCTAAATATTAATAGTCTCCATTACACGAAAATTACTTTCATCTCCGACTCACATGGAGGGATTAGATTTTAATCAAGGCATTAAATATGGCTTTCTATTCCTGCAGATGGGAGAGATGGCAGGCAGTCAGTTAGATCCTGCTCTGTTTGCAGCCTCACACTGAAACCTGATACACTCTTTGTTATCACACAAGCTGCACGAGCGTAAACAAGAAGACAAAGAGAAATCTGCCAACATAACGATGAGCTTCTGTCAAGGATCAATGCATCAATATAATAAAGAAAAGAAAATAGAAAAACAAAGACCATTTTGAACATTAAAGCATGTCCCAGTAGAGGCAAAAAATACAAATATCAATCCTAAAAATGAGCATAATAAGGACACTTAAAGGGAAACTCCCTTTGCAGCAGCCATTTAAACAACAGACAGTATATAGATGGATAAATGCGTTACATTGAATATGCAATCAAAACAGCACAATAAAACAATTAGTGCAATTCTAATTGAAAGCATTGCCTATATACAAATACATTAAAATATCAAATATAATGTATTTTGTTTTTCTCTGTTAGATGCAGTTTAAGCCTTTCTTAAATAATGCTTTAATTGTCTGTATTGCAACCAACTTGTTGTTGCTTTAAGATGATATTTCTCTGCTCACTATCTTGCCTTTTAATATTACATCATGTTAAATCATTAAACGTTAAATCAAGAGAGTACATTATTCAAGACATTAAATATCCTGATCCTCAATAACATGTTATTTCAAAATCATATATTTTACAGCCCTTAACATAAAGCTTCAAATCATTTTGGGTATTTTATTAGAAAGTACACATATTGCAGTGCAGGTTTGGGCTGTAATAATGCTAAATGAAGTGTTAAATCTAAAGTATAGCAGTCCATTACTCTGCAGCTAATCTGATCCTGGCTGAATGTGTTCACTCCAACCTGCAGACAGACTCCAGGTGAGATCAATAAACTCTGATCAGCTTAAATGAATGACTCGCAGCAGGGCGCTCTCCTCTCTCTGGGGTATAAAAGACAAACCCAAGTGATGTGTAGCATGTTGTTTGATGCTCTGAACTTCAACATGGTTCAGTTTGTTGTGTTTGCCGTCCTGCTCATGTCTCTCGCTGTTTCAGCAAAAACATTTTTTAGAGAGACACCAAGTTGTTACCAGCCGGTGCCGAGGAAACCTGACTTTGGGGGTGAAGTAAGTAGCCTTTTTAGCTTCCTGTTGTTTCTCATGTTATGTCTTTCTGTTGGGGTCTAAAGGAACTCTGAATGTAAGTACTGAAAATAAATTGTCATTTAAAGGAATTTGGATAGTTTTATGAAAACGTTTTGCTGTTTCCAAGTAATATTTGACCAATTACTTGTCCAAAATTACCTCTTATGCTGTGTTTGCCCTCAATGACACTCAGGGCCGGCCCTAGACATTTTGGTGCCCTAGGCGAGATTATGATGTGGTGCCCCCCCGCCCCTCCAAGCAATACACAATAGAATATATAAAGAATAAATGAAAAATCTCTACAAAAGCCCAATACACCACACAAACTGAAACGTATTGACATGTTGGTTAGACCACGGAAAGATTTTAACATTTGAAAGTAAAATGCTTCAATCTGGAGCACTTTGAGCAGAATTACTAGAGACTAGATCTAGGGGGTACAACTCTAAACACCCATATGAAAAAGATCGGTTTACATTTTAATAATCAAATGACCAATAACAAATGAATGTAACGTATTTAATTTTTGTTGTTCATTCATATCTTATTTTACCTAGTTAACATTTATTTATATCTCCAGTTTTAAACGATATGTTTGGTTTACTGTCCTATAGTATACATTGGAATGATTTCAAACCTGTTATTTATCCCAATAATTATAAAGGTGTGCCTTGGAAATATGTGTTTACATAAATGGTGACCAAGCCGTTTGAGACCCACTGAGATAACTTAGACTAAAGTGAACTATCTGAACACTGAGTCCTTTACCTCACTGAGCTGTAGTTATCAGCCTCAATCCAACAACAATCCGCGGTACCGATGCTCGCCCTCTCTCTCTCTCTCTCGCTCGCTCGGAGGCTCTCTCTCACTTTGGCTGTGAGCTGCGGGCGCCTGATAAGTACATCCCCCACTTTCATCACTTACAGCGCCCATCGTACAGGGCAAATGCAAAATGTTGACTGGCCCGGGGTGCAAATGGTGTTTACTTTATTACATTATTAATGTAAATGTATTACATCAAGGGTAGAAAATTAGGCAGAATACAAATTTAAAATTCATTAATTAAATTATTATTATTTTTATTTTTTTCTCCCAGCGCAGCGCCCCTCCAGATCTGGCGCCCTAGGCGACCGGCTAGTTCGCCAGTGCCTAGGGCCGGCCCTGGTGACACTTCACATGTTGTAAACTGTAGTTCATCTTAGGTGACAGATGGTTTGAGTTAAACTTTTGCCAGTGAAGGTTCTGGGAAGGTATGCTTGGGAAAGTTTAACTCTGCACAAATAATCGTGTACTTACTGTAATAAAAAAAGGAATACAGTTCTCGGCGTTCCAACTGTGTGGTTTGCCTGCCTTGTCATTTTCTCTGACTTGATTTAATACCATTCGTGAGTTTGGCCGGGCTTCATTTAAAAAAAGGTTGAAACATCCAAACTTGTCTATTCCTCTGGCTGTGCTTTTTGCCTCTGCCTCACCACAATATCTGACCACTAAACCTGCAGCTCTTAAATAGAACTGCTGCTCGTGCAAGTGAACTCCTGAACCTCGCTCAGCTGCCCAAGTCCTGGGACTGGAGGAACGTAAATGGCGTGAACTTCGTCTCCACTACCCGTAACCAGCACATCCCTCAGTACTGCGGCTCGATCAACACAACTGTTATTGCTACGAATTGTACTTTTAACACTTAAGTGATACCATTTTTAAGTATATGGTCTCCTTAAAACTGTTTTGATCTATCTTGGAGCATCCAAACATTTGAGTTTTTTGGTTAAACATTGTTTTTACAAATTAAGCACTATACTATACTGTAGATGACTTACAATTTCCAAAAAAGACTTCGACAAAGTTTAAGGTTAAAGAAATGATTGCACAACAGTTGGATTAGACCAACAACCCTTAAAATGCATGTATGGTGTGTTTTCCTGGTTCTTCTATTGCAGACAGAGCTATCAAGCATTCATTGCAAATAAACATGAACCCTGTTTAAACATGCATGTAAATATGGCTAAAGCTACCACACTCTCCACAAGCCTAGACCTGACCATGCTCTAGTCCAGGGGTGGGCAATTATTTTTTCCATGGGGCCACATGAGAAACTGAAAATATTGTGGAGGGCCGGGCCAAAAGGCTGAACTCAATTCTGCATAATATTAATTGTATTTCTTTATAAAAAGCAGTAAATAGCATTGTTTTGACAAGCTGGTAAGAGTATATGTTATAGTTAAGCAATGAAAAAGTGAGGTTGCCTTACAAAAAAATGTCATTTATTAAATCAAATTTCCCAAAACAATGGTAAACAAAATGAACGTTTTTCACCATTTGTGACTCATATTAGTGAACATTTTCAGTCACATTCACTCAAACACATTTTGAGTTTCATTTACTGTTGGAAAGAGGTTCTTAGCATTCTAAAGACATCACAATATTGTCTTTGTACTCCAAATATTAAGCAAGATACATCATATTGAACTGTCACTAAACATCACTGAACTGTGATTTTGAGAAAAAGGCTTCCAAAGAAAGTGTCCCAGTTCACTGCTAGTTGGTGCCTTTACATGCCAACATTTGTAGTCTAACCACCTCATTTGGTGTTTTTAAGTTCTCTTTTCTTGTTCAGTGAGAGAAATCTAGTCTCTGCGGGGCTTTAACGAGTGCATCAAAGTCAGGTTGAATGTCTGAGGTGGAGATGCGAAGCACAGCTGACAGATGATCATCAGTGAGAGAGGATCTATACCTGGATTTCGTAAACTTCATAATTGAAAATGTTTGTTCACATATGTATGCGTGTCCATGCACTCGTTTACCTCCGTGAACAGATCGCTCCCTGTCGTCGTCCCTTTCATCGACCGCATTGCTGCCAGCTCCTCCGTAATCTTGAAGTCCGGTGTTATCCCGCGGACGAATACGAGTAACTGGGCTGTGTCGCGGACATCACAGCTCTCGTCCAAAGCCAAGGAGAAAAAGTCGTAACTTGCCACTTCACGTTGCAGCTGAAGCTCCAGATTCCCCGCAATGTCCTCGATCCTTCTAGTCACGGTTCGCCTGGACAGCGGGACTTGCTCAAATGCGGCTTTTTTTTCAGGGCATATTAGTGCTGCAGAGTCCACCAAGCATTCTTTTGACAAACTCCCCCTCCGAGAACGGCTTACTGTTTTTAGCAATTTTGTGGGATATCACAAAGCTGGTCATGGTTGCTGCATCACTGGATGTGTGAAGCTTGGTAAAAAAGCCTTGCTGCTTTTGCAGCTTAGCTAGCAAAGCTTCCGATGTCCGCGCCTTTTCAGCGTCAGTCAAGTTTTTATATTTCCCCGCGTGTTTCGTCTCGTAATGTCGACTCACATTGTACTCCTTAAACACGGCGATCTGCTCCCCGCAAACTAAACACACGGTTTTACCTCCGACTTCAGTAAATAAATACTTAGCAGTCCAATTTTTGTTGAAAACCCTGCATTCAGCATCTACCTTTCTTTTTTTAGCGGACATTTTTTTGAGGGCTAAAGTCGTCTTGTGACAAGGATCCTATAGAGTGGGGAAGTCCCTCCCCTTCCGGTTGAGCCCCATGGGACCTTATTTCGGAAAAGTTATGCATTGAAGTCAATGGAGAGAGAAAGATTATCTTTCAATCCCGTTTGAATTGTGCCACGAATTACACATATGATGTTTGTCAATTTAAAAGATAATTTTGCAAGTCAAAAAAATTAAAATGTGTCGTAAAACTGTGAAGTAACACATTTGTTTGTGTGAAAGGCTCAATGAACTACATCTCTGGTCAACCACACACGTCACCAAGATGGCCGTCACTACTGTCTTGTCAACAAACGATTGACTATCACCACAATGAAACACGTCCTGAAGAATGTCATGCAAAGCCTGCCTTCCTTTGATTCTCTCTGAACTGCCTGGTCGTTTTAATGTTTAATGTCAACCATTTGTGCAGATAGCATGAAGTAGAAAAGATCGCCGATGCTAACGTTAGCGTTAGCATTTCTCCCCCGGAATTAAATGGTGTATTATAGAATGATCACACCGGTGACAGTACTATTCAAAGGGTTCACGACATATGACTACTACTCTTACTGTTTAACATTTTGGGTTACTTAATGTTACTTCATGTTAAGGCTAATAAAAATGACAAGGCTGTAATGCTAACTAACGTGCTAGCTACTAGCTAGGTAGCTAACTTGATCAAGCCACTCCTGGTCGTTTCATCAGACGGGAAGCAAAAGAACGAGCAAGACCCATTGCTGGTATAATAACAACCTGGTACTAAGCACACAGGCATCTTGTTAAAGTTATCTTATCTTAGCCAGCGCCATATAGATAGATTATATCTATATTGCGCTGATTTTAGGTATCTGAATGGTGGAGGTAAACAATTGTGACATCACTTACGCGACTCTGGGATTTGTAGTCTTTCTAGTTACGTATTTTTCATAGTCTTATATTTCAACAGTTTTACGACAAACTGTGACTTTTTTGACATGGAAATGATTTTTTAAGATTGACAAACATCATATGTGTAATTCATGGCACAATTCAAACGGGATCGAAAGATAAGTTTTCTCTCCCCATTGACTTCAATGCATAACTTTTCCGGAATAAGGTCCCATACCCCGGAAGTAAGTGGGAGGGACTTCGCCACTCTATAATGTGCACGTCTTGATATACGTATTGCGTCATTATGCACGTGAATAAAAAACAACTTCAAAATAAAAGCAATGCAGCTTTAGTCCATGCATGAGGTAAAGTTAGAAAATATGTTTATTTTGTAATTTCCAATTAGCCTTACACGGGCCGGTCAGAGTCAACCAAAGGGCCGTATGTGGCCCGGGGGCCGTACGATGCCCAGGTCTGCTCTAGTCTTTAAGTGAACACTGTTCTATGATAAACACTATTTTCTCCGCCTTGTGTAGATCGCATCAACATTAAGAGGCGAGACGCTTGGCCGTCGGCTTATCTGTCCATCCAACACGTGGTGAACTGCGCTGACGCTGGCACCTGTCACGGAGGAGACCATGGAGGGGTGTGGGAGTACGCTCACAAACACGGGATCCCCGACGAGACCTGCAACAACTACCAGGCGATTGACCAGAGTAAGAACTCCAACAAATGAGTGCACTTGGTATGAATGTTTTCAGAATGCAAGCCCTTCAATGAATGTGGGACTTGCACAACTTTCGGGGCGTGCAACATTGTGCAGAACTACACTCTGTGGAAAGTAGGTGACTTTGGAGCAGTCAGTGGGCGCAAGGACATGATGGCAGAAATCTACGCTGGAGGACCCATCAGGTTGAGCTAAAGATCTTTTAGAAACTGGTTTTGCAGAGAATTGTATGCATGCTGCATTTGAAGCGTTCAAAGTTTTAGGACAGCCTTCACTTCAAAAACCCTAGTGATGGCTGTAAATGAACTACTTTCCTAAAGTCTGATAACTTGAATCTGTCTTCCCTCAGCTGTGGAATCATGGCCACGGAGAAACTGGACTTGCACACCGGGGTACACCGAGTATATTGAGACGACATTCATCAACCACATTGTGTCAGTGGCAGGCTGGACGGTAGAAAACGGCACTGAGTACTGGATTGTCCGCAACTCCTGGGGCGAACCATGGGTGAGACATACCATTTTAAAGGGCTTCAGTTACTTTTGAACTTGGCATTTAAAAATTAGAGTAAATTGAAATGCATGTGATGCACTTCATTTAATATCCAAATAACCTGAGATTTCTCTCTTTAGGGTGAGGAAGGCTGGCTCAAGATTGTGACCAGTGCCTACAAAAGGAGGGAGTGGAAGCAAGTACAACCTGGCTTTGGAAGAAGACTGCATGTATGGAGACATGATTGTACCCTCAAGCTACACTAATGCAACTTAATCCTCATTACAGTAACCCTCTTTATTTTCTTTGTCTGTGGGTCAATTAGTTTGTTAACTGGAATTGAGATTTGTTCAAGCCGGTGAAATAAAATATTGTGCGCTAACTTCAGTGAATTTGTGCTTTTTCTGAATATGTGGAAGAACAGGAGGCTTTATTTCCCTCTGGTAGCGTTACGTTGAAAATCTCACTTGATGTTGCGGTTTTATATTTTAATGCATTTTAAACCATGGCCAAGGAATCTAATAACACAGCAAGTTTGTCTAAAACGGTTTCTTGGCTTTAGATGCAAATCTCTTCAAAATCAAAGGCAGACATCTGAAGCATGGGTCACTTATTCATAATGCCACTTAGTCTTTCACTTAACCATTGACTCTGAACTTGGAAACTTTTTAAGGTGAAGCCCCAAGCTGAAGGCAACTCATTTAAAAAGCTGAGGATAGCCTTAAAGTAAAAAGTGAGCCTCTACCCAAAAATAGAAAAATATGGTGTTACATTTTTGAACAAAGAACTGACAAATGGGGTCTCACAGGTAAGGGGGTGGGCTCATGACTGCCTACATTTTGGGTTGAACAATTCCTTAAGGATGGCCACACCTGAGATCACATGCCCCACAAACCTAGATATTTAACATTACCGTATATGCACAATGAAAGGCACTCCATTTTTGGTATTAAAAAGTTGGGAAATTAATTTCTCTCCTGGGGAAACATTTACAAATGTATTCAGGGGCACATTTCTAGTACCGATTCAGAAATTGTATTCGTGGTTGATGCAAATCATGTAGCCTCATTTGCTTTTGCCTCGATCTGCATGTCGACGGATACAAGGTCAGGTTGTAGGGGGTGTAAATACAAAACTGTCAAGGCTTTAGAGCCCAACACTGACAGCTATTGTTTCCCGAGACTTAATGACATAAAACAGCCCTCCTGTTACCTTGAGACAAATGAAAGCCAAATGACATTTGTTTGTTCTACATCTCTGAGCTTGATAAACAGACACCTCATATTGACTGACATGCTTTATTAGTTTCAATTCTTTCATGCTACTGGAGTTACATTCAGTGTAATCACCAGTTATCTACAGTGGCACACGTAATGGTACAATGGCATCCTCCGAGTTCCTGTGCAATTACAAAGAGCCCATTTTCTTGCTGTTCATCTGGGGAACAAAAGAAAACTGAGCACTTAGATATGTGGTTCAGGGGACACAACAATAATAAAAATGCGTAAACACAAGCTGCTGTGCTCGGCTGCTGATATGGAAATGTTTCCCATTAACTGCACTTCCCATTCAGCATCTCCAGGGAGAACAAAGGATAATCAAACCTTATGCAGCGCTGTTAACTTGAAGCCTCCAAACCTTGCAAACCTTAAGCCTATAAAGCTGTGGCGTGTCCAAGCAGAGGCCCACTGTGAAAACAAATATTGAACATCATTTGGTTGCTCAATAATACGCGATCAAGCACCCACCCTCGAGCAATTTTTTTCACGTGGAATCAAATTTGCGCTCTGATTACATTTCCTGCATGTTTTCTCATTTGCATAATCACAAACAGAGTTCTAATGGATGCGAATGAAAACACATGGTAATCTTTGGGACTCAAAATGAACGAGCCGTCGTTCTGCCGTGATCGGGGAAAGAAAGTAGGTATGGATAATGCATGTTGCAAAATGCACGTGAGCCATTTTCACACTGAGTGATTCAGCATTCATCTTCATTAGAGCAATCGATACGGCAACATTGATATTTCGGCAATCTCTGCAAACCCATTATGTATTGTTTCGTGATCAATATGTCGCTCTGTAAACATATAGAAGGGGGTGGGTGTAATACAAAAAGAGTATTATGATCCTTTGGTGGGGCAGGGGTCTGGATTATGAGCTTAAATAGAGTTGGAGGGAATATCCACTTCAGTAATATCTTTGAGAAAGGCATTGTAATGATTTATCCATGGCAGCAGTGTATGCAGAAACCTGTGTGTGTGCTTTGTGTAAACCTTCCCAATGTGTTCACCTCTCCAAGGCCACTACTGAAATTTGCCTCATGAAATAAGCAACAGATTGAAGGCAGCCACAGAAACACATGCTGGTATTTCACAGAGAAATGTGTTCTCCAATTCTTCCTAAGAGGTAACAGACACAATATCTTATGGTAGTGATTCAAAACATGCCCAAATGATGCATTTAAATTATTACTATCAGTATGAGCAGATGCAATAGGGTTGGAAGAAAAAAGGCATCGGATTTCTTCATGCATTTTACACCATCAATCTTTCATTTATCTTGTCAAATATGGAGTGAGTTTCACCCCAAATGAATCACATTTTGTTCTGTTTGCCACAAAACAAGGCCAGGATCATAGCGCAGATGTATTTCTGATTGTAATCATAATGTATGAAGCAGATTAGCTCGACGGGATGGTATAAATCACACATTATCATACCCCTAACTTCAGCAAACGGCATGCCTGAGCTGATTTGCATTGCATAATACATCTTGCACACAAACATTGTAAATGGTAGTCTCACATTGCTAATGAGCCCACGCTGGAAATTTGATGTGGTGATTAAAAACAAAGTGACTTCCTCAGCCAGCCACCACTTTTCCTGATGATCCGTGTTTTTCTCGCTGTAAAAAAACAAACACTTACACAACAATCACTTAGTCCGTGTGATTCCCAAATCGATTTACAGGCCAGAGCTCCCCCGCTGATGTTATGCATCATTCCCCTGCTAATCTCACTTCCTTGTCCAATATACTCACACAACCTCGAGGCGGCCGCAGAATTAGCTTTAGTTAATGGAGGAGTATTAATCCCTCTTAGTCACAACAAAATTAAGAAATAATATGGCCATGAATATTTCAGTTGCTCTGCAGCAACACAGGAATCTGCTCGCACAATCTGCCCTGGCTTGCAAAAAAAGAATTGGCGATTACATGTACATTATTAATGCCTCATCATGAAATTCATATTTTGCACCAGCTCTGGAGTGGAAATCCAATGAGCAGCCAATACTATTTCAAACTAACTTGCTGAACCTACAGAATGGCCTCTGAAACTCATCGGACCGTGCTTCTGTTCTGCCTTTATCACTCTGTCTCCTAAAAGGTAGCACATTCTTATTAGATCCCTTAAAAATAGATGTGAAGCTTTTCAAGTCAGTGAGTTCTTGCAGCCTCCCCCTGGAAGTTTTAATTAGAACACCAGTCAGTCGTGTTATCATTGTTTCAAGAGGGCCGCTTCCACATTCCTGAGCTGCCCACTTCATCACAGGATCAGAGGAGAGAGAACGCACTGTTTACTGCCTCATATTCCCCCCCGAGAACCACAATCTGGATCACTTCTATCACTGAAGGAGAGTCTATGTGCTGCACGTTGATTGACAGGATACTTGAGGGGATATCTTGCAAATGTAAAGACTAAGAGATTCTCTTTTTGATGTAAACAAAGCGGCAGTTTTACAGATGTATAGAAACAGACATGATGAGGTCTACTGCTCTTTATAAAACCACACCATATCAAACATATCGGAGATACTGTGAATGTGATGTTTCAGATTGATTACATCACAACTCACTCGCTTCAATTGAGGCTACATCTAAAGGCAACATGTTCCACTTTGTCTAACCTTCAGTACAACGTTTTTCTTTATATCTCTCGCAACCCCAACAGATGTGTCTTTTTACAGGGTGGAAAGGCAAACATCAAGATGTGGCTTTAAGACATTGAAACAACTTAAATGGTTGACCTTTCTTGGGTAGGAACCTGTCTCTTAAAGATCACTTTATTGTATAACTTTTCTTACAATAGTGAAGAAATATTAGAACAGACTAAGAATGTGGTAATTCCATGTCATGTGTGATGACATCATGTTATAGTAAGTGCTGTTTCTTTATTATATCATTTAATTAATTGATATCAAATCACTGGATTATGATTATTTTTGCATTATGCTTATCACAGTTGTCTAAGGTGCTACTGGTGCCAAACAAAAGAATAATGGCTGCATAACACTAACAGTAAGCAACAGATTGTTTGGCAAGGTGAACTGACCCTTTAACAACACTTTATGGACAAATGTATGCTGGTGTTTTTTATGTAGTCCCACATTTGTACACATGCATTATTAGATATACTAGAACCCAGACATGTATTGTATATTCTTTGGATTATGAGTCCTACGTGATTGTTCTGTGCAGTTGCTGTGAACTCCTCTCTGTGAATGACCAGTGTTGCTTCAGTGAAATCACAATATACTTTAATGACATCTGACTGTTATGAGGACATCATGGCTGACTTCATCTTCCAGCCTTCACTACTGTAGGTGTTGTTTGCCACTCTCATTCAGGAGGAAAGAAGGTAGGGAGGGGTCTTTGGTGTTTATGGACTGACCTGTAACTGCACTCTGCTGCCCCCTGTCGAAGAGCAGCTCTGCATGTTGTGTTTACATCAGGACTGAGAGGACTGATGTGTTGTTTTGTCTGGATTTTACGAGGTTTTTAATGCCAGGACTCACAGCATGTCACAGTTAAACTGGAGTTTAATACGCCACGAGACGTCATAAAGGGTTATTTCCTTCTATTAAGTTTACAATTCTGGATGTAAACAGACATTTGATTACAAAAAGGTTATAAACATATACAATACAATGTCTTTTTTTCTTTCTCTGTGATTTTATTCAAGAAACCTGCCTTTTTATTTACTACCAATCAAATCCAATTTGGTTATTTATTTAAGAAATAATCAGAGTATTTGTTCCAGCTGTGGAAACTGTAAACATGAGGATCTGGTTAAAAGCCTTGCCTCATATAGGTTACATTTTAACATAATAGGATGCATGAGAACAGATTGTTCCTCCCTGGACAGAGAGGAGGGCAGCTTCATGGAACAAAGGGCCTCTGCTGCTGGCACACAAGGGGTTAAGGTGTGTGAACGCCCGGGTTGGTGCTGATGGTTTTCAGGCACGATGATTAACGATATTGATCCACGAAACACGCAGAATTGTAATGTTTTAGCACCGAGGGGGGAACAAAGAGCCGAGCCACCCTCATCTAATTGATCGGTACTCGCGCTGAAATAATGTAATTAGTCTTTGTGCGCGTAATTATTTCTCTGTGCGCCCAAATCATTAACTATTAACAACTTTTTTCCACAAGAAAATGTCCGAATCTCTGGAATGATGATTGATGCAGACAGAGCCCCTGCCTGCACGAAAACAAGTCTTTCTAAATGTGGCTTCTGAAGAAAGGGAGCTTGCTTTCATCCTGATCACAAACTTGGTTTTGAAGGCAGAGCGCCCCGCCCTCCTGGTCCTTATAACCAGAACGCCTGTTCGCAGGACGTTCAAACATAACAGGAACACTGGAGACCGCATCGCTGTGCATGAACCATTCCTGGAGACCAACTCTGGCTACAAAGACTTTAACGGATTACTCTGGTTGTTTATCTTCATATGACCGCGAGCAAACGACCAGAAGTGACCATGGATTTTCTCAATCACAACTATTTGAACGCGCGCAACCCCTACGACTACACTTTTAATTTTTGGAACGACTATCTCGGGCTCACCACGTTGGTGACGAAGAATAATAAGCTCAGCATGCCTCAAAATCCCAACTCCATAACAGAGTCCCTGAAAGCCACGCTGGGTTTGGATGACTCCCCGGCGTGTCCGTGCGTAATCTCGGGAGGAGTTGGAGAAAACGGGCACCTGGACTGCTGCTGCCCTTCTGGAAGCCCCCCTCCGACCTCCATCCTGGACCTGAAGGAGCGTTTCTCCATACTGAGCCCCTTCCACAGCCAGCTCGGGGTGCAGCTGCCGGAGAGAGAGGTGGGTTTCGGCGGGAGCTTCGCCGGGTTCGACCTGTTCGGCATGGAGAGGAAGATGCGTAAACCCGCCTCCAGGAGCAAGCAGGAGCCCAAAATCTGCGTCTTCTGCCGAAATAACGGAGCGCCAGAGGAGGTGTACGGCTCCCACGTCCTGAAGACCCCGGATGGGAGGGTGGTGTGCCCGATTCTGAGGGCTTACACCTGCCCCCTGTGCAGTGCCAACGGGGACAATGCCCACACGATCAAATACTGTCCGCTGTCTAAAGACCAGCCATCCCAGCGACCATTAAAGGGAGGGAGGGCTGTGGGGGGTAAGAGGATGAAAATATTCTGAGCAGATATGGCTACAAAGTTAAATTGAATTGCACTGAACAATTTCCAGATGACTGTTTTGATTTCGGCTCTATAGCCTTTATCCCAGTTTCATAAACATATTGATTTCCTCTAAGAACTCTTATATTTTTATAGTTATCTTTTATCCACATAGAATAATTTTATGCTTTATACATTGGATTTATTTTTCTTGCTAGTTCATAGTCATTTGAGCGTGTGTGCATATAAATACATGTATCAATAATCACAAAGTGTGAATACATTTAAAGAGTATTTTGGTCATGTAGGGAAACGCAGTGACATTGGCAAAGGGGATGAATGTCATATTTCTTACCAAGTATTTTTGTACAGTGAGCTAAGCTTGCTGCAATTTTCTTTCTCGTCTTAGAAAACCAAAGTTATGTTTGCCATTAAAGAAGCTCAAGAATGTGTCATTCATGAGTGCATTTGTGCGTCTGAGTGGAGGAGGAACTCTTTGATCCCATCTGCCTGCCTCAAAAACTCCACAACATATTTTCCAACTTGCTCCCAAAAGTTGACATTCAATCTGCGAGGCAGGAAGAAAAAAAAAAAAAGAGACAATGTGGCCTCTGTTTAAGGCTCATGTTCTCTAGGGAACATTATAATCAATTGTTGCCAAGCCAAACCTCTTTTCCAATCCTATGTTATGAGAATGTTATCTGACTTCACAAGCAGTCAGAAATGAGATTTACTACATTTCTTTATGTTTACATTCCCAAATAAGGGCGACACACTGGATTTCCTTTCTCCGTCAGCTCTCTCTTTCTCTCTGGTGTTCTTCTTTCTTTTTGTTTTGGTTTGCCCTGACAAAGTACCCACCACAGAGAGAGTCCCATGTACCCTACACTCTGAGCATAGGGGGAACAAGAGCAAATGAATGTTCAATAACATGTGATCCCATTATTTCTTTTCCTGAAGAATCCAAAAAAGATGCAAAAATGTTGTGAATGTATGATTGAAAGTGTCACTTGCAGGACTGCACATTTATGACAGTTTTGTTAACCAAAGGAATCCAAATTGCATTGAAGAAATAAGAGAGATTTGCTGTATTGTATATAAAGTGATGTTTATTCAGTATTTTAACATTACAAGTGACTTCAGAGGGCGCTACCTCAACAGGATTTTGTACTTACATGTCAAATGTCAACAGCAGTTTATTGATATAGTGCTGCCATTTATAATAAGGGTTTTGATAGTATTTTTGATCTTTGTATAACATAATTGTATTTTCATTTCGTTGCATTTAACATTATGGAAGTGAATTTCCAAGAAGCTATAAGCATTGCTCACCAAAAGGTGATTGTCTGTACATAATGATTATACCCATACTTTTTAAAGTTTAGTTGTTCAATGTGACATTCTTGAGAGTGTGCAAGGTATTGAAAAAGGCTGACAAAATGTGCCACTTTTAACAGAGGTTTTTTGGATTAAATGAATAATAGAAAAAAAAGAAACACTGTTGAACTTTGTTATTTATATTTTACCACAATTTCCTGTATGCTGCTGTGCAGAATAACAACATATGAATCCACTAGAGAAATAAAAACCTATCAAATATTTGGAGCTATGTGGTCATGTTTGCTCAACATCTGACTGAGAGGGTGTATACACTTTTCCTAAGATATGTAAGAGTGTAGATTGACTGTAAGCATTCTTTTCTAGATTGACTGTTTGAATTTAAGCAGGAAATTCCACTAAAAACACATTGACAGGAATAGCCCTGCCTTTCCCTAATAGGCCTTTGACTGACTGCCTCACTGACATACTAAAACAGAGAAAGTGTTGAGCCCTCATGCATGCAACAACACATTTCCCAGAGAAAAACTCCCCTCTAACCTTTGCTTTTGGACGAACTGATCCGCTGCTCTGGTATCTCAAAGATTTGTCTCTGAAGGACAAACACAGAGCCACGGTTGTTAGCGGTTGTTTAGGGAGGTCTGCCCACACAAGAATGTCTTGGCTTATGCCTCACCATTCAAACGGATCATGTTTGCACTGAAGTGGATTGAATAGCTGGCCCTTCTCTGCCTGCCATCTGTGGAATGGCTGCTGCTGCTGCAGACATATTAAGGGGCTCCAAAAACAGGCAGGAAGCTTCTTGTTTTCCTGGAAGGAGCGGTACACAGTCGTGCAGCTGTGACTGCTTTCTTGGTTTCCTACAAATGTCAAATCAACGAGGAAACAATAAATAGAGTAGAACCATGGTGTGTTTGTGAATGGCTGCCTGTCTGCGGCCTGTTCACCACCAACACAACCTCAGACGCACCTAATTGCTGCTGACGCTGAGCATACAGGGCAAAAACACATCAAGAGCACTGTACATTAGCCCCAGGCATTCAGCTGGTGTCATCCACACCTTTGCCCCCCCCACCGCTCCTCTGGCTTCATGCATCTCTCCAGCTGAGTCTGCGCCATTAAAAATGGATGACTACTAAGTGCAACAGGGATTTATCTCAGTGAGAACAGTGGTGAAAAAGCCTGGAGGGTTAGCATTTCAAACACAGTCAGCTAACAGGTCTTAGTCCCTGTACGCCGCGGCCTCCATTAGCCACTCAGCAGACTGGGTCCATAATCTACTTAGCTCACCATTTTATGAGATATGTATCTTTCATGATCATATAATATGTTTAAGATGGTGCGGTTCTATGCTGTATACAATTTGTGTGCACAACAGATCGTCCTGCAGAGCTTTAGGGGACGAAGCAGGTTTGTTTTAAGCTTTGCCATGTACTGAATGTCCATGTATTTGAATATTTATACTCAGTCTTATATAAATATTAGCAATGAAAATGTTTTAATTAATGGGAAGAATTATGCATAAGGTGTTGACTCAGAGTTATCTCCAAGAATGAGCAGCAGGATCCCCTCTGACAGGTGATTAGGATTCAGCTAATGCTCCGCAGCATTGGTTAGTCTTTGCTGTTAATGTGATTTAGAGGATTCATTAATTCACACTGCCCGTCGTTACACTGGATGTTTCCTGTTTCAAGCGATGTAGTCATTGTGCACTAGATTAGTGGTGCCCAACATTTTGTACAGATGTACCAGTATAGACCCATTAGGCACTCCTTCATGAAACCAGTCTGATAGATGGCGTGACTTCATAGCACCGCCCGGTAATATTTCACTTTCACTGCAGAGAAAACACAGCAGCTGATCTGAGTCATCTTGGCTTTGTCTAGATTTAGGTTTGTGTTCTTTCTCTTGTTCATTTGTATAATGATTTGTCAATCATTAGGAGTACAATTAAATGGATGTTTCAACCATTTACCATTAGCTTGTCAAATGGCTCAATGGAGACACTCAATTTAACTTGGTTGATGTAACTGAATACATATATAAATACATTATTATAATATCAACACCATAGCAATATTTAATCCAATGTGTCTGATGCTTTCCTCTTAAAGACAGATATTTGGATACTAAATTAAACTATATATATTGGCTGTAATGCAGCTTTACCATAAAATATTTCTCCGTGGTAAAGGGCCCTCTAAGGGAATAACTGCAGTACATAACAAGAGGAGTTTTATTAGTCTGAAGCTTCTTCTCTTGACCTTTTAATTTCACATTTCTCATGTAAAAGGTCACAGTAATATAGGTTTTTGCTGTATGCTTTCCTATAGTACACTAAATATAGCGATCCTTAAAAAAGGACAACATGTATCTGCGCCATTTCAAAAGCATTCCTTTTTTTTTATCGAGCCCCTAAAGTCATGTTTAAGGCAAATTACAAGTATTATATATAAGGAGAATTCATCTATCGCTTACATAAACTACCTGCAACTATGATATAAAACCTTCTTCATAGTTATAGTAATCATAGATGCTGTTGGCTGAAGACATTTTTAGATTATCCATGAATACAGAAAAACTAGTTTAGACGCAAACTATTGTAGTCTCTGTATTTGTTGTAATAAAGCGGACTCATTTAAACCGTATGCGTCTGCAGGACAAAGCTAACCCTGAAATATCTCTTCTAAATGACCTAACAGCACATGAGCATAGCATCCTTCTCTTTCATTGACCCTCATGTCGTGTTGAAGGCTGATAATAAGCCACAGATCTGCAGAATTCATGTATGGGTCCCGTCCTTTCCCAGAATACACATGTAATGAGGATGCTCCTGTCGCCTAGCAACTCCTGGAGATAAAATTGGACAGCAGCTGGGCATGAAAGTCATTCGATAGAGCGAGGTAAAAGAGGATATCATCTCTGGCCTCCGCATTAAATGGCTTATTGGTGCTGGTTTTGATTTTAAAATTGGAAGGATAAAAAAAAAAAAAAAGGGTTTTGGGCATAATAGACATCCTTTCAGCACCTTACTGCCCCCTGTGGTGACAAAATGAATTACAAAAACATTCATACCTGCTCTGTGACACTTCATAAATGCAGTGTTATTAGAAGCCAGCGATGTGGAAGGGATCATAATGACGAGTGTGGTGTTATTGAACTCTCTGTCAACAGCGCTGACCATATCTCAGCGCCGCGATAACAACTGTGTCCCTCCGAGGGCACATTACAGCTTTGATGCTGTAATTGAAATTTCACAAAGGATTTATTTGAAACCAAAACCCGTTGCTGTTTAAGTGAGGCGGACAGGTTATTAAGTTTCCTTCACAGCATGATCAGCTTATTTCTCAGGGGCTGTTTCACTGGTGCAGATGTACTGTCAGTAGAAATAATCCTCCAAGTCACAGAGGTGTATCCAGAGAAGGCAATGTCAAGTAACATTTATTCAGCGTGTGTTTTCTTAAAAAGGTGTTCTGCATTTGAAGCAAATACTCGTCTGTTTGGCTTCAGTCATCGCTCTGGGTATAGTCTCAGCGTATCCTTTTTTATTGGCGTGTTATTGTATAAGTCAATAAAATAAAACAAAACAGCAGGAGACATGTGTTCTGCTTTTATCTGTGCCGTACATTTTCATACTTAGAATCAGGAAGAATTTAATATCCTCCGAACATTGTTTCCCAGAAAATAATCTTATAGCAGTTTTCTGCAAAATGTCATTATAAATCCAGATGAAATTATTATTTAACTTCTATTATACTGATATAAAAGATGCTTATTTCCTTCACTCTATCAGAGAATCATAATCAGAATACGTTTTCTATGCCGGAGGGGAAATTGGGTTTTGTGACATTTGCTCCATTTCAGAATAAAATTATAATATTTATTGAAATATAAGAAGTTTAATTAGAAATGTGCAATAAAAAGATAAAATAAAATAGAATTATTATATTTATATAAACATACGAATTTTAAGTGAAAATGTGTTTCTGTGTGCAACCATTGCCTTTCAGCTCGCTCCAGTGCTAGTTCAGCTCCATCACTAATCCCTCTATCAGCAGAGATAATCAGGGCTTCTGAATGTAACAGAGATACACAAACAAACATGTCAATAAACTACCCCACTGAAAACAAGACTGTCTTATTGGAAACCAAACATCATTTTAAGAAGTATTGTTTTTGAGTACGGCCTTGAAGAATATATTATGCTGTTTTATACTTTTGTGGGATTTATGATTCATGATTTTGCACCGAAGAGAGGTCCAAAATCACACATTATTTCTTAATCCTGGCCAATCACAGCTCAAAATGCATTGTAGGTTTTGGAAAGTTGCAATTACAGTAATAGCTCCAAATCCCTATATCCTAAAAAGGTGTGAAAAAGGGGGAAGGGGTTTTATACTGCTTAGACAAGCATATAATTTAACCCATCCTAGTACCAGGAGTCTAGTACTAGGAGCAGTGGGCAGCTATTGTACAGCGCCCAGGGAGCAATGGGAGTGAGGGGGGAAGGGGGGTGTCCGATGCCTTGTGAACTGGGACCTCTCCAAGTAGCACTCCATACTTTAGGTCTGGTCGGGGACTTGAACCGGCGACCCTACAGCTCCCAGTCCAAGCCCCTACTGACTGAGCCACGGCCGGACCATCTCTGAGGAACAATAACTCCTTCAATCTGCACATTTTCACAATTTGCTATTGGTGTCAACTGCTCATGGATGATGAACAAAGTCAGCAATGCAACTTGTAAAAGCCAGTTTTTGTTTTGTAAAAAGGGCCACCTAATCGTGACGTCTGTAGTCAACACCGTATAAAGGACTACAATTCCCACAGCTCCAGACTCTAAAGATAATAATAATAATAATAATAATACATGATACTTGTATAACGCTTTTCTAGACACTCATAGACGCTTTGACGGAGAATAAAAAACAACAAAAAAAACAAAGAAAAACACAAAAAGAGATAAACAAAACAGAAAATAGGGGGGGGGGGGGGGGGGGGGGGGGGGGGGGGGTGATCAGTGGTTGAATGCAGTGTTTAACAGCTGGGTTTTGAGTGATGTTTTGAATGCGGTGAGGGAGGAAGAAGAAGAATCTCTGATGGATTGGGGTAGTGAGTTCCAGAGCAGCAACGGAGAAGGCTCTGTCGCTCCAGGACTTGAGGTTGGTCCGGGTGGGGGGGGGACAGGAGGTTGATAACCTGTCTGAAAGACGCCGTCGAGACACACTTTTTAACCGTTTGAGTTACCGTTAACGTTATACGAGCCTATACATAAAAAGAAAGAAAGGATGGAAGAACACATACGTTGTTTATTATATTATTTGAGTTTTCAAAGTTTTTCACTTTAATATGAATCATATTTTACAAGCAAAATGAAAATGTTATCTAGTATAAACGATATTAAGTATATCAGTATTTGTAGTAATATTCTCAGTCTCAAACCATGTCATGGGATGTTCTATTTAACACAAATATTACTGTGACCACTACAGGGATTTGCAAATGAACATATAAAATCCAGGTATTCACAATTTTAGTTGGGAACATGATCAGGTGTGCTGTCCATTTTCACAGCTGCCTTTGTATTTACCCATATAATAACACTGTTTGAAAGCTGATAATAAGTTACAGATCTGCACAATTCATGCATTGCTCCCATCATTTCCCAGAATACACTGGTACTGTGAGGATGTTCCTGTCGCCTAGCAACTCCTGGAGATAAAATTGGACGGCAGCCAAGCATGACAGTCATTGGATAGAGCGAGGTAAGAGGGGATATCATCTTCAACCTTCAAATGATGGCACAGTGCTGATCTGAAGACAGTTATCTGCACAGCATTCGGAAAACAGCTGCATGTTTTTATATTTAGAGATTTCTAATAAAGATGCGAGTTAAAAACTGATATGGATGTTTTGTTGCCGTGTTTGAAAAGAGCCTGAGTGTAAGAGAAGGATTACCTTTGTTATACAAACTGAAATAATTGAGGACAAGGTGTGAGTTTAGTGCTTTAGCTCTATCATCCACTGTTTGGAAATAAATATAATGTTCAGAAACAGCTGTAACAGTACTTTTCCCAGGAATAGTTCCCGGAACTTTTATTTCCTGGAACTCTCTAGTAAATCGCGTTCACACCGGAATAAGTCCCTGAGGGAGCCGCTGACGTCACTTCTTCTTCTTCTTCTTCTTCTTCTTCTGCTTTGGGTTTACTGGCAGGCCTCAAACAACTTCACGGCGTATACTGCCACCTGAAGTCCCCGGCCGGAAGTCCCCGGAGTTGGGGCCTGGCTTCAGTAGAAGCTGCTGGGACTCCCAGCAGCTTCTACTGAAGCCTTCCGAGTAAATCGCCAGAACGCCGACACCTCCTCATCACTCCACCGCTCCCATGTGTTTTTTTGTGTTGCCATAAGTTAGTCTCTCTCCGTTGGTGCGCTGGGCTAATGCTAATGCTAATAATGCTAATGCGAGCAAATAAAATGGCGGCTTCACAAAAACTTTTCAGAGTTTTACGGGGCGTGGTTTTCAATTCGCCCAGCCAATCAGAAATTGGAACCTTTTACTCCCCAGGAAAGTACCTGCTCTCTAGCAGGGACTAAAAAGGGGTGAAAAGGTTCGCAAAAAGAAGTTCTAGTTCCAGATCTTTTTGGTGTGAACGCAAAATCCCAGGAACTATCGGAACTATTCCTGGGAAAAGTACTCCGGTGTGAAAGCTAATGATGTCCACATATAAGACATTTATTTATACTTTTACTGTTAAACTATGTGTTATGTTTGTCAAAATGGTTACAAACTATATTTGAACTGTAAAGATAATTTAATAAAATTGAATTGTAACAGTTAAATTATCTGGTTTTATCTCCCTGGTCGATTACAGGTGATGTGTAATGCATTTAAAGTGTTTTCCAGCATTACACAGACTACACTAGACTTGCTTCCAAACTCAATTGTTTATTGTGTTTTGCTTGTTGAGGGAGAAACACTGTGCCCTGATAAACTACAATTGGAAACAGATTTAGTGTTTTTAGTCCGTGTATCTACACACTGAATCTGGTTGTGTTTTGAGCGTGCCGAGGCGTTCGCTGCCCAAAGCAGAAAACATTTAAATAATCTTTGAAAACAACTCGGGTTTCACACATGCCTTGTAAAATTGTATAAAAGTACAAACATCTCTGGTATGCTAACAGTAAAGGTGACGCTCCAGTTCCCACAACAAACTAATTATAAGCACTTTTCTTGTTTATTTATGCTTAAAAAGTTGTAAAATTAACAATTCTTGATTTTTAATTTCACTGCTGATGTTTACTTATGTCAAAAAAAGTTTTGCACAAGAAGATAGTGGAGGAACTGACATGTATGCAGACATTTTGCATAAATTGCATATACGAAAGCTAAACAATTATTACACATTTTGCTATCGTATGCAAGTAAGGAAAGTGTTTTGTCAGCATGCAAACTGGGACACACTGCATCATTAGTTCAAGAGCATCATATTTATTTTGGTATAACAACTGCAAAAAGGTATTATCACTACGGTACTGTTCACGTAAGGGATAATGTGCAGCGACGTGGTCATTATGGGGAAAAGAACACCCGACAGGCTGATCAGGAGCCAGACGCGATCAGGAGCCGAACCCTAGATCTGCATGAAGGGTGTTATTCGGCCAAACTGTATACAGTTAAATCGACCGAACTTCTTTCTGCAGATGTAAGCGTCCTTAACAACGGTCAATAAAGCCTTGACAGGGGTCTGTCTGTTCTGGATTAACAACGTGTCACGTGTTCTGAATTGACCAATCAGAATCGAGTATTCAACTAAACCATGTAATAAATTACATTATTACTAGCATTGAAGTGTACCATGCAAAAGGCACATAGAGTAAACTAAATGTATGGAATTGTGAGAAGACACACTTTAGGACCCTCTTGATCCTTTGACCTCCCAGAGTAACTTCAAACTGAGCGGAGTAACTGAAAACACGTGTGACTGACGGTAAATAAGATAGGGTTATAAATCACAGAAAAACACTAAACACCAGTTAATCTGTTTCCAAGTACTTACTATTTTATGGATAATAATTTGTTTTCATTCATATCGAAGCAACTTCATTCCAGTAGGCAAAGTGTTCATTTCAAATGGCCCAGGGTTGTTTTCTTGTGATCGTGTTGGTACATTGATCACCGTCCAAGTGGTAAATTGATCCGTTTTCTATCTTGTCTTATTTAATAATGCAGTGGATTAAAAGTGCCAGAGGGTGGTCTTTTCCACACAATCGAGATAGTTGGGTGAATCTGATGGAAATGTTACCAGGGGAGTTTGGAAGATGTATTTCTCTGTAGGAGGGAGCATCAATAGTTAGGCTTTTAAACTTTAAAGTAAACTTTATACAGCTGCTTTTTTCTTTGTGAATTCTGTTTCTCTTATACATGGAGGAAGAACTTTAAAATGTAAGCACAACCAAACTATTACAGTACAGGAAACCAGAGATTACACTGCTGGGAGGTACTGACAGAGTTTGGTTCTGCTTTCCAGGAACAAGAGACAGTTACAATGGGTGATGCATTTATTACTTGTATATTTAACAGATCTTTCCTCTCCGATTTTCCATTCAATCTTTGTATTTTTTGTCACAACATCTTGTTTCACCCTCTGTCTGAAACTAGAGCGCAGTCTGCTCTGATTGGTTAACTGGCCGGCTCTGTTGTGGTTGGTCAACCGCTTAGAGATGTCCTGCCCCTTAGCCTATTGCATACAATGCAGACCATTTACAAAAACCTATATAACACACTACGGGAAAGGGAAAACCCCCAAAAGTATAATAGGGCCCCTTCAAACATCTCTGTAATGCATTATTTGTATGTGTCTCTAAATGTCAACATAGATTAATCACCACCACTGACAGTTTGGTTAATCACAAAGTTGTAGAGTGCTGAGACACGCAGATGAAAGCCAGGATAACTCAAACATCAGGAAGTCAGATAATTCGAGAAATACAAAATCCTCATTGGAGATCCAAATTTGACATTAGTCGAGGGGCAGATTTAGATACTGTACTTTTACTACTACTAACTACTAATTTTTTCCTACATAAACACGACAGGTGCTGCTAAGAAGAGGCTCATTCATGGAAACGAGCAGAGGAACAGCCCGGCCCAGTGAGTTGTGTACAGTTAATGTGTTTTTGTCAGTGGGAAAATTCCAGCGCTGCACCGGGTCCCATGTGGTTGTGGTTTGGGTGCGAGGCACAGTAATGCGTTTGTGACGCAAGAGGGAGGAAATTGCAGAAGCTTCCTGCACAACTGTGCTTTTGTACCACTTCCAGGTGGATACAGGGCCAGTCTATAGGCAAACAAGACCCTCAGCGATTTGGACCAGAGTGAAGGAAGATGGTGCAATAGCACTACCCGCAGACTGAGAGAGGTACTGCATCTGGGAGGAGAAAACCACTTAAAGGTCCCCTATTATACTGTTTTTCATCAATATATTATAGGTCTCAGATATATACAAACATGTCTCTGAAGTGTTTGGCTCCAAACACCAAACAGATCATTGCAGCATCCCATAATCCCCTCTGTTTCAGCTCTGTTTCAAAAGTGCTGATTCTCTGTCTGTTACTTTAGATGAAAATAAGGAGCCCCTCCCCACGCCCCTCTGAGAGATATTTGGTTAAAAAGAACACAGTGGTGCTCTAGGAGGAGATTCAGGTGATAAGGTGGGGGGGGGGGGGGGGGGGGGGTTACCTTGGTTGGTGATTGGCTAATGGTTACACTAGCCAAAAAGTCGTTAGCCACTCTGATCTGAGGAGACACATGTTTATGTATAAAAGCCCTGAAAAAGTGGATTTTGCATAATAGGAGACCTTTCAGCTTCACTGGAATTGTTTCCAAATCAGGTGAAAGTTTTTGGATTAAAAACACAAAAAAAATATTGTAAAGTGGCAGAACAACTTAATTCAGGGGAATGTCTAGAAGCAATATCTTGTGGCAGGTATTTCAAAGTGAAAGTAAATGTTCTTTTGTACAAGGGCTGCTGATGAGTGTTCACAAGAGGCTAAGTAGCAGTGGAGAATAATAAAATACTAATGTTACGCAGCGTCCACACGGCGGTGTGCGTTGAAGCTTCAACGCAGCATCCCATTCACTTTGAATGGGGTGACGTCACGCTTTGCCGAACTGCATTGTGGTTCAGTCGCTTCGCTTTGCTCGCTTCAAAAGTTGAGAAAAGTTCAACTTTTCAAGCTTCGACGGAAGCGTCAGCCAATCAAATCATATGCCAGGACAAGCCCTAGCCAATCAAGATTAATGTGATTGGTGGGAGATTAATGTGATTGCTTGTGATTGGTTGTTGGTCGCGAGCCAGACACGCCCACCGGCAAGCTTCAACGCACACTGCCGTGTGGACGTACCGTTAGAGTCCTGAAACCTTGACCTCTAACTCATTTACAGACAACTGTGGCTGCGAGGGAGTGCGGTCGTCTTTCAACCAGAAGGTTGTTGGTTAGATCCCAGCCCGTGCAGTCAACATGTCGATGTATCCTTGGGCAAGATACTGAACCCTGAGTTGCTCCCGATGGCATGGCCAACGGTGTGTGAATGTGTATGAATGTTAGTTCCTAGAGTGAGGTACACTGCTCTGAATGGGTGAATGACAGTATGTAAAGCGCTTTGAGGGGTCGTAGAGACTGGATAAAGTGCTATATAAATACAGTCCATTTACAACTCTGTTTTAATGCATTCTGCTGACTTCAGCTTCGACTTGATCACAATTCAGGTCCACTAGCTGATCAAAAATGTTCACTATCTCAACATCCCTCCACTGGTCATCCACTTCATCAACTCGTCAACAAGTATTTGTCTCACTCTCAACCACGATTCAGTAAACTCATCAACCATCATCTCTAACCTGTGTCCTTAGTTCCTTGCTTGAACTCCTTTTACACAAATGAGTGAACAAGCCCTTTGACCCACAGTATACAAACTCTGGTGACACTTACTTTATATTCTCTCTAATCTTTTCTACTAACATCCGAATCATTTTATGAAACATTCACATTCAAAGTCATTCACATGTGGCTTTAGAATAAAACGTTGAATGCATTTTCTTTTGGTATGACACTTTTCTTTCATTTTTAGATTTGGGCATATTTTCCAAACAACAATTATTAGGAAAACGTATTATGCTGAATGTTAAAGGTGGGGTAGGTAAGTTTGAGAAACCAGCTCGAGATCGCTAGAATTTGAAAATACACAACCAGAGAAAATCTGCCACTTCCTTATAGAGCCCCTCCTCCAACACACACGAACGCGCACATGACCAATGAGGGCACGAGATAAGTTTGTGCACAGATGGAAGGCTGACAGGCAGGTAGGCCATCCAGTTATTTTAGCCGGGCCGGCTAAAATAATTGGTTGTGCTTTTTACAGTACCACGGCTTCCACAGATGACATTTATTTATGGATTTTTTGTCAAAGCACTTAAGATATTCATTGCTATCGGGATGTTAAGAGCATTCCATGGAATATAACAAAAAGTGTATCTCGAGCCGGTTTCTCAAACTTACCTACCCCACCTTTAAGGGTTTAAAAACCCATTTAAATCCTGATTCTGATAGTTTGGTATTCTCACCTTTTTATTTCCAAAGTAGATTGTGGAGGCGTGTGGCGCAGTGGGTTGTGCGTAGGTGTTCGGATCAGGGGGACAGGTTCAAACCCCACTGCAGTCAGCATGTCTTTGTGTCCCTGGGCAAGGGGATTGTCCACAGTATAGAGTATGTAAGTGGCTTTGGATAAAAGCGTCTAACAAGTAACATGTAATGTAATGTAGATGAATAGTGAAGCTGAAATCGATCAGCAGGGAACATGCAGCTCAAATCAATTGCGGTAAAATCATCAAATCAAAACCCTACAATCATTTTAAACATATTTATTAGGTCATTTACTACAGCGACTGATTTTGTGTGAATAATTGAATTGTATATATATATTAATATATGGATATTGCTGTACCCATCTTGACCTATTGACAAGTATACTATATGTCATAGTGATTATAGGTATATAGATTGGTGGTCTTTAAATCGTTACCATGCAGAGATAAAATACTTAGTTTGGATGAAGTTAAATCACTTGGCAGTTTGTACTGTGCTCAAATGTGTGAGTTAAACGTTTAATCAGGATGAGGATTAGATTTCACCTCCAATTTCCCAAGACTTTAATTATACACTATGTGTCTAAAACAGAATCAGCTTGCCATAGGGTTTTATTAATATCCAATTATACTGCCGTGCAATAGGATCTCTCCTGTTTTGATTAGTCCCCCTGTGGGAAACACATGTCAAACCATGGCACTGTTGATATGCATTCTCCGAGCATCTAAAGGAAACTAAAACTAACTTTCTTCTTTTCACTTTTGGCTGTAGTCACAGGGGAGTTATGGTCAGAAATAATAGCCACTCACATTCTGCCATCTGCCCTTATATAGCCTACTTTAGTCTAAATTGTGGTTTTTCTTCATAATTAACAGGCAACATTTCCCATCTGGCTCAGCTGCGGCTAACATTTCCCATCTGCTACGGTATATTTTCATTTGATTCTCTCATGACGTCCATTAAAACTAAAGTGTGATGTTTGATTAAAAGATTAAAAAACTGAGAGTAGAAAATCTAGACTGCGACTGAACAAAACCTGAATAAACCAGCTAACACCGAGCTTCTGTCACCTTTAAAAAAGACTTCCACTTTCATATAGACATATGTTTTGTGTATGAGTAGGCTAAGTGTTATATGTTGTCTAATGCAAGAAAACAACCCAATACACACATTGACAGTATTAAAGATTTTTAAGATTTTGTGTGTAAAAATGTTAAAGCATTCAATTAAAGCAGTTAATTTCATTGGGAAGTGATTCACGAATCCCATGATTATGTGTGTATCGTTGTCTCTAAAGTGTAATGTGGAGCTGCATTATCTGCACATCTTTAAAGTCAAAGTACAGTTCATGTTTAGCCTCTAGCACCCTCTGGTGTTTTCATATACAACTACAGATGGTGCAAATCTACTGTATGTTACTGTCGAACAACATTTGCAGTAGTTCATTTCATTTCATTTCAAACCTTTATTTATTCAGGTTGTATCCCATTGAGATCATTGACCTCTTTTTCAAGGGAGACCTGCTCAAGTAGGTTCCACATGAAACATTAAAAACATAAACAGAACAACAAAAGGACATCATACAGTAGCATTACAGGGATTACAAATTACATACTATCCACATGCACAGGTACCAACAGCTTCCGATTCACTAGCATCCAACCGAGCTTTAAACACATTTAGTGGCATCAGATTGCTCAGTTTCCATTTTAATTGCAGACTATTCCAGGACAGTGGAGCTGCGCATCTAAATGCTATTTTCCCTAAGACAGTCCTAGCAGTTGGCACATTTAATAAAACCACAGCATGCGATCTCAGGCAGTAGCCACTTACAATTCGCTGTGAGATCAGGGAGCAGATGTAGGATGGAAGTTTCCCTAACATTGCTTTATATATAAAAATGTACCAGTGACTGAGCCTCCATACAGTTAGTGAAGGCAGACTAGCCCTTGCATACAGGGTACAGTGATGAGTTAATGCTTTACAGTTTGTCACAAATCTCAGTGCACTGTGATACGCAGCATCTAACTTGACCAGGCAATTGGCAGGTGCATTCATATAAATCAGATCACCATAGTCCAGCACAGGTAAAGTAAGGTAAGTTAGGAAGGCAAGATACATTTTTGACCTATGAATTTGAATTTCCTACAATATAAGACCTTCTTGGTATAGAATATATATTGCAGGGTTCATACACTTTTTCACCAATGATTTTCAATGACTTTTCCATGACCTTTACCTAATTTTCCATGACCAAAAAAATTACTCTTTCTCAGCGGTACCACTGAAAATGGTTTATTTTAACATGGAACAGGAAAATAAGGTCTGCATATGAAACATGTTGTGCCTATCTAAAATAAATCAAGTAGTAGGCTAGCTTCTACAGGCTAAAGCAACTACAATCTCTCACCTTATAGTATTACTATTTCGGCGATTAGATAAAATATAAATTATATTTGATGCAACTTTAGTTACATTTTCATGACTTTTCCAAAACTTTGGGAAAAATATTGTTTTCCATAACTTTTCCAGGGCCTGGAATTAGCATTTTGAATTTCCATGACTTTTCCAGGTTTTTAATGACCGTAAGAACCCTGATATTGGAATATATGCAATACTTCTCAATATTTGGTTTAATATTAGATTTATACAGTTTTCATTTCTTCTTTCTGCTCCAAATGTCTGAGGTTAAGATTCCTTTTACCCCCTCAGCCATATAAGGAGAGCAAATATATTTTAGGAATGACATTTTCAATTGCTATGATGCTGTTCTCACTTGTGGTTGAAACTTTAGGATTGTAGCCTTTGCAGACCATTTACATGCACAACAACCTATATAACACACTACAGGAAAGGAATAAAGCACAAAAGAGCCCCTTTAAAAGTACTCTCTTTAATGAGAGACCATGCACTCACCATTATCATAATTCAGATTCAATCTTCTTTTCCAAGTTAGTGAGATGAGATGTCCTGATTTGAAGGGGTTTGAGAGAGATGTTGTGTCTTTTTTTGGTCATGATGGTAATCTATATTTAGAAAGAAAGCTTCATGGGTAATTCCCAGGACTGGCTGGAAAAAATGTTGGCAGATGGGAAGTAAAGAAGGACATTTTCCATCTCCTTCAACAAAAACACTGACAAAGTGCATGGGTAAGCACCTGAGGCCCGGACCCCCCAGGTGAGAATATGTGAGAGAAAGGAGCACACGGAGTTGGTTGCTCACTTTGAAAGCAGCTGAATAACGTCTGATTGCACTCCGAGTGGTGGTTAACTAAAACCACCATCAGTGATTGTCTGAAATAAAACAGCTGTTTGAAATATACATGAGGAAGGAAACCAGAATTTATTTTGTTTCCTGGCCAAATCCTGACATCTAAAAGCAGCAGGCCAATACCATCACAGAATGAATAATGACTGTGTTCTGTATTACAAAAGAAATGCCATACCCAAGCTCTCTGCGTATCTCATAAGATAATTGACAATATATTTGTTACTGTTGCCATTAAGGTGTAAACATTGCAATGATAGTTAAATATTCCACTGATGAGGAAACATGTAGTCTGTCACTTATAGGTATTTATATGCACTTCACCTCCTGCTGAACTCTGGTAATATTCTGTAAAAGCAACAGCTTCAAAGCATTAAACGAAAAGTCATTAATCAGAATCACACATGTGTTTCACTGACAACTCATTACCATACTTTTTTTCTCTCACTGTAATTACCTTTGATTAACCATTTGGAAAGTAGTTTGGAAAGACTACTAGAATATTATACTTGAGGAAAGGTTTTTTTTACTGAAATACAAGTAGAATAGATTTGGTAATAAAAATCCTCTTTGTACATTTTACATTTTGAAAAGGGAAAGGAAGTGGAGCGAAAATAGTCTCAATGATGATAATGTTACAATATAAAGAACTTGAGAATACATTTAGGATACACAATTTAGTACACTACCATGTCAAAATACACATCACACCGTAGAGACTAGATAAAGGCCTACTAATAAACAATACATGTATTTGATAGCACCTTTGAGACTGTAACTGACACAACCGTTTTCCACAGTGTAACCACACTTAACCTCACTCTTGCTTTTCCGGTTATTACCCGTCCCCTTGTGCGTTATGAAGGTTTTTATGCATGTAAACGGTCTGCAGAGTCAAAAACCCTCAATGTACACCCTCTAGGGAGTAAAACTCTAACACAGTCTATGCTGCCCCAAAACGCCGCGTTGGAGATTTCTCATTTTCCATTGTTTACTTCCTGGGTACTGTGACGTGTGAATACCCAGAGGCCACACCCTCTGCCAGCATTTCACGAAACAAAGCTTCACAAACCTTTCAGCGATTCATGCCGGATATGTACAGCGTAGGACACTGAAGAACGATGCTGTTCCTACTTTGTTTGGACCAGCGGGAGATTCGGGTACACAACCTGTAAGTATTCATTGTTGTTTGTGTATTTATGATGTTTAAAACAAACAAGGTATCTACCACGACTGTTTACATGGGTCAACTGTTGGGCAGGAGCTCCAACAAGCCGTTTAGGACAGAGAGTGAATACACATACTATACAGAGATGCTGTATGAGAAACCAATGTGATTTTGGAAAATTGCACAATATAAATCTATTTTAGTAGACCTCAACAATGGAATTATGATCAGTAGAAATGGCCATGTCATGGGCCCTTTAAATTAACCAAAAAAGAGGAAACAACTCTAAAAAATAAACATTTAAAATAAATATGAAGATCAGTATGGACACCACGGCGGGTGCAACAAGTGTTATTAAGCTCCAGAAAATAATACAGCCTGACAATTTCTTATAGAATCAACAGCTCAGGACATGCAACCTATAAACAATAAACTATTAACTCAACAGAGGCTGCAGCACCAACAAACACATGATAAGGATAAAGGAGCTGCACAGTTTTTAATCAACTTATAGTGTACACACAAACACATCCACACAAACAATGCTGCCTATGTTGCCTAACACTGACATCCTCCTCAACCATACAGCGGGTGTGTTGTTGTACTCACCTGGCTGTCTGTACGCCTTTCTGTGAGTCCTGTGCACAGTGAAGTCCACAACAACAATCCTCTCTAGGCTCATCTCTGCTCCTTCATTCTCAAAACAAAGTATATCCAGTCCACGCTGTCCAACTCCTCAAAGTGTTCAACATGTTGCATTTGAAGATACTCTGCAGTCACAGACACCAGCAAGTTCTCACCCACCATACACAGAGGTTCCATTTACTGTAAACTTCCACAATACACATATTAGCATTTAGCCTGTTAGCAGCACCTGAACGCACCTGATTGGTGACGTAGGCTACCATTTTAGGTGCGCTTGATTTGCGTCACTCAGTGTGCTGCCTGATGGTGTCTTAAATCATTGCTTTCTGATTATCTTTGGCAAATTCATTCTGTCTGACTCTTAACGCTGCTTTCATTGTTGTGCTGTTAAACTCAACTTGAAGACGAAGAGGAAGAACAAGACATTTGCATAGAAGTTCAATATCTAAAAAAAAATGTTTTAATTTAAAATCGGAAAGGACTTCAATGGATTTTAGACTCCTTGGCTTGTAAAAGTTGCTATTGTTATTCCTAATTGTTATGGCAATTGCTGTTACACCTGTTTGCTGTAAATGAAAAACGTTCTTTTTATTTTTCATTACTAAATTAACCTGGATGCTAGATCTCATGTTATTGTGTTAACCATGCATGATAAGGTACAATAATGACTCTGTTAAAATAACCAGAGAACATGTATTACTTTACCCCTGCTATACCAAGACATTCTGATCCCTCAGTTTAATTATGCTTTATTTATCTTATCTGTAGTATTGGGAAGAATCACAGCCAACTGTAATCTCACTGGCTGCCACAAGGGGTCAGTCTTCTACAAGTTACAGAAGGCAGGAAAACCATCTTTATCCATGACAGGATGTGTGTTCAGAAGAGAATCAGTGGTGGTGGAGGGAACAGGGCATAGTAGCACAACTGCAGATTGTGTCACACACACATAATGACACACCCACACTCAGCCATAACAGCCTGATCAATGCTACATTAGGGGGCGTAAAGGAATATAATTATGATTAAACAATGTCAGACTGAACCTGTCTTTATTGACATATTCAGTGGTATCAAGCCAGGTTAAAGAGAACAACATGATGATATTTTTAAATTATGAAACCAGTCTGAAGTGATTTTTTTGTTTGATGCCAACAGCAAAACTAACCTGGAATTCATGCATTGCAATTATCCTAATAGTTAACTTCCTGCAAGCTATAACAAACCCCAATATTACCTTTCCTGAAATCAACATCCTGTAATCTGATTTATTTTGGACATGTTTTTCTATTTGACTATTATATTAAAAAAATTGCTTTAAGGTAATTCAATGTAACAGTAATAGGATACATGATTTTACATTTTATTTTTTTAAATGTTTAACTGATGAGCAATAGCCTTTTTATTGTGTATTGGAACATAACAAAAACATATTTAATAAAACAGTAACACATTTACCTGTACCTGATTTTCTTTGAGATATGATTTGTTGAAATGATTGACAAAAGTGTATTATGTATATTTTTGTCACATAACTATGTCTAAATATTCAACCCAAATGATTCTGGACAGTGCTATTTAATAGGTTTTCTTTCCATGCAGGTGCATTTGGAAATAATAGAAATGTTAAAATTGAAATGAAACCAGATGCAGTCGACATTTCTAAATACATTCACCATCAGATTCAGTATTGGCATTTTGTTGGAAACGTGGATGATCCCAAAATAAAATGTGTCAAGTCCTCGCATCTTCACTCCAACCATCTGTTTTATTCTTCTTTTTACTCGCCATACTTAACTCACCACATCCAGGAGGATCCATATCATTTCTAAAGGAATTTAACCATTCACAGCCTCTCAAAACTCCACCTACCTCTAAATAATAGCTCTGTTTTTTTTTATAGCCCCACTCACACACACACACATACACCCTTCAATGAATGTTAATGCAATATGGCCGCAGCCTGGCCAGGGGTGGAGATTGACTTGTTTCCAAACACTTAATTCAATTTGTCATCGCCATTCAGGGAGGCTCAAGTGGTCTAATTTGTGTTAATGAGGGGTAATAAAGTCAAAGCCCCCTATATTACTGCCAGGGGGGCGTAAGAGAGTGTGTGTTAAGGGTGTATGTGTGTAGGGGTGGGGGGTTGTAGGTACGCTTTGGTCTCAGGCGGCCTGCAGGATGTTCTCCTTCTTGCCGTCCATCAGGACACCGCCTCCCCTCCTTTCTCTCTATTGTACCCCTAATTAGATAGCCTTTGTCGGGCTAATGCTGCCGCCATCTGGTCGGCCATCCGGGGGTGTCGGCCGCAGGGTTGAGGAGGGGGGACCCAGAAGGAAGGGTCTCTGTGGTGGGGAGGCCCTTCTCCTCCCATCCTCCCCTCAATTCAATACCTCTGGACAGGACCATCTTCCCCCTTTGGCTGACACCACAAGGACCCTTTCACACTTGAAGGAATTAGTGAAAGATTGATGTCTCCCTGTGTCAGTGTGAGAGGGCGTAGCGACATCGCGGTGAGACTTTCTCTCCCAGCAGCCGTCGTATTGTGTTCCCCATCAAGACTGCAGGAGGTTTCTGCAGGCGGATCAAATATCAATGTGGAAGGTTGTGAGTTACAGATTTGAGCTGTTTAGTAGTAAAATAGTTGATAGTAGAAGGTCGTGGTGGCATCTGCCAGGTGTGTTAGTGAGAGAATGTGTTGCAGGTGGACGTTGAAGAGTGCATTTTCAGATGGTTTAAAGGCATCAGTTTGATTTGCAATCATCTATCATCGACACTTCAAGCAACACAGTCACTTCAAAACAAGATGGTCAAACACTGAAAGACACTCATGGAAACTTCATTAGCCACAGCTCTGGCATCTGAACTACTAATGCTGGGATTAGCATTCATTTTCTAACATTGATCATTAACTTAAAATCAGCATTTATCTTTCAATGCACACAGCAGTCCGTATTTGACACAACACAAGTAAGCCAGTGTACATATCAAACACAAATCATTATGCAAATACAAGAATAACAGCACTTACTGGTCTTTGTGGTTCCTGTATGACCTGTGACCCCGCGGAGGATAAGCAGGTAAAGATAATGGATTGATGGATGGGTTTCAGAAGGAGATAATTATTGATCAATGTCCTTGTTTAGTTTGCAGACACACAAATCAACACACGCCCAATCATCTTCCATCCTCTCCTTCACTGGTACTGATTATTACAGGATATCTTATGGCACGATGCAATGTTAAAATAAATAAGGTGCTTACATTTTAAGAATTCGGTTCAATTGCTATCAAAACACGAGTTAACTCAACATCAAGACAAGCTTTGTTTCAACCAAGTTAAGTTATACAAACTGTACACTATCTTAAGTCACAATTCAGAGTAAAGATAACTTCATACTGTATATTTATACCAATTGCCTGTTCAAGTGAACGTTAAAAATGATGCATTTCAGACCGTTGGCATATAATCCAAGGAGAATAAGGACACAGAGCTGCTCATATCTGACAAGTGATTTCTTCTGTGCTAAACAGATGAACCAATCAGAAAGGAAAACTCACAACAAGGACTTTTTCCCAGTGTCACCCTCTTTCTCTTGTCAATCAGTGTGTTTGTTTTGTTAATAATGTTTGTGTAGGGGACTATGCATGTGTGAACCTGTGTGGGTGAGAGTGTGTGTGTGTGTGTGTGATGGGGGGAGTTGTTAAAACTCTGTTGTTGATGTCTTAAGTCTGCTTCTCTTTCTTTCAAGTGGAGAGCACAACCCTTCCCTGACCCTGAGCAGTTGGCTGCCTGCGCCTCCTTCACGCCTCTTTCATCCCACCCAGAACAACATCGTCCATCTGCCCCCCCCCCCCCCCCCCCCACAGGCCGAGACACAGGCCGCCATGTGCCTGCAGACACACACCAGTTTGTGGGTAATGGAGTTTTCTAATGAGAGTCTTGGTAAGTGAAATTGTTGTTATATGTTATATGACATTTCACAGTGATTAAACCATATTGCTGGTACATCAAATTATTCAAATGTTCTTACTTTGTTCACATTTCCTGATGCATTTCATTGTTTTGGTATGCTTCATAAATGTGATGGAAGTAATAGTGATGGTCAGTGCACAAAAGAAACAGAACCATTTGCAGAAACTTGAATTACTCTAACAGGAAGTCCAAAGAACAAAACATGAAATTTCTTCGAAACTGGTTGACAAGTGAAAGTAAAAATGGGAGATTCCTAAGAGAAAAGCTATTTTTAGGATCATCACTATTCAGGAATGTTAAAAAAATCCAAACAACAAATTGTCCAATTGCATTCAAGATAAGATAAGATAAGAAGTACTTTATTGATCCCAAATTGTGCAATGTGTGTGCAATCTTCTGACTATGTTTGTCATATGTACATACAGTGGTAAAATGTTACTAAGTAAATTTACTGGTGATGTTTTACATAATTTAGTTTACTTTAGTATATATACTTCACTTCACATTTCAGAGGCAAATACTGTACTTTCTTCGCCACTACATTTATTTCACACTCACAGTTCATTTTAAATAAAAACACTTGATTTGCTTATACTGTATGATACCATGTAGTATACACAGTATTTTATGAAATATCTGACATATATTGTATACATGTCGGCTTGTCATCAGACATCTCTAAGTGCTGTACTGTCTATTAACAGCATTTTTTTTTATCTAACAGAAGCAAGATTTGTTATTTTAAAAGTCAGCTTTAACTTCCTGTCAACACAACTTCTCTAACAAGAGTAAGACAAAAGAAAACAAATTAAATACTTCTTAAGAACTTAACTGCGAGATCCAGCTATCTTTACCACAAGACAAAGCATTACCCAGTAGTTCCCTCTGGATCTACATATTATAATATAATAATATAATCAACCTTCCAGCCCAATAAATGCACAGAAAGCAGCATATTCCTAACATGCTCTGAGCTTCATTCCTACCATTTTTCCTCGCCGTGTTGAAATTCACAAAACACAGCAGACTGTGGCTGCACCAGCGAGCGGCTTTGAAATGTATTATTTATATAGCTGTGAAAGTTTTTCTTGGAATTATAAACTGTGAATAACTTCGGAGCAGCTCGAGCCTAAATTCTCTAATCCTGAAAGTCAAACTTCATTAAAGCATTTGATTTATCTTCCAACGTTTTTTTTTCTTCCAGCCACATGTTGAGCACACCCTTCGTGTAATGGTCTTATTAAGAGGGAGTTGGTTTCCAAGCAAACTGGCCCGTGTCTCCGATAGCAAAATTAGCCTTGAATGAAATCAGATACAATTAAGGAACTTATTAGTTCTTGTCATGTTCATGTGGGTAATACAATAAACACGGCCCTCAAATAATCACAACCATCAGGGCTGCAATCATACTAACAATCGAATTCCCCTGAATAATATACCTACATTACAGAGACTTGGCTCAGTTTGATTCAGTGTTATTTTAGGTGCCTTTTAAGCATACACACTCTGTTCCAAAGGTGTTAAGCAAGACTTCAGCACCATAACAACATTTTCATAGCCTCTGTACAAATGGATTTTTGTATATATAAACACAGTTAATAGTGAGCAAAAGGCTAAGTAATATGTGTCAACGTTGCTGAGTGCATGTTCATAAAACAATGTGAATAAGTCAACGTTTTCTAAGGATTGTTAATATACATTTGTATTGTGTTGTACTGCAGTAGTGAAAAACGCCTTCAGGTGTTTGATTAAAGTAACACTGCTGTACCAGTTAGCTCCTTGTTTTATAAAACACTGTGTCTTTTGTAGAAGCAGCACTGGGTGTCGCCAAAGTCAGTAAGAGGGTCTTTATCAATCAAGACTTACTTAATATGGATCTTTGCAGATATCATTACAAATAATCAATATTCGATGACAAAATGTATTATATGTATCATTGTGCAAGCTACATTTCAACATCTGGTTGACATGGAGCTACAATATATATGTAAAATGAATGTTTGTTTTCATCATTGATGCATATCAGGTTACTTTATTCTGTTAAAAATATTGGTGCTGTAATGAAAATATTATTTACAAGTTTAAACAAAAAAGCAGACTTATATAAAAAACCTTATTTTGTTGGACCTATTGAACAAAACCCAAAGGTATTTGATTAAAAAAAAAAGGTAATTTCTGCATGACAAATAGTGTAAAGGATTTAATGATTATCAAAATGGTTGTTTATACATTTTTGTTGATCGACTAAAAAAGAAACTGGTTCAATACCGTTTTCTGTAAAAGTGCTATTCTTTTTTTCAAAATGATAACTGGTTTCACCAATATTCCTAATCAGTCAAGTACATTTAATGAGGGTAACATCATTTTGATTTGAAATATAGTCCTCTTATAGTATTTTCGATAAAACACAATTGTTCTATGTCCAAACTGTCAAAGTACGGTCAAATGTGGCATTTTTACCTAAATGAGAACAAAATATCACCCCATGGTGACGTGAACCAACACATCCTCAGAAAGAATGTTCTCACACACACACACACACACACACACACACACACACACACACACACACACACACACACACACACACACACACACACACACACACACACACACACACACACACACACACACACACACACACACACACACACACACACACACACACACACACTCTATCTCCAGGCCTTAACGCTCCTGCGACGCTCGCAGGGTTAAAATAAACGTTACTGCTGAACCATATTGTGCCCTCCCTCCTCTCTCCATATCCTTTATTCACAGGCGCGTAATTGGTAGTCAATTTGAGCTCCCCCTTTGCCTATTGTGGGCACATTTTGCTCTGACAGAGTGCGGAAGATTAATGGCTACGAGCAGCCAAGGGAGGCTCGCCTCAGCAAGCATGAGTGCCCTAAATTCATTACACCAATTTCCCCCTGTCCTGCGCTCCCCTACCACAAGAGAGAGAAAAAAGAGTGGAAAAACAAGAATGAAAAGGGATAAAAGCAAAATAGTCAGATGGTGGTGTTGAAAGAAAGAGAGAAAGAGGTGCAGAAACAAAGGATTAAAGAGATGGCTGTGCGTTAGTGCTGTTTCTGAGGTCACACACACAGTCTGGCAGTCAAAAGAAAGAGCTGAGGGGTTTTTCGAGCACTATGTCTTCTGCTTAAATTTCAGTCTGTGTTGATCGCTGGAGTAGTTACAGGGACTGACAAGGGATCGGCTCACCTCCCACAGTCACACACACACACTTAAACAAACACACACACATGATAGTGGACACTCACCGTATCTTTTTCTACTCACCCTATCCCTCTCTTTCAGTTGTTTATCTTAAACACACAAGAACATGCACTACACAATCCAACGTGAACAACATTTTCAAAAGCTGAACTGTGAATCGCAGCAATATTTTAACATCCAGCAAGTTGTAGGAGGAAATACTGAAAAATATACAGTAAGAATATGTGTTGAAAACAGCTCTGGGAATCAATTTAGGATAGAATATATTTATTCAACCCAACTATGCTGGCAGCAGCTATGAACTACTATGACGAAATAACCTCTGAATGTTCATACTGTAGCTAAACTTCAACATTACTGCCGTATCAACACCTACTCAACGTGCCTGCTGGGACGTGAGCTCTCAGATTGAGCCAAATGTTTCACAAGCATCCCGGGCACATTCAGATCTCACTGGCTGTAGGTCTGCTGGCAACAAGGCCCGGCTGCCTCGGATGAGCAGGAAACACCTTGAACTTGGGAATGATAAGGCTGACCTGTCCCCATTTACTTGGGTCGACTCATAATTGTGATGATTTATTTCTCCTGTCAAAGCCAAAGGGAATGCCCCCAGCCTCCCCTCTGTATTTAGTATCCCCCTTTTTCTTCTCTCTTTGGCACACATTCTCTCTCTGGTTTGACTGATAAAATGTGTGTTTTTGTATTTGTGACATGCATATATCTGTGTGTGCATGCTCGTAAATGCTCCAGTATGCATGAGTTCAGCTTTCTGGCCTCCACAACCTCTCAACATGGCCGTGTGTTTGACTGTCAGATGCTCCGTGCCCCCGGCGATGGCACCACGCCCCCAAAGGACTCGCACTGCAAGAAGATCAGTCTTGCGTCCGGAGCCGAGTGCATTGTCTCGAAGTGACAGGTCTCGTGGACGGTGCCTTGAGGGACGCCACCGGCAGCCCCGACTATAGGCCGGACTCCTGTAGCTCCACAAAGAACATGTCTGTCACACACGTCGCCTCCCCCCGGCTGTCCTGCCACGCAACACAGCCAAGAACACACAACCCCCAAATGTTACTGACAATTCCTGTCTGTTGTTGGGACGCATACCCTCTAGTGGCCGACCGTGGCATCCTTGCCGGGAGGCCAAAAATACCTAAATGCATTTCCACGTTTGTTTCAGCTGCTTTACTGAAACAAAATCTGTTTATGGATTGTAGGTCAACCCTTTGAATCAGTCTTGTATCGTAACATATTGACGCATAACTGTGTCTGTCCCCAACCATGTCCTGAACAACAAATATGAATTGTTAACATTCAATTGGAGATACAGGGTTTGACGATTTAACAAGGTTAGACTGAAGCACTAATTTGTGCACCAGTCATTCCTAAAATTGAATACAGAGTTTAATCCCAGATCAGTATTGACATGCCTTCAGTGATTGTAATGCTCTCTTAAAAGTCTGTTCCCTTTTTTCTTGTCCTACATTTTTCGCAAATGGTGCTGAAATGCAAGACAAATGTTAGAGTTGACAATCAACAAAGTTTTATCACGTCGTTTTGTATTTCCAATATGCACAGGTTCTGTTGTGTGGTGTTTTACAAGACAGAAATTGCATACTGGACATATATAATCATAATATACAGCTAAATATCATGGTTATCTTAAACTCACTTTCCCAATTTAATTGCACATAAGCATTATTAGATGACTTGGACATTTTAGTGCATACAGTTTATTTTATAAGATCACATTGTGGAACCTTATGATGTTGGCTTCATCTTAACCCAACTTTTGACATTTAATTTAATCATTGTTTAGGAATTACCTTGGTACAGTCTTTTGTAGCAGAGCTGCTTTACACAATGTTCAGCCTGAGGCTTCATCTACTGTACGTTTTCTGTAGAGTAAACATGTCTGCAGGCTGAGTGTTTCACTGTTTAGTTATGTTGCATATACTGTGACAACATAACAGCTGTTGTATCATTTAAAAATGCAGTGATAATCTGCTGAGCATGCACCGCTTCCAGACTTTCATTTGAGCCCAGTGCAACCACTCCATTATACTGTACTGTTGGACAAATACACAACAGCTCTTTAATTATTAGTGCAGGCAGTAGCTCAGTCGGATTTGGTAGGGAAGCGGAGGGTCAACAGTTTAAGTCCACTGCTCCTAATGATAAGATGGGTTGAATTCAGAGCCTACATGTGAACACAGATTTAATTCAATCCTTAATTTCAATTGTATAAATCAATGTTTTAAAGCCTTGCTCAAGGATACAACATCTGAATCAGTATCAGGTTTATTGGCAAGTAGGTCTACACATACAAGGAATTTATTTGGAGTATGGTGCATTTTTTAAACACCTAAGAGGAATTAAGTTGTTAAAATATTTATTGATTTTGGCCTTCGAAAAAAGGGACTCCACTACCTGACAGCGTTTGTTAGTGAAATGGAAAAAAATGAACAAGCAATAGATGTAAATGTTAAATTCGGATGGGAGTTTAGGGGAACTCTGCATCAAAAAGTTAGTGGAAAAATTCAAGTTGACATGTAATTAGACCTCAAGGTATTTAGCTTAAACAGCAACATCACGTTTTCTTCTAAGTTTTAAATTCATTCATTTTAGTGTGCTTGTGTGTTCATTCTCCATGTTTGGTTACATTTGAATATAAAATTGCTCCGTTTCCATAATCTAAAAAGCAAACTAGCTTTTTTTTTCTGTAGAAACCGCCAAAGGTCTGTTCTTGGACTAAGCTTATGGTTCTGATCAAATCTTTGTGTGAACATCATGGAGCGTCTTAGCAGCGCAGTCAGAGTTACAACCTTTGATGGTCGTAGTTCAGGCCAGAGGAAGACTTTTTTCTTCCCAGGGTGTATTCACTTGTCCTGGCCTTCAAAGCTCCTGGCAGATTAACACAGCAACAGTGCTGTGTGATTTGGCCGGCCATGTAATTTATGTACCTTCTCTGGCTCACGGTTCCCACTCTGCACCTGTTCAGAGCCTACAATAAGCACTGTGTCGATGCCAAGCCGCTTTGGTGAGATGGGGACAGTGGAGGTGGGTGCACAGGTCAGAGCATGAAAAAAAAGAAACTGCACACCAATCTCTTATTTTATCCTCCTTCAGTCTTGTACAAGAAAGGGAGGACTTCAGGGGGGTTGGAGGCTTTAAGGGGCACTTCCAGGCCAACCAATAAATCAGTGTAGGCGAGATAGATTCATCGATAGGAGAGCAACATAAAAGGACTCCGTTGTAGTAATATAGACAAGGTGTGCAGGTTTGTCCCTCACAACTCTCTCAAGATGGATACTCAGCAAGCCTGCACGGTTCCACTTAGCAGCACCTTCCTCAGAGACCTGGAAATCGGAAGACACCCCAAATGTTTTGCATTAAGGGTTCACCCTCACTGGAGCGGTGGAGTTGGGAACCATGCAGGGGTGAGTGTGGGACAGCTAGGGGTGTGGGTCGCCACAGATACAGTCAGATTGGGAGTTTAGAGAAATACAATTTGAAATGTTAATAAATGGGGTTCTTATGTTGAGGTTCATGTTTGTATTTTGCTTCTACTGTGAAATGTTTACATACTTTAATGTACAAAAAGTGCTTTATTTTCTCATACCCCTATGTTATTTAAAAGACCGCATTGATCAATACATATAGTAAAGGTCACAGACACATTTTGTAATGAGCATATCGGTTAACCTACTGAATAAAAATAAAGAAACAAATGAAACAAGGAAAGTGAAAACCATAAAGCAGATTCAGGAAGTAGGCATATTCACACTCAAAGTTTTAGCTGACAGAACAGTACAAAGAAGAAATTAACCTCTTAAGCCCTGAGCCTGTTTTTCAAGTCTCAGGCTCGAAAATGACATTCCCAGAACAAATGACCATATCTTCCCTTCTAAAAGGGTTAAATTAATAATCTTTATTCTCAAAGTAATGATAAACCTGTGAGTTGGATGTAGAAAAGTCAGAATCAATATAGATGTTTTTTATTTTAAATAAAATTCAGATTTTACATAGTAAAAAACTGTAAATTATAGTGTCCGTCCAAAAATTATTTTTTTACTTATAGTGAAAACTACCCTTGGATGATGGGTTAGTAGACTAAAAGCTTTAGGAATCCAAAGTACAACATATAATAAGTACCCTGTATCAAGATTGATGCAAAACAAGTGAAATTTGACCTTTTTAGAGAGATTTAGCCAAAAAACCCCACTTCTGGGGTCATTTGGGTGGATTTGACCTATCTCTTGCCCCCCTTGGTCGATTTTGATGAATGAAATCTCTTTATAACCGCTAGAGCCAATGGAATCGAGGGAAAGTTATATACCAAAACGTTAACAAATAAGGAGTGAGAGTGACGCGCAACCAAAACCGGAAGCTGCATACACTCTGTTGGCTACCATTAGCAGCAGTGGCGGCCGGCCCATAGGGGCGCTAGGGGCGCCGCCCCCCCTCTTCCCACATTAAAATATATATATATATATATATATATATTTAAAAAAAATATATATTTTTTTTATTTTTATTTTTAATAAACAAGGTAAATATTATATAATTGGTATCAGTAAAATGTATAATCTACAATAAAATCTCGTTTAAAATTGTGTTACGATGTCTAAAGTTACTGATAAGTCACATGTTTCCTGCCTGGCCTTGCCCGTGTATCATTACCCTCTCTCGTCTGGGCGTTATGCACAGCGCCCAGACAAGAGTGCAGCAAGTGCAGCAGAAGCCAACTGTTGCTATCTTTAAACTATGCCGCCGAAACATAATTTCAGCCAATCAGCGTCGTCAAAGCTGATGGTCACAGGGCGCCTACGTCAGCGCCCGGTGCAGTCTGTGAGTTGTTTGGACTCGTATCCAAGGAGACAAAACAGGAAGCTGTCATACACTCTGGAAGCTACCATTAGCAGCTAATGAAAACTCCGTTTTTGACATAAAAATGGAATTATGGATCATCAATCATTTTTTCAAAGTGACAGACACATTGGATTAACCTAAGGATTAACCTTCAGCTGTGTTTTTCTCGTTTTTGATCAGAATTGTTATTCTGCAAAAGGTGAGCATATCTCCGTGTTTTGCTACCTAAAGCTACTTCGTGTGATGTCTGTATTTGCTTCCCCTGTCGCGAGTTCTGATCGCTCAGTGATGATACTTATATTTCTAGAATCTGTGTGTGTGCATATCCGATAAGTATATCGATTGATTTATACCTAGAGTGCGTTAGCATTTTTTCGCTCAGGGCTCATTTAGGCGCTTCTTGTGAGACTTGTGTTTTGTTTCGGTAAACATGGTTCATATCATCAGTTAGCTGCGTTTCCTCTGAATAGGACACATGAATAGTTTATTACATTTTAAGAAGCTCTGAGACACAGTTTCGTGAGAAGAAAAACGGGGGGAAAAAAGCCCCTTAACAGGTTAAATGGGAATTAAATCATTTTAAGTAATTTTGAGTGTTACCAAAGCCCCGGTGTTCTGCAGTTTGTGTGGGCCTACTGTACTGTTGCACAGTTTATGCTGTAGAAACTATGTCCAGGACAAGGTGTTTGGAAGTTTTGGAAGATTCATAGCTAACCACACTGAAGTTATGGAGGTATTGATCAGTCTTCTCATATTTTTAAGCCTCAAATTGTCCTTCCCTATGGATCAACAGTTGTAGCATTTTTCTTTTTTCGTTTTAATGCCATTGAACACGTCTTTTGACCTAATTGACAGCTACGGTGAGACGATCTGCCGTAAAAGCTCCGTACAGGTACGTGTTGTGATGTCTGTGTTTGCTTCCCCTGACGCAAGTTCGGATCGCTCAGTGATGATACTATACCTAAATAATCTGTGGAGTCTCAGCTTTAATCGGCTATATTGTATGTGCAGCTACGATAAGTAATAAGGGTATCTTTATCTTGAATTGTGTGCCGCAGTGCGTTAGAATCTTTTCGCTCAGGGGTCATTTAGACGCTTCTTATGAGACTTGTGTTTTGTTTTGGTAAAAATGGTTCATATCTTCAGTTAGCTGAGATTCTTCCCGTTAATCTGGTGCTACACATTAATAGTTTCATAAATGTTAAGAAGCCCTGAGACATTGTCTCGAAAATAAAACGGTGGGAGGGGTCCAATGGGGGGACCGCCGTGCTTAAGAGGTTAACAAGAAAAAGGAAATGCCCTTTTTTTGCTTATTAATAACATAGTAATCCCCATTTTTTCAGAAATGTAACAGTAATCTGTTTACATATTTTTTGATGTAACTGTAAGGGAATACAGTGACCTGTGTAATCCGTTACTCCCCAAGATCACGTGAACATGTATTGTTGTAGCTCGAGTTGACTGCCGCGCTCCATGTGCTGGAATGGGTAATGGCAAGTGTTCATAAAGATGTCACAAGAAAACTTCAGGAGACACAAAGTCTCAATTTCAGCCAAGGTGCTGCCAACCAGATGTGCAGCAGCAACTGGATCACAACCTGCCCGTCCTCCATGCCAAATCTGAAGCTAACAGGCAGAACCTCACAGCTCTTTTGAAGTGGGTGCCAAGAGGTGTCCAGACCCTTAACGACCTGAAATTTATTACATCAGCATCCAGGGAGGAGTGAGAGGTCGGAGTTTGTCCAGTGAAACGTCTCTTCATCCCCTCTTTGTCTCAGTGCCTCCCTTCACTCACTTTTATTCCTCCCACTCTCTTCTTTCCCCGCACCTGTTTAACACCTTGACTTCATCTATGACCTTTGTCAATCTGCTGTTAAGTGTTTCATGTTACTGTTGCCTTCGTAGGGGTGCAGCTGGCTGAGCAAACAAGGGTTGCATGAGATCTTTGGGCCCGATGGACCTCTTTCTCGTTCCCAGAACACCTTTCTCCTAATAAACAGTGTCAGAATTAGACATTCATAGCATAGAGCAAGTGCCGAACTGATACTAAAAGCAGATAAGAACAATATAATGTGATGGCACAGCTGTGGTGGAGGTGTAAATTCACTAGTATGATACAGAAAGGGATTTGAGGTGAATAACCAGAATATGAATACTTGTGCAGGCGTGTCTGGGAGAGAAACTCCCTCTGGAAGGATTTTAGCCTTTGCAGACCATTTACATGCACACAAACCTAAATACAGGTATTGGAAAAAAAACCTAAAGCAAAAAAGGGCCTCTTTCATTTATATTGCAGGGTATCAGCTAATATTACATATATCAATTGCCAAAGAGTGTGGTACATTTCTTTTTGTTTACATAAAAATGTATGTCTGTGTCATGGAAAAAGACTGAAGAAGGCTTATCCCAGTTGTAGATGTGATAACATATGGGATTATTAGCTTAAACATATCTGTTATCACACCATTTCATATTTTGAAATGTTCCCTGCGCTCTACACATCAAGTAAAGAAAAAAAATCCCCCTCGGTTGATGTTAAGTGAAAGTACTGTTTGACCTGGGAATGACTCAGGCCAAGACCAGATGGCCTGGTAAATTAATAAATAAAAAAATAAAAGCCATGTGAAACAAAGCACATGGACTGGAAGGCAAATTCCAAGGGGATTCCCCCTCCTTTCAATGAGACAAGTGTGCAGCCGCAACGTTTAACTGAAACAAAATGTGAGCAAATTTGTACCCGTAAACGTGAAATTACTTTTGCTCATTTTAATCCCCCTGTCTGTTCAACTCTGCAAAATAAGTCTTTGAGGCTTTGCACAGTCATGCGCAAAGTGATGTATGCGGAGAGAGAGGGTTGGGAGAGGGGGAAGAACAAAAATCAAAGAAAATGTCTGGCAAGGAGATTTACAACTCTGGTGAAATGTTTCTACTGCTGCCCGAGCAGAAGCAGCAGCAGTAAGTGTTTTAAAGCGCAGGGCTGACAGCGCAGAAAGGTGGCAGGGCAGAGGGAGGAGGGACGCCTCAAAATGGCTTTACGACTCTTGTTATCAGGTCTAAATAAATCAATAAAAACCCCACTTAAGGGAGGCTAACATATTTCATTCTTCAGCTGTTATTGATAACTCTAACCCATTTGGCCCGCCTGGTGTTTTGTATTTTGAAAGTCATGATGCTTCAATTTGTAAGCCTTGATATGCGGCTTGATGTTCTGCAGGTGTGGGTTTTGATGTTTGAAGACCATAAACCTGCGGTGTGAACTGCACCGAGAACTTCACGGCCCCCGTGGTAATATCAGGCCTTTACTGGTAATCCATTATTCATCAGGTAGCATTATTTAATCCGTTAACCATTAGTAACATAGTTAAATGTGCTTTCAGTATTACATTATATTGCAATATTTAGACGTCATGCAGAATGAAAAAGGCAGGAGCAGCGAGAAAGACCAATATACTAAATCCCCGGGTGCTTTGTTTCACCTGTTGTGTTCCAGTCTTACGAAATATGCGCTCACCTAAAATTTGGCACTTGGTGAAGACATTTTTTGGCTCGACGATTGTGCATTTTTGCACATGCGTTGAAAGGATTTCACAGCGTAAAGACACAAATCTGTCTGCTTCGGACAGGCTGAACTTTTTGGAACAGGTGGACATTTTTCATCCTTAAAGACCGTACAAAAGACAAAGAGATTATTTTGTCAAATACATCTCAAAACAAACTGAGACAGATCATACAGCATCAGGGAAACATGTTAGAGAACAAATGTGGGTGCACGGTAATGTGTACGCATGCTTTGTGTGTAAACAACCAACAACAAAACAATTATTGCTTACCCTAGAGCAGCGGATCCCAACCTTTTTCAACTCAGGGCCCACTTAAGAATCAAAAATGTTTTCGCGGCCCACATTCAACTATAAACAATACGGAGGCTAAATAAAGTTCTGATGAAGACCGCACACAGTTAAAGGTCCCATGTCATGGCCATTTCTACTGATCATATTTCCATTGTTGAGGTCTACTATAGATTTAAATTGTGCAATTTTCCAAAATCACATTGGTTTCTCATACAGCATCTCTGTATAGTATATATACAGTATATATATATGAGTATATATATTCACCAGGTATTCACTTGCTGTCCTAAACGGCTTGTTGGAGCTCCTGCCCCCCCCCCCTCCCTGTGAGCCCAGTGTGCTCTGATTGGTCGGGACGTTGCGAGGCTCGCTGCTGCAAGGAGCAGACGGGTTTCCGGGTCGGCGATACAGCGAGAACAAGCAAAACTCATCCTGAGCACACACAAACACACACAGCCGAAGTAAAAACAATAAGTGTGGCTTGATATTAAGTAAGAAAAAGATTTATAACGCTGTGAGAATGGGTCTGCGGAGAGCATTTCTCCGCGATCCCAACTCGTCTATTACCAGCGTTCAGGGAGCTCTATGCAAGTCAATGGGGACTCCCTGTTAGTTAGCCAAGGGATCCTGGTGTGTGAGGTGCTACGCGGATTGGTCCATTTGGGCCAATCCGGTCATTTGTTGTTGATTTGGGTGTTCACACGTCACAGAACCCAGGAAGCAAACAATGGAAAATTAGAAATGTCCAACGAGGCGTTCTGGGGCAGCATAGACAGGTCTTTCTGTGTTAGAGTTTTACTCGCTACAGGGTGTACTTTGAGGGGTTTTGACTCTGCAGACCGTTTACATGCAGAAAAACCTTCATAACACACAAGGCGACGGGTAATAACCGGAAAAGCATGACATGGGCCCTTTAATAAATACAACTATTCTTCTGGCTAAAATACATATTTTGAAAAGTCAATCAAGGAGTAATCCTAATTTAAGGTGTTTGAAGAGTAGATTAAAAATACAATTTATTTTGAAGAAAATTGATGCCACAAAAAATTTGAGGATCATCACACCATGAAATGGGAAATAATTAGCTCTAACAACGAGTGGGATTAAAGGAACAATAAATATGCCTGCCATGTTGTGTTTTTGGTGGTTTTTGGTTGTCAACCTATTTTTGTTTGTGAAATGTTGAAGTGATCCTACTGACTGTATCTTTATTTCTTCTGTTTTTGTTTTTGTCTGAGATGGGAATGTCATCTCCTATATGTTATTGTTATGTCCATGTTTGTGTCTTTAGCCTGTACAAAATACAATAAAAAAAAAAAGAAAAAAAAAGAAGATTGGCGGCCCACCTGCAATACCTTCGCGGACCACTAGGGGGCCGCGGCCCACAGGTTGGGAACCGCTGCCCTAGAGGTTTAATCTGAACACAAACAAATGAATTCTCCTAGTTTATTAGTTAATAAATTGCAAGCCACAATGTTTGTGTTCATTTAAAATAGTGCACAGGTTGTCATTCATTATCCCATTTGTATCTTAGTGAGCTCAGTTTCTTATTAAAACTGTCAAAAAATGTGTTCATATTACAGTTAAGCAATCACTGTTTGAGATATGGAAATTATTACATATTTCCCAGTCTTTATCATGTTAATTTATTATAAAAACAATAATGTAAGTGCACAATTTGACACTCAGGATACTAACCCTTGAGCTGCAGGGTGTATATTTCCATGTGCACTTGTGTGTGATGCGTGTGTTGAATGTGTGTCTGAATGTGTGTAATGTGAAGGGGAAGTCCCGTCTTACTGCACTGTACATTACAGCATGTAGTTGTGTTAGGACGGATGGTGGAGATACTAGAAACACGATGACTGGGATATGGGAGTTTGGGGGAGGGGGCCGTGCCTCCCACTCATGCCTGGCACAGCGTGGGGCTCCTGGATGGCACTGTCGCCCATATGGCCAATCACTCAAGCAGGGCCGGGCTCTTTTCAAAGGCCCCGGCAGCAACTTGAAGCGGGACTGTCTCCACAGGGGTCAGCGGCCGTCTGGGCAGGAGAGGCCAATCTCCTGCTGGCCTCTGAGAGACAGACATATCAGCTCTTGAGTTGTGACCTCCACACACACTCCTCCCACACACACACACCACCGTCAGCTCGGTCCATGTTTAGCACACAGGCGGCCATGGACTGCTAATGGGCCAGAGACCATGACCTTGAGATCTGGACAAACAAACGAAGAGCCTGACGAAGACGACTAACCAGTCTCTTATTTACGACTCTGTTTCTACTTTTGTTAAAAGGCAGTTAGTTGATCTTAGAGCTACACGATTAATATTATCAAATAATTAAAATACAATGCTTTGTGTCAAATGACTCTTTAACTTAGCTTAAAGTTTGTTCATCGCTTTTTTGGGAAATGTATTGGACTCAAAATACAATTGTAGGCATGTAAGAGAGTCTGTAACCATAACTACAAAACAAAACTTAATGGATAAGGCAACCAGATAAACTGAAAGCAACAACAGAAAGAAACAGAAGTTATTTAAGAAGCGCTGAATTATTTGTAAAATATTATCATACATGTACGTTAACATGATATTGATTTTGATATCAAAACGTATATATCCCAACACCCCAATTCAATACTGTGTGAAACTCTAACTGTAGAAAGGAATGTATATACTTCCAACACACATTTTTCTAAATGAATTATACATGATCTATTTCTGAAAAGTGATTCACTGAGTAATATTTTACTAATTGAACATATCTACCCATGTGTGTCAGGTCTAACTGGCTAATGTTTACTGTACACAGTCGTGTCGCTATACAAAAACCAGCTAATAGCTGCCTAAACAATTTAACATGGCTACTCTTGTTTTTATTTATATATATATATATATATATACATGTGAATGTTTTTTACATTGATTTCAACAAACTAAATACCAGCAATCACAGGAAGATAAGCACCTTAACATGAAAATAAACGGGAAAAACGCCAAATTACAAGGGATTCAGACAGTAAAACCAAATATTTTTGTTTATTTATGTAGGTGTTAATTACAGTGTTACAAGGACACATCATCATATTTTCAGCCCAGTCCGTATCGATATCTGAAGTATTTCTCAGGGTTGGAAGGGCACAGGATGAACCCCGTCGAGAATGCAGGGGAGTGACCATAGATTCCATTTCTCCGTCTCAAGTCGGCGTTTACGAGTGACATTATCCACAGCGACAAAGTCTCACATCTGCACAGATTTTCAGCTGTTAGAGTCATTCACAGACGCTGCAGACGGAAACGGGTGTTAACCTTGAGTTATCAGTGAAAACAAAACAAAAACCCGCCATAGTGAAAGACCTCATCACCATTTCTGAAATGAATAACTTGGATTAACTTTACTTTGAAATCTAAGAAATTAATGAAATGCTTTTTGCAATTCAAATGTCGAAGAAAATTAATGATCAGTGTTTGTAAATCTCAAGCGTTTCCTGCTCATGAGGTCCGATGGATTGATGGATCAGGGTTTAGCAGACTTTCCCTCCCTCCTTCCACAACTCAGTTCTTCTGGCAGAAATCTAACAGCTTCCCAAGGCAAAAAACATAAACCCTGAGTTTTACAAGGATAACACGGTTCACAGCAAATATGTCCTTTACTCAGATGTCTGGCTCTATACCACACATGGAATACAAACCTGGTCCCATTTGACCGACTGCCAAGTCCGACTGGAATCACATTTTCTTACTTATTTTACACTGTGAGCATTTTTAGAATTACAGAATCCAACTGCATACTTTTCACTGCGTTACAAATGACATATATCATTTAAAATACATTATACACTTCTAAAAATGCCAAAGTTGCTGCTCCTGAGAGCCGACACAAGTCTACTTTACTCATTCACCTAATACTCTATCTAACTCTATGATAAGTAATGAAATGGAAATTCAGGAGCCTAACAGTGGGTGTTGGAAGATCTAGTTATTCAAATTACTTGTCTGTGTCAAATAATTAGTAGTCGTACTGAAAAAAAGAATCACAAATCTGGTAGTAAAATCACGTTATAATGCAAAACACATCACAAAATATTCTTCATGCGTGTACTTGTTGAATATCATCAAATGAAAGCATCATATACAAAAGAATATTGTACACACAGTGCACAAAAAATACCATAATTTAACATGTCAAGCAATCAGGAGAAAGCTAACTGATAAACAGTTGATGGTGCAGTCTCAGAGCTATTGTAACAGAGATTCAGTTACATTAGAGAAGACAACATGTTTTTTTGTTTATGTTTATTCTCGAAGCAGAAGCAATTTGTCCTTGGCGATGAATTTTCTATTTGCTTAGATATTACTCTCGAGTCACTCCTGACTGCAGTTGTTAATCTCCATTTAATACAAAACCTCCTGTAGCTAAACAAAAAGTGCAGATGGTTCCTCGTATCGTAATCTTCATGAATCTGGATCTGAATCACCGTTATAGCTGCAGGGTGCTTCTCTGTTCTGTGGCTGAACTTGAGCTCGGACTGTTCTCTGCAGAGCGCTCAGTGACAGGAGATCTCCACTGGGATCAATAAAGTCTCACATTATTGTTATTTACTGTGTGAGGAACTGGGGTAGCACAGCTATAGTGTAAAAGTGTCTCCATTGCTATAGATGTCGGTGGAGTGCTGTTGTCAGCATTCCCCCCCCACCCCCCTGCGCTCCTCTCTCAGCTGCCCAGTCGCTCAGCGCGCCCTCCTTTCGGGGTGATCATGAATCATGGAAATTGATTATGCTGTCACATCTCAAATCCCCCTGCCCAGGGCTTGACCGCAGAGTGTGTGACTGCAGGTCGGTCAAGCCTGCTTAAGGGATGCACTGCGGAGAGGCCAGTCAGCCGAATGCCCCCGCGGGGTCACACAGCTTCCCCACCGTGGCAAATGGAGGAGGATCACTCACGTCGGCGGGGAGGAATGAAGACGTCTGCTTAAAATACCAACGCAGCCATCACAGTTTCCTGCCCGTCCAACTCCTCGTCACCACCTCCCTGTGTCATCTGTCTACGCTAATGACTTCATCTCTGAATACAAACCATTCCTCTCAGACTTCCATCCAAATTCCTGGAGAAGACTTGAGTAACGTCAGGAGATGCCAGAGGACATCTTTGGGGTTTGAATATCTTTGCCTCATCACATATAGATGACACGCAAGACTAATTTAGGGAGAGAAAAATGAGGACGCTAATCCCCCCAAAATGAAGCATGAATTATAAATTACTCTTGCTAGAACTTACATTTGCAGAATCAGTCAAGCTACACAATCTACACAACGGCCCGTCCACACGGCGGCATGCGTTGAAGCTTCAACACTTCTGCCCATTCACTTTGAATGGGGTGACGTCACGCTTTGCCGAACTGCATTGTGGTTCCGTCGCTTCGCTTTGCTTCAAAAGTAGAGCAATGTTCAACTTTTGAAGCTTCGACGGAAGCGTCAGCCAATCGAATCATATGCCAGTACAAGCTCTAGCCAATCAAACCGCGTGCTTGTGTGTCCGGGGCGGGAGATTCATGTGATTGGTTGTTGGTCGAGTTTCAGACACGCCCACCGGCAAGCTTCAACGCACGCCGCCGTGTGGACGCTGCGTAAGGAGCGGGACGTCTCTAAAATTCAAATATGAACCTGAACATTGGTTTAAATTTGACCATTTCCTTGTTGGCCTATTTCAGTGCAACCTGTGAAGCTGTGCTGTATTTTCAGTCATTAATGGACAACAAAAAGTGCTTTTCAAGTTTTCTTTGTTTGTTTTTGCTTGACTTCCAAGTGTTTGTACTCTATCATACCAACATTATCCTTCAGCTCTTCTGGTGCACTTTTGCCTTTGACCCAGAGTTGACTCCCCTTAATGATTTCTGCAGATTGTTGTTCTTTTTTATTGTGAAGATAAATCTGCTGTAACAAGATGAAAACAGCCATAAATCTGGGCCTTGGCTCGGGTTGCAACGAGACTTTAAGGGTCAACGTTGCTATGGTGACGCATCAATCCTTCAAGGGGCCAAGGCGAGCACTATAAAAGAGGTGAGTGTCTGTGACAGTGTTACTGTTGTTATTGTGGGCTCGCCATTAAAGCCTTTTTAAACGACACACACTGAAGGGCCACTTAACCTCTCTCAGGCGTGTCTGCACTTCAAGCCTCTCTGGATTACTGTTGAATCAGCAATTACCCAACTCTGCTTGTTACTGTACTGAACTTTTCCCGCTAAGACATTTATTCCAAAAAAAATGTTATGCGGGAAGGAAGTTGTGGAGGATGTACGTAGTTTTTAAGGAATGCTCTGCTTCACTTTCATACTTTCACTGGGAGCTTCCCTGTTCTTTCCTGGTAGAGGTTTAAACAGGCTATGAACAGAAGCTGAAAAGGGTGTTGTTCACTTTACACCTACCAATATTGTGCCAGCTTGAGTTTCCAATTTGGCACCATCCAGCAAAAAGCTTTAATGTTTCTACTTAAGCATGCTTTTTACCCCCTTGTTTTGCCTGTACACTGGTACTCAAAGCTACGGTGGGTAAAATTGAAGAAGCCAGCAAGAGTATGCTACATTTTCAAAATAATGTAACTGAAAAACCAAGCCCCATGTTGCAGTCTCTTTCCTAATGAAAGTAGCTAGCAATAAAAGTGGCTAAATCTGGCGAGGAAGGTGCAAAGTATGCAACACTGACAGCCGTTTTTTTAAGGCCTTTAACAACTGTTACAACACTTTTTTTCTAAAACTACCACCCTAGCTATAAGTCAGATTTGGGTACTCAACCTATATTCATTGGGTGTCTGCAGACCAATAAAGTGGACCCTTACTAGAGAATACGAGATAAGATTTAGTTGAACTGGGTAAAGTCACACTAGGAAAATCCAGATGACCATTCAATTTTAATACCAACAACATGTATGCGCCCCGTGAGTCTGATCTGCTTCAACATTAAATCGGTTCTTTCTTGATCCATGCGACACTCTACCGCCAAGTTTCGTGAAAATCTGGCCTGTCGTTTTTCTAATATGACATTACATTATTACATTACATGTTACTTGTTAGACGCTTTTATCCAAAGCGACTTACATACTCAATACTGTGGGCACACGAGCAACTTGGGGTGAAGTGTCTTGCCCAGGGACACAACGACATGCTGACTGCAGTGGGGTTTGAACCTGTGACCCCCTGATCCCAACACAACAGGACAGGACAGGACAACGCCAGTTATAGTGTTGTCCTTTTGTATGTGTATCTTGCTTTATTGTAGACAACTCAAGAGGCAGCGAGTATTGTTAACTGTGCTTTATTCACGCTCTGTACTACATCATAACTGGTGTCACTCATATAACATTCCAGGTATTCACAACTCCGGACCAAAGAGTATGTCACAACATTACATCCCTCCCTTACTGCGCCACACACCTCCAAACAAACTGAACCGATAACATAACGTCCTTGTCAGAAGTGAAGGAATGTTAACTCTTTATATAAAAGTCATCTTTTATAATTGTCCAATGTCAACATTGTGTTTGTCCAGTGGTTTGAGTCGTTTGCAGTGCTCTCAAATTCAACTTAACTTGCCATTAAAGACAAATGACAGAGCGAGCATGTATCAGCAGATCAAAGACAAACACTCTGTCATCATTTGGTGTGCTGCTCGATGTTTCTCGAGCTTCCAGCGCAGCATCGCTCCGATGGAGAACACTCCCAACAAGGTGTCCCAGCGAAGAGCCAGAGCACGTGCTGAAAGACGCATCTCACAATCGACCTTCACTCGGTCCCTAGCAAAGCGTTGTTCATTTATCTTTCCAGGGACGGTTCCTTCTCCACCGTATTAATGAATGCCAGTTGTTCCTGTGCTCCACAATCAGGAAGTTCAAATTTGGCCCGGGATGAATCAGATTTAAATGGTTTGCAGGAGCCAGTTATGTGTGCTGGGTGATCAATCTTTTTCTTATATGTTTTATATAAATAGTTTGGTAACAATTTAGAATCAGAATACTTTATTTTTTTCTGGTGGAAAGTTGGCATGTGTTTGTGCATATCTGTATTTGTGTGTTTGTACTGTGTGTACTGTGTGTATTCAACCAACAAATTAATTAATAATCGCAATATTATAGTAATATTCATCTTCAATCCTAGTTTTATAATAAAGTAAAATACAATTATTAATATAAACATGGCACAGTTAAAGTAAAATTAAACCAACATGTACATGTAAAAAAGGATACATTACAATCTATGCAAAAGTGTATTAATTATATATTATCACACTGTTTTTAAACCCTTTAGAGAAGAGGTTATAGGAAGACATTTTTTTTTTTTTAAATATATAATGGAAAAAGCTTTCAAAAACAATTTATGGAGATTCATCATTGATTGAGATACTTTTATTTTTGGGTAAATACTGATTTGCTATGAACGGACACTGAACACTGTTTTTCTCCAGAAACCTGCAGAGGACTTTAACACTATTTCTACCATGCTTAAACTGTGCAGCAAAATCAAAACAACTACTACTTTTTCAGAGAAATCTGTTGTATCTACTCTGCAATCGGTATCATTGTCTCACATTCAGAGCCGAGGTAACTCCATCTCTCCCTACTGCAGATCTCGTGTGTTCTTTTGCACTTTTGATGCAGTGCTCTCTCTGATTAGAGGCTTTTGAGTTCAGTCTCGAGACATTTCCTATCCACTCCCTGCAAAAACTTTCAATGAATTACACCACAACCCTAACCCGTCATTTTGGACGTCAACATTTCAGATCCTAAGCAGCTAGCCACATCAAAATATGATTGCTTTTCAAATACTTCGACCCAATGATGGGGTTGCCATGAAACAACAAACCCTTGCCAGAGTTGCTGCTGTCTGAGTAAACACGCAGTTTAAACGCACTGCAAAGCCCCTATCATCAGCTGCGTGCTTGATGACAGCTAAGTGAAATACACATTTCCTTGTATTAGGGGGAGGAGAGGAAAGAAATAATGAATTCAAAATAGCTGCGGTTGTGTGCATTCCTAACAGAGCATCTGTTTAGGATCTGTGTTCATTTTTGCTCATTAGACCCTTCTTCACTCTTGAGATCAGGACAGTCTTCTCCTTGAAGCTCATCACTGCTACAGGATGCTACGATGATTCTCCATACTGCTGCCAAAGCTGGTTATCACTCACATCAAGCTTTCATCAATTACTTAGCTCGTCCTTGCCACGCAGATCAAACAGTGCTGTGGTCACATTTTACTCTGGAACATTGTGTTGCAACAGGAATTAGAAATCCAGCAAGGAAGAAAGAGCGAAGTGGATATATCAGAATAATAGAAACCATTCAAAAATGCACTCGTACTGTAAATTGTAATCAGATGTGAAAGGTCTTTGTCATCACGCGTTACTGAGTAGAAACATGCATACTCTATCTCACAGAAAATGTGCACAGTATCGTTACATTCATGTACAAATGCTACAACAGGGCATCCTGAACGTTTTCAGACCCAAGAGAAAGTGTTGGTCTCTCCCTGGGACCTTAACTTAAAGGGGCCCTATTATGCATTTTGGGGTGTTCCCTTTCCTGAAGTGTGCTAAGTAGGTTTTTGTGCATGTAAATGTTCTGCAAAGGCTAAAGTTCCCTCCAGCAGAACATAGTGACATCACTTTGTAACTCTTGCGTTTCTATTGGCTAGCCCTCCAATACATTGTACGTGGTTAAGGGATGGGAAGAGGTTGACCAATCACAGCAGAGTCAACCAGCTAACCAATCAGAGCAGACTGGGCTCTGGTTTCAGACAGAGGGTGAAAAGAGCTGCTTTTTTGATAATTGAAGCAGTCAGAGTGGAGACATTGAACCTGAAATTAGAACAACAGGGCCCCTTTAATAGATCTGATATATTCAGTTCAAGGTGGACATTGTTGTCTTTTTCTACCCAATTCTACCCAAGCCTCCCAATTCTTGATACCTCCACTAACACTTGTCAAACATTGGATCTTTCAGGCAGAAAAGTGTAATAATGTCCTGTAATTTCAGCAATCTGCCTCTAATCTTAGCTAATGAAATTGTCATCTGACACTGTGTTGTTTCAGCAGCGTGTGGGGAAGAGAGGATCTGTATCGCCTGCATAGAAATGGTTTCCCAAGAGGCCTATCCATCACATAATCTTGTTATTGCCTGGAAGATGAGAAATGCATTTAGCTATCTTGTCATTTTCCCTCCAAAAAATGTCTCTGTAAGCATGCAAATGTCCCCTGTCAGCTGCGGGTGAGGCTTTGTGCAGGAGGTAAATAAGCATAGCACAGCGCTGATTTGTTGTTTAATAAAAGAGGGATTAAAAACACATTTGGATCAAATTCCCGAGTGGGTGCCTGCGTTGTTGATCCTATTACCATGATTGTTCACAGACAAGTATTAAGGTACAATTGGTGTTGAACAAGTGTAAGTGTTCCACAGTGAACTTTTGTTGCATCTCTGTTAATTACCAACAGTTTGTTTTATTTGCTTGCATCCTCCCTTTCTTACTGCTACTGCTCATTTGAAGTAGCCACTGGGTTGTGCAATAGGTCGCCATTGTCAGTATGTGCGTCTGTGTATTGTGTTTGTTCAAACGGTGTATGACTGATGATATGTGTATGTCTCTTAATGTCCACTATGTTTGTATATGTACATGTATGCAGAACTGCAGGACGGAGTCCAGAACAAATGTCCTTACGGGGACAATAAAGTATATCGTATCGTATCGTATCGTATCGTATCACTCATAGATAACTCAAGTTATTCAAAACAAACCCATGTTCATGCTGCCAAAAATCTAAAACGTTTGACTTACTTTGAAATGTGCAAAAATACATGCTAATGAAACAACATCGTCACCAACTTGACAACACATTTCCATGTGTTTCTCACAATTGTGTTTTTGTATTTGCATCATCTTCTGATGAAAGTGTTTTGGGCAGTTGTTGCGTGTTTGCCACTATTGGCCACCGTACAATTTCCCTCCAAATATAGAGTGTATATGTTAAACATCCAAATAAAACCCATTCATGAACTGCAGGTTAAATCGCAATAGGGAGAACATCAAACGGTAATATCTTGAACATGTCTGATCTTCACTTTGAGTTTTCACTGTAACAAAAGTCAACTCTTGCCCTTCAAGCCATTAGCAGAGCTGGAAAACGACTCTTTATTAGTAAAGTATGTCCGCTCCCACTTCAGGCCCGTCCCACTGTGGAAGCCCAGAATTTATGTTCCGCAGGGAGCCGCTGCTGAACAGACGACCCACATGTGTCTCTGCCTTTAAAGGCATTCTGAACTGATTTGGGGGATATCGTAAAGCAAATGATAAATTTGTACTCCTGTCAAGTGCGGCTGTGCACTGACTATTTGCTCCAGGAATCAAGTAGGAATGCCATATATCCCGACTGATTGCGACTACCCGCTAGCTTATGGCAGAATACATTGCATCATTAAAGGTATCGGAGGAAATAACTTACTGTAGGCTTTGTTCCTGCTATTGTGTTGACATCTAACAGGCCGTTTGATTTAATAAAGGTCTATGCGGAGAGACAGACACTGAACATGTGTCTGCCTACTAATAACAAATTCACATTCATCCTCTTCTCTCTGTTTTCCTCTAAAGTCCCGACATCTTGCAAACGCTTTCTGGCAAGTGCAGATATCGTATCTGCCATCGTGCTTTGGCCTGGGTTTTACATTTCTCTTATTTAATTTCCTCCTTTGCATGGTGTGATTGTACTTATGCCATACAGAGGACACTTTTTAAGAATGATCTATTTCATAATCAAAAAAGGTCACAGCACAATCAATGCAACGTCTGATTTTCAGTTGATTGATTTTTTAAATACAGTAAAGAGTAGGGGTGATTCCCTTTGATCTGAAACCTTAGTGCATATGACCAAGTTTGACCCTTAAGTCCTCCCTTAAAATGCATCTTGCTGAAGCATGCGCTAGCCAGTTTCTCAATAACGCACAGGAGTGGGAGATAGCGGACAGGATAGTGCTCGCAATATGGAAGCGACTGCAAGAATACTACCATACAAGATATGAACACATTATACGGAGGGGAATCATCATCTCTCTGTGATAACGTCTTTGTCGATGCTAAAGCTAAGTGTCGCAAAAACCTTTGCCAATAATTCAGAAATCATAAAAACAAAGCTGTGATGTTATGATTAAATAAAAACCCCTCCGATTTCTCTTATCAGTTTGTCATGCATTTCTTTATTACAACCCCACAATAAAAACAGATTGTTATTGTGATTAACCCAATTACATTTTTTTATTGATTGACACCACTTTTTCTAAATATGTCATCTTCAAATGGCAAAATTATTCAATTACACATTTGAAATGTCCGCTGAAGGAGTAACTGGTATACCACCCTGAATCCCTTTGTATTTGGAAGAGATTAGCAGGATTTGAGCCGTGCTTTCAGATTAGATGGCGTGAGAAATGCGGCTCGAAGGTTCAAGGGAGTGAAGGAGTCCTGACACCGCCGCCGCCCCGGCTGCCCCATCCCGGCCTCAGTGTGGCGGGTAATCCCCCCGGGCAGAGGCAATAAAACTCCAATTTCTACTGTACCTGCCAGCTGGGCGTCTTAGTCAGTTTGAAACACAGGGAGCATGAAATTCCCGAGGAGCCATATCAAAGCGCCAGCCCCCTTCGTTATGACATCAGAAGCGTCTGAAGTCAACAGGCATGAAGGCAGACTGGGGCCCAGCATGGGTTCACAGCCTTGAAGGGGGATCCGTCGCTATTAAGGGCTGTGTAGGGGGAAAGCTAACAGAGGGCAAGGCGGGGAGAGAAGGATTACATCTATCATCATGCATATGTGCTCCCATCTAAAAGCCCTGCCTGCCTTTTTATGCCCTCAGCAAGTCCGCCAACTGTTATGATAGCTGAGACAGTAATAAAGGCTTGGCGGTATCATAAACACAGCGTGATGTTGGGTATCAAATACTTAAGGGCCCGTGACGAAGATCTGAGGAGAAGCCCACAATGCTGGTAGAAATGTAAACATGATAATGGTGATAATTACAGCTGGTTGTGGCCGTGATCCATTTGTCATCTTAATAAACGCCTGTTCAAGCCGTAAAGTAAAGCTGAAGAGCAAGAAAACCGATAAAGTCCTAACGACCGCATTTTAACGCTGAAGGGATTGAGAACATTAATGTGTGTGTAGCGAGCAGACGCAAAAACTGCCACACAAGATTTAAAAAGTGATACAACGTCTTCAGGAGGCCATTTCAGCATAACATGGCTATGAGATCAACCTAAAGAAATGTATAGGAAGGAGAATATTGCGTGATAATGTTGGTGTATTTTAAGGCAACTAATGTGTCGCCTCGCATGCATGAAAAGTACAAAATACTTTCACCCAGCTTGTGCCTGGACAGTCTGGGCTCACATCCCAACTCATGTCATCACTGTAAAGTTTTATTTCCAATGACTGTTTCCCCCAAAACCATTAAAAAAACCTCAGCCTTTTGCCTCACCTGCGTTTGAAAGGTCATAATAAACGATATAAAAGATTCAAATGTGTAATACTTTCAATCAATCCTTTTGTGGGAAAGGAATTGTAACGTTATGCGTCATGAAACCTTTCAAAAATCATATAATAGCAACAAAAAAAACAATACGACTACTACTACTCCAAAGATGTCATCATTGCCTTAACATCTACAAAAAAATGTATTTACTTCCCTCTAGTTCTGATTATGTTCTCATTCGGTGCGTGTATGTATTCTCAGATATCACACACACTCAGAGTATCTACAAGGTGTTGACAGAGGCAGTATCCGACCATTACAGTCAAGCCCAATGAGATGGTCCGTTGGAAACGAGAAGATCTGTTTTTGTAAGTGATCATCAGTGAGTGCAATTAATCATTTGGACAATTATTAATCGTGGGAGTTTCCAGAAGTAGATAATCTCAGACAGGAGACCCTGATGGCTCCTTCACAGAAATACAGCACCAGTGTTTAATCTTCATTAATTCAATGTTGTGCATAGGGTGAAGAATAAGCCAGCAGTGCATATGGTTTTAGAGACCTACAACACTACACATATACATTTTTTGTATTCTTTTATGAAATCTGGACTGTGATACTGAGTTTAAAATGTGTGCATGTTTGAACGAAAATGGAATAAAATGCAAGCTTTCAAAGGAATGTGTTCCTTGACAAATATGATAATCTATCAGACCACTCATCAAAGCTGAACAATGCATTTCTTCTGTGAGCTGGACTGAGTGGACACACATGTTAATAATCCAAACTGTTTCCACAATTGTTTAAAAGGAAATATCGGAGACATTTAAAACCGGGATCTAGCATGGAGTGGAATGTGCTTTAATTGCCGTCCTTGGCAAAAGAAACCGGCCTGAGTATTTGATCTTGCCCAGTGTTGGCACCGATCTCAGGAACACGCCTCCATTTCAAACATGGCCAGTCACTCTCTTCCTGCCAAATCAATAAAAGACAATAATTGTTGATGATAACAATGACTGAGCACGCTCGGTGCACGGTCCAATCTGGCCAAATTCTGATCATTTCTGCGGCTTCCAAAAAACCTTGCAGCCCACATTAAGGAGCAAAATGAAATTCCTCATGATGGATGACTTTAGGAGGCCTCCGGACGGGAACGGCCATCCAAGGCTGGGATTCGATCCCACATTTCTGCATAATGGTTTCAGCTGCCTTGTCAGTCACCTGAGCTCCACTACGCTTTTTAATCGAACCGCCAGTAATGAGTCGGTCAAACATGAGCTGACAAATTGATTTGGATTCCCATCTGATGAGTCCTTCCATGAAACAGTCTGTTTGTGCAGCGGGCCAAACATTGTCACGCAGACAAATGTAATGCAATAAGCAGAGATGCAATAAAGTTCCAGACAGGCCTTTAATCAATACAAACATACACAAAAATAAATATGTGTTTGATTAAAAGGGACAGATGATCGAAATAAGCTGCAATAATAGTGCTGTATTAGATTGAACCCTACATGAGCACACAACAAAACCACACTACAGCTTCCTGAATTGTTTTTCAGCAGTAATGTTTGCCTCTTGCATGTGCAAACACAGTCATTACAGTCAGCACTAAAGTTCCCCTACAGACATGCAGTCTAAACACACAGATTTTTAACAAATGATCCCCTGCCAGACACCATTGGACTCCTTTGTTAACTTCAGGAACATAGTGACATCACTATTTAACACTTGTGCTTCTATTGGCTAGCGCTCCAACACATTGTACGTGATAGGCTAAGGGGCGGGACATCTCTAAGTGGTTGACTAATCACAACAGAGCTGGCCAGCTAACCAATCAGAGCAGAAAGATAATGAGCTTTTTGAACATTAAAGCATGGAGACATGTCACAGTAGAGGCACTAAATACAAATATGAACTTGAATATGAGCATAAAAGGGCCCCTTTAAATGAAATCCAGCCCTCCCAAGTGTTTGTATTTGCTGAGGTTAAGGCTTGATTTCTAACTCTAGCTTTGGAGATTTTTTCAATGCCCGGCCCGTTTTTGGTTGCGTTTCCACTAGGCGTAGTTCCGGCTAGCGGGTACTTTTTCACAGTTTTCTGGCTCTCCAAAATCGAGGTTCTTTCCGGGCCAACAACCGGGCTGAGTATGCTAAACTGGTGAGAGAATCGCTGGCAACTACAACAAAATGAACATATTTGACCGTGATTTAATTGTAATACATGTTTCACAATGATGCCGAAGTAACAACATACTGATACCGGTTAGTAAAAACCATGAATTAATGCTTTGACAAGTCTGCAGACAGACGGCAGGCGAAAAACCTTTTAAAATGCGTGTTTTCTGAATGGAGATCGGCTAAGCTAACGTTGTATATGCTCCGACCGTCCACACTCACAACAACGGCCTATACAGACATAAATAAAGCAGCGACTGTATTCGCCATGACACAGGCAGTCTGTGGTTTGTACTTGTTTAACTTTTGTCTAGTTTCTGAACAGATATGAGGAGCTGTGAGCTCTGAGGGCTAACAGCTAACAGCTGATGTTGGTTTTGTGTTTCGCTTTGAAAATGACGTCACGGCTCCGCCTACACTGCGTTACTATAGTTACTACCCCAGTTCCTAAACTGTAATGGAAACGCAGCATAAAGTGAGCCTGGCCTACCAAGGCCTAACGAGGCCTAGCCATACCGTGCGAGGCCCTGCAGTGGAAATGCGCCATTAGTTCCCCAACTGTATCCTGGAGCGTAGGAAGCCAGTGAACGCAGCACAGGGATTCAAATGGGAGACATTATCCTGTCACTTACACAAAGACTCTTTATCAAATTGTGTCCGACAAACAGATCTCACATTCTGCCTCTCCGTGCTCTCCAGACTCCCCTGAGGAAATGACTTGATGTCCTCTCTGCCTGTCTGAATGATGATATCTAAATCTGCGAGCAGCTGCTCTGCCAAAAACAATGAGGGGAGTCAAGAGGAAGGGGATCAGGAGCAGTGGGAGACACGTTGGGGTACACTGGAGACTTTCACAAGGCCCATCGGAGAAGAGGAGACGGTGGGGAAACGTTTTGGATGCCTTCTTCAAATCGATCACACAACATTAGACCAATTACTTTATAAATCTTAAAATGTAACTTCAATGTCCCATATGAACCATATAACACATAATGATGCTTTATATTTGTGAAGTATTAGATTTTTCCAGCAAGAATTGTAAGGACTTGCTAAGAATCATACATAACCTGTATACAGATGCGTTTGCATGCCTCACATGCATATTTAAAAATAAATAAATATGCTTGACTGTGCACAAGAATGATCTGCAAAAACTTGTTCTGATTCAGTCCTTCCTGTAAAGTTGAAAGACATTTCCCCTATTCTCCCTACTGAGAGAGGTGAGGGGAAAACTTTCCGAGCACCATTGGGAAGCTAATTACCAACGGGGGTGTTAAGACACTCCTGCTCTAGGTTGTTTTTACCCCCTGATGGGAAACACCCATTCAGTCGCTCATGCTCAAAGTGTGCCTTTTACTTACAGGGAGGAAGCTGGATGTGTTTTTCTAGACTCCCCCCTTCAACTCATCAGTGAGTGCTCACACATTGAGTAACACACACACAAACACACATTTCCATATGCACACTGAGTTTTTGATGTCTCACACACAGGTGCTAATAGAAGTTCTGACTAAGGCCTCTTTCACACGGGAATGTTTGCGTTTATGCACAGTATGCGTATTCAAAAAAGTCTTCCGTTCACATGCATTCGTTTCATTTAACGTGTCTGTTCAAACGAGACCGCTGGAAACGCTGTAGTACATATGCCGGGACTGTAAGTGGCGCTGTAACTTCCGCCAAAATACACCAAAAGCAGCGAAGAAGAGCAGCCCAGAGCAGCCCCGCAGCAATGTTACCATGGCTACCCTTCTGTTTACGCCCGCGGTGGATTTAGCAACATGTAGTTCATGTAATTCTCCATGTCCACTTGTTGCTGATGGTTGTGGTAGAGGAGCTCAGGAGGAAGTGTGTGTGGCGATTGCTGGTATTCAGCGGGATATAGTAATTTCCTCAGCATATGGATAAATGCAACGGGGAAGTTAACTGAAAGAAACCGAATCTGTGGATATTGCATCGACCGACCAAGAAGCACGTCTCTGTGGAGAGGACGCGCTCAGAAAGAGAGATATTCTCTACAAACACCGGGTGAGATCGCTCCTTTGTCAATATAATGGATCAATGCATGAAATCTGACTCTGTTTATTTTGTTTAAGGAGTATATTGGGCGTTAACAATTCTGGTTTGCCTTTTATAATATTATTTCATTCAAGAACCCCTTGTGCGTTTAATTAACACAGCTATTTTTGATAGTTGCTACAGCAGTGAGCAGGAGAGGTGCGGCTATCGTTATTTTTTCAGGAAATATTCATATAGAGGTGATTACACGGACTCGGTTGACCCCCCAGAGCGTTTCGTTTGCAAATCTATCCACCTTGGGACCCGTTATCGTTTGTGGGGTCAGTTTCTATCGGCCTCGTGTAAATAATAGGGCTATACGCACGCGAAACTATGCAGATACAAGCAGTTTTCTCCTCGTGTAAACGGCGCCTAAAGCGGAAATCTCCTGGTCTGAAAAGTGAAGCAAATGCAGAAGTGCCCTAAACGTCTTACTTGTGTCAGGGGGGACTCCACTGTTTGCAAAAGGAAATTAGATTGTAGAGAAGACTATGAGAAACTGAACATACTTCTTACTCGATTTTTTAAGATTATTGTTTCAATCCCTACAGTATGACAGCATGATGTTCATTTTCTCAATCATAGTCCCATTTAGAGTAAAATACATTTTTACATGGATACATTGAAATGAACAGGTCAAATCATGAAATTCATTTTGAGACAGCAGAAGACAAACTCAACACAACTGTAGTCCGTAAACCAACTGGTGACAGTCAAAGTGAATACATTTACTTTTATTCACAGTCAAAGCCGCGTTCACACCGGAGTACTTTTCTCCGTACTTTTCGCGTTTAGTTCCGTTAGTACCCCTTAGGTCGCGTTCACACCAAAAAGAGTACTTCAAGTCGGGAACTTTTACGCCCATTTTTAGTGCCTGCTGAGAGATGGTACTTTCCTGGGGGAAAAAAGTGCCCCAGTTCTGATTGGCTGGGCGAATTGCAAACCACGCCCCGTAAGACTCTTATTCCGGTGTGAACGCGATCTGTACTAAGTGCCCTGGGGTAATAAGTGCCGGGGCACTAACGGAGCGTCCACACAGCAGCGTTAAAAAAATCTTGGAGGTGGGCGACCAACAACCAATCACATGAATCTCCCGCCCCCGACATACGAAGCAAAAAAGCCTGAAGTAAACTGGATATAAACTCCCCAAACAGGCGAAAACCTACCACTGTCTCTGCCACCTCCCTCCATGCCTGGCTCCTCCGGTTTGTATCCCGGTAGGTAAATAGGGACTGGTCATAAAGCACCGGGTGATTCCCTACCGCTAATTTCTCCTGCATTTTTTGGAATATGAGGAAATGACCTGCGGTATGTCTCTCCCAGCATACACGTGGTTTGATTGGCTAGCGCTTGAACTGTCAGATTTGCATAAACGGGATTTGATTGGCTGATGCCTCCACCTCAGCTTCAAAAGTTGAACATTGCTCAACTTTTGAATCCTGAAAATCCTGAAAATCTCCGCTCTGCTGCCCACAATGCAGTTCGGCGAAAAGTGAGGCAAAGTGACGTCACCCCATTCAAAGTGAATGGGCAGAAGCGTTGGAAGATTTTTTTAACGCTGCTGTGTGGACGCTCCGTAAGTGCCGGCACTAAGTACGGCAAAGTACTTGGTGTGAACGCGCCTAATAGGCGCTTTCACACCAAGTACTTTGCAGTACTTAGTTCATCAGAACTTAGTTCATCAGAACTCTTTAGTTCTGATGAACTAAAGAGCAGATCGCGTTCACACCGGAATAAGTCCCTGAGGGAAGATTACACAAATGAAGCCGCTGACGTCACTTCTTCTTCTTCTGCTTTGGGTTTACTGGCAGGCCGCAAACAACTTCACGGCGTATACTGCCACCCGAAGTCCCCGGCCGGAAGTCCCCGGAGTTGGGGACTGGCTTCAGTAGAAGCTGCTGGGACTCCCAGCAGCTTCTACTGAAGCCTTCCGAGTAAATCGCCAGAACGCCGACATCTCCTCATCTCTCCACCGCTCCCATGTTTTCTTTTGTGTTGCCATAAGTTAGTCTCTCTGCGTTTGTGCGCTGGGCTAATGCTAATGCTAATAATGCTAATCCGAGGATAATAAAATGGCGGCTTCACAAAACTTTTTGGGAGTTTTACGGGGCGTGGTTTGCAATCCGCCCAGCCAATCAGAAATGGGAACCTTTTTCTCCCGTGAAAGTACCTGCTCTCTAGCAGGGACTGAAAAGGGGGTGAAAAGGTTTTCATGAACTAAGTTCTAGTTCCGGATTCTTTTGGTGTGAACGCACATTTTCGGAACTATATCGGAACTATACTGGGAAAAGGACTCCGGTGTGAAAGCGCCTAATGGTCTGATCATACACAACTACTAAGAGGGTGCAACATAAACTGAGTGCAATGGGTTTTGGATGACAAAGAAACAATGCCTGCCTCTTCTGGATGATGCTTCTCTTGAGCTGGCTTGTGGGCCGGCCCGTTATCCTCTGGTGAGTCAACAACTGAACACTTACTTTACACATTTCTAACACCTACATTTATGAGAAATATAATCAAATATGAGTAACGTCTTCTGGAATTACACCTCCAAATGACTTTCATATGTCTCCTTTCGACTTCCAACTTGTAAGACTGCTACATTATCTCATTGTTCAGCTTCTCCCGAGTTAATGTAAGTGCTTCCCAACTCTCTTCCATCATGGTCTCTCTCTCCCTTATTTCTTGAGATAGAGTATTTTGTTCATGTGCTGTCCTCCTGTTTCTCTTGGCACCTTATTAGCACCAAGGCTGCTCTTAAAGTGCACATCTGGACACTGGTTTCAGAAGCAATGGGCAATTGGCCATGAACTTTTGCTAAATACTTTATACAGTATATCTCTCTATGTTGTCTCAAGTCTATTAATAACACACAGTAGGTTTGATGTTGAAATTGGGTTTAGTGCTCTTGAACAGATACTGACTTTAATTGGTGAACCCTCAATTGTTGGTATTACAGACCATTAATTTCACTTTTAAATCAATGCACTGTTTTAACAAACGTATTATCTACTGACAGACTTCAAGAGGCAGCAGGATGGCGCAGCGAGCCAACAGACAGTCTCTCGAATAGTTTGAGTTCAAGGCTCCACGACAGCAGGTGTCCTTGAAAAAGACAGTGGCTCGTTAACAACGCTTTTACTGCTTTGTGGCTAATCTTGACCTCTGATTGCACTCTAGAGGGGATAAATAACTAACTGTATTTCAGGAAAAACGCGCAGATTTTAAATCCAGTTCGAACTCAGATTGTATTTTGGACAAATGTGATCAATTTAAAAGCCAAGTACAATAAATGAAAGGGTCAAAGTGTTGAAGCTAAAACAAGCTTCATAGCACATATAACAAAGCAGGACAGACATATTCATATTATGACAATTATTGATTGGACCATACTGTTTTTCAATCAGTTTGAACACAAGACAAAACAAACTGCTTTGTTTCCATACCAGACTCCAGTGTGGTTACAGTGGGACACACATTGTATGAAATGGAAAAACATAATCACCCCTCTCCCTTTCTGTTCATCTTTAATGGGAAATTTGAGATACTACTGAGTACAGAGCTTAGTCTGTCACATCACATGACGCGCTGCAACTAATGCAGCTGACAAATGGGCATATCATGGATCCCAGTTTCGTGAACGATCCCTCTTCAGAAACAGGTGGCAGCCGCTGTAAGACCAGATGTCCCAGTACAGCCGTGGTAAAACGAGGACTGTGGAGATACAGCGGTGAACAATGCGTGACCAAGACCGAAGGTGGTCCGGCTTGTGTTCAAACCCCAGGAGGGCCAACAATGGGGTGAAGTCTGGTGAGGGGGAAAGGGGTGTGAAGACTCTCCCAGACATACCCGGTTGTGCCCAGTCCCTTGGGGTAAATGAAGCGACCCCACCTCTGAAAACCATCCCCTGCTTCAGTGTGAGGAAGTGGATGCTTTTCAACAACCAGGAAGTCATCTCAGACATCCCAGAGCTGCCTTTCCCCCTCCACACATAACACTTCAAATCCATCGGATCCTTTGTTCAGACATCTCGGCTTGTTAATGCCATGCTTCAAAACCTGCTATGCCCATTTGTTTGCACTGTATAAATAGACAGTAAGCATTACCGGTGCGATTGAAGTAAGTCTGTGGAACTTTGCCAAACTCTGTCGAAGCTGTCGCCAGATGGCATTATATCGAACCCTTTACTGAGCCTCGCTGTTACAGAATTAGCCTTTGCACATACAGTACAGTGTATATCGCAAGCTTGAATGTTTTGTTTTGACATGTTGGTAGTATTTGCACAAATATGATGAAAAGATCTGTCTGCAGAAATCAGAAACAGAGACTACATGAGTGAGACTTTGCAACGGGAACCAACAGGTGTTCCAGAAAGCTGAGACCAGCTGAGTGCAATTAAAAAAATGTAATATTCACAAAGATATTGATGGACACATTTCACCTTAATGAGAACTTGCTGCTGTTGCTGACACAAGGTTGAATTTAATCTTTCAGGCAGCTAGAATCAAGTTAATGGCCAAGTACAATACATTTAAAGGTGACACTGTCAGTTAAAACAAGCTACATAGCATTTACATTTAAATAAACTGTAGTAAATAACATCAAGCTGTATGGTAATCATGAAATGAAAAATGAACAAATTCTCATTGTTAACAAAACAGGACAAAAGTATTCATATCATGAGTGTAATTGAGTCCACCATGTAGTACAGCATAGTGGTGGTACATGGTGAAATGTGACTGAGCTTTGTCATAAGCTCACTGTGTAGTTGTGGTGGACGTGGTTGTAATTCATGTCATACTTTCTGTTGGATCCAAAGGACATGTATTTAATAGCGCATACGCTGGCATGGCATGAAAGGGCAAATCATTCTTCGCCCACTGCTCATGTCTATTTGTAAAGACAAGTGTGACATGCTTTCATTCTTTCAGGTGCACAGGTGCAACACAGAAATATTACCCCTGCACCGGAACTAATGCAAATATTGAGCTGAATCTTCCTGTCAAAAATAATCCTTGAAATTACTCCTTGACGATTTGAGGGTAGCTTTCAGCACATTTATTTGTATTATTTTAATGGTAGCTTCTCTGTTAAATGTTAAGAATAGTTAACATTATCTGGACCTCATACCTGTAAGTAACTTACAGTATAGATAGCCTCACAAGACTAAATGAATTAAAGTAGGGTTTATTAATCCACATTTTCTCTCCATTTCTAATTGATACAAGCACCACATTGAAATAAGTTAATGTATTTTTTATGTATCTCTTCTTTAAACGTTCTGTTAAAAAAGATTAAGCTTTTATCTCTGTGCACATTTTATTTTCAAACTATTCTTTTGTGGAATTGTATTATGATTGTGAAATTGATTTGATTATTTTTCAAAATGTTGATGTATTCCTTCTTTTTCAGTATTGTGAAAGGGTTGAACATGGAGCAGATGTGCAGAACTACACAGGTTAATCTGACTATAAACTGTTAGAATATAACCCTTTATTGTCATTATACTGGTACAATGAGATGAGTAGAGCTACTCCTTTTTTTTAAGGTGCCATCAAACATACAAAATAAATTAAAAAAACAACAAGAGTTTGCAGGATGAGTATGTGATGATAATCTCAGGGTTTGTCCACATTTGCTTGCCAACTTGCTGTATGAGCAGTGTGAAGAATCCATAGCTTTGTGGTTTTGATGTGGCCTGCATACTGGCCTGGTTAGCCTGGGGTTTATCTCCAACAGGAGTAAAATGTAGGACCTTGCACTGAAGCCCCATACAGCATTCAGTGATACTGTGCTTAAGTATTCAACAAATCCCTTATGTATCTGCACCAAAATTGTCCGGATGCCAGTTTTGTGGTTTCAAGTGTGGAGCTATCTTACTCCTGATGCCAATACATTTTCATGCCAGATAATATGACAAATATGAATGTTATTAAGATACTTAACTCGAGCCCTGTCACAGTGTGAATCTGGAAAACCTCTAATCCAAACATTGGTCTGTGAATCATATTTTAGGCAAACGCTAGCAGCCTTAGAGTTCTTCCAGTACAAATAATGACAATGCATGCTGTGTTTGGCTGAGAAGCGAAAACCAAAAAGATATTCAACACTTGGCATGCACATCACATAGCAAATCATTTGAAAGCTGCATGTGGAAATTGGGCAACAATGTGGGACACTAAGCTTACTATCAGTCTTTTTAGTCTAATTTTATATTTATCACATTATATCCACCTCATGTCAGGGTGTGATATTGACACAGGACACATAACGAGGGGATTTCTTCCTCTTTTTCTCTTCATCCTCACTTCTCTCCTGTCCTTTCTCACGTCTCTTTTCCCCCCTCCCCTCCTCTCTGTCTCTGCGGGGATTCTCTCTCCAGCAGGTGGCCAGTCAGTCAGCAAAGACTCCTCTAACTGTTTGGCACCATGGCAACATGCAATGAAAACAACAGTCATGCATGCCTGTACGCAGACCAATACAAACACACATACACTCATAAATGTTTACGTGCATGCACAGAGAAAGCCCTTTGTACACATCCACAAATACAAGCTTGGATACCCATGTGCTCAAGGTGGCAAAAGCCCACACACACACTCGCTCACACACATGCACACAGTTGTGATAGGTTTGCAGCTACAGCTGATTTTTAAAGCAATAACCATTTTAGCACGTCATGGTTGATCAGGCACACTGTATATAAGTGGGCGGAGTTAGGCCAGATGCCTAAGTTAAATGCAATACCCCAGCAACAGATCTTGGATACAAAACTAATTTCTGTCAGCAGGGGTCAGACCTCAGCTGGGTGTCGGTCCCGAGTGCCAGCTGAGCAGCAGAGGAGGATGCATGGAGAGCAAAGCCAGAATTGGGGTCACGACAAATGTACAGAGCAGGACTGTGACATCTTGCCAAGTGCATAGTCCAACTCTTTTCCACATGTGTGAGATTAGCTATATCGCAGAGTGTAAGACATCTGATGGACACTTTTATTCAAAGTGCCCTGAGGAACACTGAGGGCATTCTGAACATTTTCAAAGAAAAGTAACAGCTGAACTTGGCAGTGTGCTTAGCCATTCCTCTAAGTTTATTAGGGAACCTCTAACCGCATGTAATGCTACCTTACTTTCAAGTAGATAAAAGTTAATTTTCTCACCACCAAATAGCCAAAGGATCAGTGTGAGCGATGCAAATGTATTAATGTACAGGAGTAAAAAAAAAAAAAAAGCAATAATCTCTATTCTAATGAGGCTCAGAGGAAACAGAGGAGGTGTGACATTTAGGGAATGTTATTTTCTATATCTCAGGAGATCATGCTTTGTTCCTCAAATAGTGAATTCTTCAGGATATCTGTTTCTTCTGTCACTTCCATGTCTGGGTTTCCTTATGAGTTTCTTAAGTCTCTTGCACGCGAGGATCTCCCGAAAAGCTTGAGGAAGGAGCAGTTAATTCATAGCCTATTGGTGACAGGAAGCTAATCAATCAGAGGTGGCAATTTCCACACTCAGCTAGCATGAAGAGTAACGCATCACTTACTCCCCGGGGCTAATGACACGGCGCCTGGATCCCAAAATCACCTCGTCAAAGCAGGGCAATGAAAGAGAGGGAATTCCAAGCAATTGCCCACTGTCAAAACATCCCATTATGGTTTTATTGGGAGGAATGACCAGGTTACTATTGACGACCTCATCGAGTTCATGTGATGGGATGCATGAATTAAATAGTCTACTTTTCTTTTACTACATATTTTGAAATGTCAGGGTTTATCCTAAGCTCTAAGAGAATATACATGCATGTTTACTATATCAAATTATCTAAGATAAATACCTTATGGTAATCATTTCCCACTAAATATTCCTAGTTGCGCTGTCTTCTTCGATTGCGGTTTGTAACAGAACAAAAAAAACCTGCTTGGTAAGTTAGTCGATCTATTTAATAAAAAATATACTACTGATAAAATATTTTTACAAGTATTTAAGCAACACAGAGAAATCCATAGAATAAGCAAACTAGTGAGGAAAAACCTCGTCGGATATTGGCTACTGTCATAGAATTTTATTTTTGGGAAAGTTATTGAATGGTCTCTCTTATAAGTGTGGTTTTCAGAAGGTTTGAAAGAGCTGCAACACATTCACAGAAATGGACCTCGCCTTGACCTTGCCCCGACCCAACGTCCAACTCCAACCCCCCAATAAAAGGGCCTATAATGTCAAGTTAAGTGTGATTAATGGCAGTACCAGGCACACAGTCTTTCTGTGTACAATACCCAGAACTTCAAATACAGCTCACAGCACTTCAGCTGTAATCCAAAGAATTTATAGAAATATTTGTGGAGGTCTACTCCTAGACTCTGTACTGTACATCCAAAGTCCTTCAGTCGCTATTTTTCATCTATAACCTATAAAACTGTATCCTTTTAGTCTTGAAAAACACCATCATTTGTTTTCATTTCGTGTTATTGATTTTGTGAGAGCAGCTGTCACTTCTCAGAGTGGCTGACGTCTTATTTTGGAGCTGAAACTCCTCTTCCTGTCCACCTTATAGGTTTATTGGCTAATGCGAGAGCTAGCTGTCGAAGTGACACCATGGCAGGGGAGAGTTTATCATTCTGCTGACAGGCTAAATAACTTGTGCCGAGGCAACAGATAACAAATGGGCTCAAGTTGTGGCTTGAGTGTCTGTGTGTTAAAGACAAGAACAACTGGGCTGCAGCAGAAATAAATGGTCTTTACTTTTTGGCATTTTTTCCATTATTCATATAAGCATAGAGAATACACAGAAACAAGAAGATGAATACGTGTTTACTGAGCACCAACAAGAAGAAAAAAACAAATTCATGGTACATATTAAAGCTTTCAACAACCTAATCTTGCCTTTAAAACATCTTGTTGAGCCATGTGAATTAGAAGCAGGGATGTTTATTACAGCTTCAACGATGGATTTGGATAAAAACTATGATTTGTCCCTAATGTGATGTAACCCTCATCCCTATTAGTGAGGTTTGCATTTGCAACAAATAAACAAACCGTCTGAAATTCACATTACATGTTGTTGAAGTGCAAAATGGGTAATAAAGTGACAATATCACTAAACCTATTTATTTATCATTATTTATCTATGCCATATGAGCTATTAAGCGTTTTAGGTATGGGCAAAGAAAACAGTTCAGGGTCAGGTTTAGATAATTTGAAAATGTGTTGCAATGAAAATAATTGCGTTTTGAACCTGGACTGTTAGATTTAAAATGTGTTTTATAAACAAATCCATCGTTTTGACCCTAACCCTAACCCTAATCCAATCTGTACAACAAACCTATGCAAATTGCTTTGGTTTCCCAGTTGTAACTATTGCATTTGTGTATTTCTCGTGCAACATTAGCATTTTAAGAAATCATGCAGATTACATAAGGCAAGGCTTGATTGATTTATTTTGGCTGACATTAGTTATCCCTCATAATAAGCCTTCAGGATATAGTGTCAAAGCAGCAGGCTAATAAGCTAAGGCTGTTGATAGCGCCACACTTGCTGTTCACCTTTGCCTCGTAGGTGTCAAACTGTCAGTAAGAAACCCAGCAGGCTTCGGGAGTTTACTGCAACTGCAGCGGGACGTAAACAAATCAATTTCCCTGTAAAGAAAAGTGTCAGAAGACCTCTCAAGGATGATACACATTCTTATAGCTGTGATGTGTCAAAGCATAAACAAATACCCTGTTCCTTCTCCCCCTCTGTTTACAGCTGTTTCTGCTCATACAGTAAGTGAGATATACCCGTGAGGCAACCAGGGCGCTGTCTTAAGCCCGTGAAAATGTGCTCCAAGAGATAAATTCCAAGATGTCAGAGGAGCTGTCAGTGTGAAAGAATACTCGGGTCATTACCACCTTCAAATCTAGCTCGCATGCAAACTCCCCCTCCCCTCTGAGACGGACCCCTGCTGAGGATGAGCCAGACTTTCCCACAGTGAAAAACTGACTTGAACGACTTTATTGGCCAAACTGTTATCCTCCATATGAGAACAGTTTACAAAAAGTAGAATGTGCTTGAATCGCCAAGGGTAAAAGCCATTAGCAAGGTTTGTGGGTCAATGCTCCAAGAAATCACCCAAGAGATGCAACAAATGTCCCTGTGTTAAGACTCAAGACCTTCTGTGTTGGTGTTAGAATTTGCTAAATAAAGTTGTCTGTCTCTTATGTTATAATCATTAATGTGCTCATGTTGACCGAGGCATACTTCTAAAAAAACCTGTTCTGGCAACTACGCATCAGCCGATGGAAAGACTTTCAATAATGCAATCTATAATGTCAGAGCAGCAACTTTATCACTATGTTAAAACCTACATCAGGGTGGGTCGAGAAGCCTCAGCTGTCAGATGTCCTTATTAAGGATGTCTAATAAGCCCAGGTTACAAGATGGTTCTGAGAAGTAAACGATATCCGCAGAGCGTTCGACACATACAATAAGGCAGCGAGCCTTAGTGTGGATTTCATACTCAGGGCTGAGCATACTCTTAGCCTATTTTTGTTGTCCTGATCTCAGACAACCCTGGACCCCATCCAGGATGGTTAAAGTAATATCCACCGTTAATGCTGCCCGGTCCTTTCCCCCTCAGCTGTGACTTGCAGGCTTAGTGGGGTTCAAGAGTTACGGGCAAATCCATTTTCTGTGAACCTTGTCTAAACTCAATTTCTATGATATCTAAGTGTGAGGAAAAACATAACATTTCGGGAATGCTCTTCACTTGTATTTGCAGTCCTGCTCAACCAGGGACAAAGATGGCAAAAGTACACACATCCTTAACTCAAGTAGAAGTACAGATACTCGTGTTTAAAAATACTCTGGTAAAAGTAGAAGTACTGACTAAACTTCTTTACTCAAGTAAAAGTAAAGAAGTATGGGCTTCTAAATGTACTTAAGTAAAAAGTACCCATAACTACCAGCTGTTTTAAAGAGTACCTGACCTCCCTTTATATTAATAGAACAATAATGTCATTGTTAGCTAATGAATGTTTCCATGCTGAACAACGGCAACATGACAACGTTTTCATTGGTCCCTCTTCTTTAGAGAAGACCAGGAAATGATGGATACACGGATCGTGTTCAAATCAATAGGCACGCAATGACTCTAAATAATAATGATCACGCCACCAAACACACATTCAAACTAAAGGAACCAGCCTGTTTGGAAAATGTAAGAAGTAGAAAGTACAGGTATTTGGGTTCAAAATGTAAGAAGTAGAAAGTACAGGTATTTGGGTTCAAAATGTAAGAAGTCAAAGTAAAAAGTCGTCACAAAAATAAGTAGTGGAGTAAAGTACTGATACTGAATTTACTTAAGTACAGTAATAAAGTATTTGTACTCCACTACTTCCCACCTCTGACCAGGGATATGTTCTCCTTTTATCGACCCCTGCAACCCAAGATACAGATACTCCCAAAGACCTCGATCAAACTGGATACTGGATTAAGGCTAGGGACCACTTCAACTCCTGAGTGAGGTTGCGGTCACAAACAATCGCGATAGGGCATTCCGTACACAAACGAGGCTACGTTTTGTCGTTCTTACGCTGGTATCCTGTGAATTTACGGCCATCGGGGCCTCTATTTTCCCCCTCTCCCGTGGAGATAAGGGGTGTTTTTCTTCTGAAAATCTACGGGGGGTTGGGTGTAGTTAAAGGACACACTCAGCTGCTAGATTAACTCATCAACGCCGCATAGCAGGGTGTCAACAGAAATGTTTCACACACAAGACCGACAAGGAATGAATACCATTTGGAGGTCGCAAGTGGCAACCCCTCAGTCCTTCAGGCCTTTTAAATGTTAGTGTCTGCCTTTCAAGAGCAAGGATGTCACCTCTAAACCTTTGAGAGGAAAAGAGATACGTGTTGGAAGTCACTCCCCTCATGTCAGTTTATACTGGAGATTATGACTTGGTGTGATCGAGCTCATTAAATTCATACCAAATAAATCACTTGGGATAAATAGTTTGTTGTGGTTTTGGTAGCTAGAAATATAATTTATATATGTAAACCTCTGATGTCACTGACATTTCTAAATATGTAATAATAAATCAATAAGGCATTTAAAGACAGTCACTAGTTACCTATAAACAACACTGCCTTGAATAAACTGTAACAATCTCTATTGATATCCAGATTCTTACAAGTAAAAACATTTACATCAAGAGTATAAAATATGTTACTTCCATGTTCACAAACATTTAAAAAAAAGCAGATAACGCTTCTCAAAATACACAACACTATGACAAGCTCAATAAACAATCTCGAAATACTCCTGCAGTACGTACAGCTTCTTGTTTTTAGTACCAGAAACATGATTCAGATATCTTTGATGAGAATATTTTCGGGGTAGCCAAAAAACAACTGACAACCGGAGACGTGGGATCATCTTCAAAAGAAAGACGTATGTCTGTGGCATGCTGTCTTTTAGCTGCTTGAGCAATGCCATTCCTTGTAGTTTGAGTCATCTAAACTCCCCGAGTAATGGCTTCCAAATTTAGATTACGGTGCAAGTCTTAAATGTGTTCAGAAGCTCTTCTCTGACGAGTTAAATGTCAGACAAAATTGCAGGATCTCAAAGTGAGTCCCCTGGTTGTTTACTCAGACATTGAGTGGGAGCTGGCACGGTTCCTCAAACTCTTAAAGTGCAGTGGATTGCGAGGCCTTTGCACTTGGCGGGCAGCAGCTTTGATAGCTGCTCAGGGAAAGTCATTGTTTTTCCTCTAAAGCTGCAGTGCACTAGGGTGGCACGGCTGCCATGTTGTGCCTGTTAGCTTTAGATTTGAGGAAGATCAAGCCATGTGGCCTTCGGTAAGCTGTGTCCCAGTAGGCGGCCGCTGCCCTCTGGAACGTGAGAGATCATTTGAGTACCATCGAGAGGTCTTTTTATATTGCTATGTCATTGCAACCCATACTCCAAAACGTGTGGTCAAGGCTTTTTAAGGAGAGTCCAAGTCATCCGAAGAAGCTGCCAGAAACATTAAAAGGAAGTCGCTTACAGCCCTTAACTGTTGACTTCTAAAATGAAAACAAAATAAGCAATATAGTTAGTGTGGGGAAGAATAAAACCAAAACATTTGCATGATTGTAGACACTCAGCTGTTGAGAAATGCTGATTGCATTTGTTGATTGCAACTTCCTGGTACTATATACAACTTGTTTTTTTCTTTAAAGATCTCTTTCTTGCTTTTTTGTCTTTAAATTAAAGTATGGCCCAAGGCTGAAGACAGAAAGGAAAGGGGGTAGAGAGGGGAAAACACGCAGAAACAGGCGTCACCATCTTTTTCTGGTCGGTCAATGACATTTCAAACTGCCACATGGGTAAAGGTGCTTTTTTGAACACTGCGTTCCCTGCAAGGAACTTTCTGCAGCTGCATTTGGTCTCTCTTGAATTCATATGATAGCTGCAAAAATTGGATGCCCACTGATCTGGCTGCAGATGTTTCGGTGTATTTTAGAACATATCAACACGTTACTCTCATTAGGTTATTGTTTTGGCTTGGTCTCAGGTTGTTACTTTTCTTGTGTTTTTTAAATCAGGTTTATTTTTATTAAGTTGACATCTCTCCGTTGAATTTAATCTTGTGGTACATTTAGTCTTATCTCTCTTATATAGTTTGACTGTAACTCTTAGTTGTTTTTTCTCTCAATCTTGACTTTTCTGATTGAGCATTGAACAAAAATACAGTTTGAAACAAGTAATACTAATCCATGAAATAATAAAACACAAAAAATATTATAGCAGATTTCTGCCTTTTGGAGTTTGTTCTAGACATAAATGTAAATGTATTTTTGGACGCTTACTACTGCTTCATACACTTTAGAAAACACTTTAACAATACTCAGGATTTCTATTGATCATGATGCACTCTTGGGACAGTGTCATCACTCAAATATTTTGTAGCATCGAGGAGGTAAATCGTGAATAACAATATTACAAATATAATCAAGTTTCTGAAAGGCAGACTAAAACTTTTATTAATGTATATCCTGACTCAATTAACCCCTTTCTACAGTAGTCATTTGCACCACACCATCTAACTGAAATCAGCTTAAACTCTGTTCTCACTGGAGCCGGTCTGCAGGGGAATCAGCACAAAGCTCAAATATTTCTGTCATTTCTTTCTGTAACGGGTTGACGCCATGCCAGTGTTCTCAGTGTTGGGTTCCTAAACGTAAAAACATTGATATCAAGAGTATAAAATCTGTTACTTCCATGTTCACACCAAATACAGATTTGAACAGTGTTCAAAGCCGATAACACTTCTCAAAATACACAACACTATGACAAGCTCAATAAACAATCTCGAAATACTCCTGCAGTACGTACAGCTTCTTGTTTTTAGTACCAGAAACATGATTCATATATCTTTGATGAGAATATTTTCGGGGTAGCCAAAAAACAACTGACAACCGGAGAGGTGGGATCATCTTCAAATAACAATATTACAAATATAATCAAGTTTCTGAAAGGCAGATTAAAACATTTTTTTAAACGTATATCTTGACTCTCCTTCTACACCACACCATCAAATTGAAATCCGTTTAAACTCTGTTCTCACTGGAGCCGGTCTGCAGGGGAATCCGCACAAAGCTCAAACATTTCTGTCATTTCTTTCTGTAACTGGTTGACGCCATGCCAGTGTTTTCAGTGTTGGGTTCCTGGTGCCGTTTGGCATGGGCAGGGCGTGGGAGGTTAAGGGGCGAATGGCAGCGCTGGCCCTGTCTCTCCAGGTCTCTCGGGCTGGCGCCAGGCGAGCCCCTACAGCCGAGGCAGAAAATAACCCCGCTGCAGTTGTCGGGCAGGGGAGAGTGACGGGGAGAGCATGTCACACCGGGGGATCGGGTTTCAGCGGCTGTCATCAGAGAGCGGTCATTACTTCTGGGCTAATTATCTCAGGCCACGTGTAAACAAACAACCTGCCAGTGTGAGGACTACATTGTGGTCACAGCTCCCGACTGAAGGTTTATCCCTTTCACTTGTTTGATGTTGGCATTAATTCTCATGTTGGTTTAAGAGTGTCCCAAAGGCTAGTTCAGTTTAGAGGTCCAAGAAAATACAGTACCCTGTTATTTAAAAGAGAATACTTCTTGTACATATTTTAGTGATTTTAAAGAACTAGAGAATTTCTTGACTTGAATGCACTATGAATGTAAAAATAAATAAGTAGATTTAAGGTATTGTAACTTTAAAGACTGCAAGTTACAACATTGGTTTAGAAAATGCTGCTGTATAATACATGTGTGTTAAAGTGCTAATTTGTTTGAAAGTCTTCCTCCTTTTTACTATTTATTCAAAAGGTACCCTAACCCTAACCCGTTATTCCTAAATATGGCACTTTTTCTTAAAGCTGTCTTCAACAATACATTCACTGTGGATAACTCTACAAAATGAAAACTGTCTGACATTTCAAATGACTTTACCAACTGTATATCATACTCTAGCGCGAAACAAACACACACCCAAGAACAAGGGGGAACGTGTGTTGAAATAAAAATACGTATCTAAGATAAATAATCATTACATTTCAGCCGTGTCAAACTGCCGTTTATCATGATTTTATTTCTCAAACTGAACTCTGACAGGGTCCATGAAAGCATGAAAACTCAATCCAGCTCGGCACAGCCCCCTGTCTCACATTCCCCGGCCTTCATGGCACGTTTACGGTTGGGTCTCGTGTTTCTATCACACGCCTGCATACCATACCTGTGTACTGCAGCCACAGCCGGGAGCAGTTGCGTGTGACCCATGGTAAAGTTGTCTTCGTCTCTTCAGGCTTGAGTTGTGCCTTAAACAGCAGTTGCGATGATACATACAGTAATGATTTTAGAGAGGGTGTAAGGGAGCTGGTTATCTCATAGTAATGTTGCTTTAAAAATATGTCTGTTCTCTAATTAATCTGTGCAGTGTGATACAGGTTTGACATAGAACAAGGTGATTTTAAGAGGGGAAAGCAGCCCTCTTTTGTGATTTCAACACATATTACTTCATATTTGTGCTACACACACATCTTTTTGTATTTTTTTCAACAAAACAATAATGATAATATCATAAAAAGACCGTATTACAGTAATAGCAATGACAAAAATAATACACACACATCTTTATGGGAAAATGAAACCTTGTACCCCTCATCAAACATGCCCCAATACAGACTATAAAACTATTGTGCAATGTATGTGCAATATACATCTGTACATTTTATTTGTATTACTGGCATTTTTATTCATTTTATTTTATTTTATTTGTTTCTTTAATTAATGTATGCTCGCCTCTTTATTTTATACTTTATTATTGTATTTGCCTTTTTAACTCTACTTTCCCTTTGATGTTACAAAGTAAATTTCCCTGCTGTGGGAGCAATTATAATTTCTAATTCTATCGACAGGTTTCATCATCAAGTGAAATGTGCATGATCGTGCAGATGTCTACAGTCACGCTAGAATGACGAAAAGTTTTGGCAAAAACACTATTTTAAAAACCTGAGTTTGAATTTTCAGTGACATTACAAACATGGCTTTCCTTGTCTCTTGTTCAGTGCACAACCTGTAAGCTACATTTAATGTCGTGCAAACTTTTAGCAACCACTTGCTGGATAACAGGTCAAAAAACAACCAATATAACAAAACTAATTTCATACTTTTCATAGGTTTGCATTTGAAGTGCTACAGTATATGATTAAATCACAAAAACGTCACAAAATGACAGTCTTAAATACAAAAGTAGTATAACATTTTAAATCGGTCTCAGGCGTCTTACCATCAAAAGTTAAGAGAAGCATTTAGATTTAGCAACCAGCAAATCAAGGCCATTTCTTTATTTAATCAATAAATGTGGTTCAATAAAAAGACCCATTCTTAGGTTAATTATTAGTATATTCTACCTCTCTCAAAACTTTTTATTGACTGATTCAAACAACATCTCCAATAAAAGTCGTAAAGTAAGCAGTGGGTGTGTTTCATGAGTGATTTCGCATACAGCTGATTGTCAGTGTTGCACAGGGTTGAGATATTATTCAATAAAGCGTGGCGTAATAGAGATGCAAAATGACATTAAGCCGCTGCTTGCATGCTGTCACTTCCATCCTTCTGGGGGCTGTCAGGTCTAACTGTACATTATTAATTGCCCTCTTGTACCCACCTTAGTTTGGAGGTGTTCTGAGTGACCAACAGATTGCACTCTAATATTTATTTATGCCTTCGTAAGTGAATTACTTGATCTCAGAGACATAGCTAAAGACCTCATTTGCATGCTAGGGCCTTTCTGAAGGGCGCGAGTCAACATTACTGCACCACTCTGTCAGGCGAGTGACTGACATTTCTAATGGAACATGAGCGCCTCGCTGAATATGGATTTAGCTGTGTCATTAGCCTGGGGTACTTTGATGACCACATGAAATGTGATAGGTAATTAATTTTTGGGAACAAGTTCGCTCATCCCCACCAATCCCTATTAAGGGGCTGTGTGATCCCCCATTAGCTAATTGAGTTAGCTGCATCGGGCTGGATTCGAACTTGAGAAGTGTCACAAATCAGACCATGTTTATCTACCATTATGTCGAAGCGAGAGGCTTAGTTTTACGGTATAATTATACCTCGCAAGATAGTGACCCGAGCCAACCTTATTTTGTAATGCAGAGCTCTTTGGCAGGGTCCGTGATGCACACTGGGCAGATTTAAGTTTTTTTGGTGCCTGTATCTTCCTCAGCCCCTGTCTAATTGGAGCATGAAATCTGTGAATACTGAGAGAGGTTCAATTAAATTCCTTCTCTCCTCCAGATGGCATTGTCGGTGTGAAGGCACTGCATATCCATGTGGATGTAGTGTTAGTTTCCTTTCTTTCTATCTTAGAAAAAGACTTGACATTTGCCCCTACAAGGAGTGCAAACACTAATAGGTCAAAAAACTTCGGAGAGGAAACGCAATCCATTTTGCCGTGTCCCTGAATGTGATTTGATCGACACTATCCACTTGCAGCGTGGGCCTCCCCGTGCCCTCGCCAAAGACATTTGCAACTGGTGTCAAGGCCCTATAAATCATCCCGTATCAAAGAGGCCATGTAACGCTTTCTACATTTCAACATATGTGGAATCAGAACGCGTCTGTCATCGATGTGCGCCACTCTCGGAGAAAGAGGTTTTTTGGAGGCCTTTCCCACTGTAATGCGAACCATATGTGCTATTGATTTGGGAGGTTTTACCTGCCATAGTGAGATACTTCTGAAATGAGGTGCGGCAGACTAGGATTAGGCCTGTAAACTAAAATCAACAAGGTGGATAAGAAGTAGCAAAAAGACTAAGTGCACTATGAAGAGTTTATCTACTTAAAACAAATATGTGATTTGCCTTTAAATGGCCTATAAGCACACAGTTATCTGCTTCATTTGCATCAAACGAGACAAACCATGCCATGCCGGCTGGTGCCAGGATGAGCCTATTCATCTTAATATTATAAATGGCTCCCACTGTCATCCAAGGTTTTAAGTTCCCAAAGCAACTGATCCTGGGCTTGTACTGGCTATATATCTCTCTTTGAAAGCCAACTCTTCCATCTCCTGCTGCTTTGTATTTAACGTTGGCCCTCTATCTTGGGTTTAACCTGCTTTCACAATGACCGTCATCACTTTAGAAAACCGAGGAGGTTCTCTGTTTCTTGAATAATTTAAGAATCTCCATTTGTGGTCTCTGGGGTAGAGGATAAATGAGACTTCAAATCAGAGATAAATGTTTTGATTGATTGATTGATACATTTTATTTCGAACAAGTAAAATAAATAATTACAAAACACATTTTTTTTTGCAGTGCATAGTCATGTAAGAGAAATCAAAACAAAAAATGACATTTACAACAACAACAGCATTAGCAACATAAACAGTCCCACATCTAGTGTTCGAAAAGGAGTGAGAAGAAGTATAATTTATTTAATCTCACCCCCTTGTCCCTAAATGATTTATTTATAATCTATAATCTGCAATAATTATCATTATTATTAATTATTATTGTTATTATTATTATTAATATGCTTTACCTGTTGATTGACATATACACATATGTACATACACCCATACATACACATATATGCACATATACATATACACACCTACATACTCACACATATTCACACATACACATAGTCAGACACCCTCCCCATCCCTGTACCTCGAGAAAATCATTTCTCTGTATTTCCTCTTGAACTGGTTAATGTCTGGACATCGCTTAAGCTCCACGTTCACACTGTTCCATGTTTGCATTGTGAACAGACTTCTTTCTCAAATAAAGTCGTTTCCAAAGAATGACTCCTCACTGGTGTGAAATGAAAAGACAACTAGAGATTACCATTAGGACTAACAGTGACGTTACAGTACATGGCAATAAATAAAACCTGAACCCAGTTTATTGGCAAGTAGTTATTCACAAACCAGTTATCTGTCATTTATTGCCTGTCATTGAATTAGCTCTATTTCTGCTGGTTCTGCTGGGTTATGGGACTCTCCGTGGGCTTCAGTACATATTAATGCATTTACTACTATTATTTATTCATTTTTAAATGACTGCTAATTTAAAGTGCTTTTTAATGACCGAGAAGCAGGGAACTCTGTCTGCCTGTAGACTCTTTGTTTGACGACGCTTCTGACTGTGATATGTTCTTGTTGCTTCTTTTTTGAAAACTGTAACTGTGAGGCTGCCTATCTTGGCTTTGACTGTCTTGTAAAATATATTTGTCATCTCAATGAGGCTGGTTAATTGATTTTTCGAAAAGGTACTTGGTTGGGGATACATTATCTTGTTTATGGCAACACCCTGTTTCGTACAATATAACAACAAATATAATTTGGACATTAAGGTACATGTAAAGAAATCAAGAAGACAGAGAGTGGCTACCGAGACAAATCATGATGTTACAGAGGGACATACTGTAAGTGTTTTCATTTTTAGATTAAGTTGCAGGGGTTATGTTCGGGCTTGAGTTATTTAGCTACACAGGCTTTACATATGAATAAGTGGAAGTGGCTATTAAGTTTCTGGAAAGAGACTGGGAAGGCCAACTCACTTTATCATATACCGTGGTCTGGCCTCAGAATATAGAGCATGTCGACACATGACAACCCCATAGTCCACAACTGATAGTAATATTGTTTCAGCAGCTACGTTTTTCTAAATTAAAAAATCTATAAAAACCTAACTGTATATTTACAATAAAGGAACACGCCAAGATATTTGTTTCCTTTCTCACCCCCATTAATCTGACTGTAATTTGATTTCTTTGTTGGAAATAATTGTAATATTATAGTTTTACTGATACAGTACATGTTCTGGTATTTATACTTTAAAGATCTGTACTTTAATCTAATTTATATGTGATAGTGTTTGTTGATTGCTATACGTGTGTTCTGTACCTACTGTACAGACGGAAATGAGCTTCTAGCTAAATCTGGCATTAATTATCTCTTCCCTTTCCAAGATGAATGTATTTTTATGCATGGCTCTTGTTAAATAAAGACATCATTTGAATTTGAATTATTTGACCCCCTCTACAAATAAACCAAGATAAAGTGCAGATATTGCATTTCAGATGATTGTAATCAACTTCTTTTTATTAGGTACTATTTAAGATTGATTATCAGTACTACTAACAATAATGAAAACAAAGCCAGCGCCATTACAACCATTATGTCATCGCAGGCTTACGGACACGTTTTTTCCTCGTCTCCTTTGTTCTCTATAATAAAACATTTGATTATCCTTTAAATAAATACAATAACACTAAGCTTGTAGTCTGTCTAAACAACTGCAGAACATTTCTAACCCTAACAAGCGTCCATGTTTAACCTTGCTGTCCGTAATGGGAGGCGATACCTGCTGCGAGGGAGGGATCATCTGCGCCATTAGCAAATACTCAACACATTCTGCAGCCGGTGCATGCCGATTACAAAGCTCAACTATTCTGGGAAGCCTTAACCTCCCGACCACCCTCTTCCCTTCACAAACTGAGGCCGACTTAACATTCTTGGCTCAGTGTATTGTGTCACAGAGAGAGGAACATGTTATCAGGTCGTAAAACAGTCTACTCGTATGCACTCTTGATACAGCAATTAACACTCCGGATCAACCGTTAGGCACGTTTCAATGTCAAAACAGGAACATTTGTACCCACAATAACAGCGCTTCTCAGAATTAGTTTGTAAAAATACACTTGGGTTTATTTTGCCTGAATCCTCCACGTCACATGTTACCGTATTTGGCTCGATAGCAGTCACAATGATACATTTTCTTTGAAGCGATACGTGCCAGACATGGACGTCTAAGCTAAATCCAACAAATGACTTTCAATATGTTTGTGATCAAATGAACAGAGCTCTGCCGAAAAAGCCGCCGCTTTCTTCGGGTTCCTGGTAAAGAAATCTCCGGCAGCCGCAGCGGTCCGATATCGAGAAGTGGAAAAAGAGGTATTTCGAAACTATCTATGTCATCCTTACAGCTGCTGTGTTGTCTTAAATTACCTTGATGCAGCGTTTCCAAAGAACAGATTGGATTTCCTTTCGCCATCGTTTTCATCCAGGTTTTTTTTCCACAAATGCAGGCAAAAGATTTATTTACAATTTGTCTTCCCTGATAGCCGGTTTCTTTCCCGACAAGAGTTCAGGGGGACGGATCACGGCGTAAGTGCTGGTAGTTTAGTTTTGAGATAGGTATTCATTTCAGGTTCGGGCCTTGGTACAGGGCCTGGCATGGTTTATGGACAAGTGTTGGAGCTTTTCTTTCTGAAAGGATCACTTCAAAGGACTTGGCAGGAGACAAGGTTGAACTTTTAGATGAAGGTGAGCGCTGCAGTTCTTTACGGCTGAAGTAGTAATAAAATCCTCGACACTGAGAAGCTTTGTCATCGAAGTAGGATAGCGTAAACCTTTAATTGGTGGTGCATCAAGGCGGTCAACTGATTGATGTCAAATGTTATGTCATTAAGTTAAAAATGTGGTTTGACTTGAAATTGTAAATAAGGAAAAATATGATTTAAGGTGTATAATTTGTCTCTCTGCATGAAGAAAAACTCCACTTCCATTTAGGCTCTTTAGATTAGAAATTAAATAGTGTCGCTGGCGTTAAACATCTGTGTCCCCTGCCAGTCTTATTACATTATTATTTACAACCAAGTGCATGATACGGTTGTGTGGCTAAAACCAGTCAAGTATCATCATAGCTGTTACCCTATTTTGTGTCAGTTAAGTAAGTGGAGCCTGTGTCTTCATGGCATGGCGCAAATTCCAGAGATTAATGTAAATGATAAGGAATCTGCAACTCTCCGGATTCTGAGATCCTCGGGATTAAAGGTTCAGGTTCCAGTCGACTCTGGAAAAGGGATGACTCGCTGTCCGGCGCGGACGCCTATCGGGTGTCTCGCCACCACCCAGATACGAAAGTGAGGACGAGTAAAAGTCTCCCAGCGAGGGCGAAGCCTCGATGGGAAATAGCAGCTTACACTCGGGATCAAAAGCTGTGTTTGAGAAGATATATTCAACAAAAGGCAGAAAGAAAAAGTGAATAATGTGCCACATTCCACATTTTAGATGTTTTTTCTTAATAAAATGTCTTAGATCAAATTATGAGCAGAGCACAAGTACTTAAAGGACTAAAAAGGTAATAAGTAATACTTAAGCATGATACAAAATCTATAAAACTTCAGATGTATATGAATCCCCATTTGGAAATCCAGGTGTCATAGCAGTCTAAGGAGAAATAAGAGTTTAAACAAGTATAATTAAAAGAACACATTCAAAATCTAAGTGACATTACAAATACAAAATGTGTACCTATTTACAGATATTAATAATTATGTTTACGTTAAATATATATACATGTGAATGTGAAATTGCAACTCCAAGTACAGTGCGAGTCATTTGTACATAAGGTGCAGGTGGTTAAAAGTTAAAAGGGAGTGCTCATAAGAAAAACACCCGCAACACCAAAATGAAATAAAATCTGTAAAGACTGAAAAAAGAGAGACGAAAACAGAAGAAACGGGACAGAAAGCGTCAGGTCATTGATGCTGCTGCTGTCATGACCTCCATCCCTTCAAGGTGACTGTCCATTTCATTAAAAGCCTCCTTCATTGATCGCTGTCCTTGGTCTGAGTTTCCCCCCCTTCGGCCGTGTCTCCATTAACAAAGTTAACTCTCTCCTACGACGACCTCCCCCTGCTCCCCCTGACCCGGGCAGACAGCTGTGCTTACCTTAGCATAAAACGCCACGATAGGTCATCATTATCAAATTAATCAAAGCTGTCACAACACAGCACAGTTCTGCGGTCAACGCTGCGCCTCCAAAACCACTTAGATCATGTAACAGTTGAACGTGCAGCAAAGGAGCCGTGCAGACGTACCATACACATACACACACACAGACAGACACACACACACATAGACACACACACAGATGTGTTTAAGAACTAGAACAGAGAGTTGAGCACAGTGGTGTGATAGCAATCCTTCAAGGGGTGTTAAAGAATTACTGCATTTTATGAGTTATTTGGAGGGTATGTCCAGCAGTAGCAAAATAAGTAGTGACTATAGAAACATTGGTAAGGTGATATTGTCCCTATTTTACTGTAAATACTGGGGAATTAAGCCTGCTGTCATGTGCTCCTTCTGAAGCTAAATGTGGCTTCAACATCATTTCTGAGCTCAAAAAGACAAGGAAGTGATTTGTGATTTGTCTGCAATGGATCACAGTGTTATTGTAATAAACGATTCATTGATTTAATTTACATTTCTGTCTAAATGCTCAATTTCTAGAATCCCATGCAGCGCTGACATTACAATCTAATGGCAATGCGTGGTAACAGTTTGATAGTAAAATTATGAAATATGAAAACTCAAAGAATGGACATATTTTACAGAAAGATACGATTTTTTTCTTTTGGAGAAGAGTATGTTTCACCCACACATCGAAGCGTTGTATTTCCAGCTTTAAGAAACACTCAATACAATATTATGCTCAGTAAACTGCTTAACTGAATGATGGATGACCCAAAATGTTACAGCATCTGAACAATCATTCATCCACTGTCAACAACTGGAGGTTACTCTTCTATTGCCAATGGTAGACCGTAAAGAAGAGGTTCTCATTCATGGATACATTTTCGAAGCACAAATATCTGCTCATTTACAAACCCGAAGGGAACTCCATATAACTAAAATATCTAAATTCAGTGTCAAACTACTTCCTGTTTCTTGTGTTAATCCTTACATGGAGTGGAGACACATTTCTCTCACTTCTCATGTTCGCAGAGATAACAAGAAGATACTTTCCACCTGCTGTTTAACAAGTGCAGCTAGAACATTGCAATACAAACACAGCCCCCCCCTCCCCTCTGTGTGTGTGTGTGTGTGTGTGTGTGTGTGTGTGTGTGTGTGTGTGTGTGTGTGTGTGTGTGTGTGTGTGTGTGTGTGTGTGTGTGTGTGTGTGTGTGTGTGTGTGTGTGTGTGTGTGTGTGTGTGTGTGTACTGTAGGTGTGTGTGTGTGTCAGAGGAGGTTTTTTTTCTGTAGTGACAAGGGAGACGTGCAGCACCAAATTGCCAGATTGATTAACTTGTCTGTCAGGCTCTTCACTGTGACAATAAACTCTGTTCCTCAGGGAGCTTATTGAGAGATGACATGTATGAGACCCCTACACACACACACACACACACACACACACCAGCTAACACATCCTCCCTTTGAACGCTCATATAGCCTCTCCCATTATAAAACGCCTCTCCATGTGAGTCCCAGCCTCTCCTGATTACTGCTACCACTCCCCTTTTATCCATCTCTTACACACACACACACACACACACACACACACACACACACACACACACACACACACACACACACACACACACACACACACACACACACACACACACACACACACACACACACACACACACACACACACACACACACACACACACACACACAGGTCTCTGCTATCAACACCAGGCTCCGTTTTATAAACCGACTCACTTCATAATTGAAAAGGGAACTCTGGGGCGTGTTTAATCCACTTAAAATCATTATGTGCATTGTCAATTGGCTTGACCCAGCTGCGGAGCACACGAGACAATGAGGGGCTCAATTTACCCCCCCCCACCCTCTCTTTTCTTCCGGGTCAGGGGGGTTAATGAATGATTATTTCTCACTTTGTAACACAACAGGATGCCGATTTAAAGGGCAACCCCCTCCGCCAACTTGTACTGTGAGCATCCTCAGTGGGACGTGCCGGTGTGAGAGGTTCAGACCCCGAATCAGAGGGACATTGATGATGCTGGTATATGAAGATTAATGAGTTACAGCGTCCACCTGGGATTATGAAGGGTTGTTGATGGTAATGTCTTAATAGAATAAACAAAGGAGAATATTCTGTACTGCATAGATGCAAGAGTGTTTAAACTATTTACCATTTATTGCCATAATTGCCATTAATGTGAAAAGGTTACTGGGGTTAGCTTGAACAGAAACTGGTAAAAAAAAAAGGGTGTGTGTGTGTGTGTGTGTGTGTGTGTGTGTGTGTGTGTGTGTGTGGCCTAGCATTACTATACTTGTGGGGACCTAAATCTGTTTACACAGTCACGTGTGGGGACTCGCCTCCCTTATGGGGACAACATGGAGGTCCCCCATGAGGGTAATCATTAATTTTAGGGTGAAGACTTGGTTAGGTTTAGGGTAAGGGTTAGGGTTAGGCATGTGTTGGTTATGGTTACGGTTAGGATAAGTCTCCAGGAAATGCATTTAAGTCAATGTAATGTCCCCTGAAGTGATGTATACATGGTATGTGTGTGCGTGTATGTGTGTGTGTGTGTGTGTGTGTGTGTTGTGTGTGTGTGTGTGTGTGTGTGTGTGTGTGTGTGTGTGTGTGTGTGTGTTTATAGTTTCAGAGTGCTTGAATTTATAAAGATAGACAGTTTATACTCATATAAACCGTATTACTGTTATTATACTAAAATGAATTTGTTGGCTAGCATATATACAATTATATAACATAATTGTTGCATTATAAATTGAGTTATTATTCCTATTTATATACAGTAAAGAATACCTACACTACGTGGGGGTCATGACTTTTGGAATTACTGTAATAAAAGAACAACTGTACATTTGTCAAATTCAATGTATGAACGCTCTTCATACTGACCAAAATGCAATACAATGTTTTGCCATTTACTTTTTTTTATATTACTCTTTATTACTTTGAGGCGCTCAGATCTGCTGAGTAATCAAAATGTCTTTTGAGTTTTCTCTCAGGGGCAGCAGAAAACTGAACACATTGAAGATGCTTTTGGAAACAGATTATATTATTTTATAAAACATTATAAAACAAAAGCAGCAATAATACTGTTCGTAAGATATTGGTAACAGCTCTTAGATCCAAGCATCTGAAGATCATGTTCTTGTATATAAAACAGACATAGAGTACAATAACATGCCAACAAACTATACAATCATTTGATTCAAAAGTCTTAAATGATCTGTACTTTTAACCATCGCTCATCTATCTATCAAACGACTGTCCGTATCTATCCTTAGAGTAAAAATCTATTTATTTTACTATTCATGCAGCACAGTGTTATTCGCTTTTTGAAAATCTCAAAAGTCCTGGGTCTCAGTCTTTGGATAAAATGTAAAATCAGGGTATATGCAGGAATCCTGAAGTCAAATGTAAGACCTTTTAAGACCTTTTTTAAGACCCTTTCCATACATTTTAAGACCTCATCGCCACTTCAAGTTCTAACCGGTTACACTTTACCTCACATTGACTATATACAGTATTGATTGTCCTTCCTCCTTATCTTCCAACCATTTGGACGCAAACCTGCATTTCCCCATAACGATGTTGTTTAACAACCGGCGTAAACGGACCGTCGCGCGCTATCAAGCAGTGAGCGTGCGATGTCCTGTTCAGATGACGTCAAATCCAACGGGATGCCATAAATAAACTACACAGAATCACACTACACACCTACGCAATGATTACATTCAGGCAGACTGTAGAATACAACCTCTTTGGACAATTTATATACTTATTGAAAACAAGCTGCAAAATGTAATACCTTGGAAAATGCCGTTTAATACTTTTTAATAGCCTTAATTTTCGCGAAATTGATGTATCAACTTTTAATACTTTTGAAAACCCTGTGGACACCCTGAAAATGCTCCTTTACATTGTCAACCTATAATAGGCAATGACAGACAGGAAAGAAGACGTTTTTATTCCAGTCCAATGTTGCAACATGTGCCACTGAGCTCACTGTCAGAAAATAATGTGACAGCAGAGAAATCGACCTCGACTATTGTTTTTTCAGAGCTCCTGTTTGAAGTTAGAGGGCTCTTCCTGCCCAGAGTCCTGAATGAACCATTCGTTTATGTCCTGCAGGTCTGTAAATCACTTAGCGCATCAAAGGGCTCCTTTCTGCCCCCGTACAACAATAGGGGGGTCATGCCAATGTGCAAGCATGACAAGGATACAGAGCAAGAAAATGTTTTCGTTTCCTGAGGCGATGACGGTTGGGCCAAGATTAATACAATGCTGACATTAGTTAAAGATCGTGTGGAAATAATAAAATGGCAGCTTTGTGCCTAACATATAACAGGGAAAAGATTGTGATTAATTTTCTTTTAATCGTGCCCGCTGTTTGTGAAACATAACTTTTCTGTCAGTATTGGTTTCTATTGTGAAATGCAGAAGAGCTACAGTGTACTTGTTGGCTATAGAGTGGTGCGGTGTAGGCCAGACCCAGAAGTTAGTATCGCGAGGGTCCCTCGATAAAAAGGAATGGTATTTCCTCATGTCAGTGTATTGCAGGAGATAGGCTTTGTGGCCAACACACGTTTATGATATTTACACATTTTGATTTACGAAGCGTGAATGCAATCGCCAGAAGTAAAAGCTGACCCAAGGCTATAAACAATACGAAACTTCGGACATTCACAAGGGGAGTAATTACTGCCAATTCTTTTGTCGTAGAACAAAAAGTGCAAATCTCTTCAGCTGTCGAGGGAACCGTAAGTGGTGAAAGTCTTTTTTGGGTTTAGGAAATCTTTAATAATAAATATTATTGCACCGATCTTTAAAAGACCCTGGCCTTGAAATCAGAGCAACTTAGAATATTCTTAGGACATAGGTGCAAGTAAAATGTAGGAATAAGCTAAATGTTTACATGTAAGATATAATAAGATACAGTGTAGTATAGTTATTAATACTGTCATTAATAATCTGTCTTGTTATGCAAGGCCTGCATTCTTTGTTTTTATGTGTGTGCTATTGTTAACTTAGTGATTCACATTTCCCTTATGGGACAACAAAATAAAAGTTGTTTTTAGTTTGTATTATTTCAGTTGCTGTTGCAGGGCCAAACACTTTATTTGGCCTTGTAGTCTTTTAGAAGGAAGTGCCTGTCGGTCTGTAAAAAGACGGTGCTGAGTCATGCTGTCGGAAAAGTAGCCGATTCATTTTCACCTATTTCTGAGCTCTCAACGCCTCACGCCAACCCCACACATTTCTGACGTCAAGAAGGGATTTACTCGCCTCCCTTGGATATTGTTTCCCAGTGGCCAGGTCCCTGGTGTCTTGTAGGTCTAAAAGCCATGCGAACAGGAAACCACAGAAGTGAGCAACCAGCTACCTCCCTCTACTCCAAAAGCCCTGCAAGACTGCAGCGTGGTGAGACTCAAGGCCAACAATGTGCCCACGGCCCAGGTTCACATCCTCTCTGGAAGCGCTGCCTTTCCCCAGTCCCGTGCAGTCTTTCTGGCGGAAAAGGCCTCAGTTATACGAGGGCCAGCTCGCCATTGTGTGTGGCTGTGATTCATGCAAAGCTGTATGAACTGTGAAGTAGTTACGGCTGCAGACAGAGCCAAGGTATTCCCCCAAGGTTCACTTAAATGACCAGAAATGTGGCTTCTTTTTGGGATGGATATAAGTTTTCTAAAGAGGAAACACACTAAAAGTTTAAAATAAACATTGGAGGAATATGAAGATGTATCTACCATTTCAGAAAAAAAGTATACCTTAACTTTATTGTTCAATTATGAGTGTTGGTTTTCGTTTGTCCTCCAATTATAGCACTTTATTTGAACTATAATTGTCTTAGTTTGAGTGGCATTATAAACATATAGTCTTTGGTTAATATGAACCCGTTCTTGAGTAATTACACACCTGAATGCAGCATTATTGACAAGCACAAACTGTATATACTAATCCAAGGATGAAGCTGTAATGAGTCCTAAAATGCAGCTTAGATTGATTCATCTGATCAATGATTAGCCTTCATTACTTTAAATAATCATTAGCTTGTATTCAAGATGTCAATATAGGACATGTGTTGGATGAATTACCTCACAGTTGGATCACAAAATCTATTTCTTTGTGTTATGTCTTCAAAAACCACACAAACACAATAGTGTCTTTCAAAACCGCCAACAACAGCTACAATGTTGAACTGAAAAACAGCACGTGTCTAAAGTCAGGCGGATAATTCCAGCGTTGAGGCTAATTTCATATCCAACTCTTGACAGTTTAATCATCCTCTTAGTTACACCCTCCTCGTTCATTTACATAGATTGTAAAATGCATGAGGGGATTGGATAATTCCTCACAGAACCTCCTCCATATTAATCGCAACACTCACAACGTTATAGCACTTGCATTAATTTGTGTGGGCAATGACATTAGCCTCGATTGCGTTGCATTTCAGGCCAATTCGCCCGGGCTATTGAACCGGATCTGCAACACACACCCCCCCCTTCGCCACCCTCCCCTCGGCGACTAATGAAAAAGACATCAGCAGGCGTGGAGAAGGTCGCCCGTCCCGTTCGCCTTGACCTCGCCACGTCTCTCTCTCCCTCTGACAGCTTTTGATGCGTCAGGGGTGGCTGGTTCCCGCCGGGCGGAGGGGACGGGCGGGACGGACCTTTCTCACAGCGTCACGTCACTCTCAGCCTCAGGCGACAACCCTCCTTTCCTCCATCCTACCCCCTCCCTACCAGCTCCTCACCCTCACTCCCTGCACCCTTTACCACTCAATTACAATAAAAGCAATAAAAACCTTTATCTGAATATTTACATAAACATTTATAAGATAATGAGATACTGAACAAATGGATTTAAAGCCCAGGGATCAGGTGAACAAGAACTAAAAGTTAGTAGTACAGTCAATAAAATATATATTCGTTTACCATCCCTCCATGAATGTAGCCAACCTCTCGCCCAATAAGACGACATCAAAAATGGATGGATCAGTGTATAACTTTTGTATATTGTGCAAAGACTGTTTAAGTTTCCTTTTATTTCGTAACCACAACCAATATTACCCAAAATGATAACAAGATATGTCACGTGTTTTGTTAAAAAAAGAGCAGTTTTCGGCAAAAAGATAAGAAATATATATATATTTTCATGTGCATGTTCTTTAACAACCTTAAAACGTAAACGAGTTTATGTTGCTAGCATGTTTTATTTTCTTCTAACATATTTCGAGCCACTGATGCAGATCAGATCCAGAGAAGGAAATTATTTCTTCAGTCCCCTACAAGTTTTCCTCCATCCTACCCCCTCCTTTCCTCCGTCCTACCCCCTCCTTTCCTCCATCCTACCCCCTCCTTTCCTCCATCCTACCCGCTCCTTTCTTCCATCCTACCCCCTCCTTTCCTCCGTCCTACCCCCTCCTTTCCTCTGTCCTACCCCCTCCTTTCCTCCATCCTACCCCCTCCTTTCCTCCGTCCTACCCGCTCCTTTCCTCCATCCTACCCCCTCCTTTCCTCCGTCCTACCCCCTCCTTTCCTCCATCCTAAACCCTCACTCCCTGCACCCTTTACCACTCAATTAAAATAAAAGCAATACAAACCTTTATCTGAATATTTACATATACATTTATAAGATAATGAGATACTGAACAAATGGATTTAAAGCTGAGGGATCAGGTAAACAAGAACTAAAAGTAAATAGTACCTATAGTATGACAAATGGATGGCTCAGTGGATATCTTCTGTGTTTTCTAAACCCAAACCAATACAACATACGTTACGTGTTTGCAACTGAAAACTAAGCTCAAGGGTTCGGCAGAAAGATAATCATTTTTTTTTTTTAAATGTCATGTGCAGGTTCTTTTAAAACCTTGAAATGTAAAAACTTCATGTTTCTAGCGTGTTTTAAAAAAAATATTCCAACATCTTTGAACTGATAAGGGATCAGTTTCTAGCGAGGGAAATAGCATCTTCATATTTCCCGCCTACACGATTATTATCGCGGCCAATAAACCCGATATGATGGCAATAGAATTGTGAATTACAAAAACAGAAGTAGGGATGAGGACAGAGGTTTTGTGCCAATAACAAAAATAAAGAGACGTTAATGATTTAAGAGGAAATTGATTATGATCACACAATCATCATGTTGATTATGAACTTCATATTTAAATATCACAGGTATCGTAAATACCTCTATATCGAAACACCTTTAAATACTTTGTTTGACTTTGTGATGGAAATCGCTGCTTCATAATTGCACAGTATTTGTTAAAAGGCACCTGCTAGATATTTAGGTGATTACAGCCCTAATTTGCAGAGAACCAATCTACATCAGTAGCATTTTACCATGACTTTATATGCAGTTGTGTCACATCTAAGCCTCACTTGATGTTCAGCGTGACACATTATAACAGTTGTCTTTATCCTGAACCTCAGACAGACCAAGACATCCCGCCTGAGGCTCTCCTCCGGTACAACCCGGCTTTGTAAAGCATTAAAAAGATTTGAGACGTAGCTCGGAGCTAGACCTGTCAACTGTCACACCCGGAGTTGAAGTCCATCACCTTGCAGGGAGAGGAAGGTGACGCCGGCCCCCCCCTCTCCCCACCAGGTGTTCCTGTATCCCCTTAATGAAACACAAAGGGCACTCGGTTGAGACGGAAAGAGCCAAATTGAATCGGGGCCTCTCCTTTTGTGTGTTGCATTAACAACTCAATTAAATGCCAGCAAGCATCTGCTGCTATGCCAGTCTGGCACGAATACCTCACTGACTCGTTCTGTCGCTTTTCAGACTAAGAGGGGCCGGACAATAACACACAGAGAGAAAGAGAGGACATAAGAAAGGGGATATTGTGCAGGTACTCTAATCCTTCTCAATGACATTCTTATTAATCCTCAGGGTGAGATGTGCTCGGGTAATGCTACAATTCATAAATAGCCAGACGGCTGCAGGGATAAATAAATGTACACAAATACATATATATGATAAAATAGACCTATTACAAATATTACTTAAGTAGTTTTACAAAAACATTTTAATAAATAAATAATAATAATAATTAAGTATCACTAATCCATCAAACTCTTTCTATAAAGCATTAGAGCCAAATGATGGTGATTTTCAAATGTATGTTGCCTTATAACAGCAGATATCTTGTAATCTATTGTCAGGAACATTTTCCTAAAGCAAAATGAAAGCTGTGTGTGTAACACGGCTGGAGGTTGTGGTGAGACGAAGAGAGGGGAACACGAGGGAGAGCACGATGGGAGAGAGTGGGAGGAAGGAGAGGCTGCTCATCCCAGTGTGGGAGTTCATCCATCATTGGAATCAGTGTGTGCTGTAATTACTGTGTCAAATAGATGGGACGATGCCTGGGAGGAGTGTGTGAGCATGCGTGTGTGTTTGTATGTGCGTCTATAGGATGTGTGCATGTGTTTGAGAGGTGTTCCACCTTATCTTCATAATCACCCCCCCTCCCCTCCTCCTCCTCCATACACACACACACACACACACACCAAACCACTCCCTCCTCCACTGTCATCTGTCATCCATAGCCGGCGCTGTCACATGGCGCTGTCATGCTTCGCCAACATCGGGCCGTCAGGAGAGGAAACCTTAACTCTTTCAGCGGCGAGGCCCTTTGAGGATTCAGAAGGATGCAGCTATTTAAGGAATGCACGGCATACAGGATGGATGAAGAAACTGAAACATGGGCAGCGTGGATAATGTGGAGTATTGGTGGCGCTCACGTTTTTTCTACGCTTGTCTTTTAGGGATCTTGATGTGTGCTGCGGCAGACATTACGTCACAGTACAGACACCATTAGAGTTTGATTGATGGAGGTTTAGGAAAAAAATGATATTTGTAGCAATTAAAGAGTCTGGGTATATGTACACATGCACTATACGGGAAGCCAAACAACAGAAGTGTTTTATTCATTGATTCCCAACTACAAATATGTGTACCCTTGGTACAATAGCCATTTATGGAGGGTATTTTGAATATTGTTGGGTAGCTCAACTCATTGACACATATCTACAAATGTCCATAAAAACACATATCCTAACACCTTAACAACATGTGTTGATTGTGAGTGTAAATAAGTAAACAAAAATGTCCGAAACTAACGGATAAAATGTTAAAATAAATACCGAAAATGAATGGATAAATGTTGATGAAGTGGTTGAAGCAAGTTTTTGTCTTCATGGTTTATTACATTACATTACATGTTACTTGTTAGACGCTTTTATCCAAAGCGACTTACATACTCAATACTGTGGACAATCCCCAAAGGAGCAATGTTGGGGTGAAGTGTCTCAGGGACACAACGACATGCTGACTGCAGTGGGGTTTGAAACTGTGCTCTCCTGATCCGAACACCAACGCACTAGTCCACTGCGCCACAGCCTCCCGACTATTCTACTCACTGACTATTACACTTTTTGTAGGTCGCTTTGTATAAAAGCATCAGCTAAATCCATGAGTCATGAAGGGGTCTTTGAGTCCATCTAACAAGGCTGAAAGGGGTACATCTGTCAAAAAATGTAGTTATAATTCAAATGACCAGTTTTTATGCTCTTGAAAATAATGGCTGCCTAATCCATATGAAGTCTACACTGTTTCGAGAAGCGCCCGTGTGTTTATCTACTTCGTCACCACTGAGTCCAATTTTATAATTAGGAGCTAAATCCACTGCATCAGTTTCACTTTCAAACTCAATTTCACTGTAAAAATCACCCCAGAAGAACCGTGACTAGCTAACAACGACCGCTCCTCTCTGCAGACCGTGCACTCTGGGTATCATGAGAGGGTGGGGGTGGGGGTGGGGGGGGGGTTCACATCTTTCTTGTGCTTGTGTCCTGTCCTCTCGCTTGAGAAGTTATCTGAAAAATGGGGAGCGTGTCCATAAGCCATATGGCTCGGCGAGAGCGGCGACGAGGGGAGCAGCGGAGCACGTAAAGAGGTGGAAATGTTGTTAGTCGCTTGGCTGCTCAATGGTGGCAATCAAAGTCCTGGTGAAGCGGGGGGAGATGTAAGCGGCTCGGAGGATCAGGAGGCTGGTCACTCTGTTTGGCGAAGTGACAGGTCCCGATGGAGGAACACTTTGATCTGTTAAGCGTGCAGATTTTCCAAATGATTTCCAATTTGGGAAGTCAGTTGACCAGGCGAGAAATATCCATCTTAACAAGTCATTTACTCTTGCTGTGTCTTTTTCTGTTCAGACAAGTGTTAACATTAGTGACAATGTGAAGTGAGCATCCTTATTCAAGGTACGTTTTCAAGTAGACAGAACACTGTGTAATCTGTGTAAAAATGTGAATATCATTCAGATATGGTAATGTCAGTCAAATAAAGAAAACGATTGCTCTAACATGTAGATTTGTATCAATCAATACAGTGATATTAACAAAAAATGCTGCTAGAATAACTGTTTCTTACGCTAAATGTACAACACATATTTAGCATGTTTATGATAATAACAAATTAGCTTCAAATTGACTCTAAATATATAATAAATAAACGGAAACAGCAGGTCATTACACATCATCAATACAAAGAAATCTCCTGACAGGTCAAAAGAAAGCACGTTTTAGGTAAGCCAACAGCAGATGCCATACAGTGCTGCCATGTCCTTGAGCAAGGCAGTGCTCTAATGAAAAAGATTATAATAAAGTATTTGGGTACGGAGCGACTTCAGTTCCTTGCTTCTCTCTAATGTGTGTAAATGGAGTAGCTCCAGGCGCTGCAGAACCTTATGAACACATAATGTTTGCAAATGAATTGACAGCTCTCGGACCCTTGATATTACCGACGTCTCGACGCAGCCTTCCATTTTTTCTTCTAATGGCTTGGTGCTACTCTCAGGGGCGATTAGGGGAATGTAACATTTGGTGCCATATGCTAGCAGGTTGTCGGGGAATAGCGATGTGGCCATATCAGGACATGCTGTAGCTTACATTTTGCCAGTTAATTACCATCATGACATCAAAACGTGAAGCGAACTGCAGATGCTGCGCTGGTAAAAAGCTCTCAGTGGAGGGAAGGAGGGGGGAGGGGGGGGAGGCTTCAGGGGAAGATCATTAAAATATAGAGTCTTCCTCATTAAAGGTGAGGTGGCTTATTGAAAGAGATCTTTGCCACTCGTTATATGTTGTTGAATGTAATAATCATCGTCAACTTGATAAAAATAGATTTAATTTAGTTTGTCAGTTAGCACAGTATATATGGATGATTCATTTATTGGCCACTTAAAGGTGGGGTATGTAATTTATTTCAGAAACACTTTTTGTTATATTCCATGGAATGCTCTTAACATCCCGATAGCAATGAATATATTAAATGCTTTGACAATAAATACATACAAAAAATTCATCTGTGGAAGCCGTGGCGCTGTAAAAAGCACGACCAATCATCTGAGCCGGCCCGGCTAAAATAACTGGATGGCCTACCTGCCTGTCAGCCTTCCATCTGTGCACAAACTTATCTCGTGCACTCATTGTGCGTTCGTGTGTGTTGGAGGAGGGGCTCTGTAAGGAAGTGGCAGATTTTTTCCGGTTGTGTATTTTCAAATTCTAGCGCACTAGAGCTGGTTTCTCCAAAATTACATACCCCACCTTTAACTGTTATAAAAAAGTATTTTTTATGTAAGTAAATACAATTGTTTGGTTCATCATATTCATTGGTTGGCCTTAGTATGTCCTGACATCCAGACTAACTGCTGTTCATCTATTTTTTGCATTTCAATGCAATCTCTTATGAAGAGAACTTCACCAACGTCTCTGAATACATTAAATGTGTTTCATTGGGTTTATTATACATATTTAAAAAAACATGTATACCACATTACATACAATTTGCTACAGATGATGGGGAGCCCTGATTGTTTTGGTTGCATCACAAGCAGGTCAGATGTTCACTTATCCGTTACAATTTCTCTGCAGCTACTACATGTATTGGCAAAAAGATTTGTATAGACATTCATGGTATCCAGAGGTATGTCGGCTATCTTTATCTCCTAGCTACATACCTTGGAGTGTGGCTTTGTTCTGGGTTTTAATTTGGCTCGCTACACATGCAAACATATTTCATGGATATTCTACAGCTACATCTCTAAAACATGCTTTATTCGAGCTGGGTTTATTGTGTTCATTGTGTGTTTGATGATTGTACTTTCTTTCTCCCTGTAGTGTTTAATATCTATTTAACTGCACCTGATGTGCTATCTCTGTTAGGTATCTTAAGATGGAAAAGAGATTCCTATATAAAGAGACTTCTGGTTAAATAACGTGTGGGGACTCGCCTCCCTTATGGGGACAAAATGTGTGTGTGTGTGGTGTGTGTGGTGTGTGTGTGTGTGTGTGTGGTGTGTGTGTGTGTGTGTGTGTGTGTGTGTGTGTGTGTGTGTTGTGTGTGTGTGTGTGTGTGTGTGTGTGTGTGTGTGGTGTGTGTGTGCCCAGGGGCTATTTATAGTGGGCAGCCGTCTGAGTGGCAGACTTCTCTTAATCAGCATGCTACTGCGAGAGGTAATTTAAAGACGCCTCGCCGCTGACAAGAATTAGATTGTGTTTTGATTTTCTCATTAGCCTAATCTCTAGTGGGCCTCGTTATTGTGTAATTTTCCTGCCTTGACACGACATCTTGTTTTGGGCGATGACAGCCGTATGCCGCCGTTTGGGGACAGGGGCAAGGGTGGTAGCGAGGGGGGGGGGTGGGGGCGTTGTTACATGGTGACAGCTCAAAGTTATTTGGTTGGCTGTTCCTTCTGGTACATCTCCCCCCCCCCCCCCACACACACACACACAGATACTTCGAAACACACAAGCACCACTGATGGGATTGTTGACGTTGGATGGCTGCGGGGGGCTTCAGGAGGACCAGACGTTTGAGGTGTTCTGTTGGCGAACTGTGTGCAAATTAATCTTGTCCTCAATGTCACTTTGTGGCTGAAGGTTCATCGTCTTAGCAGCCAAGACAATACCTTTGCCAATGTGTGTGTGTGTGTGTGTGTGTGTGTGTGTGTGTGTGTGTGTGTGTGTGTGTGTGTGTGTGTGTGTGTGTGTGTGTGTGTGTGTGTGTGTGTGTCATTCACTTCGGGAAAAACATCCAATATCTTGTCCACTAATGTCACTTAGATTTTCCATACACAAATCATCCTACACAAGTGGCAGAAGCAGTTCTACACCAACCAGCAGCCATAGGACACAGATGAGTAGTATATTTGTCAAAGATTTTACGCGCTACTGGTAGCTTAACATTGAACTATTTTACATATTAACATTGCAACATTGTTAAACCATTTCTAAGAACGGTTAATAGGTTGAAAAAAGGTAACGATTGTTTAATTAATGTCACCAGATGTGTAAGACACAGTAAGTTATGAATGAATCGTAGTAACAAAGACCCCTTTTTTCCACTAACATCTATCATGGCACGGAACAGTAGCTATGTTAGGAAAACGTTAATATTTATGTTCCTTTGTTGGCATTTCTGTACGTCTGTGTAATAAAGTATGAAAGTGCACATTAAAGCATGACACAGTGTGGACACAGTGGGATTAAAATATTGACAACAGACTGTGTTTTCTAACCCTCCTGGCCGTTTCTCATACAGTCTTGGCAGAATTCTGGCAGAGGTGATAAATCACATCCTTTAGTATCCTGGATTCTTTTCTTGCCGCAGGTTTCTTGTCGCCAGTCTTTAGCAAGCCAAATGTGAAAGCTGTGACCCCTCAGTTGCCCTCCACACCTGTTGTGGTGAGTCTCGCTACTGGTGGAGGTATTTGGAAAAGAACGGACACAAAGACGACCGAGAGCAAGATGGTAGGTTCACTCTGCCTCGGAAACTAAAAATAAGCATTAAACCTAAAACCCTATTGTTATATTGCAGTTTAAAACAGGTAACAATATTAGTTAGCTTTGGTAATATTGATGTTTTTGTGAAAAGAAATTGGCTTCTTTCATTGGTGGTTCACTGATTATCTCTTTCATGTTTCATATTATTTATACAAAGTGTATAGTATATTCATAGTCATACTACTGTTGATTGCCTTTAATTCTACTTCCTCTAGTGTATTTCATATTTACAGTATACTGCTGTTCATAGTTGTTATACCTTATATCTTTCATATCTGTCATATTAATCTACTTATATTATAAATATAAATATTACTACACTTTAATGCTTCTTTTGCACCTCTGGTTAGATGCATTTCGTTGCCTCAGTAAATTGTCAATACAGATACATTTAATCTAATGCAATTTAATACTGTATGCTGCATTTCAAAACATACTGAGACAAAAATATGTTTTCTTGCTTGAACACATTAGAGGTTAAGTCAATTGATGACTAGGGTGGACACAATTAACATTTTAGTGAGGCGTATAGTGCCAACAATTGATTACTGCAAATTAAAGATGAATCCATTATCCTTGTTAACATTATTTCACAGGTTGTAATTCTTGAGACGTTGTTCTGTGTCTGGGGATTCAAATTCAGCGTCTGACAAGATCCCACAGTGAACCCCTCCCTTCTGGTTTTCACACTTTCATACATCAAAGTCATAGAAGGAAGCCTATAGTCCGAAGAGGTCACAACCATAGAAACGATTTATCAAAGTGAACAATGGTGTGACTCCATCGAAACAACCGATGCCACATTAGCTGTCATCACCCCAGCATCGGTTCCCACATCTCCACAGAGAGAGAGAGAGAAGAAAAATGAGTCCTTTGACACGTTTAACAGAAAAAGCGGACCCGGTTTACAGCAGTCGTCATCCTTCTATAAGCATATCCTGTTTGGGTGAGGGGGGGTCCCGCACACTTTGACCCTCGTGAGCTCTTGGGGTTCCTGTCAAGGCTTGGATTTGGATTTGAACGACCACAGTGAATATCCCTGCCTCATTTTTAACTAATTCCAGTCGTATGTATAGGTTGTATGGGAAAAGAGATCTTTGAAGTGTACACACAGCGATGATAAAACACTGAATTGTAACCTAATTTCTTACTATATCATAATATATCCTCTCATCTTACATACATTTTCCCATAAGAAGTATCAGCACCAGACCTCAAATTACACCCATTTAATTAATTTTACAAACACAAGGCAAAACTGTCTTACTGTAAATTACGTGGAAACCTCCATGTGCATAATTTTGTCCATTTCACAGTTTCCAAGTATCCCTCTCTCGGTCTAACAGCTTCAATTTACATAAATATGAGCCTGCCTCGTGCGGGAGTGAAGCAACATCTGTGCTGATCAGAATTAATTGAAATCTGTAATGTTGTGCAGCAGTGCTAATTCGCCGTGTTACTAGCAGCATATAAAGAAGCATTATGCTATTTAGGGACGTCTTTTCACTTCCCCTGATTGAGACACGAGCTAAACACTTAACTGTCCTGCAGTGGTGATGGCTGTCTCCTTTGTTAGGTTTATAGAAGTAATTATCACAAATAAACAAATAAGATGCTCAGACTCCGTAATGTAGTCTGATTACTTTCACTAATTTTGTCATTTCCTATCTATAATGGTTGGTTAATATTTATCTGCGACCATTTTCTGGCAGTGTTTTTCCAAAAGAATGCATTGATTCATATTGTCATAATAATCATTATCAGCTCATACATAGAATATACACCTATTCTGAATTTTGTCAAATTATTTTTGCATAATTGCACTTTTAATGTCCGTATTTATCTCCTTTAAGTTAGAAATAGCTTAATTTAAAGGTCATATGCTTTTGCTTTGCACCAGAAAACTAATAAAAACAATGTTGAAAAAGCCAATCCGTTCTGGTTCTCAACTCCTCATGTACAGACACTTAGTCAGGACCCCTTGGTGTCACTTAAGGCAACAAAAATGGCTTGGTTAGGTAAAGATAAAACTCATAGTTCAGAGGGAATAAGTACACATGTTGCGTAACTCAATGGCTTAATGTAACTCCTGCCCCCGGCTCAACAGAGGTGACGGTACGGTGCTGAAAGCCAACCCCACATTCAGTCTCCTTTCGGAACAAGCTTTATCGGCCTGCCTTACTCACGCAACTTAAAATAAGTCAACGTTGAGGTTCGATTTCACAAAGGACACATACAGTTGCTGGTCGAAAGTCCGTTTTTTTTTTTTTTAACCATCCATCCATCCATCCTGCCCGCTCTGCACAGAGAGTGAAAAGACGGCCGGAGCAGTTTCTTTGAGCGGCTGAGATTGGTACAGATGGGATTACATTTGAGTAGGTTGATAACCTATGTGGAGCTATGCACACATGACAATAAAAGCCTTGAAACTTGAAACTTGAAGTGTAACGTTTGACAGACTGGTTTTTCAGAGTGTATGGGCTGAAATGCAGGGAGTTAGGCACGATAAACAGCAAAACAAAGACCCTTCTTATAAATAACCTGAGGGATAAAATGATCAAATATCAAACTGAAACATTTGGACTGACACTAACAGCTAATGCAGACACAAAACAAACACTTAGACCTTTCATTGGTCTTGTGGTCTTGTGATAAATGAGACGTAGCCACAATCACACTTACTCTGAGCTGCCATTATGTACATAATAAACAATGAGCATGTTACCTGATACTGCCGACTGCACTCAGTCTTTGAGAACGGATTAACATTGTCAACACTGGTGTTAATAATAGTTTACTTGCACACGAGAGTCAGACGGGCACACGTGGATCATGAATCCTTCTCCCTGGACTGTGTGTGCGTGCACTGCCTTCACAGGTTAACATTTATTACATTAGCCTGTCCTCTACCAGCGTGCAAAATATAACAACAACAACGTGCTCTTGCTATTTCCATTCAGATGGATCGTTACCTGAATTCCTGTCAAAGCAATGATATCTTGTTCATTTCACCGTCTGAAATCCATATTTTACAGCAATACAGAGACATATATTGTTGTGTCTTTCTCTAAGGAACCATGTTTGGCTGAGAGTAAATAGGCTAAATTACATAGCAGGTGATTCTGGCAGCTACCACGAATAGATTCAGCCTAATTGTGTGCCAATTTTTACAGGCTACAACTAAACTGCATTGTCAATTACGTTTCGAGGAAAACATTATATAGCCCAATTAAGTTAGTTTTTTGACGTATGATCAGTCCACGGACGTCCACGTGAGAAGGAGGTCAGAGTGGATATGCTAACCCCAATTTTAACCCTCTGTCTGTTATTTAAATCTAACCCTAACCCTAACCCTAACCCACATATTTATTTGAGCCAAACCGCAATCTGTTTTCTAAAACTAACAGAGTATTTTTGTTGCCCAAACCAAACCAAGTATACTTTTTGCAAATTACAATTGTAACAATGTCTTTACAACTGTGACCGTAAGCCAGAGGAAAATTCTAATTTAAACTCACAAATGCATTTTAATTGTTTGAAAACTTAATTTTGCCAATTAAGACATGGTTGCAATTTGTTGGGCTAAGATAACGCAATAACAATTTTAATACCTTACAAATTGACATGATGAGAAACATTTGAAATCCTGATCTATTTTGAAATGGTGACACTGTCTAACTCTGGGATCTGAGACTTATATTACCTTAGTTTTGTGCTTTCGTGCTACATATCCTTGAAATAATCGAACATTGAACAGCGAGTGGGAGGAAGGCTGTTCTGTAAATGTAACTCAGGTTAATCCTTCAGTTCTAAGGAGCATGTTAACCAGACAACAACTAAGATAAGGGTTCCTATGTTTTCTTTGGTAACGAGCCTAATTAATGTTAGGTAACTCCTTCTGCAAAAATGACAACCAGCAGCAAAAATAGGAAGCTAATTACATTTAAAAGCATTTCATAAGAGACTCATTATTGCTGAAATTGTATCACCTTGAAACCAGATCCAAAAAGGTTGGTTATCAGAACCAAAACCTTTCTTTACATTAAAAACCTTTCTATATTTTATTAATTTTTTGTTGTGAATGTTGCACTTTTGTGACATAAAAACAGCCAGATGTGTCTGCTTTAATTAGAAACATATAAGCAACCTATAAAATCATCATATGTCAAGCCCCACTTCATAAAACCAAAACAAAACAATCCCTCTTAATGTCCTCTAACTGCATTAATCAGTGTACTCTATTATAGTCACAACCAGCACAGCAGCTGTAGTACCTGTGACACTGTAACACTGCGGGGTCAACAGGACAATTGACCCCATTTATTCCAGTTTAATCAGGACAAGAGGGTGTGAAGGAAGATGGGACAGGGAGTAGAGGAAGGGTGGGAGGGGGGGGGGGACACTACAACTAATGGGATTTGACTCTTAACCCACATGTGCATTAGCTGGGCGATGATCTGTAAAGCTACGCTCCGCTGGGGTACGCTAGCGAGTCTCTTTTACGCCGTGATCTATTGCCCCGCTTTACCTCCGATGATCTATCACACGGAACTGGCAGTAACGGATGAGAATGATCTGCTGGAAAAACTCTCTCATTTGTCTCTGTCGCAGCCAGTGAACTAGAGGAGACGCTAATACAGGGAGACGGCCCGGGGAGGGGATATAATTATGTCTCGGGACTCTTCTGCTCACTGGCTGGGTATGGAAGGCATATTAGGAAATAATAAAGCCAGGCCTCGCTTCCATCCTTGCTGCTTTCCCCCCCCCCCCCCTTGATTTCCTTTTTCTAATATTTTCTCTTTCACTTGCTATCTTTAAACATCCCTATGTCTCTTGTCATACTCCTCTTACTGTGACTGTTTCCACTTTTCTATAATCTCTCTCTGCGCCACTTCCACCTTTTTATCTCCTACTCAACCTTCCACCAGCATAAATGGCATGCTTGTGTTTCCTTTTAACCTCTGTTTTATTTTTGGTTTGGTTTGTTAATCTACTGTAAGTACGCTTACTGATTTTCATGAAACGTAGTTATGAGGGTAACTCATTGGCCAAGGAAGAACCCATTACATTTTGTCTAAAACCTTACATTGTTTAACCTTAAATACCATGCAATCGTTGAGCATAAAAATACAATTGTCGCTTAAACTCTAAAGATTTTTCCAATCAAAAATGTACCTCCTCACTGCAGCGACTGTGTTCTAATTCGAACTTGCGACCATTTTGCAGCACGTCATCCTTTCTCTACACGGAAATGTTATCAATTAAATGCTAAAAGCCAAACAATGATCTTAAAAAAAAGCAAAGAACAATTGCTGTGACTTATACACAACTTATAGGCTATATGCGTGGAAATAATTAAGTTTCCATGATTTAAACATTCAAAACTTTAAGTAGCTGAAGATGAAGAACAAAATGAAGTTGTAATTCTGAGATTCTGAGCTGTCGGGATGTCTGTTATCGTACAGTTGACTTTACAAATTCGAGACGGATTCACACATGAAATAAATTGATGACGGTCATAAACAGTTCTTTGCAAATCGCTGAACGTCTCCAGGTGATCGTGCTGCAGTATTAGAGGGGTTTGAGTCAACAGGCTTTTTGGAGAGAGGAACATCTACACTGGATTTGCAGCCAGCTCTCCTCTGAGTCTGGCCAGCCGGCATGAATTGCATTTCGCTCTGGGTTCCAGTTTGGATTTGGTGATAAGTGCCGAGGCCAGGCAGCACTTGGACTCCTACTCCAGAGATGTTGCCTCCCATCTGGGTCGGGGTAGACGAGGCTTCAGGCATCGCCTCAAACCCAGAGACCAGGCGGAGTCATGTCAACTGTTCGGCCAAAACAGAGGTACTGTTTATGGTTTCAACTGTTAGAAATAACCAGATTTATTTTTCTTCAAATTAATAAATAAAAAACGTTTTATTGGTAATATTTTTCATGTTGTTTTTTTTTCAATTTGGTGCTCTGGACACATCTTGTCTGGCAGTTTTTCTTTGGCCTCAAGGAAGTGATACATTACAAAAAGATTGAGGTGGTAAGCCGAGAGGGCCTCTACGTCTCAGTACAGAAAGAGATGATAAGAAAAACAATGCCATTGCACCCTTTTCAATGTAAAGGTAGATCATTTAGTAATGCAGTAACACAATAGCAGCGATCTTATAAAATCCCCCCAAAAAAAGGCTCGCACTGATCACTGTTTATAGTAACTTATTTACACACTAAAAACCTTGGAAGATTTTGCAGGTTTAAGTGAAATGATAGAAGCATGTTTTTGCAATGCAGTTATTACTCTTGTATATAGTGTATTGTAATGATACAGAATATACTGGATGCTTTTATTTTCTTTAACCTACAGTACCTAAAGTAAATACAGTGCGCCTCTTAACCTTCAAACAGGCTAAGTGCCTATTGTAAGTGTCATGTCTGAGGGAAGACATCCGCAGCCTGGTGAGTCAGCTGCCCTGCTGCCAATAAAGCCCCTGTAGGCAGGAAACTACCACTGTGTTATGGGTATGTTTCCTTCCTAAAGCATGGCACAGAGGCACACAGGAGATCTGCAGGATGTGTGAGACAGTGTGTGTGTGTGTGTGTGTGTGTGTGTGTGTGTGTGTGTGTGTGTGTGTGTGTGTGTGTGTGTGTGTGTGTGTGTGTGTGTGTGTGTGTGTGTGTGTGTGCTTCACAGTCACACAAAATAATAAGCAATTAACTGCATTGTATGTGTTTGTATTTTAGTATTTAGTGTGTTTGTCTTGTCTGTGTTTCTGTGTAATATTACTCTAAATACGATGTTTACATGTAAAGTTAATGTACACTTCATTATTTAGTTGTTTCTGCAAAATGCACTGTTGTTCATGTTTCTTAACTTAAGATAATATGATTAAATGAACCACGTTTTGAAACTAATGAATGGTTATTGCATAGTTTGAGAGGGAAATAAATAAATCATTGGTGTATGTGTGTGGGAGGGGGTTCATGTTGTTGTTAACTTCAAACGTGTGTCGGACGAAGGATTTCCTGTAAATCAAAGAAAAGTACGTCACCCTGCCTCATCTGTCATTTCAGTAACAAGAACTGATGTAATCTCCCTGCGCTCAAAGAGTCAATGTCACTGTCAAGCTCTTTTGTGAAATATATACCCTATACGTGTGTATGTATTACCCCTGATGTGTATGCAATGGTGTGTTTGTGTGTTCACGAGAGGAAAAAGTGAGTTCATGTGTAAGCCAGAGATAATGACTGCAGGGGCTGAGATCTGTGGAAATGAACAATAAAGCACCCAATATTGAGGAAGGCCTCAGCAAAAAGATGGCAATAGGAGCTGTGTTAAGATGTGTACTAAAAGTTGTTTCCCTTTGCGTGTTTTCACCTCAGTTCAACGTCAGATAAGAAAATAATTTCTGCTCGGTATTGCAAGCTTTTCGAACACTGCATTTCCAAAACACTTCACGGCATCACTGTGAATGAAATGAGACTCCTCAAAATAACCACATAGCTGCCTTATAGAAATATGAGCCCTGCTTGGTGGTGGCTTTGTCATCCCAGACCACAAGCACTCACTGATTCTGCAAGGACATCTGTCATTTAGCTTAGCTATTGTCACGTATTGAGCTCATATCCTGCACAATCATGTTCGTGTGAATTAATAGCAACATACACAAAGGAAAGTTGAGGAGATCTCTTGTGCAAAAATAAACATAAGTTGTGCATAAAAGAGAAATCTGAACAGTATCAGAAATAGAAATGTGCTTTTATAAAAAGAGGAAATAAACTGTGGTAGGACAAATAGTTAGCCAAAACGGCAACGAGTAGATTCAACGAGGCATTGCAAATCACAGAATCGTGTATCAGACAAGGTCAGGGGAATCTAAAATGAGAAGAAAGAGTGTGTGTGTGCATGTGTGTGTGTGTTCAACCCGTTAAACAGCCTTTTTATGCGACCAGAAACGCTGTGTGACAGTTTGTTTGTGGAGTTGTAAACATGCTGCGGTGGTGGTGATGACGGCGGTGGTTTGAGGGGACGCTGGAGTGACCGCCTGCCTGGAGGCACGTTACCCCGAACGCCCTCCACTGGATTACTGACATATTGTAGTGTGTCATGTTCCATCATTCATCTGAATGTGTCACTGCTCTCCAAGCTGTTTTCCTTCCTTCACCCATGAATACCCTCCACAGCCCCCGTTTCCTTTTCTTACTGACTGACCTGGTTTGTTCGTTGGAAAGGTTTCGTATGAGCCAGTTTTTGTGATATTGTTAAAGTTGTTCTTTGGAAGTTACTGTAGGTTTTTTGAAAGTGGTTTTCAATTCTGAATGAGTCTAAAGAAGACTCCATTGCTGTTTGGAAGGTTGGACAGCGGGAACTTTCAAGGTAATATTTGCACATGTTTGGTATGGCTACCAGGGGCGGACTGGGACTACAAATCAGCCCGGGACTCTCGACGGCCCACCTCGGTGCCGCAAGTAAATACCGCGAGGAAATTGTCGACGGGGGGGGGGGGTGCTAGTGACTTATCCGACCGGCCCACATCGTCCGACTGGCCCACTTCAGTACCGGCCCATCGGGATTCGTCCCGAACGTCCCGATGGCCAGTCCGCCCCTGATGGCTAAGGTGACACATCTCTTTACAACAAGGTCAGAAAAGGTCAATCATTCCTTAACAATGATCATGGAATCCTTATTTTTAAAGCCTTAAATGGTCAGCTGGTAACATTAAGACAGTGTTTACAACCAACTCCTGTAGCTAACGTTAGCTTAATTAGCTAGCTGGCTACAGCTAATAAAATCTGCCAGCAACAGGAGTTCTATGAGGCGGCAAAATCAAGGGTCACTGGCAAGAAATGAGAAGCTGCTTTTGTCTGCTTCTGTCTACTAAAATACTACTTCCAATGCATCATATTATCAATGTAAACTACCACATGCAGCTGTTGGTAGGGGCAACTGCTATGTGAACAGTCAAATCCAACAGGGTAAACTGTGTGATGCTGTCTCAAAGAAAATATGACAGTAAATTATAACCCAAAACACAAATCACAAAATGTTACAGCTCAGTAGTCCAGGATTGTGCCGGTGTCCGACAATCCAAACTCATGCAGGTGAATGGCAAAACACCATTGACTTTTGGTGTGTTAGTGTGAATTTGTATCTATGTGTATGCATTTCTCGATTACAAATACATTTGAAATGATTATTTGTCCAGATTATGTTCTTAGTACAACAAAACTACTTGGTTATGTTAAAGCATACAACATAATGGTTTGGCTTGAACACAAGTATCTTTGTGAGGTTATTTAGGATTTGGATGGAAATTAAAATAAGTCAACATTGTGTTGTTGTTTGTTGAACGTAGTTTCCAGGAGACCAGGCTGTGTGCAGTAAGTAAGGGTAAATGAAAGCCCATCTTAACGTGCATCTCTTCCGATTGGAATAAATAACAAACCCAAACTGTCAAGCCACTTTACATTTCACAAAGGAAATCAGATTTCTTTGACGGAGCCACTTTTAAAAATGGATTCATACTTTGCTCTGAAAAATATCTTAATCCTAATAATTGCAAAACTGAACACGAAAAACCTCTTAAATTCAGGTTTGAACAATGTTTGCATTAATCATCTTCAGTTAGCAAAATAACTCTCAGCTGAAAGATGGCTGCAGGTTTCAGGGGAGTTCTCATTTAAGGAGATGCATTTTCTCTGGGTCTACATTCCCCCTCCAGTGTTAGTCACTGAAAAGGCAACAGCTCTCAGGTAACATCTGATCCTCAGACTCCATCTCCACGCCTCTGCACTTGACCTGAATGTGTCCTCGGAGATCAACAGTCAATTAAGTGCTCCTTCTTATTTTTTTCTTGTTGTTTTACCCCAAGAGTAAAGGAGCTCAGTTTAGCCTTCTGCACTGCTGCTCCGCTAATTGGAACCAGGATCTGTAAAAATGGGAACTTAAGTAAAACATGCCATAAAATTCTGAAGGCTAACCATAAACTAACCAATTTCTTTCATTCTTTTAAAGGGAGCTCTAACTGAAACCTCCACGTAAACTTTTACGAGGATCCCTGGGGTCACCCGTAAACCCGTTAATAGAGATGAGATATGAGTGGGACGCTTGGGCCTCCCATTTCGTTTGCATTTCTTTCTCTCTCTTTTTTTTCTCTTCCTCCTGTTCCATTGCATTCTTGAAAGAGGTCAAATGCTGTTCGGAGACAAACACTGCCAAGTCTCCACTGTCGTTTTTATCAAAGCGCAAACTGAAAATTCAATCCACGTGGACAGATTCGAGCGGATGAGTGTCGACACGTTTGAGCTGTTGGTAAGTTTTGCTGGACTCGCGCTCTTTGCACCCCGCTCACTTTGACTGGGCGAGTTTGATGCAGAGGTGTGAAGAGGTGAAGCTCACACTGTTTTAGTGGCCGTCGTGCAGCGAGGTTTCTCTTTCATGTTCAGCTTCAGACAATTCATTAGCTTCACTTAACTTGTGATTGACGAACTAAGGTTTTTCTATGACTCAGACTGTGATCAGATACGTCTTTTAACGAGTATCATCCTTATATTTCAACTAAAGAAAACATTGCTTGATGATATAAAAACATTACTGAAATAAAGATGACCATTAACAGAACATAACATACTAAAGTATTACACCGGGGATCAAAATCTGATTAAACGTAACCGGCACTAAAATAAAGTAAACCACATTCAGCAAAATGATAGTATCTTGACAGAGTTAGGGGGCTTAAAAGCCCTCTAGACAATAACAAAAAAATAAAAGAGACAAAAATCTGTGCCTGACTGTGTCCTGGCAGCCGTGTACTCCTCTTATAAATACTCCTTGGAGAACTAATCAGTCCACTTGGTAGCGTTTGTTTATTAAATTCCATTAACACATGATAATTTTGTTGTTTGCATAACAAAATGCAACTCTAATTACTTTGACATTATATTTCCTGATTAGAGCCTTTTTAAAGACTCATTAGCTTTTGGTTTTATAAACCTTACCAAATCTCTTTCCAAGTAAAATAATAAGGGGAAAAAAAAGGAAAATACAAAAGTCCGGGACTGCTGTGAGTGTAGTGTTGGGAATCATTATCTACTCAAATGCTCCAGCCTCGGCCTCTTTGTTGCTTTACTCAAAGCACGAGCTGTGTTTCAGATCCCGTTGAGACTAATGAGAACAGTCTTGGGACCCGTTGCGGTTATTTTTGACAAATTGAGCCTGTAGTTGTTTTTCCTTGTACTCATATATTGCAATCTTAATCACCACTCTTACTGTTATGGAGATTATTTGGATCTTTAGTTGTGTGCTTTCCGGGGGCCGAATTATAAAACTGAGCAATGAACCCGCATATCCTGGGAGTGAAGTAAGCGCTCCCTGACTCATAGCAAATCTATTAGCACAGGAATGATGATGGTGCTGAAAAATCTGACAAAACAATTAGTTAATTTTACAAATGATAATGATTTTTTTTCAGTCAGACGGCCCCTCGGGGCAACCAAAATATAGGCCTTGGAAAAACGTCATGTCACCAGAGTTCATGAGTCTCTGATGCCTTTGGTCGACAAGACAGCCGACCACATTTTTTAGTGCGACGCTAACGTCTCAAGTTACGCTGAAGCCCGAGCCAAGCAACGGCCTGAGACCACCCTTCAATTAATCTTACCCTTGTAGCGGCTTATAATTTGCCATTACAAAAGCCATTAAACCTGGGGGCCTGATTCAGAGCTCCTGGGACTGTTGGGAGGAGGGGACGGGGATCCGACAGGCCTCCAGTTGGCCCCTTGGACCCTGGACGAGCCCCTTTCCACAAAACAGACAGGTACTTAAAAACAGGGTGAAAAGATCACCTTAAAGAAAACAAGGATGATTAATGGGGAAAAATGAGGGCCCTATAGGTCGCTTTCATCTGGGTCTGATTCAGGTCTTCAGCGAGCCATTAACCCAAAGGACAACTGTCCACTGCCAACCTGAGAAATGAAGTCCTCCTGGGTCGGTTCAGACAAATGTTTAAGGCCGCGGAAGAACTATCTGACTGGGTGGGACGGAACAAATTCATCCTCTTATATCTGATCCGAAATCTACTGATCTCATCAGAGATGCAGGTAGGTACCATTTTACAATGCATGAGTCTTGCTTCTTGGATTGATAATCACAGAAACTTTATATACGGTAAATACTATCTTTGCATTTTCATAAGACCACAGTCGTTCAAATAATCTGAATACTGGAGCAGAAGAACAAGACAAGCAGGTAAGTTCATAACTACTTAGAGCAGGGATGTCCAAACTACGTCCCGGGGGCCAAATGCGGCCCACAAATGAAACTTGAGCTTTTCTTGTATTGCACTTATTAAATATATCAGTTTTCATGTGTTAATAAGCCCAATTTACAATAAATTCAGTCAATTAAATTAGAAAATATGTTCTAACAAATCTAAGTCAATAAGAAAAAAGCCCAATAACTTATATACATAACAAACTTGAAATATACCCTTCCTATTTCCTCCAATGATAATCAATCTGGGGCTCCTGTTGTAAGGGATGAGCTGCTAACTCATTAAAAGAAACTCTCCAGAGAACTGGGATGTGGGCTGTTTATTTTTCTTAAAGCAGATTCAAGTATCAGGCATAATGTACCTACTTTTGATTCATTTTGCTAACTTATAACTTAACTTATGAGGCAGTATACCTCACCTCTAGTGAGCGTCCCGGCCCTTCGAATATTTGTCTGTATGTGGCCCTCGGTGAAAAAGGTTTGGACACCCCTGACTGATGCCCCTTTCACACCAAGGCTTTTCCCGTTCTAGCTCCGTGCTAGAGCTTATCTGGTTCGTAACCGGTTCTTCGGTTCAGCTCCCGCTCTGTTCACACCGCTCCGAGCCCGACTGGTGCTACATCATTGCGTCATCATTTGCGTCATGACGTAACCGTGTGCGTGCCTGCTTCATAAAGCCAAACCGCGCGGAAACCCCTCACCTCGACAACAACAATGGCCGATTGTATTGAAGCGCTACTCGTTTTGGTTTTGCTCTGTCGAAACGAAATGGAAGAAATGGGACAATGTAGAATTGCTTTGGACCGCGTGCTCCCCTCCAGCTTCCTCTGTACCTCTTCGGAAGACCAGATTCCCAGTAGGTAGCTGGTCTCTTCAGTGGACCACTGCTGCTTGTTAAGTTTTAGGTTTTCCATTGTTGTGTACAAACTGGATAAAACCATAGACTGTATATATAAAGGATAAAACGCGGGCTTTTTGTTGTTGTTAGAGGTTGATCCCGCCGCTGCCCCCGCCTCCGACGTAAGCGTGACGTATGAGGTGCTTGCTTTCTAGACCGACAACTTTTTGGAGCTTGAAACTAACCGGATTCCGGAGCTTCCGCTGCGGTGTGAACAGGAAAAACTGTGCTTTTCAAGCTCCAGCTCCGAACCGGCCCTGGAACCGCATTGGTGTGAACGGGGCATTAGAGTAAAGGCCACGGCCAGCCCAAATCTGGACCGAGATGTTTCTTGTATCAAAATGGCACATCCATATGTCTTCAGCTGTTTCTTGGGACGCTGCAATAGATTTGGGACAGGTCTTCACCAACATGCACGCCTCTGCCTCTTCCAGCTTTTGCAAATACTTCACTTAGCCCACTGAAGTGCCCCAAAAGGCAACCAAGTGCCAGAAATCTTGACAAGTACATGGAGGTGTTCAGAAGTCAATTTGCTTTTCTGTGATTAATCACATACTGTACCTGACACAAAATGAAACATAGTGATGTAATAAACCTCAACCATCTGGTGCTACACAAGATTTACTCAATGCATGTCCTAAAAACTGCAAAGAAAATGAAACTTTGGCTCAATGGAAGCACCACTTAAGTTGACGCTGTGAGGAGAAAGCACTATGAAAGTGTGTTCATGTCAAACTAGTGCACATACAGAGTGCATATAGTCTATATTATTTGGGATAACGTGGAGATTTGTACAAGCTTTCAGAGTAAGCAAGAGCAGATTTGGTAGAGACCTTGGTCAAAATATTGCGTCAGTACATTCAATGAGCACTAGGATGCTTGACCTTCTTCAAAGCAGCATGCTCTCAGTTTTGACAGTTTGTATTATTCATATAAGAACTGAAAAAAAGTGGAAACTTCTTCAGATTTGACCTGGTAGCAAAGTATCATCATGTAAGACCTCAATAAAATAAGGCTACCACTTCCAAGCATGATCATGTGTCTGCAGACATCACTGTGAAATAAGTTCAGTTAGCATGTGGCTCTCGTTCTAAAGTGGTGAGAATCTGCCAAAACAGCTGGACGAACTTACAAAAGCAGATTTCAAACTGTGTGAAAAGAGGATTTTGCAAATGTGTTTTGTACTGCGTGCTCTCAAAGCTTCACTCGCAGACATGTTTGTGTTAGCTCATTAATGTTGCCATCGATAAACGTTCGTACAGTTCAAGCAGATGTTCTCCATCCTGTAGTCCATATTGTCTGTTACATTAATACAATACCCATAAAAGCCTGGATACTTTTGCCATTTACTACTTGCATCAGGTTTTGTAGAAGCGGTATGGTGGACATCCCTGTCTACGCACTTCTGATTTAGGCGTTAGCAATTACGTTGTCACGCACCCTGTAAAGGCGGGTATAAATAATACGGAAGGCCGGAGCGCCGGTACGGTTCGTGGCGAGTACAAAGCCCACACCTGGCTCCGGAGTGAAATCAAATCTATCCTGAACTCTGTCTCTCTTCTCATTTTGCATCGGCAGTTTTCCGTGAGCGGAGTTCTGGGTCAGGAGTCAGGAGGAGTGATTTGAGTTCAGGTCACACACACAGACAGTTTCACACAATAATGTGTTTCAAAGCTGTTGCATCACGGGGGTTAAAGGAAACCACATAAAAATACTTTTTTTTTTTTTTTTAAATCCAGATTTTGTCACATACTTTTACAATTTCCTATTCCATGCATCTTGTAAATTATTTACAGTTAAGCTGGTTGGACGATCACTGATAATGCGCAGTAACCACTGGCCATTAAACCACTTCCTATGGATTAACACCCCCTGAATCCCCTGCTAGTCACTGTGTTTTTGTGAGGGATCAATAAACCAATTCCTCTTGGTTATGTTTTCCTTGTCCACAGCAATCAGTTCAGTGCTGATTAAATCACCGCAAATTATCTCCCTGGGATTTATCTTGCCTAAATTGAGTTTCTTTCACCCTTCTGGCCACGGGAGAGTGGGCAACGCCTGCTGGGAGAGAGAAATAATCATTCATTAACCTCTGACCTGGAAGGAGAGTCAATTGAGTCAACCGACAGTGTTTTTTCTCCCCCCCCCTGCACCTATCAGCCCCCATCCGCGGCACATTGACCATTTTCACGCTGCAGCCCCAACTTTATTAACATACGGCGGTTTGATGCGGTCACTTGATCAGCTGGCTGCAAGGGAAGTCTCAAATATGACTTACACTTGTTTCAATTGGGTCTCTTTTCTTCTGACTCTCAGGGGGTTGTGGATACAGACCATAGGCAAACAGTGGGTGAGTGGAGGGATCGCATGTGAAAACACAACAAGCCTAATTCATGGAGTGTGACGAGCTCAAAGGGACGAACATGTAGATCATCTTGTCTGTCATTATGGTTCTTAACTGTCTTTCTTTCTTTCTTTCTTTCTTTCTTTCTTTTTGAACATCCCATAGCTGCTGACCCACTGTGAAGCTTTCAACCTTCGTCGAGTTTGATGTCTTCGAATGGTCACAGTAGGGGTGATACATTACAGAAGACCTTTTTTTTCTGCTCACCACATGGATGTCGTCATGTGTAGGCATGGATTTGATATTTCTCAAGTGTTACCAGATTGAGAAGTGTCCAAACGCAAATCATTCCCAATTAATGTTGTCACAGTGGGATTTGAAATGAGTAGCAAATGTGCGGTATCAACCAATTTCTGATAAAAAAAAACACCTTCTGGTTCTACAAAGCAAAGAAAAGCAGACCATCTGACAGCATTAATATCCTTTTATATGTACTGAGCTACAAAATCATCATGCATTACATCAAACAATAGAAATGCAGAATGGTATTCCCTTAGACTTTAAAAGCATTACCTTGTGTATCGATTCTGTGGTCTTGTGATATGAGTCACAGCGCTATTTCTGTCCCTGCACGGTAGCAATAAACACAACCAAGCTGCCCCGAGATCTTTCCCTCTGACATTATTAGGAGCTACAACAGTGTGAGACTCAACACGGTGTAAAAACAAACCAAATGTCAGCCCGGTTGCCCAAGCGCCTCTGCTATAGCCAACAGCAAATGTAATGAAAGCTTGGAAGGGTCTGTTAGTACGCCGCTGACCTTTCATACAGTTATTGTTCTCTTGACATTTCTCCAAGATGGAGGAGGTGAAAAACAGAATGAGGTGCTAAAGCAGAAATCAGGATTTTTCGACTTCCATGTGCTCCCGTTAGAGAATGACTTTTATCGATCCGAACTCTTGGACTTTACTGAGGGTCGATGCTCTGTGATTGCCAACACTAACTAACATGCTGCTGCTCTCTCTGTAGACATGATACCGTTTTTATTAGCTTTTGAGTCACTTTGAAAGAACGAGAAAGGGGAAGAATTTCAAAGCTTCTGTTCACTGGACTGTTTTTGCTTTCCCTTGGTACAAAATAACAAACATTGAATTGGCTGATGTTTCCTAAGTCTTTCACTGTAGGGCTTTGGCATCACTGTATTGGAAGTTCAGTAAAAACATACTTACAAAACTATTAACCCAACCTCACAATGAAGTGAGTCTGGGACTTTTAGGAACTTACGAACTGGCTACCTGAACATGGTTTATGGCGCCAGTTAGGTGTGTGTGTTGTGTGTGTGTGTGTGTGTGTGTGTGTGTGTGTGTGTGTGTGTGTGTGTGTGTGTGTGTGTGTGTGTGTGGCCTCGTTAGGCTAGGCCTCGTTAGGCCAGGCTCACTTTATGCTGCGTTTCCATTACAGTTTAGGAACTGGGGTAGTAACTATAGTAACGCAGTGTAGGCGGAGCCGTGAAGTCATCTTCAATGCGAAACACGAAACCAACATCAGCCGTTAGCTGTTAGCCCTCAGAGCTCTGCCGTCTTGTCTGCAGACTTGTCAAAGCATTAATTCATGGTTTTTACTAACCGGTATCAGTATGTTGTTACTTCGGCATCGTTTTGAAACGTCTATTACAATTAAATCACGGTCAAATATGTTCATTTTGTTGTAGTTGCCAGCGATTCTCTCACTAGTTTAGCAGACTCAGCCCGGTTGTTGGCCCGGAAAGAACCTCGATTTTGGAGAGCGAGAAAACTGTGAAAAAGTACCCGCTAGCCGGAACTACGCCTAGTGGAAACGCAACCAAAAACGGGCCCGGGCACGGCACGGCACGCTTAAACCGCGCTCCGCGCTGTAGTGGAAATGCGCCATTAGTCAAGTCACATTTATTTAAACAGCACACTTAACACAACATAAGCTAGACCAAAGTGCTTGTAATCTGTGTCACGTCGGGCCTCATGCTCGCTTTACTGTATTATTAATGTGAACAACCTGCTGTTGTTAGCTACACCTGTGAAAGGGAAACTTCGGAAAATTGTCTGAACATGATCTCTGGATGTTATCTGGAGTTATGAGAAAAACATAAATGAGACGTACCTTAATGCTATGCCTTTACAACAGAACACAATAGACCTTCACACTAATGTATATATTGTTGTGTTGTACGGCAACATTTTCAACAAACCAATATGTGTTAATGTTAGACAAAACAGGTCTATGAGAGAATGACAATTATATATATAGCATATATATAGAAAGGTAGCATTCATTGTTTATCATAAATTCTATAAAGTTTGACATTATTTGACATTTTTGCAAAAGAGTAGTTGCTCCATCCACTGATATTTTTGACCCGTTTCAGCCAATGAGATGCTGTCATCAGTATTTTTGAGAAGGTTACAATCATTGTCAAACATGTGGCTCTTGTTCAGTATGAATGGGTTTGTTGAAAAGCAGAGCCATTAGTCTAAAGTTGTAAATGAACGTGTTTGTTATTGTTTTTATGCAATAAAAGTGATGAATGAATAAATAAATAGATATGCAATTATGTCCTTGGATATGACTCATATAACATTTACTCCTATCATTTTAAAATTGATGGTGTTGCGACCCATTCTCTACCATGTGGACAGTTCTGTTAAATCGAGTTGTTGTGAATAGGAATCTTACAAACTATTCTTAATCTACATTTACAACATACATACATACAATTCAAGGACTGGTCTGTATGCGTAAGAAGAACAAAGTCTAAAGGGGGATTGTTCTCAACAACATCTGTGGTTAATGTCAGGAAACATCTCCCTCCCGTAAACCAGCACTGTGCAATCGGCTTCTGAGAGGAAGTGATCTAGCAAGAAGGGGGAAACAGCTGCTTAATAATTCAGGATGCTGAGATTAAAAAGTGAATTTGCCGTGCACGTTATTAAAAGGCAGTGTAATTACTTCAGAACACTATGTCACCGCTTCAATACGAGGCGCCTAATTTGGTTACTGCCAGCTCTCGTGTAATTGGTGAAGATGAACAATGCCTCGCAGACAAAGAGAGGTCCGAGGCCCCCCACACACACCGGATCTGATAAGAGGAAACCTCGGGAAAATGATAACTGGGATCTGGCACGTTATTTGACACAGTGTTGAGACAATAGCCTGTGTGTGGGTGTATGTACAGATCATGTTTTCGTCTTCATGTATCTATATATGCTGCTGTTATTAAAAGCAGCCTCATGTTGACATGTCTGTTAAGGAATTGTGGTGATCTCATTCTGCTGATGTCTTTAGTTTTCATTAAAAAGTAAGCTTTCACTCTCACCCAAAACAATATCTTACAATTTAGAAATGATGGAGACAATGTACTCTGGCTAGAATTCAATGCCGAATAGCTTGGATTTGGAGGATACTGAGGAGTTTTTCTTTAAAAAGGTTATCAAGACAATGGTTGAGGTCGTTCTTTCAATAAACATAGTATAGTATTTGGGAATGACCTCATCAAAAGTGCATCACTCAGGAAGACTGCCTTAATTTAGCTTGACCCCATCAAATCAACAGTGTATGTTTGCATGCATCCATATTGGGACTGGACTCTTTCCCTCCACAGGCACTCCATCACAAAACAGAGGGAGTTGCTACCAGATGGTTAAACAAACACATCGCCCAACTGCCCATAACTCAAATCCACTTAGCACCCTCTTGTCAACATGTCTCTCACTCGTTCACTACCTCTCCCGTCTTCGCTGTATGCGGAGGAGAGGCGAGAGGAAGGAAGGGAGGGAGGGAGAGAAAAAGTAATGCGGAAATAATGAGAATCAGCAAGAAATTCCTGGGGGGTGTGTTTAATTTTAATCAGCGAGACTATCCATCCTCAGTAGCTCTCCTCTCTCCCTCCCTTGTCTCCCTGGTTCCTCCCCCAGGTGCATTGAAATGAAGGGGAATAGCGAGCACCTGGAGTGACAGCGCGTGTAAAGGTCACAGAGACAAAGTCCAAATGTGATGTTTGACTCAGGCGTTTTTCAGACCTCTCAGGGAGGCGCCCAGGACTCAGGCCAGGGGTTAAGAGTTTGTAGGTCGCCGGGTCACACCATTTTCCCTTTTCCCTTGGCCTCATCCCCGCGCTTAAAACCTCAACGGTGTACTTTAGTGAGTAATTTATTATCCCGCGTGCTGTCCAGCTTGGACGAAGAGTTGGAATTAGGTGTCGAACTTTTGAGGATAATGTATTTTTCTCTTTTTTACAGGACATAAGAACATCTAATAGAGCCCAAATTTGTATTTATCACAAGCGGCATTAATGATAACACAGCTTTAGTTGTATTTTGTTTATCAAACATTAGATAATACGTGTATTTAGTACATTTTATTAGCTCGTTATCTTGCATGGAAGTTCAAGATTATTCTTTTGATTTAAGGTTTGTTTGAACCTCTTTGTCACGAAGGCTTCCTGCCGTATTGCATTGCTTTTCCATTAAAATTGTATTTAAAGAACATGCATCAACCTTAAAGATTTGCTGAATTTCTTTTTATTAAAATACTCTTTTCACCTAACTCCACCTAAAGTGATGCAGCACACTTGTTTTCCTTAATGATTTATCACAATAATTGCCGTTCCCGTAAGTGGTGCAACTAAGTGCTTTTGGAGGCATCCTGCATGGTATCAGCTTGCAGCCTCGCAGTGTTTCAGCGCAGGTGAAAAGGTGAAAAGATAAGCATTATCTCGGACACATAATTGTCAAAGGCATGGATAATTGACATGCATGCCACCGATGTCCAAAAGTAGGGCTGCTGATGACAGCCGAACCTGCATTTGGCCCTTGGAATGTGCAGAGGCCGTTCTCAGACATCTGAACATCAAACGGCGCTCAGCTCTGTCAATCTAATAGCTCTGGATACAGGATTTATTGGCTCTCACGGGCCAAAAGAGAGACGAGGGGCGAAAGCAAAACCAGATTTTCTCTCCCGTATCAGTTTCTCCTCTGTCAGTCAGCGTCTTATGAGAGCGCTCAGGAAAGGAGGTGTGGTGTATCATTATTTTAGATTAACTAGATTAAAACCTAATTTGAATGCTTCAAATATATGAAAAACAGAGAAACAAATCTGGTAGATCACAGCCTACGCAAGTGGTTCTATCATGTAGTTCGATGAAGATTGATGCTTAACAATCTGGTTCACAGTTCTGCACATTTCACCCTTGCATTAAGTATTCATTTGCAACAAAGCAGCTGATAACATCACTGGCTGTTCCCATTTACATAAGTCAAGCTTGTCCGTGATACAAACGTGTTTATACATTTCCCTGCACAGCTCCAAATACTGCCGGGGCTATTCTTAGTCCTCAATAAATCAGTAAGCGTCCGACTGAACTGTAATGATAAGCATTAGATGAGAAGTGTGTGTTGACGATGGGTAACATTTGCAAACTATTTCGTGGAGGGATTTATTGATCATCTTGGTGGGTCTTCAGAGATCATGTTGCACATAACAGAAATCCGCTGCACTCTCGCGTCATTAAACTTTATTCAGACTCGTGACACAAACACGAGCCTCAGGGCAAGAGGAAGTATGTTGCTGATGAAAACGAATGACAGGCCGCCAGAAATGGGGAAAGAAAAAAGCAGAGAGCGCGACCAAAAGCTGAGGACACGAGTCGGGGTCGTAGTCCTTGATAAAGACGAGGTTCTCACGGAGAAAGATGGAACCAAGAGCAGTTCTATTTATCTCCGTTAGCCCTCTGAAAAAACTCCCTGTCCCTGCTTAGATAGCCCTGCCAATGCGCATGATGTCATCCCCCTGGCGTGCGGTGATTGATGCGTCCTGGCTGCCAGCTCTGCACTCACAGGAGGCGGGGGAGTAGGTCGAGGTGGGGAAGGGGGTGCATTTTCCACAGATAGAGACATCCAAATGTGAATGGAGCCCGGCATGGGGTTGGTTCGGAGCTCAGGCCGATATGCCGCATCCCTGCAGCGCCGTGAATCTGCTGTCTCTCCCTACGGTCGGTCAGTTTTGATGATTCAAAGGTGTTCACGAGCACGAGGAAAGGTCTCGCTGGCTGAAGGATTTGATGGAGACACAATGGGGGGAAAAAGGCCCGGCTCTGATTATGTACGTCCACTCCATCTTCCCTCTGAGTTCTGTTACATATCAAGGCGGAGGGAAGGAGGGAGGGAGTGGAGAGATGGAAGAGGTTATTGTGAGTGGAAGAGTAAGTGTTTCTCAGATAGTCACGGAGACGTGCTGAGGTGAACTCAACGGGAAGCCGCCGTCCTCTTGTCAGCAGGCCAAGTTAGTTCTGCTGCTTTAACGGCTCTATCATGTGCTGATGACGGTTTGCTATTCGCCTCCAAAGGGAGAGACGGCGATTTGGCTTGAAATTCGCTGGTTTTCATGTGTGTTCAGTTATTTTGAAATACTGAGGCAAAGCATTTCTCTTATGTTTTATTCAGGCTTGTAAATATGGATCAAAGGGTATCTTGAAACACAAATATAAACCTTTGAGAATATGCCAACCCCCAAAATACTATGAAGTGATGTGTCAATCCTCCTTATGGATTCCAACATATCGTATTTTACTGAAACATATTTTTAAAAGCAGCTCCACGTCAATGTGACTTTTAAATGCAGTGTTTCCCAGAGGCGCTCATTATTAGCTTGGGATCAATATTGGAAAATAAACATCTACGCTGACAAAAAAGTCAATGATCCTTCACTGAACGTGTAAATGAGTTAATGCAACCTCGTGCTTTTCAACTCAGTATTGACAGATTCACAATTAATTAGAACCTGTTTTCTGTTTCTTCATAAAAAGGTTAAGAGGATTTAAGTGGTGTTGATTTAATACTTCAGAGGGGTCCTGACTGATTAGCCCATTCGGTCTGGTGTAACTTCTTGATTTATTGTGTGAAATTGTCATTTAATGTACCGTTTTGTTCACCAGCTTTTTCCTAAACTGGTATCAATGTGAGATATGCTAAATCTACATTAAGATTTATTTAAAGGGGACCTATCATGCAAAATGCACTTTTGTACGTCTTTTATACATGAATATGTGTCCCTGGTGTTCCAGGGAACTCACCAAGTGTCAGAAAACACAACCCTCTCTATTTTCCTCCATACCCAAATCTCTAAAAACGGGGCTGCAACGGATCTGATACAGACTGATCCAGATTTGAACATTTCTCTGACGTCAGGACGGAGAGCTGACCTATCAGGGGAATGAGAGGTTGCCGTGGCATGGTAACAGCATGGTAACAGCATGGTAACAGCATGGTAACAGCATGGTAACGACGCTCGTAACTCGGCCCCCTCCTTTGCAGGGGGGCGTGGTCAGCTGCAGCGCATGCAAAGACAGGGTGGAGTAGAGCGAAATGAGGCATGGCTAAAATGCATGATCTGTTTGGTATTTTGAAAAAGAAAATGTATAAATATGCCTTATATAGGTATGGCCCTACAATATATTATTCAAATATAGCATGATAGGTCCACTTTAAATAGCTGCAAACATTTAAGATTTGAGATGAATGTATTGTTTGTTAAAGATTTCCAATTTCTAATGGGGATCTTTGAACAAAGACAATAACTATTTGTTGTCCATTCGTTCTACAATCTCATCAAACTTCACTTTTGGATGTCTGTGTTTTTTATGAAAGAGTTATTTCCGTAAAAACAATGAATCTGTCTAAAGGTCGAAAGGTTTTTCTACTCAGTCTTCATCAGAACACATCTAAACTGTATTTCTTCACTTTATTTGTGTTCTGCATCTTGCACCTTCAACATAACCATAATAAAGGTATTTACCTTAACCGCAGAAGCTCTATTTACCTTCTTAAGCTTAGTTTGGTTATTTTAGTTACACATTAGGTTTTATGCTGGTGTCTAGATGCACATGGTTCTGTCTCTGTGCCTCTGCAGGTATTTAATATGCAGTAAGTGTTTGTGTTAGTGTGTGCACTTCTTAAATTAGCCATGTACATGTTTGTGTGCTTGTCTATTTGTTGACATGCAGAGTGCTGCACACGTGTCAGAGGGAAGGAGTCGCTGCTACACAATCAGTACCGGCCCCCTGCTCCTTTTCACTGTGGTCCGGCAAGTGAGACTGAACATGAGGCGCGGGGAATTGAGGTGCATTGATCTGTCCTCTGCTGCGTCTCCCTGGACCGCTGAAATCATTAACCTCGCTGGCACAGACACAGGAAGCAACAACAGAGTATCTTTGAGAGGTTAATTAAAAATAAAAGCACAAGGGGGAAGGGGGAAGGGCAGGGGGTGTACTCACCAGGGAAAAGTGCACCGACTTCCAAATGAGCTGTGTTTGTGTTTACAGTGCACAGATAAGGAGTTTTCTTTATGAAACAAACCAACCAGGTGAGGTTAAGCTGCTTAACAATAATGTTTTGTTTCCTTCTTTGTTTCCTTCCTATGTAATGTCTTAAGTGGGCACCAGGAACTGCAGATGGAAATGAGCTAACATCTTGTATGAATCGTTTTGTTTATGCATGCTCCTTAAACAGACATAAAAACAGGTTAAAAGAGTTAAACAGGTTTAACTAGCATTTTTAAATCCTTAAGCTATAAAGGAATCGACAAAAATGGTGCCAAAAGTTGAGTAATCTTAACTCTAGGAGGCCGGTATTCATGTTAAATCATGTTGTGTCCTTCAATGAGGCCTTGCAGTGTGTATTGGGCTGTGCCGTCGTAAATCTATCGGGCCTTATGTCAGGCAGAACCGTTCTCTACTCACCTTGAAGCTGCCTTTAACTTACTCTCACCCAAGCAGAGAGCACTCTGCGGCTTGACCCGGCTTTGTATCTACTTTGTATCTGCTTATGCTAAACTGCAGTGGTACTTGATAGGAAATATTCCCTTCATGTCACGGCCCACACAGTTATCCCAATTTATATAGGCCCTTTTATCATTCAAAAACCTACTGGTTAAATCCAAACATCCAATAAAAATGTTCAAAGTATTATCTGACTTAGTGCACCTTTTAAAATAGATGTTTAATCTAACACCACCCAGTGAAGGTCAGATATTCAGCAGCATGAATCGCCTTGTATCTACATTTTATCTGCGCTCGGCGAAACTACTTGTCCAACTACTGTACCTTATTAGGCAATTTCATCTTAATGCCATGGCTCGCTCAGTTGTCCAACCACAACAAGGATTTGGACGATTATTAATATGTATTAACATACAAAAAACATCAAACTTCTCAAAGACTCAAGTCAAATAACAGTAAAGAAACACTGAACCGAAAGTAACCGTTAACCACCGTTACATAACATTTTCTAATGCTTACTAACTCTTCTTTCCGCAGCGTGTCCGTTACGTTGAACACACTATAAAGAAACAGAAAGACATACTTATCTAATACAGAAGGGACATTTGTATTTTACCTTATTCACCAGTTTTCCGTGTTTAATAAACGTATGCACGCTTATTTTGTGGGGAAATGTATCACCTGCATCATGCTAAATATACTACGCAATCTTGCATGTAAGATAATGTAGAGTAGATGTGTCTGTGTGGACTGTGCCAAAGGTACAGAGACTAAAATGTACAGTATTTACTACAGAATTTGTTAAGCTGTAAGTGATGCTCAGATATTATACTCCAATGTTCTACACAATCAATGATAACAAGATTTTTCTAATATCTACACGAACAATAACTTCTAAATACAAGCAATAACATGGTGCGACGTTATCCAATGAAATGTCATTCAGCTGCAGACCTTCAGTGTGTGACAGCTTCAACACAAACAGCGGCTGATGTTTAAATGTCAATAAGATGTCAGATCAACCCGTGTGATGAGGTTTGTGAGTCGCCATCGATGAGGTCGCTGTGAGACGTTTTGTACTTTTCCAGGACAGTGACGCAAAGTGAAGCAAACATTTTGGCAGACCTCGACAACAGCGAAGCCTCCACTCCTGCCTGAATTCATACATTCTTTATGAATGTGTTATTGAAAAGTCTCATTATGTTCATCAAACACATATTGGGACCAACGTTTCTTTGCCCAATATTGCGTACAGTTCAGGAGACATCATTTAAGAAGGCACTTTATCGGATTACATCCCCACACAGCAATGAGTTGTTTTATTAGCTTGCTGCTGTTGTTTACAGCTTAAACAGGTTAGGTGTTTGCGACTGTGTGAAAATGTGATGTGGATCATCTTGATAGGCCTGTTGAGTGGTGTTATTGCAGTCTGCGGTCCCTGGGAACACTCGGGGAAATGATGCCCCCCCTGTCAGCGCTGCGAAGCCTCTGGATCTGTGGGTAATTACTGCGACTGTGCTGAGTCAGGACACACACACAAACCCATATGAACACAAAGACACCCCGACACACGTGCAGCAGCTCACTGCGAATACAGACAGTGTAATGCAGTAGACTTTACGACACCACCAGGGCAGATTGTTTGCTCTGGCACTGAATGCAGATGCAGAGCTGCTTGTGAGGGAAAAAATCATCTTGTTGGTTGAGTTAAACCACAGAAAACATGCCTGGAAACATGCTTTATTTTGAGCAAAAGCTTTCTTACTAAAAAGCTGAAAACTCGCAATTGTGCAACTGAAAACTGTGATTAATTCCCTCCATTCATGACCAGGATATGTTTGATTATGAGAGGTCCACAGGCCTAGCTTGAGAGCAATATGCAGGTGTTGTGCAGATGTAAAAATAACTATTTTTTAAAGACCAGTTATTTCACCATTGGTAATTAATTGAAGCTTTTCCCGTCAAGGAAAACCCATTCCTCTCAGAAGTCTATACTTTAAAAGGGGGAAAGCGTTTGATTACTAAATAGGTCACAGCTGTTTGACATATCCACAAATCTTAGTCTATTGAGTAAAATATCAAAACTCTTTTAGAATGTGCAATCAATACCGCAGTCCTCTGTTAACTTTTATACAGATGTTTTGTGTGTTCAAAATCTTTGTAAATTAAAAATGACAAATCTTTATTATTTCAAAGGGTTTGAACAGTGTATAATCACTTCACTGATATAACATGCCAGATGATGACATCTCTAAGTAGACAAAATTATCCTAAAAATGACTGACTGCACGGCATGAAAGTGAAAGTGAAATGTCAAAATTCTGCAAACAAACAAGTGCAAACCGGCCGGGCAAAAACAGCTAAGAGTTTGCAGTGTGAAAGGGGCCCTTTTCTTTAGGGGCTTCTCCCTTTCCTGTAGTGTGTTATATATGTTTTGGTGCACGTAAATGGTCTGCAAAGGCTAAAATCCCAAAGGTCCATCCAGAGGGAGTTTCTCTCCCACACACTCCTTCAGCGACATCACTATGAAACACTCTCGATTCTATTGGCTAGCGCTCCAACACATTGTACGTGATAAGGTAAGACGCGGGACATCTCTAAGAGGTTGACCAATCACAACAGAGCCGGCCAGCTAACCAATCAGAGCAGACTCTGGTTTCAGACAGAGGGTGAAAAGAGGTGCTGCAGCACAGGCAGTATGAGAAAAATAAAGAGCTGTTTGAACATTAAAGCATGGAGACATGTCCCAGTAGAGACACTACATACAAATATGAACCTGAAAGTGAGAATAATAGGGCCCCTTTAATTCAGATGATAACATAACTCCGAGTTCTTCACCAGCTCTATATGCGAGAAATGTGTGTTCAGATTAATTTCTTCGGTGATAATATTTTGGATGTGAAGTGACAGATTCACAAACTTCCATGGCAACCACCCACGGGACCTGGTGATGTCTCAGTGAGGGAGCGCGCATCCCTTCTGCGAGATTAAATCATTCCCGGGTTTATTAGCCTCTGGAAATTGGCTTCAGTGGGAGGCGGAAAAACAAATCATTTGAATACATACCCGGGTGTCCTAATGTTCATTTCAATGCTGTCACTTAGAAGGGGGGAGGGTGGGGGGGGGATAGGGCGCGTTGTGCTGCTGACAGGATTGGCTGTGTGTGATGAATGGGGCTGTCACAGACGGTGACAGGTTTGTGTTCAATACATGTGGATGTACAATACGCTCTGCATCCCGTGACAAGCTGGGAGGCTTTTTGTCCCGATAATCTCCATATCGTTTCATCTCCGGCTGCTTATGGCGGATGTGGTCACTGAGGGGTGTGTCATGGCTGCTGCACACAGACTGTCGAACCTCTGGAAGCAAAAACTGGGACACCGAGTTGACTGATGTGTTCCAAGTTTCCACTTTTTGTTTTTTAAAGTCTGTGGAAATGTAGATAGGAGTTTCAGCCTCTGCAAACATTTCTTAGGCCCTGTTCTCACCTGACACTGAAATGTATCCGGGGTGATCCGATCATAGGTAAACTACCGCTGAATACAGGTTACAATCCACCAAAATACATAAAGGACAAAGAATAAAAACACACAATATGTCACTTTTTGGATGTGCAGTTCAAAGAACATATTGAGGACCAGAAAATAGAATATGGGATACACAAATGTCCCAACATTTTTCAAGTAAATACCCCTATTTTGCTAAATATAGGTTAAGGTAAATATTGCCTGGATCCAGTGGCAGACCAATTTTACGGGGTGCGAATGGGGGCATGCTGGGGCTGGTTATTTTATAAAAAGGGGCACATTGAATGCAAGACGATTTACACACGGCATCTATTGCACGTCTGTCCGTCCTGGGAGAGGGATCCCTCCTCTGTTGCTCTCCCTGAGGTTTCTCCCATGTTCCCCTTTAAACTGTGGGGTTTCTCTGGAAGTGTTTCCTTGTACGATGTGAGGGTCTAAGGACAGAGGGTGTCGTATTGTCATACTGATATTCTGTACAAACTGTGAAGTCCACTGAGACAAATGTAACATTTGTGATATTGGGCTATATAAATAAACATTGATTGATTGATTGAAGACAAAAAGATACGTTTTTCATTCAGTTTAAAGTCATAGTCAACAAAAAAACATGATTTGTACGTGTTTGTATTTATGTCAATTACCAATAAATTGAATTACAATTTAAAAACAAAACACATCACCACAACTTTCACTCAATTAACAGCAGAGTCTTTGCTGCATCACAAATGGTTTTATCATAGACTCTTCTTTCGCAGGGGGTCCAGGCTCAGTGTTACAGGGACATTGGCCCCCTTTGGCCCCCTCCTAGAACCGCCCATGCCTGGATCATATTCATCTTCCATGTATATGATATAGAATATTCCCATTAAAATGATGTATTTGAAGATATGTGTTGTCAGATTGTTGCTATTGTAAATTCCCTCAATGTAGCAAATAAATGATAATTAGGGTAAGGTCAAGTTTTGCATCACATCCACATACTTATATGTTTTGCAGGGCTATATGAACATCACACATATAAGCAGAGAATAATACACCCCATATGTGGTTATGAAACATAAATCTGAGATGAGATACTAAATGCGAAATTAGCACAATTAGCTGAAAGGCTCAGCATATTTTTGCTATTTAACAGTAATTGTATAGATGAAAAAAAACCCAAATCCTGTCAGAAGAAGCTCAGGATCCACATCTGGATAGAGACTGCACAGAGGCAGGCACATATAGTATATCAAGTGGGAACCTGCATAAAATAGGTTAACAATTTAGACAATAAAGTAATCATAATTAACATATATTTGTATTTATGTTTGCCTTCTTTGCTGTAGGTCAGAAGACTTTCTAACAAACTCACCTTTAAACGGTTTGAACATGCAAGATGTGCTAAAGGTCAACGATCCCTTTTGCACTTTTTAACAAGAGCATCAGGACTCATAACATTATCGTAGTTTCCTCCTCTCTTTCCTGCCTCTACCACTTGGATTCAGCTTATTATAAAAACTGAAGTTATTTGGCTCGGCTGATTTATGTCTCACCGAACCAATAACACACAGAAGCTCCACGAGGCCCTTCCTAAGGACACACTCACAGGAGCAAAAAGAAAGACGCATAAGGTGATCCAAAATAAGTTCGAAACAAACCACCCACCAATGAAACTATTGAAAAACATACAACACAACCAATGAGACCAGCTATTGCACAATTCGGATACACATAAGAATCTAAGTGTGACAGCAGCAACATGGAAAATATGGAAAGTATACAGAGGAAATGGAGAAATATCAAAAAATGGCTTAGCTCCAGGAACTAACATCATAGAGGAGGTGCAGGGCCGTCCCTGGCCAACATGAGGCCCCACGCAAAGTTATATGATGAGGCCCCTCTGTTTCGCAAGCGTCAACGGGGGGGGGGGGGGGGGGGGTGCTGGTGGAGCCTCGTAGCGGCACATAAGCGCATAGGTGCGCCGCATTTTCGGCACCCTCCGCAAGGTGAGGCCCCCTCCGCAAGGTGAGGCCCCACGCAGTCTGCATGATCGGCCTGTAGGGAGGGACGGCCCTGGGTGACGGTCTGTATGGAGGGTGAATGCATGCATGTGTGTCCATACAGTTTGTATTGATGTGTAAAATGTAGTGAACTTTTAAAGGTTACTTTAGAAATAAAGGGACGGTTAGGTATACAGCAGGAACACATTTTTAAATCGTATTGAACATTGACAAAGCAGTAGAAACAAATCCAGATATTAATTAGTGGTACTACTGTTGTGAAATGGATTGGAACTAAACTGGATTAGAAAATGTTTTGGCTTTTAGTGTTCAAGTGCTTACTCTGCTTTGATGTTCAATTGGCAAATACAAATTAAAAAACAGACGCACAAAAAGCTCTTGAGTTTCCTCCGTGGATTCATTGCTCATGGTTGCGAGCTGCTGATATTTATGAACTACCACAGCAGAGTAAGTTATGAACACACATCGGGCCAAGACCTTGCTTAGTATTTTCACTCCCTTAATATTTATGCTTCGCTGACAGATTTCTTTTTCCTAATGCTATTTTGCCTCCTTTAAAATATCTCAACCTGTAATATAGGGAGCCAAAAGAACAGGGTGTCTTATGGGAGAAGTAAAAGAGTTTGTCAAAACAACAGAAATAGTTTGATAAAAGTTAATAAACATTAAATATCATAGCTGTTTTCAGTGGTCAGACTGTTATGTTATATATGTTCTATCTTTAGTTTTGCTCCATGTGTCTGTTCACAAGATATGAATGTTTTATAGAAACTCCTACGTCTAGATCTAAGGGGATTTCCCAAAAAGCTTCTGAAATCAGCATGCCTGTTTCAAAAGACAGGCTTTTAACTCAATCTGGCTAATGGTGTAATGTTTGATCTCCCTATGCATTATCACTATTGAAATATTTCAGAAAGGGAGGAATCTCTTCCCACAGGAGCAACTTGAATGTGAATAACTGAGAAATAAGTCATAATAATGATTTAACAGCTGGCTTAAAGCATCCAAACACGTTCCAGTAAGTACAGTGATGCATTGTGCTGCATTACGCTTAGTTTGTTAGCTTACATTTCACCTATGTGGACACATTCATTCTTTCATGATCCCATTGTAAGTGGGCCAAATAGCACTTTGGGTTTCACTGTTTGTTTTCTCCTGCTGAGGCTGACGTGATTTCTGCATCAAGACAATCCATATTTCACTTTAAGTTGAAGTCAGAGAATCACACAGAGGTATACTACATTAGTTTTTGGCAGTTATGCTCTCCTGTCTAAGGGTCAAAAACAAACTCAGTGAGTTACGACTGATCATGACACCTGTTGCGCTCAGCTGGACGTCTCATCTGAGGTGAACAAAACCTTCAGTCTGGAATAGATTATGATGTTTACTGAGTAGTGCTACTTCACATCTCACTCTCTATTAAAGTTGTATACAGTATATAGCGTATAAAATTGAATATAGGTGCACATGTGGTGTTCAAAAGTACAAGACAGTATTAACATGGAATCAAGCCCATATATGAAGTATTTATCCACAATAATACAGTAACAGTATTTTCATCACTAACAAGGATTTAAACTGAGCTAACTCCATTTACTGACTAGTTTTTTGATACATTATCTGTATATGCATTTAAGAACGATTCGTAAGAGAGGTTATATCTGCTGATTAATACCATAGTAAACATTTTCAAAATGTGCTTTGTTTCATCGTTTACTGAGAAATGTGTTAGTATTAAATACACATTATGGAGAAATCTATGATACAATTTAAAGGGAAGCTTCATTACAGTGAGAAAGGCTGACAGAACATCAGAGAGAGTGAGAAGAATTATTAGTTTAAAAATGTAAATAGCATAGAAAAGTTTGACAGTACCATTTATAGCACTAACCAAGGCCAATCAAAGGCCTTATGACTCTAAACCAGGGGTGTCAAACTCAAATACACAGTGGGCCAAAATAAAAAAATCGGTACTAGTCGAGGGCCGGACTGGTTCAATGTTTATTGCAAAACTTATTGAAATGAACTTATTGCACATATTAAACCTAGAACTAACAAGGCTTAAATGATTGCCTATAAAAACAACATGAAACATTAAATAATCAGTTGCATTCATTTCTTATGATTACATTTTTCCACAGGCCAACAACAGCTTCAAAAAAACAATTTCCCTCAAAGAAAAAAACCAAACATGCCCTGTTGTCTCAAGAAAAAAAGTGCAGAAGGAAACATCCATTGAAACTCAGTGTGCTGCTCTGTGATGCTAGTTCAAGCCAGATACTTGGCATCTCATCTTGGGTGCAAGTTCATCAATGTTTGGGGTCAGGCTCTGAGCTGAGGAAACCCTCAGGATTGAGTGAAGGTGTGCGTGCAATATACCGGCGGGCCAGATCTAATAGTAATTAGAAATTATCCTGCGGGCCGAAATTAAATCCACCACGGGCCTGATTTGGCCCCCGGGCCTTGAGTTTGACACATGTGCTCTAAACCATGCATTTCACTTGTAAATAAGTATCATTTTAGTCTGATTTACTTTTCCTAATGGGCTGCACATTGTCCCCTGACCCTACTGTGTTTTAAAAAATAATTTTTTTTTTTTTTTAAGAGGACCACGTCCCAGTAAACCAACACGCAGACAGGGACGAACACTCATCATGAAATGTTTAACTTCTGGAAGTTTCCCACCGCAGTCCGATCCTCTGGATATTGACGGGTAAAGTATACACTGCGCTTTCACCTCTAACCCCAACTTTAAATAGAAGATAACACAAACTCAATCACGGCGTCCCCATGGGGATCATTCAGTAATAATCAAGGACAAAAAGGATGAAGCAACGACCACATCTATCTATAATGTACTTTAGAAATGACCTCATATCCTGAAAGAAGGACACAGAAGATGTTCCTCATATCTAGATACATTTCCATGCATGCTTGAAAGCATTAATCTGCTAACGGATCCACCAGATACTTCTATAAACAGTGGTTAAGGCTACACAGTGATGATGAGCGTTAAAGCTGCCTTCTGCATAGACAATGTTTTGTCTGATTATAGTATCTTTAAATCAAACAAACAACATTCATTTTGTGAAAACCTTACAAAATGAGTTAAATCAAGACGAATTAAATGTACAGTGTTTGTCAAAATGACAACAAACACCGTCTTTAAGCAAAGAATAGTCGAGCGAATGTATATAAAGTTTAATATGTCTAGATAAAATACAATTTCAAGCTGTTTTCAGGTCAGAAAAAGACGTCCATCATCTTAAAGAGAATACAAACTCTTAAAGGGGCCCTATCATGCTCATTCTCAGGTTCATATCAGTATGTAGTGTCTCTACTGGGACATGTCTCCATGCTTTAATGTTCAAAAAGCTCTTTATTGTTCTCATACTGCCTGTGCTGCAGCACCTCTTTTCACCCTCTGTCTGAAACCAGAGCCCAGTCTGCTCTGATTGGTTAGCTGGCCGGCTCTGTTGTGATTAGCTGCTTTCACACCAAGTACTTTGCCGTACTTAGTTCCCAGCACTTAGTTCCCAGCACTTAGTTCCCAGCACTTAGTTCCCCCATGGAACTAAGAGCAGATCGCGTTCACACCGGAATAAGTTCCCTGAGGGAAGATTACGCAAATGAAGCCGCTGACGTCACTTCTTCTTCTTCTGCTTTGGGTTTACTGGCAGGCCGCAAACAACTTCACGGCGTATACTGCCACCCGGAGTCCCCGGCCGGAAGTCCCCGGAGTTGGGGACTGGCTTCAGTGGAATCTGCTGGGACTCCCAGCAGCTTCTACTGAAGCCTTCCGAGTAAATCGCCAGAATGCCGACACCTCCTCATCTCTCCACCGCTCCCATGTTTTGTTTTGTGTTGCCATAAGTTATTCTCTCTCCGTTGGTGGGCGGGGCTAATGCTAATGCTAATAATGCTAATGCCAGCAAATACAATCGCGGCTTCACAAAACTTTTCAGAGTTTTACGGGGCGTGGTTTGCAATTCGCCCAGCCAATCGAAATTGGTACTTTTTTCTCCCCAGGATAGTACCACCTCTCTAACAGGCACTACAAATTGGGGTAAAGGTTCTCGGAACTAAGTTCTCTTTTTGGTGTGAACGCAAAATTCCAGGCACTATCGGAACTAAACGGGAAAAGTACGGGGAAAAGTACTCCGGTGTGAACGCGCCTATTGGTCAACCACTTAGAGATGTCCCGCCCCTTAGCCTATCACGTACAATGTGTTGGAGCGCTAGCCAATAGAAACGTGAGTGTTACATAATGATGTCATTATGTTACAGAAGTAAACCAAGGAGTCCAATAGAGGCGTTTCAGTCAGGGGGGGAACAAGATATTATGTATGTATGAAATTGTATTTTATGCATGCATATCCAACACAAAACTCCCAAACTAACCCTCTGCTCTGAATGGCATCAGATTATTAATGTGAATTTGAGTAAAAGCACTCCTTGTCTCCTTCATGCGACCAAATAAAGCATCTTAAGTCTTACTCTGTTTGTGTTGTTGCGTACATTTTCACATTTTGACGAATGACTAAACACACAGACATGAGGAATAACATCACAGCTCAGTAAAGTTCTGCCTCTCAACACTGGATGTGTACTTATCCTAAATATTATTTGACCTTCCCCGTGCCCGGCTATTACTCTCCTGTGAGTCCCCATCACCTCTCCCTCCCTTTCCCCCTTTCTTTTTTCCACAGATGGATTTTTTGTTGCATTAATCCCACAGATCAGGTGGGTTTTGTCAATGTGTTAAACTTTAATACTTTGGGTCATTTATCTTTACGGCCAAACCCGAGGTCTGTCAGCGGCCAGACGAGCTATTTCCTCATTTGGTTTGGGAGCAAAGTGGCGCAGGAGAGAGCAAAAGGGGGGAGAAAGGGGGTGATGGTGATGGTGGTGATGGAGTAGGCTGGGTTGGGGGGGATTTTCTGCTCACCATTTAATGAAATCCTGATGTGAGGAGGGAGCTGGGTAGAGGGGTGATGTTTGAGGTCGAGGCGCCACACCATCTGAAGAACAGGACGCCCCTCCAGAGAGGTGGCTTCACTTATTCATTTATGTTTTTCTTGTTTGGAGGGGCTCGTAAAGAGACGATCAGACCCTCATTACGTACGTTTGGACGCTGCATCGGGGACCCGCCAGGCGCCCAAGTGGACAAGGATAGGATTGCAAGTGATTAATTTGATGAAAGCTCCTCTGGAACTTGGTGTGCTCTCACAAGCATTTGTCTTCATTTGCCATGAAATGTACAGTGACATGAGAAGATGGGCCTTAAAGGAGCCCTGAGTGGAGGCTTTTCTTCCCCTCTTGTTTAAAAAAAAAACAACAGTTCAGGCTTTAGTCAAACATCCTGTTAAGCTTGTTGCTCGTACGTTGTTTTACATTGCTGCTGCTGAAACAAAAACATTTTCTCGGTTCATTTAACAGCTAAAAGTGCGGAACGAATGGACGAATAATGAGCGTCATAATACTACAACGTGCACTTTGTTTCTGCACAGAAGCAAGGGAAATGTCAGGGCTATATTTCACTCGTATAATTGTAACATTGAGAATAAATGCAAGTCTGTCAATGACTCAAAGAGTGACGGAGAGAGAGCTTGTGATGTATTTGTGTGTAGGTGGTCTGGGGAACATTGGGTTTAACATGCGAGCATTTAAAATGACAGCGGAATTATTCATATGTGTATGGTTGGTTGGTTGGTTTGTTGCTTCTTTCACGTAAGTCTATGTGTGGAATTAAATATTGGTTTAACTACAGCAATACACAATCATATAATTAACATGAATTACATTAGTTTGACCTAAAATTGGATATGTACGGAAGCCCGGAAGGGACATGCAAAGAGGAAAAAACCCTGAAGAAGAAATATTAGAAAGATTATTTGTTTTTTTACTCCATTTTCCATCTGTATCTGTTTTTTGTAGATATTATTAGCAACATTTGGGAATTTTGGAACCATTTTGTTCCAGAAACTCTGAAGAGGTTATATTTAGAGGTAATGAAGATTTTTGCTCTGAACTTCAGCCCGTTAGCGTTCATGTTGAGGTCGCTGCTGATCAAAGAGTGAACTCAGTGACACACTCCCATCATCATTTATATAAATAGAACTGGCCATGTGCACTCTGTATCGGTGTGTGTAAATGTAGCCGGTTAATAATAAAGTATACTGACTTTGAAGTTGGTCAGTGACGTATAAACACAGATTTACATTGCTTTTTAATTAGTCTTGACTTAGATTTTTATACCCAAAGTCAATGTAGAGGTTCACAAATAACCAAATCTAAGATAATTGTAATCATGTTTAGCTAAATTGATAATCCAGTTGCAGACAAAAGGGTCACTTCACCAATTATTTAAGCAATCCTGTTGTAAATAGTTTGTTTATCTTAATTAAGATTTAAGTAATAGCTGTATTTAATTAATTGAGAAACACAAACAGTACTGATTGTACATGTAAAACTTAACCCCTTTAGTGATGTAAAGATTGAGAAAGACTCTATCACAATGTCCCATGAGGTAAAAGCAACCCACAGCACTATGCAAGGAGAATTCATTTTCCAATTGTCATGCAGTTAAAATAATAATAATGATTAGAACAATGTTAGTGAGGGATCATTTGAGCTCCTTTTCTCGGATAAGATGGCTTTGGGCAACAAATGCCACACAGTTATTCACAATATAGAGCTAATGTGTGGTATCAGATTCCACGCTGTGCACCTCCAGTCTTTGGGCTAATTACAGCGTAATGATGCTAATCAAGAGTCAAACAGGAGAACCATTCAGCCTTAATGTGCTGTAATCCTGCTTAAAGCCTCCACATATCCTTCTTTATGATCTGAAGTGGGCCCCGGTGGGCCATTAGAGAGCAGCGAGGACGACCACGGTCCCGTCCCAGGAGAGAGAGAGGGGGGCGGGGGGTGAACTCTGACCATGGAACAAGATGAAGTCACAGAGGTAATGTACTGTAGCTTGGAGGTGTAAGGGCTGGGAAACAGTTTGGTTTTATATATTTGGGATCATTGCAGACTTTCTTGGACTTTAAATTGTTCAGTATGTCAGAGGAGATAAGTGGTTATTGCTGGAAAAACATAATAAAATATCTGTAAAAAAATGATTGAAGCAGGTGTGTGAAGTTTATAGTGAATGCTCTGATCTCTGTAACCATTACTATAACAGCATCACCTTCACTTGTGCAACTGACCTTATTATTAACACAAGCGGAATACACACTGATGTTGACAGAAACAGGAATGGCACAATAACTACAGTATGCTGGGGAAAGCTCTGCCAAAAAAACAACGATTTTTGAAAAATATTTCTTCAGATTCTTGGATTTTAACTGAACAAAAAACACATATTTCTTACTCTTTTTGATGTGGGTTGCATTGTGGGACAGCATTATTTACCAAAATGCAGGCTACTGTTTTTAGGTGTTCATTTTGTTGTATTTGACATGTACCCATAGAACATTTTAAAATACAGTATACTCAGTTAATATACTTAATGCAGGACTGTCACATTTAGAGCTGTAGTGGTTGTCAGTTGATCCGAAGCCAGCCATGCAACATCATATTTTTTTGCAACAATCTTGATGATTAGTTAATCGTATCAGCCATTTTCCAGGATAACGACCAGAAAATGTGAGAGTAATTTGAACAGAGTTGTGTTTCGGACTGGTTGTAGGAGTATGACACCTTCACCATTTTCTGACATTGTAAAGACAAACAGTTATTGAATAAGAAAATGATCTGCAAATAAATAAATGATGAAAATAATACAGTTGTATTGTCATTAGTCTCCAGGGTATGGCTTGAAGCTTGTGAGTCCAAATTGATCCTGTTGTTATAACAAAGATCAAATATAAAAAAGGAGAGAAATTGATCTTATCATCATGAGCCACTTCAGCACCCGCACCCTCTCTGAGCTGTTAGTTTGATGTGCTGATGTCTGATCAAACAATACATCCCTGTCAATCAACAGTGATTGCTCCACAGTTTCTCTTCAGAAATAAACAGCCATAGTCTAGAACAGAGTATGATACAGAGACAAAGAATAGGGAGGATAACAATTGAAAATGATTGCGTCAAGGGGAACGTCATTATCGTCACTAGATGAACACCTGTGTGTCTCTGCTGATGGTGCGACGTCAAAAAACGGTGCGTTCGAGTACAGCTGGAAAATAGTATTCTCCACGAGTGACAACCAGTTGCATGTTGCAACACTCACGCGATTTGATATTCACACACACACACACACACACACACACACACACACACACACACACACACACACACACACACACACACACACACACACACACACACACACACACACACACACACACACACACACACACACACACACACACACACAATATCCTTATAATTATTTTTAAGTATTTCTGTTTTTTTATTAGTCTTATTCACTTAAAATATCACTATTTGGATGTCCTTTACGCCAATATCTCATTTATAGACGTTCATATTTTGACTGGTATAGACGTGTCCTTGAAAAAAAGAAAAAGCCATGGCTCCTGACCCACACACACCTTGCTGAGGCCCTCCAGCAGCTCGGTGTGTTTCAGAAACTCCCACAGAGCCCTGCAGCCGCTCCTGGATCAGGTTATACTGAGAGGCGTTTACAGCTGTTTCCTCTCCGGAAACAGGACGACACGCTGAGAGCTGCAGCACAACAGCAGAGACACAACGCTGCCTGCACGGCCTTTAAACATAGACATGATGACAATTAACACTGACATAAATAACGACTTTATTAGAATGAAATTGTATTATTTACAAAAATCCTAAAGGCATCTGAATGGGACTGAAATTAACGATATGAAGCTGATTTTATGACCTTCGTCCTCTCGGGGTTGTTTTTGTTTATTTCTATGGAGATGTATTTATTGTTGTTCTATGTCTATGATGACCTTGAGGGCTATGCTATTTATTCTGTCCCCTGTATAATTTGCTTTCATATATTTGTAATAGCCCTTAAAGATTTGTTTTAATGTTAAAATATTGTATAACCTCTTTTTCGTTAGGATTTTTATTTTACATATCAGAAAACAATTATCGAAATAAAAAAATGCTTCTTAAATAGGAACATCTTTAAAGATGTATTTATTATTTCAAGTATCTGTGCTTTTGTGTTTTACTAATCGAAAATAAAATAAATACAGTAAAACAAATCTTCCCTTGTTTCAAATCAAATGTTTGTATTTGTATTTGTCGAAAACACACCTAATTCGCATCGACAGAAGTAATTCATTTAAAGCTATTTACATGGAGAGATGATCGGTAACGCCATACAGCACTGCAACAGATTACATGTTGTGGATTATTGCTGCAGTTGTTGGCATCACCTTCTCCGGTTCTAAGGAGGCCGAACCGGATACTTTCCCTGATATTCGCCGCATGCGGAGCGCGGTGAAATAATGTGGTGATTAATGACAGCAAGGCTGACCTTTACCGGGGAGGAGTTTCCCTCTGCTTTGATTTTATCGAACTAAAGAATGACACGAACACTGTACATTCACCCCTCCTGGTTATTAATAGGACCAGTGATTTAAATATGTAAGAAAGGCCGACATGTTGGTGCAGTTTGATACATTTGCTCATCACAAAAGAGAATATTATTCCGGTAAAGTGGCTCCATGTGCGCACTACCTTTTGGAGCTCGGTGATAGGAGGTAAAAGCGAAGCGAATCATCCAATTAAATCCCTCAAGAGCTGGTGATTGATGATGTCAGCTGCCCTGCTTCTAATTAACGTTTAAATTAAGCAACACAAAAAAAGTTCCTGACCATAGCTGCTTCAATTCAGGCCTGAAAGCTCATTGGATCGTTTGGAGAGGTCTTGGGGTTATTCACATTTAAACTTAATTTGAGGTTAATAATCTACAGCAGCGTGGGTGCAGATGGTCCTCAGTGCCCGGCTCATTTTTATGTAAAGGACATGACATTTGTAGAATTGAAGGTAAAATAAAATCAGTAGGTTTTGCAATTTCTTATAATAAGACATGGCCTCAGTGTGGGTGATAGAGGCCTGCAGGGATAATGTACAATTTAAAAAATCCGGGAGAACTATTATTGTAACCTCTATTAGATCAAACACTGCAGTCAAAAGAAAGACGCACATATTTTGTATATTAAATCATCCCTGCTATAGCTGTAAAACAAAAGTCATTTATTTTACATAATGACTGTCTTTTTGCAGTAAATATGCACAAGGTGTATTGTAGGATAATTGCAGTTTGCAGCGTTATCCCTTTAATATTTAAACTCATTTTGAATTCACGTGTCAAGTAAAATCCCCATCTTCCGGATATTAATATCTACTCCAACTGTTATCAAAACGGTGCTCGTTTCCGTCCAAAATTCACAAATGTTATTTATCCCCCCAAAATCCTGCTCGTTATGGAGAAATATATATTCAAAGCATCCACAAAGGAGGGACCTCCGAGGTAGCTAATAGAATTTCCTGCTGTTTTATAACTCTGTCCCTACACCAATGTCACCATATGCTCCTGTTGGCACAAGCCTCTCCACAGTGGCTTCCTGGGCGGCAAGGCTTCATCCAAATGGATCAGAATAATGTGATTTAAGAAAACATTCCCCAGTTTTACATCAGAAATTGGCACATGCATTATAAAACACCTGCTGAAAATATGAGTTGAATTTAGAAGCTTTATTTTCAGATGTTTTTTTATTTTTCATTTCGAGAAGACATTTGTTTCATTTGCGTTGTTCTAATCTCTGCACATTGTATATTTCGTTCTGCATGCAAGTTATATGCAATCTCTAAAATGCATTATAACGAATAAAGTGGCGACAACACCTAAATGTGTTAAATTTGATGAGCCTGAAATAAAAAAAGGTGTGTTTCCTCTGAGCAGACGTACCTGCTGCTCTCGGCGTCCAGCTCGTCGCTGTTTAGTCTCTTATCCGTTTCTCTCTGTACATCCTAACCCCCCCCCCCCCCCCCCCCCCCATCAGTAGCCTACATTTTACATGTCCTCGGACTCGGCGTCACCTTTGTTATCCGCTTGTTTCACGCTACGCCATAAATTACACTGTAACTCTGGGTACTATACCTGCAGTGTCATATTGACCAAAAACTGACACCGAGGAGAAAAAACACAATATTAAAAAAAAGCATGAACAAAAACTGGATAAACAAATTCAGCTATGAAATGTTGTGATTATTTTGTTATTTTTTATTTTGTGGGTCTTTTTATCTAAAGTATGATGTGAGTTAAAGAGATAAGACCTTTCCAATATCTCCAGGTGTCAAAATGACATTGAAAATAAATACCATAATTTCAAAAAATATATTTGTAGTCTCAGGCTACATATCTGCTGCCATAAAGAAAGAAAAAAATGCTACATAGATATATCCGTAGATGTGCTCATTGCTGCTATTTTAGGACAAATTCCAATGCAATAAAGCTCCCTCATGCGCAAAGCACACCAAACGCTCTATGCGTAATTACGCACAAAAACGACAAAATGAAAATGGCTTCAGATATTTTTTTGGCTGGGTGTTCCTCCAAACTTTTCCATAATGCAGAGATGCTGGTGGCAGTATTTTAATAGCCGTCAACTCTCCCTTTCTTACAGAACACACCAGCAGAGGGAAACAGATGCATAAACATTCAGGACATCTTCCTCCTCGGCAGCAGCTGACTCCTCCTCTCCCCCACGTCCAATTAGTTATTACGGTCCGGCCCTTTAAGACGCAGCAGCGGGTCAGCAAGTAGTGTAGTGTTTCTCTAATTGAACTTCGCCCAATCAACAATAACTCGTTAGCAGGCGCTTTCTTTTTCTTGCAGCCTGAGACAGCTTTTTTACCCTTGCAGGGATTCACCCCCTCCAGTCTGTTACTTCCTAAAGATCTACATGGAGCTTGGCAGAGGAACTGCGACTCTCTGAGGGGGAATACAGTCCGGCTGCCTTTACAACTACACCCGAAGCATGGTGATTCTGGAGGAAAGCTCTCAGGCGAGCTAAGTTGCGGTTTTAAAGTGTGAACACATACAGGGGGTCTACATCGAGCAGCAGAGGAAACACTTGTGGACGCGTAAAACTGCCATTTGAATGATATAATAAAGTGTTGTGGAAGTAGCGATTCTTCGGGACTGCGATGACCTCCAGTAAAGACATGAAGGCAGGTTCTGTGTTGCAGTCCAGCGGGGAGGAGAGGAGACGGGCTCCCCTGGATCAGCTGCCGCCGCCGGCGAACTCCAACAAGCCTTTAACGCCGTTCAGCATCGAGGATATTCTGAACAAACCCTCGGTAAAGAAGTCTGTCGCGAGTATCTGTCCGCCCAGAGTGCTGGAGAAAGTGACGGGCTCCAACTCTGCGAGGAACGGGATCACCACTCCCTCCTCGCCGTTGTGCGCGCTGGAGGAGCTCGCTAGCAAAACGTTTAAGGGTCTGGAAGTCAGCGTTATCCAGGCAGCAGAAGGTAAACACTTTTTCTTAATGTAAAAGGTTCATTTTTAAGATTTAAAACTGTTAAAGAAGCAAGGGCCATAATCACAGCTGCCATTAGTGCTAGCTGGGTTTGTTTTGGTTTTAAATGTGGACATGGTAAAACAGCTGTAAAGGAATGCGTAAAAGTGTATGAAAATTAATTAAAACAGCCCTATGTATACATTTAAATGTGCTAAAACTGGCTTATATACACAGAGTGTTGTCAAAAACGAATTCAGACATTATGGCCTACTCCTTACAATGCTATGTTGGATGAAAGCAAAAATTAACGTAAATAACACACTATGTAAATGAATATGAATAGGTACACAGTAAAACTCTACAAGTTCTAATATGTGGTTACATCTTTTTTAACTAAATGTGCAATATGGATGATTTAATTCACTTATTTTCAGTATTGTTTTTGATTGTTGTCATACTCCTAAATCATGTAATATTCTTACATTACTTTTCAGTTGTGTTTTTCATTATGCAGCCTTCCTATATTGGAAATTACATTATTTTGATGTTTACTCAAATCATTCATTTATAAATGTTATGTTTGTTTTGACTATAGCTACTTGTGCTTTAAAATAAGCCACCAGGACAAGCAACGTTCTTAGATGTTGTCTTTTGAAATGAAGTCAAATAAATACAATATGTTGCTTTACGAAAAAAGACAAAGCCCAGCATGTAAACTATAGGCAGGCCTGCAGCAGTGCTCTCTGTTTCAGCTGTAGTTTTTGTGGGGAAAGTATTTTTGACCCTACGGCTGTTTCATTTCCTCTTTTCCTTCTCTCCAAGGTCGCGAACACGTGAACGCTTTCGGCCAGAGACAGACGTCGAAAAAGAGGAGAAAGTCGCGGACAGCCTTCACGAACCACCAGATTTACGAGCTGGAGAAGAGGTTTCTGTACCAGAAGTACCTCTCCCCGGCCGACCGAGACCAGATCGCGCAGCAGCTGGGGCTCACCAACGCGCAGGTCATCACCTGGTTCCAGAACCGCAGGGCCAAGCTCAAGCGGGACCTGGAGGAGATGAAAGCGGACGTGGAGTCGCTAAAGAAGATCAACCCGCAGACCCTGGAGAAGCTGGTCACCATGGACAGCATTGAGGAGGGCGAGGGTCCCGACGCCCGGTCCCCCAGTATCTCCCCCACCTCCACAGGACTCCGGGCATTCCCACAGTCCCCCTCCTCCTCCAGAGACCAAACTACGGATGAGTTCTCGGAGGACGACGAGGAAATCGAGGTGGACGATTGACAGTCAGAGGAGATTTTCATAAGCAGCAACAAAAAAGAATACTAAAAAAAGGGGGCATTTTTTTTATTCCCAAACTTTTGCACGGATATTAACAAAAAAGGAGAATATATACACAAGACATTTCAGGATTTTTCTCTCCTCTTTTCTTTTTTCTCCATTTTAATTTATTAATCGGACTTGTAACGCTTTCCAAGTCTGTCGTTTAAGTTTCACAATATTTGAGGAATATTTTTCCTTTCAGACTGTGATGGTACAGTAAGACAATTGTGCAAACATTTTAATTGTTCATGTTTTTAAAAGTTGTGCAATTATTTTGTGTCATTTATCTTCTGTTAAAGGAATTGGATGTGCCAAATATTTAAATCACCATTTGTTTGGATTTATTTTACGCACAGCAGAGGTCGGTGTGTCAGTCCATCCCTCCTCATGTGTACAAGTATTATTTCTTCTGAGCGAAATGTGTCTCTGCAGCATGCAGGCCTGCAGCGCATCATAACGACTGCAAACTTTTCCAAGCTCTGAGTTGTGTAAATAGATCAGACATCCTATGCGATAATTTTATTGTAACGTTCTATTTAATCAGCATCTATGTAAATAAAGGTTATATGATATTTGAAGAAGCTCTCGGCGCTATTGGATGTGTGATTGTGCAAACAAATATATGATAAAATACCGATACTAAATCCTAAATCTGAAAAGGAAGACACATTGGGATGTCTCACTGCAGGAATATTATGACACCATAATAGATTTGATACAAAATGATATTTACGATACTAGATAAAAATGTGGTTAACGATATGTAAAGCTCAATCCCTTAAGGAGTTCATAATAATATGTTAAGATGACTTGTGATAAAAAAGGCAATCTATAGGAATGCAATGAGATAAAGCTAATTTCCTATTTGATAACAACATAATAGAATAGGGGATTTGTCCTGAGAAATAAAGCCAAAACATAGAATAATATTATGAATGTTAAGATGCCATGTGATGACTACAATCTATAGGAATGCAATGAGATACATTCACGTTGATTCACTATTTTTACAATAATATAATAACATAGGGGATTTGTCCTGAGACATAAAGCCAATACATCATATATTAACCACCCCCCCCCCATAGAAAAGCGCCCTGCTTGGTTAAAAGTTGCCCTTTTGAATAATTGACCCCTGCTTTCAGCCCTGAAGTACCACGACTTCAATTAGCTGCCGTCCATCGCCTTTATTCCCATTCTTTTGACCTGCCTTTGAATGCATCTTGTCACAAGACGGTCCGGGTCTGGCCGCGGTGTTCAGAAAAGCTTCAGCCATATGCTTTCTCTTCGTCTTTAACACAACTAGTGGACATGATTGATTAGGTTAACCCGCCTTTGCCTTACATAAAACAGCTTCCACAGAGCCAATAATGGCTGCACGCATCTGCCACTCCGGACTCGGGTTTGTTTGGAAAGAGAGGAGGAAAAAAAGTCTCCCATGAATAGCAAATGGTGTAGTGTGAGGATCCTAATGAATAACGCTCAATGGGAGGCAGTGAAACGCGGCGTGCTGCTGCTACTGGCGCACCATTTGCAACAGTTTTGAGGTTGGTGTGTGTGTGTGTGTGTGTGTGTGTGTGTGTGTGTGTGTGTGTGTGTGTGTGTGTGTGTGTGTGTGTGTGTGAGGTATGTGGCGTTATCGTAGCTATTTAATGATAACATTATTTTTATTCCAAAACAAATATTATTTAAGTATTGTTCAACATTAGATAATTTGTTTTAAAAGTTCATTTGGCTCGTATGTTGTTTTAGTTTTTTTAATCGCCATTATACCATCTGAGTTAATTGTTTAACATGATATTAGTTGTATTCCACTCATATAGAACAAAACATGCAGATTGTTTTGTAGCCCATGATGGAAAGGAGCAAGGAGAAAGAAAATGTTATTTTACCTGCCCTTTCGTTTTGGATTCTTATAGACTTCTTAATTTATAATTTGGGAGATGATTTGGATATTTTAGAGGAAAACATATATTTGTTTAAATGTTCAAGGCGTTGAAATTATTTTTTTTAATAGGATTATTTAATTCCTAAGCTTTTTGAAACAACGCAATATTTACTAGCTACAAGTTACCTTACAATTCTGTTCTGGATTATCCCCCTGAAAAAGCATTGGGAAGCGGGTCCTTTAAAAGTCCAAAACGAGAGGAAGATATCACGGCAGATTTGGGGACTAAAGGAAACTAAAGGGCTTGTTAGGACAGATTGTTTTGGGTGGGCAGAGAAACAGCAGGCTGCCACACAATGGAAGTAATCGTGTGGAATCGTGGAGGTTGAAAAGTCAAGCAGGCCTTTTATCATGGAGCCTCTGCTCTGGCAGCAGGAACAACACAGAGGATGGAGCTTTGAGTAAAAGTCACAAAACAAATGTCCTGATCCAAATATATTTGGGATCTATTGATTTTAGCAGAAGGTAATTGTGTTGCCTAAAGTAATCATTTGTATTACTTATCTCAGTGGCATTCCTATACTGAGGTAATAGTGTATCCTTTTATTATCATGATATATTTTTATATTGATTTACTCTATTAACAACACTATTTTTGAAAGGTGAATTAATATTTTTTTAACTGAATGATAACCGTAGTAATTTGAAAAAATACGACTATTATTATAATTTGTTCTACATTGAATTGCTCTATCAATACCATTTTAATTGAGGCATTCTGAGGTGAATTATTACATTTGAAACTAAAGAATATATAACAACCATAGTAAGTGTGAAAGCTAATATTACTATTATTTGCCCTTTATTTTCTTCATTGAATTGCCTTATCAATAACTCTTTTTGATGGCCTTACATTTTCAATTGAAGGATAAATAACAACCTTAGTCTGTGTGCTGATAAAATGCAGTTGTCTGCTAACTTATTTTCCTTTTTCAGATGTAGTGACTATTTTTGATGGCATTACATCTCAGCTGAATTAAACACACAGGTGATCAATGGGTCTCCTGTTTGTTGGGGGCCACATTTAGATGCAGGTGTATTATGATCTTAAAAATGAAAGCCTAGGGGTGCCAAAAAAAGACAAGCAGCAATCTAACGGAGCTGTCCACCAGGAGCCCGAAAATCTTTATGTTCACCTAAGGGGTCACAGCTTTAGGGGATTATTGTTTTTTCAGCATACAGTGCGCTGAAGGGACTTGTTCAGGCTTTAAAAGGGTGGCTGGGGTAAACTCATAATATACGTGTGTGTGCGTGTGTGTGCGTGTGTGTGCGTGTGTGTGTGTGTGTGTGTGTGTGTGTGTGTGTGTGTGTGTGTGTGTGTGTGTGTGTGTGTTTCATGACTGGTGTGCAGGTTTACAGGGAGTTAATTGTATTCGTCATTTGAAAACATGGCCACAGGGGCCCGATTTGGAACGGCAAAAGGTTCAAATTAACTTCAGGTTGTTATTAAGGTTATTGGAAAAAGAAAATATATGAAATCCTCTTTTAAATAATCAAACCGCTTCTGGGCAATAAGACTTAACATTTCAAATACTGTCCTGATCCTTTAGGACATTTCACCTTCAGTTTTGACAACATCCCTCGAGTCTTTAATCCACACCTGCTTTATTCCGTGTTATTGACCTCTGCGGTGAAAGCTGTCCTGCCCTTGATGAACACATGGTCTCTTTTCAAATGAAATCTTAACTCCATTTCAGGCCTTTAACCTTTAGGACACATAAACACCAAGCACTGTTATTTTCCTGCGATACACACAGAAACACAATGCTGCCCTATGTCCAAAATTCAGAAAGCACACATTTTGTTCTTCAGAGCAATGTCTCAACATGATACTCAAGATGCTGCTCGTGTTGAAATGCTCTGACTGCTGCAGCACAGCCTACTTAGAAAGTAGAGACAGAATAAGATACAAGGCTTGTATATATTATCAGCCCGTGTCAGGTTATCAGAGACTTTGCTTTCACTCTGGACAAGATCACACACATCAAAGCCCCCTCCTCATGTCTGCAGAGCACCAAGTGTGCCACCTAGTGTTGAACCGGGGATCTTCTGAGCAAACAGAACAGAGCGAGAGGAGGTCGGTGTTTCATGCAAAGATAAAGAGGTTGTTATGGGTCTGGATAGAGCTTTTCGGTAGGAATCCTAGCCAAGTATTTTACTGTAGACTGCTTGGATCACACATATTTTCTCTGCATGCAAGCTTTTAAAATGTGCAATAAAACCGCACAGTTAGCGTGTCACATAAACATTTCAGATATGATAAGAAATGCCAGCTGGCTTAGCTGCTTTCACATGTTGTGATGCTGCTGTAAGGGCACTCGGTCCACGGACTTCAGTTCACTGACCATAAGGAGTATGGCAGTGCCTGTGGAAACATTTGTATAAGGTGAAGGGAGATATCTGAAGTCTAAATAATGACCCTGAGCCTTGCCATAAACTGGGGGTTGGAGTTACACAATCTGGGGATTTACCAGGCGTGCTCAGTCTAATGAAATATGATATTGAATTGAATTATTGGAAATGCAATTTACAGCATTTTTTAAGCGACCGACAAAAAGTCAGGTTTACTCTGTCATTATTTTGTAGATATGTGTCCAAGGAAACACAATGGCAAATCTCAAATTCTGTTTAAAATCAACAAACAATGTGGGAAATATTACCATTTAAGTTTGTAGTTTGCCCAAATAAAGCATTACAATGGAAAACCATTATGGTTTAATTTGTCTAATGAAAAACTAAACACCAACTGTCCATTTAGGATTTAAGTCAAGAAAGATCAAAATATAAAAATGCCTGGACATTAGTTTTCTTTGTATGTGTCCTTTTTAATATCTAAATGAAAACAATTATTAAAAAAGGATTAGAAGTAGTTGTCCACCCTGCCTTAACATACACCTTAAATACCGGTAAGTTGTTCAGTAAGAAATTGAGTAAGTGTGACATGTGATCTTAAATACACCTGCATCTTATCACCAACACACACAGCATTACAAATACATCTGTGACAGTTACTGAAAACTACCATTCAGTGGAGGGCTTCAAGACCAAGACCATATCCAAGGCACTGAACATCGCTCGGATTACAGTAAGGTCATTAACAAATATGGAGAGAACATGGCACAGCTGTAAATACTGTATGACCCGAGAAGAATGAGAGCCCTGATGAGGGTGCTACAAGATATAGACCAAATATGTATATATGCTGACAGTTATTTTACTCTTATTTTTACTCATCTCCTATTTCATAGTCTTTTATTATTATAATTTTTTTCTTGATTTTATTAATCTGTGTGAATCTTTGCTGTCCTGTTTTTTCACGCTTACCCTGTTGCTGCTTTGTACAACTGAATTTCCCCAAGGGGATTAATAAAGGTCCATCTTATCTTATATCTGAACACTGAAGAGTTTCCAGTTAAACAGTGGCGATAAGAGACGGAAAATACTGCTGAGATTCACCAGTTTCAGCTTCATGGCTCTGACTCATGTTGTTAGTGTTCGCCAGAGGGCAGGAGGAAGAGTGAAACAAACAAGTCTTCTGATAAAAAGTGACATTTTGCATGTGGTGTATTCCAAACCGTGCCCCGTCACCAGAAGGCTTGAGATTGTAGATAAACTGAACACTTCTAAAAAGAAAAACCTGCTGTAATGTGAGAAGGAGTGCAAGTTGGGAGAAGATTCATATTTTTCAGAAAGACACTAACCCCCAACAGACAAAGCTATACAGGAACGGCTTCAACATAACATGGCGGGGTAGGACCGAGTCCAGAATTCGTGGCAGGTCTTCACTTCACTCAGGGAAACTTGATAAAGGAGATATCTGAAGAAGAATTGAGAAAAGGGCCGTTGCCAGTCTCACAGCTATTCACACTAACTCAAGATTTTAACCTTTGCCAGAAAAAAAGTTACTACACGTCGACTTTAGTGTGATCTGTTACGCTTCGTCATGATTGAGACCAAGTGGTAAACACTTTGAGAACTCCATGACATTGTGTTGGAGTAAAGCTAGTATGCTTCATATGATTTTTTTTAATAAACGCTGCAGGGAAAATTGTACTTACACTTTCCATAATGCATGTTGAAAAGTTTCCAAACAACACAACTGATGTACTGATCTCTATTTGGTAGTAACAATGCAGGCAGTTTGTACTTCTTTTCCCTCAATATTAGCATCAATACTACAAGTGTGTACATTATATTATAAACTGACGTTGCCAATAACTTATTATAGGTCAGTTTTGCCAGAAAGTCACTGCATTTATCACTTTGTGACTTAATGAAAGCAAAATAGGTTTTCACCACAACTGCTAATTTCATAGCTCTTTGTAAAGTGTTTGCGAGACATCCTAAATATTGTAAACTACCGAGGTATTAAAATGGCAAATAATAAGAATGTTGGTCTCAAATGGCTCCATTACGCCTTTAAACAGTATATGTAATATATTATCTGTAGGGGTTTGAAAGCATGCCGTATGGTAACCAAAGCAAAACAAGTGATTAATTTTCCCATTTAAAATTTATTTTCAAAAATACAAAACAAGGAAAATAAGTATATGTACACAAACACTATTAAAATAGAATATGTATGCTACAAAATATGTACAGCTGTCCTCAGAGTGAAAGTCCTATCTGCTCCTTTTGTCCTTGATGGTGTAGTGCAGCACTAATGGTTGGGCCTAGGGGAGAGAAGATTTTAGATATTATACCGGGGAGGGAAACATTTAAAATGAGGTGTGTTAGTATTTTCTAAATAGTAACATTACAATAAATTATTTGTTATCACTTAATTAGGTGTTAAATCTAATATTGAGCTAAATCTCGTCACATTATACCTGGATTAAAAACCTGATTTTTAACTAGGAGAAATGTTATTACAGTGGAATACAATGATTAGGTTTTTTCCAAATGATATCACCATCTTCAGTTTACTTTATCCAGATTTTTCTAACGAGATACATTACAAAGACAATTGGTCAAAGTGTGTAGGAATGCATTGTTGGCCTGGTAACCAGCGGCCGTACCGTACCTTGCCAAACCAGTGAGAGAGCCATAACCGTTTCATGGTCATGTGATCGGGCAGCGACTCGTTATTGAACAACATCTGGACCTATAGGGAGACCACACAAACAGATGTGAAGTGAATACTAAAAGGAACAGCTGTGATTATTTTTATACGAGGAATCTGTTTGCTGCCGGTTAGAGAGGCGGAGAGGAAGCAGAACTACTTTTTACCCCCACTGAAAACACACCAGTGTCATAAAGGCAAGCGAATATATTTGTTGAGCGTGGTTAAATCATAATTATGAGAACACACGTGTTATTTGAGGGAGCATTTAACCCAATGGAAGAGCATTCATTCCCTACAGAGCTGAGTTACAAGAGAAACACGACAAGAACAGCCTGAGGGTCAAAAACCAACCAGACTTCTCCACTGTAGTGATTCTGTTTAATGAACCACGTTGTCAAGATGAATGAAAAAGGCTAAAACAATATTTTAATAAACCATTTTGCTTTGTTTGGATTAGTAGCAAACTCTTTTAGCAAGTTTTATGCAAGAAATAGCATGCAACAATTGTGAAGGAGTGTGTGATTGGCCCCAATTACAAAAGAGCCAGCAGTCTTCAAAATGGACGCCCATTTGTCAATTTCTTTGGTAGCAATGAGCATAGGTAATGTTACTATGGTTATCTGAAGGTTACCAATGGGTGATATACCTCATCCTGGCACTGATAAGTGTGTAACAATGTAAGTTTACCAGACATGTGTGGACCAATCGGAAATCATCTTCCGTAACAAGTGCTACTTACTTTTTGTGAACAGTGAGAGGAAGGGGGGCAACATTTTTAATCCACACGTGAATCCAATGAGTAAAAACTTAGCAAATAATGCCAAACCGACCTGGGATTCATCAACAATCCGTGTGTTAAAATGCACATTGGTAACGAAGCCTTCTCATAACACAACAGCTGTAGTTTGCATTTGTAGAGTTTCAAATCGAGCCATTTCACACATCTGTGTAGATTGGCACAAGCTAAATACATCTTCATCGTAATGCCTTCAGAAGCCTTATGCCTTTGTTTTTCTTTCA